>NC_040912.2:32227720-32837486 GCF_004126475.2 Phyllostomus discolor
GAAACATTAATGTAAGATAGAAGCATTGACTAGTTGCCTTCTTGTACCCACCTGACTGAGGATTGAATCCACAACCCACGCATGTGCCCTGACCAAGAATCAAACCCACAACCCCTTAGTCTACGGGTGGATGCTCCGACTAACTGAGCCACACCAGCCAGGGTAGACAAGCACTATTTTTAAATAAAGGCCAGGTGGGGGGTGGGGGAGAAGAAAACAGACGTATATTCATAATCATCACATTGCCCACAAATCTGTACTGGTACAATTCAAATACCACAAGCAGCACTGCTACTGGTGATGGGATTTGCCAAAATTTCCTTGTTAAGTTACGAATAGATCAAAGTACAACTTCTAACCTACTTAGCAGTTACATTACTGAAAATTTCGTATATTAACATAGGCCCAAAAATTGCTTGTCTTTATATGCTAAATGGGTTAGGGTTTTGGCCCAGGGAATTATATGTAGGTTTTTCACCAACAGACTCTCCAATAAGGGCATTCTGAGATTTTGCAGAATGCATAGTATAAGCTATTCTGTATACTACACAATGTTAGCACCCCCGGTTCCCCACCCACCAAACACCAGTACGTACTCCATTCTTTTGTGTTTTTTAAAGATTTTATTTATTTATTCTTACAGAGAAGGGAAGGGAGGGACAAAGAGAGGGACATAAATATCAACTAGTTGTCTCTCACATGCACCCCAACTGGGCACCAGGCCCACAACCCAGGCATATATCCTGACCAGGAATTAAACCAGTATCCTTTTGCTTTGTGGGATGACACTCAACCAACTGAGCCACACTGGTTGGGGCCACACTCCATGCTTTTGGACAACAAGTTAGCTTCTCCCCAATTTCTGTGAACTCCCCGCAGAAGCAGTACCAGTCCCACTGGGATGCAATGCATGAAGCCACCCTAACAATATTGACGGGAAACTGACAGACACCAGACCCAGTGCTGGACAGGAGGGACAAAGTGGTGGGAAAAAACAGAGCTTAGAGAAGAGTGGAGAAAGTGACACTGAACAAGTCCCCATGTAATTACAGCAATACAAAATCCTGCAAGTGCTTGGAAAGAAAATTATAAACCACTAGTTTAGACAGTGCGGTGGCCTCAGACTTTAGGAGTTTGTAGATAGTTAAAATTATTTTCTTTCATTAACGTGGAGGTATACATAGGGATGTCAGCTTCTTAAATTTACCGTGAAAGGATATTTTTTAAAACAGTAACTACCATGATAACAAGAAGGCAGGATAGAAATTATTTCTGAATTTTAAGAAATTGAAAAATGGAAGAGTACTTTTAGCACGGTGGAAAACTTCACTCACTGCAGTATTAGTTTTCTCTTTTTTTTGCTGCAGGCTGATAAAAACTTAACAAACACTGGCATTTTCTTTTTTTTAATTTTATTTTAATCACTGTTCAAGTAAACTGACAATGACCAGAGGGGAGAGAAGAGGGAATTTCCGGGGAGAATGGGAAGGGTTTACAGGAACAACACTGGCATTTTCTTACCACAGCACAGGACCCTGGCCTCTCCGTGGCCTGAGGACCAGTGCCATTGGCATCCCATGAAGATTTTTCAGGAATGCAAAGTCTGAGGCTCCACCTCCTATCTACTGCACCAAAATCTCACTGTGATAAGGTCCCCAGGTGATTCACATCCACATCAAAGTTGGAGATGGTTGTGCTGGAATAGATTATAATGACCCTTCCAAGGCTGAAATGTAATGACCCTTAGCACACAATAACCATTTTTGCAAAGAAGGTAATTGAGGGGCCCTAGAAAAATGAGGGCGCAAAATGAAACATAAAGCAAATGAGCTGGTACCCTAAAGATCAATCATCTTTCACCTTTTAAACCTCAGGACCTTGAAAAGTAATTGGGGGCAGGGGGGCGGTGACAATAAAGTGTTGATCACAAACAAAGCGCACAGCTCGGCAGCAGACTTCAGCAGCTTCGAAGTGAGCTCTGTGACTGCTGTGTGAGTGCGTCCAGGGTCTGTGGGAAATGCGGACTCTTCTCCTGACTACTAAGTCTAGCCATAGGGCGGAGCAATTTATTCCAGGCAGTCAGTTGTTTAGGTGACCTGACACGTGCTACTTCGGAACTCGTGTTTTAAGATATTTTATCCCACAATTAGTTTTTCTGACAAAGGAAATCTCTCTAGATATGTGTTAAATATGGGCAAAAAGACATGGACTTGTGTCTGTTTTCTAAGCCACTTTTATCAGAAAATAGTTGCCAGACAGTGCATTGCCTTTCTGAGACAGAAGAAAAGTCACAGTAAGACCCGTGCTGACCAGGAAGGAGGCCATTAGCCACATACACGACCACTGGCCACCTGAAATGTGGCTAGTCCAAACTGAGATGTGCTATAAGTATAAAAGACGCAAGCATATTTTGAAACATAATACAAAAAACTAAAAATCTTGATAATAATTTTTATATTGATTATGTCCAAATCGTAATGGATACATAGTCCCTCTTTTCTGAGGTTTTACTTTCCATGGTTTCACCATGGTCTGAAAATATTAAATAGAAAATTGCAGGGGAGGGGATAATGGGGGGAAGATGGGGAAGGGTCAAGGAGCATGTGTAAAGGACACATGGACAAAACCAAAGGGCGGTAGGATTGAAGGAGGGAGGTGAGAATGGGCGGGGTGGGGGGAGTAGTGGGGGGAAGACGGAGACAACTGTACTTGAACAACAATTAAAAAAAGAATATTCCAGAAATAAACCATTCGTAAGTTTCAAACTGCAGGCCATTCTGAGTAACATGACGAAATTTTGCACTGTCCGGTTCTGTCCCACCCAGGACATCGTTTGCTCAGAGTGTCCACTCTGTAGAAGCTCCCCGCCCAGGAGTCACTTAGTAACCGTCTCAGCTCTCACGCTGTTGCAACCCTGAGGCGCTTATGTTCAGGTCACCTTTATTTTACGTAATGCCATGTTTGTTTGACTTTTATTACAGGGTATGGTTATAATTCTTTGATTTATTGTTAGTTATTATTAACCTCTTACTGTGCCTAATGCATACATTAAACTTTATCATAGGTATGTGTACATAAAGGAAAAAACGGAGAGAGAGAGAGTTTGGTGCTTTCTGGTTTCAGGCATCCACTGGGGATCTTGGAACACGTCTCCTTCAATTAAAGAGGACTACTATATATTGAGTTAAGAAACATATACTAAAATTAAAGTAATCTTATTTCTTTTACTTTTTTGATAGGACTACCAGAAAAAAAATGTTAATTATGTGTGGCTTGCATTATGGTTCTACTGGATGGTGCTGGTCTAGAAGCTTACTATGTGCATCGACCTCAAGTGTAAAAAAGTTATGTAGATAGACAAATCCTAACTCCTAAATCCTAAAGAATACCTGCAGAAAATATGTATGTAGGAGGTAGGCAAATAAAAAGAGTACAGGAGGTATTCAGCGGTAAATATTTTTATTTTAACAAATGCTGAGCAAGAGAACCCTTTCTGAGATGTCTGCAGGGGGGTCCCTGAATTCACATCCTAAGAAGAGGGAAATATCAAGTGTTTCATAAAAATAGAGCCAGGGGAGGGGCTGACACACTGAAGTGCCATCACAGTGATGATGAGTTTGCTCAGAGTCCAGGAATGCAGAGGAGTGGAAAAGATAAACAAATTCCATTGACAACAGCCAATAATTTCCTGGCCTGAGCCATTCAGATAACTAAACCTTCCCAGCCCTAAGTAAATGGGGAAAGTACAACCACAATCTCAACCCTTGAGTCAGATTAAGAAAGGAGCTACACGTGGAAAACACAGACGGAGGCTGGCCGTGCTCCTGTGTAGAGATGTAACTGTAAATTAACATGAGCTCACAGTTCTTCTTCCACAGCACAAAGAAAAAAGCAAAACTTCATGAGATTAAAGAGCAGGCTCAAAGGTCTTCTCTCAATAGCAAGACCTCTGCACACACCACTGTTAAAATAGCGTTCTGAACAATGGCATTGGTGCCAGGTCAGTTAGTCTGGCAACCAGACTGCGAATGGGAAGCAAGCAGAGTGGCTGAAGCCATCTCCAGTCCAGGCAGATTCCTCTCATTCCTGGCCCCGGGAACAATCCCATCACTTAGGAAATCTGGACCTCTGCCAACTCGCTGCTCCTGCTGGGGGATGGGTGAAGGGGTGGAAATGTCTGGGCAGCTGGCTTTTATCACAAAGCCTTCTCTCTTCCAAAGGCTTATAATGAATTTCCTAGACATGATAGAACACAATATTTTAAGTGATTAATAGTACAAAATTATCACATTTAAAAAAATGTATGTTTAAGGTATAACAGGCCAATAGCTCCATCAATAAAATCTGATGCAGATACTAAAAAATTATATTCCAGTGGATTTAAATTCCTTTCACCAGGCATAACCTCAACAAACCTACGGAGAAGAGAAAAAGACTAACACAGTGAGAGTTTAATAGAGGTGTCAGGCTCTTCCCTACATCACCATCACCATCGCCAACACCATCACCAACACCATCACCAACACCATCCCCATCCCCCCATTCCAAAATGCACAGAGAGGTTAAGTATCGCACAGCCGAGAAAAGTCGGAGCCTGGACAAGACTGCAGGTTGGTGACACCAGGCAGCGAGCACCTGGACTTCTCAGCCAGTCCATGCGGCTGCCTCCCAGCCTTCACTCTCCGATGAGGCCTCTGAGGCTCAGGGGAAATTGAGAGACTGTCCCTTGTAACTAAGCTACTAAATGGTGGAGCAAAAACTCGAATCCACATCTAACACTAAATTCTTCTCACATGCAGCTTCCTGTTTCCGCCAAACCTTTGCCCTAGTTTGTGACGTTGTCAGAGTGTCTTACTCTCTCCTTATTCTCAAGTGGGTGGCGGCTAGCCATTTCCCTTCTTTCCTCCCAGCCCAACGGCCCTATTCCTAGCACCTCTTGAGCTGTTGGCTCCTGAGGCATCTGAAGAATACAAAACAGGATTTATGCTCTTCATAGCTACAGAAAATTAAGTATACGGGTCTATAAATCTGTCACGAAATATGGAAAATAAAATGCATTTGTTTGAATGGGCACACTAATGGATGATTCGTAGTATTTGTCATCCCTGTTACAATAGTGCAGAAATGACTGTCATTTTGAAGTCCACATCGCGAGGGCTTTTAGGTCACACACGTCCCCTGATTTGAGCCTGAATTCAACGTCCTTAAACCCCGACTCTCTCGGGTGAGGCAGGAAAAAAGAGTGAGGTTAGGTGGGTGGGAAACCTGGTCCTGGGCCCAGCATCACTGGGACAGCACAAACTCATGGCCTGAGGCACAGACTCACCTTCTCGGGAGTAAAATTTCCTCCTCGCCCAAGCAGGGACTGAAATATTTATCCACCACTTCACAGGGCTGCTGCAAGAATGTACTGACATCACATGAGAAACTGTTTTGTAAACTCTGAAGCCTTATACAAATCTGCTATGATACGAATGTGCACTGACATTGTTGCTGATATGAACCGGCCTGACATGGGGTTGCAGGACCCCCGATGACGGCAGAGGGAGACAGCAGTCCTGCCCTTGGATCCTACCCACCCCCCACCCCAGCTGAATCATCACTGGATCTTAAGGTCCAGGCACTGTGTTCTCCAACAACAGTGAGAGTTAATAAGCACTGATTTAAATGAAAGGCTTGAAAACCCCAGGAAGGCACCAACAGTCACCACGGGAACTGCCATCCTAATCAAATCTCCAAGGGGTGTCTGAGGCTGCTTTCGGGGAGCTTTCATTGCTAGACCTTCTGATCAGGTGAGAGATGGGTGGAATTTTACCTGAAAAGCAACTCAAAAACGAATTGACATGAATAACACTTAGGTGTTTTGCTTTTTTTAATAAACTGGGAAAAAAATTAAGAAAACACACTGGATACCTTAACATCTAATGTTCAGAACACTTCCCAGATCCTTTTCAATTTTTTTCCCTCCTTGTTTCACATCATCAACACGCCCCCTCCCCCCATCTGCTATCTGCCCTGCCAAGGAGAGGCATCTATGGACAATGGCTCTTTAAAGAAAGGAGCAAAATAACGAAAGATCTTCAAATTCAACTACAGCAACAGCTGCCCCTCTCTTAAAATAAAAGATGTCTAATTATTGGTATTCATGTGGTCAGACTGTACCCTCAGAAGGCACAGATCCGCTCTTTTCAGTCCATGACAGAAATCCTTTTAAGTCATTTGACATCCTGTACTGTGCAGTTTCAGACCTGCGCATATGTCTCTGTTAGGGGCACAAGACTCACATAATTACAAACTCTAGAGTCTAGAAGGAAAAAATTTAAAGAAGACAAAGAAAGACGACAAAACGTGTAAGATAACTAAATAAATCATATATTTTTAAAATTATAGTACAGGGAAGCCAGTGAGTTGACAAATGGTATGCTACAACAATAGTGGAAACTATGAATATTCATTACATAATAGTCATAATAAAAGGAAGAAAAACCAGAGTGCAGATGGGATAAAATTCAGAAAGCTTTTAAAAGGAAAGGAAAAAAAAAAAAAAAAAACAAGAAAAAAGAAGGAAAGAAACACACACAGCCTCAGGCAATGCTACTTAGGTAAAGGTCCCTGGGTGGAAATTTGATCTAAGATAAGTTGTGCCAATAAAGAAGGAACTTCTTTACATAAAAGTAAATAAATACACAATATAAACTAGCCTGAATGACTGGAAGGCTTTCGGTAACAATAGTCAAGGTAGCCTTTGCTAGATGTTTGGGATCAGGATAACACCTCTTCCAAATCACGGATGAGGTCAGTAGGTAGGTACTGCCCCACTCTCCCACACCCGCACTCCCCCTGTAGAGAAAGGACAAGCTTCAATAAAAAATCCAACGCACCAATATGTAATCTCTAATGTTTCATTTCTTATATGTCTTGGGAACAAGGAGGGAAAAACAAAGATATAAACAAAATTAACCCCAAAACACATGCTCATACGTCACAGCTTGTTTTCCCTTTATTACAAGCTGGAAACTTCTGGAAAAGGTCACCACACTGGATCCTCAGTTTTTCTACAAGGTCATTTCAAGGTAAGGACAAAAACCCCACAGGATCTACCTGAGCAAAAACACTGCCACACAAATGAACGGTCACTTCATGTTTTTTTTTAAAAATGTGCACAGATTATTCTAAATTGTGTCCAAACTAACAACAGGGGTGAGAGGCAGGATACTGAATTATTGACAGTGTACAACATCTGGCCTGTACTTCTTAATTAGATCATAAAGAATCCCGGAGGCAAATGCAAGAGGATCCTTAGAATTGGAGCAAGCACCTACTCTAAGCAGGAAAATCAATTTGTTTGCAGCACTGTCATTTTGTTTCTCAACTGGTCCCACAGCCAAGGACCACCTAATACACATTTAGTGTTAAATTGCAACTTAAAATTCACACAATTCAACAATGAATGTAACTCAGCATCATTTAAATGCAAAGAACTTCCATTCCTTTTAGCAAGCCAACAATCCAGCAGGTCCCTCCCAGCTGCTCCTCCAGCTGCTGGCAAGGGTCTAAGTCACCCACCCCCCCCCCCCAATGCCACCACATCACTAACCCTGCACTACTTGCTGAACTCCTCCAAACCTCAGCTTCCCCATCTGCAAAAGTAGCAATAATAATGCCAACACTATTGGGAAGATTAAACAATCTTGTGTATAAAGAAAAAAACATTTAAGGATAAAGGTGGTCAGATATACATTGACAGAAAATTAGACTTTTGGTGGTGAGCACGCAATACAATGTACAGAGGGGGTATTATACATGTTTACACTTGAAATTTATATATTATTAACCAATGTTACCCCAATAAATTTAATTTCAAAAAAGAAAAGTAATTTTAGGGTTTGTTTGGGTTTTGGGGTTTTTTTTGGGGGGGTTGTCTCATCATCAATAAACAATTGAATTCCAATGGCATTCTAAAAAAGAGGGAAGAAGAAATAATGTCATGTCTGGATCATGGAAATATGGTCATCAAAAAGACCCCAAAAGTGTTGTCTGTTTATTCCTCCAAGCAAAACGCGTTCAGCACATGCTACGTGCAAACACTGTGCTGAACGAACGAGATAACCAACACCCACCCCGAAGCCAAGCTCCACCAGTGGCCATTCCTTCCGCACCGGTTACAGCGGGGCCGCTGTGATGGGGGAGGGGGAGAGCAGTGCAGGAGGCGGCCTAAGTTTGGACTTCACAGCCTCAGCTGCCCCATCTTTAAAATGAGGAGGTTCCTAAAATGAGATCACCCGTGCCCCATGACAAAGCTAAACAGGCACCACATGACCCTGGCTTGTTCCCCACAGATGTGAGGGTTCACGTGGACAGAAGGATGACACAAATGTCACTGACGGATGCGGACCCTGTGAGGGGCACAGTCACGCCTTGTGAAGGAGAGTGCCTGCTGTGTGCGGTTAAAGGATTTACAAGCATTATCCGATTAATCTTCACCATAAATATGCCAGGCAGAGATTACAGTCATTGTTTGGACAGATAAGGAAAAGGAGGCACCCAAAGGTTGTCGGGGTGCAGGAGGGATCCCAGCCAGAATCCCAGGAGAAGGGAGATCCCAAAGCTCACCACCCTCCAGCAGAGGGAGCTCAGGGGGGAAAGCCCTGGAGAGCAGGCAGCGTCACAGCGGAGAGCCAGTGCCAATCACTAGAAAACAAAGAAATCTCCAAGAAAAATACCCAGCCCTCAACCAGTGAATAAATAATTCCTGTGACTCACCCCCAAATCAGTGATGCTCACTGATCCCCAAAATGGTAGTAAATGTCCCACCAAAAGTCCATAAACATTTGCAGGTTTCTGAGTGAACAAAAATATTATGTGCTAATTGCAACATCTTGCAGGGTGTATTTGTGGCTTTCATTACACGACCATTTAAATATACAGACTCTTGAGGGCAAAGGAACATCAAGAAGATATTGAATAAAGAAGTATATCTCTCTTTTTTGAAATAAGTAAATTAAAAATTCCTCAACACAGCCTTCAAATAATTAAACTTAATCAGCAGCTCTCTCATATAGGATGCTTTAAAAATTCACCAAAAAAACTTACAATAAAATGTACCTGAGGCCCCTTTGGTTATTAAATACCTAAGAGTTGAAATAATCAACATTTTATATTCACTGCAATTGCTTATATTGGAAAAATACTCACCGGAGATCTAAAGAAAATAACAGCTTTAATTTAGAAAGTTACAGGCGTCAAGAGAAAAAAATAACTGATAAAAACAGGAAAAGAAGAGAGAAAAATAGCACTTGCAGATGATATGTTATACACCTAGAAAACCCATAGGAAACCTCTGAAAAATACTGAAACCAATGGAGTTCAGTAAAGTAGCAATATACAAAATAAATATATAAAATCTATGGGAGCAGAAACAACAAAAATTGAGTCTCATTCTTAATTAGCATTTTTAAAAAGATGTCTCAAAATAACATGAATGACAAATGAAAAAGGCAAGTCACAAAGATTAAGAAAACTACAATACTTCGTAAAAAGGACTTGAACAATAGCAAGATATACCATGTTCATGCATTAAAACAATAATACTGTAAACTGAAAAGAATATTCTTTTAAATGTATTGAAAGAAATCTTTTACTAAACATAAAATATTTATTTTTATAAATTCCTAATTTTTCTCTATTATCTGTATATTTTATCTTTTTGTTAGTATCAGGTATTATTTTATATCTTGTTAAAATATAATACCTTATTAGAATAACAAATGAATATCAAAATTCTGAAATGTAATCTGTTTTGAGGCTGTATTTTAATTGAATTTCCAATTGTCTTAAATACTTCAGTATGTGTTAACTGAGTTATTAGAAGAAATAGGTTTAATAAGATTGAGCAGTAGACACAGTGAGCCAGGAAAAAAAGTGGCTAGCTTCATTTCTGTCCCTTCTTTCACTCTCAAGATAAATGTGATTTGCAGTAAAATAACAGCAATGATAGGTACTGTAACCACGATCCGCACATCACACTGCCACTGGCCTCAGAGGTAAAACACCCAAATGGAAGTGGAAACCAGTCAGAGGCCCTCACATGTAAGTTAAATGCTCCCCAAATAAACAGCAGGAAGGACTGGCAAATACATTCATTTTCAAAGTAAATATTAACTTAATGAGCTTGGTGACCGGAAAACTGATTCTGCTCTCTCGAGATTTTCACTTCCCTGCTCCTTGTCATCAAAAAGAAAAAGAAAAAAACACCAAGCGGGCACAAATTCTCCTACGTCTGAGCCCAATTGGTACCAGGAGAGGATCTAAAAATAACTCCTTATGTCCTCAGATCTTCCCAACTCGAAGTAAACCAAACCACACACACACACACACACACACACACACACACACACAAGACAGAACTAGTGTCTGAAATGCAGTGGGGAACCCAGAATGCTCAGGTCTTTTCCAAAGGTCATAATTCTGCTAACTGCAGAACAGAGGCCAATCATGACAAAGCATCAGCATCTCCTGCCTGCTACTCTGCTCTCCTCCTTCCCTGGCCTGCTCTGGTCACCCAGGACAGAGTTACGTCTGTCACAGCAGCAGGATGGCACAAGCAGCCAAAAGGTCATAAACTGACTGGGCCCACTGCCAGGGCTGTGAATGGGCCCCAGGTGAAGGAAATGCAGTGGTTTGTGGCTACACATGGTCCCTACCAAGACCGAGCAGTTTCGGGGAGGGGGGGGAGTGGGGGGAAGGAAAGAATACCCGATGATACTGGGAGGGTCAGGAAAAAGAGAAAGAAAGAAAAAAAGGGTCTGTTTTTCTCAGCACCCACTTACCAATAAAAAGGAATACAAAGCATTCACGGTCTCTCTTCCTGCCCACCTAAAATCCCTTTTCTTACAGAGATGTAAATATTTAAAAGCTCAGCCCATTTCCTCGATCTTCTTAACCTTCACAAAGGTTTCAGGTGTCACAATATGAAATAAAAATGAAGCTAGAATCACTTCACATGCATAAGCTAATAGTCAGGATTTGAAGAGAAAGAATAAATATATTATCTCATGTATTCTGCTCAATAGTAACTATTTGCCTTGCTGAAGGGAGGCGATTTAAACCCATTGAAAGATCCTCTGAGACTGTTTTCTGAACACACCAGTTAAAACACATACCAGTTACAACACATACCAGCATCACTCTCACAATGTCTCCCAGCAGGCTGCTGATTCACGATACCTCATCCATCCGTTAACCTTCCATAACCCTCATTGTCTGCTGAACCCTAATGTCTCACCGGAAATTTATATTAAACTATTACTACTAGAAGGAGGAAGCTTATATCTTCAACAGTTCCACCCGGTCCCCACCCAGATACAGAGAAAACCAGCAATACCAGCAATGTAAAGAGTAATTTAAAAAAGAGACCTGCTTGATCTCACACCAAACAACTATATTCTCTCTGGCAATTTATTTAATCTCTCTGCACCTCAGCTTCCCCTTGGTAAAATGGGTGGAACTTGGCTCAAAAATGACATAGGCATCTACTGCAGGAATCTTTTCAGTTCACTTGCCCTTATGTCTTAGTGGGAAATCATTCACCTACTGGAATTACTACCAAATATCAGCTGCGTCTTTGCATGAACTGTAGGTGCATCCCCATCTACACACCGAGTGTCACTCACATAGTGCCCGTGTGCTGTCTCTCCCTTCTCCTGCGACGAGGCCCAGTAAAATGCTAAGCACACGCTGGAATCAGAGAGACTAGGTTAGAATCACAGATTAAACCACTTTCTAGCTGAGGGGCACTGAGCAAGTCACAACTTCGATGAACCTCAATTTCCATATTATCCTTTTGTATTTCCTTTTTTCAGATGTTTGCCCCATGCAGAAAATACATGTTTTACAAAGCTAAGATTTTCCTCCTCTACACACAATGGTGTTTTCACTTAACACTGTCATTTTTATTTAATGCTTTTTACTATTCTGTAAATTTTTCTGCAATGAGAATTACTTTTTTAGTAGCAAACATTCAAATTATTTAGTGAAAAATATGTAACTGCGATAAAAAGGAAAAATTCAGAACCTGATAAAAGCCCAGGGTGAGTTAAATAGGCCTACATTGCCTGAAAAAAATGTTTTTCAAATTGAGGGAAATGCATATATATAACACAATATAAGAAGGGGAATGAAGGGAATGCTGTAGATACTAAAAGTACCTGAAACTGTTGTCATCCGATTATGGTCATTCATACGTGTTTTAAGATTTTCATCTTCTATTAACTGTAGAGAAATTAATGTAAAGCTGACCAGTATACCTTGCAAAGTACATATTTATTTATATTTTCCTTTTATGACTAAAGCACCTTTTCCTTGCACATATAACACATCATGTAGACAAAGTAATGCAAACCTCTTGAGGGAAGTTCTGAGCTCAATTAAGGCATCTGGGGACAGGCCATATGTTACCAAGCATTTTGCACACCTGAACCCCAATATCTAATGACTCAAGGATGCTCATTTATAAAATTAAATAGTCTGCTTTTTAAGGGAAGAGAAGCAAGCACTGCAGACACTCTTCATCATATTCACCTAAGACAATATAAAGAAGCTATATAGCTGATTGAAAATAAATGAGCACGTACAACACAAAAGAACTTGTGAATTCATGCCTTGAGTGACTGTTACAAACCCACAATTTTATCTCATCAATTTTATCTCTCCTTTATAATTTCTTAATTAATAAAATTTTCATTAAAATTTTAAAAATAACCATAAGTTATCCTTATTCGTTTTTAATCTGTTATGGAATAATGTCTACTTAGCCCTTCTTTGTTTAAAATTTCTTTATCACTGCCTTAGCTTTTCTTTTGGCTAATATAGCTGGAAAATTAATAAGATATCAAGCAACATACAATTGTGGATCTGGGGCTCTATTTTCTGAGCCAAAATCAGGATGCATGATCTCAAATCAAGAGCTGTTCAAAAAAAATTCAGGCTGCGTGTGACTACACCAATATCCATCTTCAATCCCTTCCTAAGAGTTCAGTAATAGGTATTTTAGAAGAGTGGCTATCAATCTTTTTATCATCAAAATATGCTTGTAGGCTGTGACACACTCAAAAACTAACCCCGGTAACTGCAGCAGCAGTATTTTCAAGGTGTGGTTTGGGGTAGGGTGGTAGAGAAGCCCACACCAATATCTCAGGGAGCTTTTAGAAAACTCTTACCCTCTGTGCCCAACACTGTTTAACAGCACTGTGCAAGCTCCTTCCTTTTTGAAAATCCTTTACAGCAGAAGAAATAATGCTCTAAGGCAACTAAGCTATAATCATAGCCCAGCCTTAAGGCGAAGAACAGACTAGAAGAACATATTTCAGTTTGTTGCCACCAAGACATATGTCACGGGTGATAACTTCCTACTTGGCACATTCCTACGGGCAAACTCTGAAATATGCCAAATTCCTGATACTGTAACTGCAACTTAGCCCCTTACTTCCCCACAGAAATACATCAACGCAGCACGGAGAGACTGACGTCAGTCTGCTCTACAGTATTTTAAGGAAATTATTTGCATACTTCAACAGGCCAGCTGATCAGAACACAGAGTTGGAACACTGTGTTTGAGGTCAGCTAGACTAGAATGGTAATTCCCTGAAGGTAAAGGTATCTTCTCGAATCACACTTCACAGACCTCTCACCTGAGGGTACCCACAGGTTCAGAGAACACAAAGAAGAACATGGAATTGGTGACTCTAGAACTCCCCGGGTTCTCTGTACAATTTCAAGTCTCTTTCAATACTTACAAGTCAGATCTGCTAGGCTGGAAAAACGTGTATCAGTGAAAAGTCAAATAAGTACTCTACCTGACACAATGTTGGCTGAATACACAGTTACATGTTGAAACAATTTTTGTACTTTATTTTAACTGGTCATAAGAGCCTTAAAAAGCTTTTTTCCACACATTCCTTATCCATGCATACAAGATTTAATATTATGGAATTTAGAATCTAATGAGTAGCTATTTAAAAGAACATACATATAAAAACCATTAATCTCATTTTTTAAAAAGCACATAATATTGTATTACAAGACACTATAGTAAAAAGTACTGCCATATATTTTTAATTTTCAATAAAATCCCCAGGCTCATATGTTAAAACAAAAGAAAGAGGAAAGGGGAAAGAGGAGGGCAAGGAAGGATAGAGACGGGAGGGGAGGGGAGAGTACAGCTTCAGACCACATGTGAAGCACCACCCAAGCACTTCCACAAGCAACACACTCAAGGGGCCGACTCAGGGGACATCAGAGCTCTGCTGAAGAAAGTCCTGCTCCATGGAATGGGCCCCAGCACAGCTGGTCCTCCACAGTGGTCGCAGCCGAGGAGATGTAACAACTCTACCTAATCCATAGAAACAAGCACAGGGCGGCTGCCAAAGTGAGCCAAAGAAACACATCACAAATGAAAGAAAAGAACAGAACTCCACAAAAAAAGCCTAAACAAAATAGAGACAAGCAATCTACTAGACTGAAAACTAACTGAAATGAAAACAATTCACGGGGAATCAACGGTAGAGTGGATGAAGCTGAGAATCAAATCAACAATCTGCAATATAAGGAAGCAAAAAAAACACCCAATCAAAACAGTGAGAAGAAAAAAAGAATCCAAAAAATGTGGATAGGGTAAGGATCCTCTGGGACAACTTTAAGTGTACGAACATCTGCATCATGGGGGTGCCAGAAGGAGATGAGAGAGCAAGAAATTGAAAACATTTGAAAAAATAATGACAGAAAATGTCCCTTGCCTGGTAAAAGAAATAGACCTTCAAGTCCAGGAAGCACAGAGAGTCCCAAACAAGATGAACCCAAAGAGGCCCATACCAAGACACGTCATAATTAAAACACCAAAGGTTAAAGGCAAAGAGAGAATCTTAAAAGCAGAAAGAAAAAAACAGTTAACTATCTACAAGAGAGCTCCCATAAGACTGTTAGCTAATTTCTCAACAGAAACTTTGCAAGCTAAAAGGGACTGGCAAGAAATATTCAAAGATATGAAAAGCAAGGACCTACAACCAAGATTACTCTACCCAGCAAAGCTATTATTTAGAATCAAAAGAAAGATAAAGAACTTTCCAGATAAGAAAAGCTGAATAAGTTCATCACCACCAAGCCAACCAGTATTACATAAAATGTCTAAGAGAGGAAGAGGAGGAGAAGAAAGGGAAGGGGGGGGGAAGAAGAAGAAAGGGAAAAAGAATAAGAATATGAATAATAAAATGGCAACAAATACATATCTATCAACAACTGACTCTAAAAACAAAATAAACAAACAAGCAAACCAATTCATAGACAATGTTTTAAAGGTTGCCAGATGGGAGGGGGGTTGAGAGGTTGAGTAAAAATGGTGAAGGGATTAAGAAGTATAAATTAGTAGTTATAAAACAGTCACAAGGAGGAAAAGTACAGCGTAAGTAATATAGTTAACAATATTGTGCCCTGGCTGGTATAGCTCAGTGGATTGGGCATGGGCCTGCAAACTGAATGGTGGCTGGTTCGATTCCCAGTCAGGGCACATGCCTGGGTTGCAGGCCAGTTTCCCAGTAGGGGATGCATGAGAGGCAACCACACATTGATGTTGCTCTCCCTCCCTTCCCTTCTCTCTAAAAATAAATAAGTAAAATATTTTTAAATAAAACAATATTGTGATAACCATGTACGGTATCAGATGGGTACAACATGTATCAGAATGATCATTTAGTTATTATATAATGTCCAATCATTGGGGTGTACCCTTGAAACTAATATAATATTGTATGTCAACTGCACTTGAAAAATAAAAAAATGATTTAAAAGGAAAAAGAAAAAACCTGACTCCTGACTTAGCTGATTTCAATTATCATTATGGCTCCTAGCATAAAAGCCATCTCAAATACAAGCAAACAATTTAAGGATTTGGAGATTATAAATTAGTGGCTCAAATTTCAGTCAGAAGGAAGATGGGTATAATGTACTCCCTGCAGCTGGGCCCATTTTGTACTTGAGGAAAACTGCTAAGCACCTAGGCTGTAGGGAGCCTTCCTACACCACAAGTTAGCTTCCCGGAAGGGACTTAAGCAAGCAAATCAAAGCGCTGCCCAGAAGGGAACACCAGCCACCCTCACAGGACGGACTCCCTGCAGGCTAACGGCCAGTGCCTGGGATGCATGATGCTCATGAAGAGAAAATAGGCACTACTCATGCTCCCAACTTCTGTAACATTCTGTCCAGTGGGAATTAAGAATATAAAAGTGACTAATTCTCCTCTAAATGTGTATATTTTGCATTTTGTGACATGAACTTACTCCCTGAATCTTTACACTTCCCAGACATTCTAGCCACAGTCTGGGACAAGACTTAATTATGGTAATTATGCCACCATAATTAGGGAGATGGTAAATGTGATCGAACTAAAGGAAAAAGTGAAGCACAGAAAGTTTCAGGCATCCAAAAATTTCACCTAAATTTCCAATGAGAGAGCTAGAGAGGAAGTAAAGTTCCTTTTTAGTCATCCAAAATGTTGAATTTGAAACATAATGACTTACTGGCATAATCAGAACAGTCTGTAAATTTCTAGACATCTTGCATGGAATAGGTTTGTATCTTCCAGGATTGGCAGACACGACCATGATGAAAACAAAACAGGATATAAAGTTACAAAAAATCTGTCTCTAAAGGGTGACGTTGCATCTGTGCCCAAGTCCCACAATGAAAGATGACAGGAGCTGGTCAACCTATAAATGTCATGGGATTAAATTCTTCGAGACTGGCTGGATTGAGAGTCAAGTTCAGCACACAAATAGAGCCTCACATAAAACAAACATTGATAAATACTTGATGTACACATCTCTGAACTGAAGGAAAGTATCATGACGAGAAAGACATTTGGGAAGGTGGGAGTAGAAGAGTAACAAACGAAACAGTGAGATCAATTAAGAGTCCTGCACTCAGGTCACGGTAGCTGGAACGCCAATGACAATATTCAAATAAGAGATGACTATTTGATAAGGTAGAAAGGCAGGCAAAAGATAGATCATGAAAAGCCTTGAAAGCCAAGCTAGGAGTTTGGACTTGAACCTCCAGCTGACAGGAAGACGGGTTTGTATTTCAGACCTGTCATTCATTTGGAACGGGAAGCAAGCTCTAGGCAGGGCAGCCAGTCAGACCACTGCAAGTCCAGGCAGCACAAGATGAGGCTGAGTGTGCACCTCAGCAGTGGGAACAGAGATGGCAGGAGCAGACAAGAGCCAATTCCTGGACTTAAGGCTCGGAGGGAAATTTAGGACGGTGTCAAGTTTTTGCCTTGGAAATTCATGTGGCTGTTAATGCTAATCACTGAAATAGGACAGAGAACAGGTGCAGGTTCAGGGAATATAAGAATTGGTAACATTGTGTAAGTGCTGAGATCGAGGTGCAGAGGCAAAAACCTCTGTCGGGCAGCTGGAGTTGAGTCAGCCACACTGATGTGAGTATAACCCATAGGGTAGTCAAAAGCAAGAGACAGGCACGCCACTCGAGGAGAGCTCACAAAAACAACCACGCAGAACACAGGGTTTCCGTTATGATGAAAGAGATAGGGGAGACTTAACCACGCTCGGAGCCTATGGTGAAATACCTACATACAAAGGAAGAGACAGAAAATGTAGATAAGAAAAACTCAATTACACAAGTTTCTGGCACAGAAAGGAATCAAGAGGAGAGGAGGAGGGACGAGCCTAGAACAGAAGACAATCCTCTGAGATGGGGGGCGGGGGGTGAGGGGTAAGATGGGAGCAAATCAAGGCACCTGCGTGGGCACGGCGCAGATGCCCGATAGTACTCAGTGTTGCAAGAACTGGGAGACTGTTATGAGTTGAATCATGCCCACTAAAAATTCCTATGCTGAAGTCAACCCCCAGTGCCTCCAAATGTGATCTAGTTTAGAAACAGGGTCATTGCAGGTGTAACTAGTTACATTAAGATGAGGTCACCCTGGAGTAGAATGGCCCCCAATTCATTATGACTGATATCCTCATAGAAAGGGGAAATTTGGACATGCAAACGTTCACTGAGGGAAGACTGTGTGAAGACACCCAGGAAGGAGAGGGCCATCCACAAGCTAAGGAAAGAGGCTTGTTTGGGATAGATCCTTCTCTCACAGCCCTCAGGAGAAAGCAACCCTGCCAACACTTTGACTTTGGACTTCTGGTCTGCAGAACTGTGAGACGATAAATTTGTGTTGTTTAAGTCACCCAGTTTGTAGTAATTTTCTGTGGCAACTCCAGCAAACAAATATTCAGGGAAAGTCATCTACTTAAAGGAAGGAGGAGTGGAGGAGAGTTGCTAGAGGTTTCGGGGGAGTGGAAAGGTTTCGGCAGGAAACAGGCCAGCCATACACTGTAAGTTGTACACGGTTGCCTCGGGTTCCAGCTAAGGCTGGAGACAATAAATTTATTTATAGAGTGATTTCCTCAAGCAGCTCTTGGCAGCCACTGGGCAAAAAAGGAAAAGATGCCAGGTCAAAATCAAGAGCTGGCAGAGTAGATTGCAAGGAAAGTACAAAGGGGCAAGGCCATTGAGGATACTTGCAAGAAAGTGATGGACCGCAAGTGAACAGAGAAGGAGTGGCTGGGCTGTGGACTGGAAGAAAGGGACAGGGCAGGCGAAGGAGGGGTTATCTTGAAACTGGAGGCCAGTGAAGAAGAAGAAGAAATAGAGGGAGTTTGGCAGGAGTGAGAGAGCTAGAAAGGCAAGACTGTAACTGTTAACTGGGGTTTGTTAGTTTGGAGGAGGAAGTCAGGGAAACTGAAGCTAGTCTGTTGCACGCAATGTATACATCATGCACAGACACTGAGGCCTCCAATGATGACGACAGTTAGGGTGGGAAAAGACTGCAACAGCTTTCCCCAACCTCAGCGTATGAAGAAGAATGACCAAGAATTTCCCAAAATCATATTGGTACCGAAGCCCTGGACTCTAGATCTCAAAAATCACCGCCACATTTATCATTGCAGGTATTATAGTTATGTGTTTCTACAAAATCACAACAGGGAACATGGACTAGAAGCTGAAGGCAATGAACACTGTCCCCATATAGGAGGTCTGTCCAGAAGGTTTCCTGCCATGTACTATGAAAAATAGAGACATTTATTGAAGAATGTACAAGATAAAAGAAACGTTGCACATAAGACAATGATGCCTCAGTCCCCTTCAAAGTAGACACTTTGGGACCTCACACAGTTCTCTCAATATTTTCCTGAATCTTATCAGTATCTGAAATCCCTTCCCTTTCAAAGGTGTTTTTAACTTTGGGAAAAGCCAGAAGTCCAGGGTACCAAATCTGGGCTTTAGGGGGGCTGAGTCACCTGGGTGATTTGATGTTTCACCAAAAAATTCTGCATGAAACATGATGCATTAGCCGACATATTGTTGTGATGAAGCTGCCAATCACCAGCGGCCCATAGCTGTGGCCTTCTGAATCATCTGAATAGTTTCCACAGAGGAATGTTCAAGCTTCGTGCAAAAGTTGGTACAGATTCATTGCTCAAGTTCACTCAGTCATTTTCAATGAGATGGCCACACAGTACACATGCTCACTCAATGCATCTAATACCCCCCACTGACTAGTACAGTGAAGTCATCATTGTTCATGCATATGAACAGTGTTCCAGCCCACTCTCCTTGGCTGCCAGGTTACACTGATGTCATGCAAACTGTTCTTGTTATATTAACAATGGCTGGACTTTTTTCCAGACATAAGTCATCATATCTCACAAAATGATTACACTGAGCAGATAGGAAGCAAGCTAACCTATAAGAAGGTACCTGAAGAAGTTACAGATCAGATGTAAAAATGTGAAGTTATTTGATAGGCTCTGTACACATTTATCTGATATACAAAAGATAAAGCAGCTGGATAACACCAAAATGTGTTGGCAGCCCCTGACACTTTGCAAACATCAAATAGCTGAGCACAGAGAATAATTAAACTCATAAATGACCACCCATTTTTTTTCAAACAATAAGGACTTAACTTTCTGGATCATATACCGTAAACAGATAAAACTCCTTGCATTTTGAAGGTTTATTTCAATCACTAAAATTTCTGTATTTCTCCCCAAAAAGCCAAGCACAGTCAATACTTTGTTCTGACTGAGCTAAAATAACAGAAGCATGAAGCAGAGCTAAAACTAAACAATTTAACCTCTTAATTTAGACACAGAATCATTCATGAATTGCTGTGGCTTTAGACTTTTCCAAGTCTTTCTATACATATATATATTTACATTTAATTGGAGCTTTTTGCTTCCAAAGTTCAAATGGTTTTAATGTGGTGATTTCACATTGGGGCAGATTAACTGTACTTGTGACCTTTTACATTTTAGATATCATTACTATTTTAAAACAAATGAAATTTAAAAAATAAGATTCAAAAATTCACCAGAAGTCACAGTGTAGCCATTGTTCATTCTTCCTGGGAAGAAAGGAGCCACCAAGGGGACACGCCATGGCCATTCATGGGGGGGACCAAAGGTGAGAAAGAAATTTGGAAAGTTCTGCAATAGTATCACAGACAGGAAGTTGACACTTACTAGGAGCTCTCATCACAATGTCACCACAAACACTGTGTGCCCTTTAAGCCGTGACACAAAACAGCAACCTGCTTTCATCCTGCAATCTGGCCGAAGCATCTGTCTCTCCAGCTACTATTTACTTAGCCCCTTCGTTTTAGCCGTGTGCTGGGTCAAACCCTACGGCTCCCAACAGCAGAGAGTTCTGTGGGGAAAAACAATAAAAGGACAAACTAAAACCAATAAAACTTATTTGGAATATCCTTATGACGAGTTTGTCCACCTCAAATGTGTAGATTAAACCCACAGGACATAAAATGCTTTGCATTTTAATCAGGACCCAGATACACAATGAATGAAAGGCAAAATGATCATTCTTAGAACGTCCTCTCTCCAAATACAATGACTTCAGCAAAACTCCCTATTCTAACAGAAGCGCTATCAGTGTAACAGTCCGAGACCCACAGTACTTAACTTCCAGAGCACCTCATTTTCTCTCTGCAAGCATTTGCACACAGTTCCTGAATGTAATTCCAAGCTGTTTATGAAAATTAACAGTCATGATATTTCAGCCTATTTAAGAACAAGTAAATGAACATTTTTCAAACAGTTCCCTATTTTTTTTCTTCTCCTCAAGGTCAAACATGTGTACACACCCTAGAAAAATCCTCTACGTAAATCAGCCCATAGCAACTAAACTCAGCTCCAGGCACACTGGAGGAGGCCACTCCTTTAGACCAGGAGCCCTCCCACTCACGAAGATGGAGAAGGGAGGAAGCTGCCACACCTCTCTGCCCATCTAAGAAGCTGACCCTGGCCTGGGTTTTAAGACTCAAGTCCTAACTGAATTCCAACACACAGCAGAGCTCCCCTCACTTTGAGAGGAAGAACACAAAACAAGTTCAAAAAACTTCTATCACTATAATCTGAAGACGATCTTAAAAGAAGTCATGACTTCCTGTTTATATAACTACTTTATGCTCTTTTCTCACCTTGGTAAAACTATAATTTTATGTTGATTATTACACAGGATTCTACCATACACCTAAGCATAGAAAGCAACTTGAAGACCACAGTCTTAACCGATTGATTTTACAAATAAGAATGAAACCCTGGGTAAATTAAATGGCTGGCCCCAAAAGGTAGGAACCAGCAAACGAGAAGTCACTTTGTTTGACATTCAGCTCAACACTCTCCTTATTGGCAACAGATATTTACTCTCATTCCAGTTACTGAATGTTTACCACATTCAAAACACCTGAGGGATTACAGAGCCTCATGCAGTCATCCTCTGAAGGAACATGAAACATGGCAGGTTTTAGACAATATTCTCACAGTTTTAACTACTGTGAAAATCACCAAAAAAGCTTTATATGGAATTGTAGGGGAATATTTGAAAATAACTCTCCTCAGAGCCCCATTTCTTCATTTCGAACTAAATCCTTCATCCTCCTGGTAGCCCTCCCAACTGCAGAAGGTGGATGTCATGGCGAGAGCACGGGTGTGGAGGAGGAGGAAGACCAGGACAATGATAAAACCAATTCAGAGACAGGTACTTTGCGCCCATCACAATTCTGGAACCTTTGTAAACTGAGCTTATTTAACCCTCACAACAATTCTGTAACAGGAAAGAGTCCATCAACGGCTCGAGAGGATGGCTAAGTTAGGGTTTATTTATACACAGGCATGCCTTCACTACCACTGCCTCCCAGGCCCCGGCCCTGGGTCTTCTCCGGACTACCTGGAAACCACCTGGCCCCTCTGGACCTCAGTTTCTTCATCTGTGAGGTGACGCAGGGGCCCCATGACCTCCACGGTCTCTTCTAGAGACCTACTGATGTGAGGTATTTATGCAACCTCTTGTGGTAGAGAGGAAGGAAAACACTCTGTAAAAGCTATGGATAAATTTTCCTCAAATTACAAAATCCAGACTTTGAGTGTACAGAGGTTTAGGGGTAATGGCGGGTGGGTGGGTAGTTGTGGGTTTGATAGCTTCATCGTTAACTTTCATCTAGGCTCCAGCCTCAGGTGATTTTGAAAGCCACGTGTCACAGCCACAGGACAGAAGAACATGCAATCGTGAACAACGGTATTTAAACAAGACGAGGGCTTTTTTACATCCCTAATGATGATTAGAAGTCATCTGTAAAAACACAGGAAAATGACATGTTTGTCACAGGTTAGAAGGAAAAAAGCAAGATATAATATGTGGACTATGGGTTGTTTTTTTGTTTTTTGGTTGGTTTCTTTTTTTGCTTGTTTTTTAACATGAGGAAACAAGCAAGAACTTTCAACAATGGTTGTAACTGGATAATAGGATTTGGGAGATTTTTTCTTTCTCCTTTTCCTTATATTTCTTTTTTATGTGATCTTAAATTACCTCCATAATTGGAGGAGAGACTTTTCTTTATAAAGAAAGAAAAGGTACCCAATATTCTCACATTGGTTTCTTCTGAGAAGAAAGAAAATGCTTTCCTAACAACATCTCGGTTAACACTGCCGAAATTCCTGAAATGCAGGTTTAGGGAAACCATCATTATTACCTGGTACACATGGGCAAGAACAGATTCCTCTATCGCTTCCGGCCTGGAGTGACTAAGTTTCATAGGATGCTTCAGGAATGCTGGCAGGGGAAGTTGCTCTGCAGTCCAGGACACACAGCTTCGCAGAGCTGGGCCCGGAAAAAGAACAGGTGCAGCTGACAGAGCAGCAGACCGTGAGAGCCCAGGGACGCTGGCCCCGCCCAGAAATCCCAGTCTGAGCGGGTTCTCCCTGGATGGTCCTGCCCTGCACCACAACCAGCCACAGGGCCAAGGGGACTTTCCGTGAGCACAAATGTCCTTTCCTCTCTGAAGCACTACAGCAAAGGTAGCATATCCCATGGATCCCACAGCTGTTAAATCATCACACCAAACTACTCTACGCTTTCATTAGGCCTCAGGATAAGCACACTGTGTAGATACATCTGTGTTCATACATAAACACACAATAAATATGTATACACATGTGGCCCAGTTTACAACACAGATCAATTACTGTGGCTTTGGACGGCGACAGTGAACCACCACTCTATAGCACTCTTGAGAGCGTTTTGTAAACACATTATTTCTCTGGTGACTCCCACTGATACAGAAAAAACTCAGGAAAGAGTGCAATTGAAAAATCACATTCACAATGCTATTAATTACCTCTGCCTGACTTGAACAGGGTTTTTTTGCTACTTTGTAGCAGGTAGATAAAGGCAGATCTGATATACAAAGAATAGGAAAACTAGAACAGGAAAAGTCAGCTCCTCCTCTGGGAGTCTGAGAGAAGACCTGTGGCGTCAACAGCGCATCACACCCCGGTTCAGAGGAGGTCTGAGAGGAGCTGAGGAGCCGAGGAACCGAGGTGCCCGGCTCCTGCCAGCTCCAGGCCTGTCCTGAGCGCCTGCATCGCCCTGGGCTGGGCAGCACTGCCACCACTGAGAAGGCAACACCACCGAGGCCTGCAGTGTCCTTTGTGTGTCTGTTAATTTAAAAAGACATATTTCTGTTCATTCACTTGACTAAGCATTTAAAATCAGAAAACAGTATGATGTAACTATAGGGACATCATCCCTTGTTGGGTTTTTTTAAAGGCATTTATTTTTCTGTTTCTAAGTGCAAAGTTGGCACCTATTGACTTGACCTGACAGTAATTAAATACATCTAACATTAGATAAAGAAATTTAACCTACCTCGTCAAAGGTGGTGTCGTCTTTCTTCAAAGCTGCAAAATAAAAAGGGAAAGTAAACAGTTATTGTGAAACATCTCAAAGAGACCAGGTATCTAAGTTCTAAAAAACAGAAGGAATACCAAAGCAGTATGGTGTTTTCATTTCAAAAGTAAAAGTGTACCCCAACCTGAATAACAATGTTACAATACAAAGATGAAAACTGCAAATGAGAGAGAAAATTGCCCAGCATGCATCTTTGCGAAACACTCTCACAGGTATGTAAATGATACTGTCCTCCCAAGTAGGGAAAAGAAGTATGCATATCTCCCCCTTATCTTCTTTAGTAGGAAAATGTTTAAATGGAAGTATGAAAGAATCAAAAAGTAATATTAAAGAAATTTCCCTTGAACTTCCGGTTTTTGAGCACATATCATTATGCATGGTATATGGTCCTCCCAAACCAACAGTGTGGCCCCCACTCTGCACAGTGCCCTGAATGAAATTTTCATACTGAGAGAAGTTTAAATACGGTGATAAAAGACCCAGCATATACAGTCAGCACTGCAGAGACATAACTCAAACATTTTAACATGAGAAATTTTATAACAAAGTATCAACACAGAAAGCAATACATTTGTAGTATCTTATAGGAACTAGTAAATACTCGAAATTTATTTTAAATGTATATGGCTTCAGAACTGGAAAAGAGAAAAAGTATTTCATGAATAGCTGGCAAACACCGAGTTCCTTAAGTCCTTCAATTCCTTAGAATGTTTCACACTAAGGTAATGCACAAAGTAGCTAAATTAGCTGAAACCACTCATTGGAGAAATGTTTCAAATTTATGGAATTGTGCATAGGCATTTATGGTCTACACACCGGTTAGTTCCACTCCACTGAGAAGTACCTGGGTAGCTCTTACTGAGAAAGCAACGTTCTGACAAAAGCAAGGGAAAGCAAATTATTTTGGCAATTGAGCTCTGAGACAAGTCATGGGCCTAAACTGAAATATTGTATCAAAGTTTATATTATATAGTCTAGCAATCTTAAAGACATCATTTTTTCCTGTTTCATACTATAAATTTGTCTTTTTTAAAACATCAGTAAGTATGTGGTTGTGGAGGTGAGTGCGTCAAGGGGGATGAGGGCAGGTTGAGGGACAGAGAATGTTTCTGAAAGTTTAATTCTTAGTCACTTCCTTTTGCCTAAGAAACTGATCTATAATAGATTTCCCTACTTCCTTTATTTGAGAACAATTTCTTCTCAGTGGAAAATTAGAAGACAGCCTTTTCTTACATACAATTACATATTTTATTATATATTTGATTAAACTTACATTAAATCTAAAATTACCTATTTCCATCAAAATGATAGAAATGATAGAAATACAGGGTGGAAAAAATGTAGGTTTACAGTTGTGAGCACACAAACAGAGTATATTCTCTTATTATTTTTATTAATTATTGTATTATTTTCCATACAAACAACTGTGAACCTACTTTTGCTACACCCAGTATATAGGATCCTAGATGTTTTTGATGGTTAGTGTTCATTCTTAATCATTAAATTTTAACTCAGAATGTAAAACTCGTCCTCTGGGAGGCTCTCTTTAAGCACCAGTCAACAGTCTTGCTGGACTACACCCCTCGCTCAAACCAAAGCCTGTCCTTCTTTAATTAACATACTTGACTACTGATTCCACTACAAAATATTAATGACCTATGTAAATATAGACAAGTGGGTCCATCTTAAAAAAACAACAACAACATTTTTCTGGAATAAGAAATGATTAGATCATTGACTCCAAATATAAAGTCAATTAGCCTACCATATTTAACAAAGATGAATGGAAAACATTATGTGGCTACCATACAAGAGACAAATAGCAGCAAGCTTATAATTCACAATACAAACTCTTACATATATTTACTTTGGACATGATAAAAGTTCTGGAAATTTAGCCATGGTTTTTCTTAAGCAAAGTATCCAATAAAAGCCACAGCTGATACTACCCCTTAGAGAAGTGCAAATATGGAATGAAGACCCTCAAGTTGAGAGATGAAGAAAGCAGAAAGCTAGAACGTCTTCAACACTCAGAGTGAACTGTTTTCTTCTTGCCCCTGAGGTCCTGCCAATTCCTTCAACATTCTAGATAAAGAAGTGGGGTCTGTAAATAGAAAAGGAGGAAATAGAAGAGGGGATTGCAGGTGTATTTTCTAAGATGTAAGTGCAGAAGCCAAACTCTCTCCCCCAGATACTACACTTTTCTCAAACCCTGGATACTAGAGGTAGGAATGTTTTAAGACCTACCGCTTCATTGAAACCCTCCATTACTAGACTGACACATTACACAGTTTCTTCTAAATACTGAATCATTGCCCTGAATAACAGTTAATAGTAACAACAAAGGCCAAGTAAAGGTGTCATTTCAAAATATTTATCAGGTCACTGATGACCTAAACAAGCACACAACGTCTTGTCTTTTATTACATTCCGTGACTGTCATTAATCCTTCACACAAATGTAAGCCCACAATTGCCTTCAGGGATGTCATGGAATAATAAGCACATTACATGCTTCTGGGTTAACAGAGGGGCATGTATTAAACCATTTAAGGTAATCAGATATTCTAATCCGTCCTCTGCTCAGACACTGCTTGCTCTAAAAAGCTTTCCATGATCTCACCAAGGCTCAAAGTGGTGCCCCTCCTATGTTCTTCAGTAGCAAATCACGCTATTCTTCAAGGTAGCATTTTTTACTCTATACATATTGCCAATCTCATTCATTGGCCTGTCTTCTCAAAGTCCTGAGGACAAGGACCAGAAACAATGGTCATGGAATCTGAAAGCTAGAGTAGTATCTAGAACATAGGAGGTACTCAACAATTATTTGTTGAATTAAATGAGTTACACAAGGATACCTCAATGGCAAAAAGATAACACCTTACATTTCGAGGCACTTGAAAGTTTTGACATACGAAAGCCATACACTATTCTCTCCTATGAAAGGATCCTAGATGTGAATTCCATTTCATAGTTTTCAAATTAAAATCTTTTGAAATGACATTGGGAGAGGTACAACAGTTAAATTTCATCTGACCCTTCAACCTTACCGTCCTCTTTTCTGACAGGATGGACTTATCCAGTGACAACTGGCCTCTAGAATTACACACTGACGGCACATGGTTACAAACCCGAAAATTCATTTGACTCTTTAAAAATTAAAAATTTATTTAACCACAGACTCTTCCTTTGACTCAGTTCTCACAAAAACTCTTCTAAAGAAATGGTATACGTGGGTTTCATCTCATATATCACAAAGTATAAACTTCTGTTCTCTCAAAAAAATCCAAATAAAGGTGAAGAAATGCATTCAAATGAATATGAAGAAATGTCACCTGGACCTTAATCTTACACCAGATATTTCAGAAAGCTTTTCTCCTCCTAGGCTGATATTCAAAAAGAAAAAAAAAGAGGAAATAGATTTTAATATAAATGTCTTGAACAATTAGCAAATTCCATTTTGTCTTTGTTTATGCTAACTTAAATTTTTAAAAAGCAGGACAACTGTAGTAATTTCTAAATAAGTCCACAGGCTGACACTATGGATTTAGCAGAAAACCATAAATACTACTGAAATCAGTGAATGACTCTGAAATTCAATTACCCCCATATTGTAAAAGAACCATAGCTGTGTAATAGTCACTCCCTGGCAGATGTCATAAATTAGAGTGCGATGCCTTGAAAGCCAGTGTGTTTTATTAGACCTTTTATAATACAGTGATCTCAGATTAGCTGTATTTGAGGTGGGCAGTGACCAAGCTGGCATGCCCTTTCATGTAGGAATAATTTACACATTAGCATTGCCACTTTTATATAGTCAGAATTATTAATAAACATTTATTAGATATCACATACTTTCAAAAATAGCCTTTATTTTCTTATGGCTAGACATTAATACTGTACACTTTTTCGTACGCTTTTGAATCATACTAAAAAAGCAAAATAAAATTGCTATGTTTACTTCAAAAGCCATCGCATATTAGTTAAAGGGAACGAATATATTGTAATGTTAGATTATTCAGTAGGAGCAAGCACTTCTTCTTTTATCTCCTCCTGAAGTGTCAATGAAGAAAGGAGGAAGACAGGGGATAAACAAAAAACTGGACAGAATAATAAGCCTCCAGCAACGATTTCCACCATATGACAGATATTACACTAGATATTTTATGTACTTCATCTGATTTAATCTTCGAGACAACCTTAAAAAATGTTTACAACCGAGACCTCTGAGGTTTACAGAAACTCTGCTAGTTGCCCAAGGTGCACAGCAAGCAGAGAAAAATGGGCTCAACCCCAGACCAGCCCAACTCTAAAACCAATCCTATTTCCAGCCTGGCTCTACTGTAAAGTCGGTGGCCACTTCTTCCCTTACTTATCTTGCTTTCCACTTAGAAGATAATTACGTCAGTATGATGGAATATGCAATCACGAATAATGATCTTAAATGATATTAACATATTATGAACATCTATTGAGTCTTTATTACATACCACACAGGACCTCACATGTATTATTTCACTAAATGCCAATAGCAAAAATCATTTGCACATAAAAAAATACCTGAAGCTCAGAAGTTGAGGGACCTGTCCAAGGTCACTCTGTTCCAAGTGGAAACACCAGAAATCCCAAGTGCATCTGACACACAGTCCACAATACCCTTAATCTATGCACTGTATAATCCCATTGTAAACCTCAATTCAACAGCCTCCAGGACCTTCAAAACCCTTAAGTAATCAGATTGATTTCACTGACTTTTTATTTTGCAAAGAAAACATCAACAAAATACATAGATAACAAAGATTCACATTTCTGTAATGCTACTTCTAGTAAATGCCTCGAGCTTAATATTCAATCATAATCACTTTAAATCTCTTTATCTCCTTTTACAGTATTCCACAATGAGAGCTGCTGTTCAGAATCAAGATCTTCATCAGTACAATCACCAGTTATGTTTTACTGCACTGTACTGTTTCTGGAAGGAAGTAAAATATAATAGATCTTAGAAGACACTTTAACAAGAGTCAGACTCAAAAGGAGTTTCACATCACTAAATCTCAGGATCCTAGAAGGTCCAATTAACTATAATACCCCGTTTGACAGCACTGTAGTTAACCCAAATTTTACTGATGGCCGATCAAATTCTTGAAATTATTTAAACAGAAGGATTTTTATATTAATGTTCTTGGTTTCTTACTGAGATTCAAGTGCAATGAATTATTTAACACAAAACTGGAAGAGCTCCAACAGAGTCATTAGCATTAGTAAATATACAGTAAATGTGTTTTAGAACAGGGCTTAATGGACTCCAGAACCGACTCTGGGACAGTCTGGGTGAGGGGGCTGAAACATCCTCCTGAATAATAAACACCAACTCAACACCTTTCTCTTCCACTCTTCTTGGTTTAAAACTTCATTAGAATGTGCAGACTCTTCATGTGCATCCCTAACCTGTAAAAATGACTAAATACTGGTTTCATACCATAACCATACAGTCATCTTGGGTAAGATTTTGTATCCTAATACTAAAGTTTAAGTTAAAAAAAAAAGAAAACTAAACACTGACCATGTTTTCTTTTACTTGAAGAAAGTTTGCATATTTTACAATGCACGTATGCAATGATTTTTAAATAAATGGATAGAAGGATGACTACAATACTCACACACACTCCAGGGTTTTATTTTAAAGAATTAAGCACCTTTTGCTTAATTTCCATTAACGCCCTCATTAACGATGATGACAAGTTAAACAAATGAAACAAAAGCTAGAAGGCTTCTTAGGGGCTCTAAGAGGTTATTTTTAGTGCCAGCACTATTTTCTGGCAGAAGACAGTTACCTGTGTGTATGAAAGTTATGCTAGAGGTGGTAGCCACTGTCTTAGAGTTTAAAATGGTTTTCTAAGGCCAACCCTAGAGATCTAGCAAACCCAGTCCACGTGATCCTGTTGTCACCCTGCTAAAATCTGTCACATGGATTTATTCTTAAATGTCCTAAACATTTCTCAGTCGGTTTTTATTTGTTGGTCAGTTGTTTGGTTGGTTGAAAGACAATAGCCCCGGAGCTCTAATAAATGGAAGTTTGAGAGACATTCCTAAATGTTCCGACAAGTTCACGGCGCGCATTTCTCTGCAGCAAATGGAAAAATTCAGAGACCTGGGGACTGAACACCCAAATCTCGCTTTCGAGGACCTGAAGTGCCGAACAAAAGGTCCCAAGGTATCTGTCCCACTTCTCTTTAGATTAGCTGTGTTAAACAATACCAAGACACAACTGAACGTTTCGCCAATTTCCAAAGCTAAATTATTGACTAAACACCCAATACCAAAGACTGCGCGGAAAAAATAACTGGCCCACGCGGCCGCAGAGTCCCGTGTGTGTCTGGGGCCGGGGCGTCACTTCGCCTGTCCCCTGCGGGCGCGAAAGCCTCAGCGTAGTGTCGAGGACACGAAACCCAAATTGTAGGCTTAAGATCATCCACAAATGAAACCCCACATCCTGAAAGAAAAGGGTGTCTCTCCTTTCCGTCATCAGCCCCTCGCCCCGGTCCCGGGCACTGTTCCCTCTACCATACGTGTGCAGCTCAGTGCACCCCACGGGAGCCCCGGGTGGCCACGGCGTCGCTGGTGCTAGAAGCGCGGGGCTGAACGAGCGGGCGCGGGGGCGCGGGGTTAGGTGCCCTGGGCAGCGCGCCACTCACCGATGCGACTGAAACTCTCTGACAAAGTTCTCCGCAACTTCTTCATCTTGCCGATCTTCTCGGCCGGCTGCGGTTCAATGAGATCGCACATCTGGGCGACACCGGGCCACAGCAACTTCCCCAAACTGGTCCAGAGCGGAGCGCAGACAACGAGAGCGCGGCGCGGGGAAGGCGGCTCCTCCTCCTCCTCCACCTCCTCCTCCTCCTCCTCCAGCCGGGAGGCGACGCGCAGGGCTCGGGAGGCGAGCGGCGAGCTGCAGGCTCGGCTCAGGCCTGTGCCACCGCTGGGCAGGCGGGGGCGTCCTACGTGGTGCCGGGGGCGGCCACGATCGCCGCGGCCGTGGTGGCTGTGCACAGCACCGCCGCCGCCCGGCTCATTTTCCCTCCTTTGTAACCCGGAGCGGCTCCGCCGGCAGTGGGGGCGGTGCAGCCGGAGGCGAAGAGGGGGGTGGGCGGGGGACAAAGTGCGGGAGCCTGGGGTCTCCGAGGGCGCAGGGCTAGGACCTGAGCATTCCCAGCAGCTTTCCGGCGCTCAGGTGAAAGAGCCAAGGCGTAGAACTGCCGCCCGGCCCCGCCCTCCTCGCCCCTGCTGCCGTCTCCCCCGCCCCGCCCTCCCTCCCTTCGGGCGACGGCCGCAGGAGCGGGACCCAGGGGTGACCTCGACTCCCTACTCTAAGCCCGTGTCCTCTGCGGCCTCCCCCGCCCCGCTGGTGTCCCCGCAGCGCCCCCTCCAGGCCGCCCCCCACCCTCCTCCCGGGGCCCTGCAGCCCCGCCCTCACTGGAGGATCCGGACGGCCCTAGGAGGGCCGTGAACCCACAGGGCTAGGAGGCGTCCACGCCTGGTGACCGCGTCTGGGACTGTGGAGAGGCCACCGAAAGGAAAGAAACTGAGTGTGGATCGTTTTATCTGAGCAGTTTGCTCTCTGCCACGAACGCGTGTGAAAAGAGCGCGGACTTGGGGGGAAAAGGAGGTGGCCACCTCTGCTGCCTCCCATCTGGGGGAGTGGGAAGGCTTCAAGGATACTCTCAGGCTTAACGGTGACTTTTTTTTTTTTTCCTTGATTTTGCCAAGCAAGCTGGGAAGTGGAAGATGCAAGGGGAAAGGTGGGCCCGTTTAGAGCCAAGAGCAAAAGTGGAAGCTTCAACTGTAACCCCGCAAGGCAGGGCTAGGACTGTGTCCTTCATCCCCTGTCACACTGAGCCACAGACATTGGAATGTGGATGTGAGTGATTTCTGATATGAATACTCAGTTCTACAGTAAGGAGCAAACAGAAGTCCTTAGTCAGTTTCCCATGCTCAGAATATGTTTCTAAACTAGAAGATTTAGAGTCCAGAAAGATTCTGACCTCCTCTTACCCCAACTCAAAAAAATGAACTTTAAAGGGGGGTCAGGGTGGGGGGAGGCAGGAGGTGCTTTATAAAATACCAGAACAAACAGTTCAGGCAGCAAACACACATCATCTTCATTCTACTAAAAGGAGGGTTCCAAATGTCAGTCTCCCAGGGGAGAGAGGAGGAAGATGGGGGAGGGCCTGAATATGTTGATTTGGGGCCAGCAAACTCCTTATGAATAGAAATTTAGTAATCTTGAGTCATCTGGCTGTGCAACAAGAGCCTGTGAACATGTGACAATGCAGTTTGGTTTAAAGGAAGTTTTGGGGAGTTTGTGTTTTGTTAATAGATCTTTATCTTAAAACAAAAACTAGCCCCCCGCCTTCCTTATATTGTGAGGCAGAACTCAGATTTGTTCTCAGTACTGAGCATATTATAGGGTTTTGATAGATTACAGCTAAAAGACCGGAAGCCAAGCCAAGTGGGAGCCCTGGAGGGTGGGGAATTGCCAGGAAGTCAATGAGTTCAAATGCAGGGATGTTGGTTACTGGTGACCATATCTGGATATTACAGACAGCACTAAGTGTGGCCTCAGGCAGAAAAAGTTTCACTTTTATCACTTCCTCAGGTTGGTTAGGGAGAAAGCTATCAGCAGCTAAGAATGAAGACAAAAGCAACCAATCAAATTATTGATAGGTTCTAAGAGTCAACAAAGATAAAGAAATAGTCATTAATTTAGTAAACTCTGACTAGTATATGTCTGTGGCTGTTCTTTATTTACTCTGAAAATGGCTATATGTATACATATATTCCTCTGTTTTATCTCCCCAGTATTTAGTATTTACAAATCTTTAAAAGGTCAACCTTTGCTTAAATAAATTATGATATATGCATACAAAGGCATAATAAGCAAACATTTGTAAAAATGAGATAGCTCAATATATACCAATGTATAAAGATATCTAGGGTAAGTGAAAAAAAAACCCTTTATCATTAAGTACATTTTTGTGCGAACAAAAATATACATGTATATGTTTCTATATGCATAGGAAATTTATGAGCGGAAAAAAGCCAGAATTCTGTTAAGTGTGCATACCCAGAATAGGAAGAACATTTTCTTTGGCCTTTGAACCTTTAGGTTTCATTTGAATGTTTTACCCAAAGAATGCATTGCTTATAATAATAGAAGTACTAATTTAAAACATTAAAAAATATTTACTTTAGTTTTACCTGCCTCACTCCAAAACTTCAGCTCTCTCACCTCCAAAAATACTTCACCAAATTACAACACTTTATCTGGCAGAAGAAACAGCTGGTAGTAATGGACTAGGTAAACTCTGGCAATTGTGAATAACCAACTTCCCATGATGCTTATCTGCTTCCTTTGTTGATTATATGTTAAAATGACTGGTTTTGCAAAGAAGTGTGATAACAAAGGAGAAAATTCTAAGTGGATTTTTTAAAAATATGTATTCTTATGTTACAGGACTCAACTCTTGATACAGTTGTTTCACACTTGCCTTCATCTTAGATTGCAAGGTCCCTGAGGGCAGGGACGCTCTGTATGACACAAAAGGTACAATACCCAGGTTTCACAATGGGTGTGAATCGAATGTTTGTCAAATGAATGTAGAATGTAGTGCTGCTGCTACTGACAAGTGAGATGTTGTCCTCAGAAACCCAGATGACTATCCAGCATCCATATGGCATGTGTATCTTCAGTGGGAAGAAGGATCAGAGGCAGGTCTCCATCTGAACTTCTGGTTCACAAGGTTTTGGCTGGCCTGAATGAAAGGTGCAGTGTCTGAATACAGACAAGCTTACCTAGGGACATACTCAGCATGGGTTGACCTTAATCCAATTCATCAATTAGAGCATACACATGTATTAATTAGGCCTGAAGTAGTAGAAACAGTAGCTGGAGACCCAGGTTCATGAGTTCTCATCCCCACTTTATTGCCAAGTATTGTATGGCCTTAGACAAGTAAGTGACTTACCCACTTTCTTATCTTTAAAATAAGGGGCTTGAACTATATGACCAGTCATAGCGGCAAAATTCTGATTCTGACTTAAATGGTTAAATTGCTCCTCTTTTAGCTTGTGTACTAAAAAGTAGGTACATTAGTAAAGAGTAATTAATACACAAAGGAGAGAGACAAAAAACTATGTGCAATGTAATACATAAATTGTGGTTTTATTATAAATGGGTCTTATCCACTTAAGAAAAATAGTAGGCTAATATGCTGGCAGTAAGTTTCAATGGAAGGGACCCTAATCGAAATCAGATGAAACAGGGAGAGGATTTGGTTAGAATCAGAGGCAGATTTACTGACCTGAAACAATATGAAAAGATATTATCAGGAAATAAGAAATCCGTGAAACAAGGATGATAAGAATATGGAGAATAGAGTTGGAAAATGAAGTTAAAGAGAAAAAACATTTATTTACTAATGTAAATTTTTAGAATTTAGCCAAAGCATAGACAGTTAAAGATTAAGACATAGAGTTGAGGTTTCATTATTAAAGTGGTGGAAATTACGTAATTAAATATCCTCTTAGAATTCTAGTCACCCGAGTCAATTATTTTTGGGATCAGATATTCTCCTGTTTGACCACATCCAGGAACTGAAGCAGCACAGGATTAAGTGACCTATACCAGTTTTCCAGTGAGTGACATGGAATCCAAAACTCCTCTCACCAACTTGTATGTTCCAACTGTCAGATAATTTCCAGTCTTAAGTGTTCCTCCTCCTCCTCCTTATTTTTTGACAAAGAACAAGTTAAAATCAAAAAGGGAGGAAAATGGAAAGTTGCAGGAAACACTCTAAGCCGTTGTACTCACATTCAGATGGACACAGCCTCCCCTCGTTTCTCCCCTCCCTCTTCTATCCGCCATCCTCTGCCTAGTTCTAATTCGTGTCCTTTTACATTTACAGAAATCACTTCCTGCTGACACAAACCTCCAGGCTTGTTCAGGACTAAGGGCTATATTTGTCTTACAGGTCATTCTACTTTTCATTATATATTCCAAGAGACTTAGTGAACTGAGTAAATTGGTGTACTTGCAAGTGACTGTAGGAAAAACAAAGAAGTCGCTGAAATATCCAAATGATGTCAATCATAAATTAGTTCAGAGTAGTCTTAAAGAAAAACTACCAGAGTCAAAGTGTACATTCAAATACTAATAAATTCACCTCTCCTATTAAGCATGCATAAATATTATACTGGCATCTTATTCCTCTTATTGATTGTTACATAATTTGTACAATAGAAATTTGTATAAGAAAGTATCTACCCCTGTTTCTAACAACTTACATTATGTTACACAAGGAAATGTGCTTCGAGATGCCACCAGGATGTCCCCAAGATCTTCACACAGTTTCCGGTTTTAGATTGAAACACATTTGGGTTACCAAAATCTTTTATAAAACATTTTTTGTAGCATGATATGTGGCTTTTTTTTTCTTTTGCTATACTTTGAGTGCAATTATGGTTGTCCTTATGGTATAGATAGTAACTATTCTGAAGAAGCGAGAGTTCAAGGAATTGGCCAAATTCAAACAGGTTAATAAGTGGATCAAAACTACTAAATGCCAGCACTGAATTTTGCTTTCCCTACATTAGGAAAAGAAATTAAAGGTGTGGTATTGAAAACGAACAACTGACTGGGAAAAGACACTCCTTTCTAAACCGGCGTAAATGAACCGAACACGCTAAGACTAGCACTTGCTGAGCCGCGGGAGCAGACGGCAGTCGTGTATGAATAAAACGCAGTTTGGTCACAACTACCATTAATGCAATAGTCCTCATCTGTGAAGATGAGTCACATCAAAATTACTTGGTGTTTCAGTCTGTTTGGCTTGCTGTAACTGACCACCACAGGCTGAGTGGCTTGTAAACAACAGACCTTTATTTCTCACAGTTCTGCAGGCTGGAAGTCCATGATCAGAGGCACTGTGGAGCCCCTTCCATCAGAGCACTAATCCCATTCATGACAGCTTCACCCTGCTATCCTAACCATCTTCCCAATGCCCTCCAAATACCATCACAGTGGGATTACATTTCAATGTATGAATTGGAAGGGGAGGGAGTTTACAAATATTCACTCTAGAGTACTTGGGGAGCATTTTCAAAGGTCTACTCCCGAACTTCCTAGTCAGGAACTGGAGGGGCAGGAGGAGAAAGAAGCACTTATAAATTGAGGAAGCTTCTGAGGTCATTCTTGTACAACCCCACCAAGTATGAACTGCTGATGTACTGCCTAAAACAGCGATGTGATGATGGCAGATGTTTGACGAGAGTCAGATATAAAAGGCAACAATATAGAAGACACCACAGAAATACCCATGGAGTGTAAGACAATAAGATTGGACAGGGGACATCCTAGGTGTGTTTCAAACAGTAGAAATAATACATACATACATACATGCATACATACAGGGATAGGAGCCTGAAAATATTAATGCTCACTTCTAGAACCTCCTCTCATGAACTATATAGCATCACCAATTCTCTGCTTCCTCCTCTATAAACTAGAGAGAGATGATTATCCTGGTCCTACCCACCAACAAATTGAAGAGGTCGTTAACTCCTTTTGTTAGTCAAGTGTGATTGATTTCTTCTAACCACAAACCAAGAAACCAGGGATAGGCCAAGGTAGTTGAACAGAAAGGACTGAGAGGATCAGTTTTCAGTACTACCTCTGTTCTCTCAGCATAAGCAAGTAACTTCACTGTCCTCATTTGTCCATTCATCCAATGCACTTTGAGCACCTCCAGTGTCCTGGGCTCTGAGCTCAGAGCTGAATTTACTGCAATGAAAGAGGTTGAGCACGGTCACCACCCCTGCCTGCACAGGGCTGACAGGCTAGCAAGGGAAAGTAAAAAGTGACCCCTTTTACAGTCAGGGAAGGAGTGGGTCCTGTTGATGCCCTTCAGAAGGTAGAGTTCACCCCAATCTGAGAATAAGAGATGTTCACCCCAAGCAATCACACCTGAACTGAGACTTGCAAGATCCACAGAGGTAGCTGGACAGCCAGTAGGAGTTCCTTGCAGAGGGATCAGTACTTGAGGGGGCCACCAAATGGCAGAGGGAGAACATGGTGCTTTCAAGAGACTGAAAGGAGGTCTGAGTATAGAATGAATGTGAGATAAGGCTGGTGAATGCAGCAAGGGCCAAAGGTAGATAGAGCGCAGGCTGGGTGTGCTTCCTATTAGAAGTGTCAGACAACACTTATGGCAGTTTCTGCTCTTCTTGAAAACTCACTAACACTATAATGAATTTTTTTTTAGTATAATTTCACAAATGCATAAAAATTAATGAAGAACCATACTAACCTAATTTTAAATGCTAAAAAAATTATAATTGAGGAGTAACTAACTTGTCAATCCCAAGAAAGCTAATCCTAAACCAACAGTTGGCAAGGCTGAGAGTCAGCCTATTGAAAGTTTATAATTGAATATCAAGACACCTGGCCTTCTTTCTTCACCGTCTTCTCATGAAACCCACAGTGGACAGGCTCATCCATATAAACTGAGCTTGCCCCAAATTTTGTAGTGTTTCTCTCCTAAATATGGGCAGACAGCCAAGGGTACCCAGGCAGTTGATGAAATATTCTAATAAGAGAGAGAGAAACCAAAGCCAAGTAACCAGAAGAGTAACGAGCAAAACATAAAGACTATACAGGAGAAAAAAAAAAGAAAAACCTATTATGAATATCTCCAAAGATTCAAAGATAGAGGAAATATTATAAGATATTATAGTCATTACACAAGAATTGGATCCTATAAATGTTTTTAAAAGTAGCAGTCAGAGGGCAAAAATGAGCTCTTGGATATTGAAATAATCATAGTATAAAAGAAAATTTCAAGTGAAGGTTTAAGTAAACTGGTAAAGATGGCAAAATCTCGGGAAGTAAAACAAAAAGATGAAAAGAGAAGTGATAAAAAGATGAGAGAGGTACAGACTAGTCCAGAAAGTTCAATATCTGAATAATGGGAGTTCTAGAAAAAGAGAACAGAGAAAATAGAGGGGGAAAAATTACCAAAAAAAACAATTCAAGAACTTTTCCAGGAATGAAAACATTTGACTTTCATGACTTTCCAAATTGCCTATTGAGCTCCCAGGCTAAAATAAATCCACATTGGATGAAAATAAATCCACATTGACACATCTTATTGTTTATTTTTTAAGTATTGTCTTATTTGCATTACAACTGTAAACCTACTTTTGTCCACCCTATATTCTAAATACTTTCAGAGAAGAAAAACAGGATTCTTAAAAGAATCAGGTATCAGAATAGCCTCAGACTTTTTGACAACCACACTGGATGCTAGAAAATAGAAGAAGGAAATGATCTCTGATGTGCTATTTCCCAGCCAAAGTATTAATTAAGTGGGAGGGTAGAATATAGATTTTTCAGACATGAAAGGTCAAAAACATTAGCTCATGGGTCCATGTCTCAGGGAGCCATCAAGGATTTGTTCAACCAAAATAAGAGAAGAGAAAACGGAATCATACATGAGAAAGGCAGGTTGATGATGCAGGGAAAATCTAAGCCCACAGCCCTGAAGGAAACCTATACAGATCAACCAGTCTGTGAACTGGAGCAGGGCAGGGGCACTGGGAGAAAGATCATTAAGAAAATGACTTGAATAAAATGACTGGTATTAAAGCATGTTGAGGGCAGATTTACAAAACTGGGGGCAGGGCCACTTGGGGGATGTATTAATGATAAGTACATAGAAATTTCATAGATCAGTGTGCCCAGGAGTGGGCATGATTACTCACTCAGGAATGTATTTGGATGTCTAGAAACACAGCCTAATGCATCCCACCGGTGAATATAAATAAAGTGTATTTAGTGTTAGCACTAAGCTGGGGTTCCCAGAAAAGGAAAGGCTCATACAACAGTCAGATGAGGCCCTGGCTGGTGTGGCTCAGTAGATTGAATGCAGGCCTGCAAAGCAAGAGTCTCTGGTTCAAATCCCAGAGAGTCAGATGAGAAGATGAGCAAAGGGCTGGGGTGGTTTGGGGCTTTAACTGTAGTTAAAGGGTAGAGTCAGAATAGTGGGGAATTCTGCTAGCACGGGCTAGAGTCTGCGCTGCTTGAGATTCTCATCAGCTATCGGAGGTAAATGCCTGCAGATGTCTTCTTCTCTTGGCTGCCCAGATGTGGAGCAGACAAGAAAGGGAAGGGTGGAAACTGAAAGCTGTCAGACATCAGACATGGAGTCAAGCCTCTTTGTTACAAAATACAAGTTAAGGGGGAGAAAGACAGTTATTAATCCAAGAAAAAACAAAAACAAAAAAGGATGTACAGGAAAAGTAAAGTATTAATAGGATAGTATAGTCTATGGTGTACGTGTAAATGACAGAAAGTCAAATCAGTGCGGACACTGAATTCAATATATACTTAAATCATGGCCATGTGGAGAAGATGAGGAAGGGAAGTGTTCCATATGCGGTGGGCATCATAGGATTTGGTGAAGATAAGCTAAATCTTCATCTTCTAGAGTTGGAAGTCATTGAATTTTTTTTTAATAGCAATGGCTGCAGTGTCATCCCATACTCCAAAAGGTTGCTGGCTCATTCCCCAATCAGGGCACATACCCGGTTTGCAGGGTGGATCTCCAGTCAGGGCACATGCAAGAGGCAACCAACAGATGTTTCTCTCTCACATCAATGTTTCTCTCTTTCTCTAAAATCAGTTCACATATCCTCATGTGAAATTTTTTAAAAAAGAAATAAAAATAGCAATGCAAACATGTTCTCTAGAGATAGGGAGATAATTCCGAAGGAATTGGGTGAAATAGTCGACAGTGGTCACCTCTTGGGAGTCAAAGAAATGGTGGACAGTGATGTGGAAGAGGGTCTGTGGGACGACTGCTGTTTGTTTGTAACAAAGTACCGAAATCTGACTTTATCCCAAAGGCAATGGTGAATTACCCAGCACCTTGGAGCTCTAAGCAGCTGGGCTCTGAGCATGATAGTATGCTCTAGTTACTTCGTGGAGAAGAATTAGAGGAGGAAAGAATGGATGTGGAGGGGTCTATGAGGAAGCTTAGCTAGTCTAGCCTGGGATCTGGACAGAAAATGATTTTGGTCTGGGTTCAGGTGTGGTGACAGGGGCATGTAAAGGTGGACAGATTCGTGAGTATGTTCTGATTGACTGTATTGTGGAATAGAAGAGGGAGGACTTAAGGCTGGCATTGTATTTCCTGGTTTGGAAAATGGGTGGGTGAGTGATAGAGATCTGATCTGATCAGATTACTGGGGAGAAGTAGGAAGGAGCCATAGGAGGAGTTTGCCTAGGCAATGGTAAACAGAGTTTGGCTGAGAAGTTGAATGCCTCCAGAGCACATGGAATTATGGGCCAGAAGATTTCAAGCAAAAGGAGGGCAGAGACTGGCTCTCTGGCTCTCTTCCTGGAAGATGCTTGGATGACCGTGCTGCAGCTGCCTGTGTTCCCCAAAGGACAGTATCTTGGTTGTGAAGGAACTCCAGGCACTGCCTAGAGTCAGGGTGGGTGGTCAGGGTATTCTAAAGGGGACAGGCTCTGAGGCAGAAGCCTGCCATTCTTCCAAAATTGTGTAGCTTTTGTATCTTATGTTGTTTTAGTTTGGAAACTAATCCTATAGAAATAAGATAATTAAAAACTAGCAGGGGGTGGGGGATGGAGTGATGGGGAACTCAAGAGTTAAAGACTTTAGCCTTAATTAATAGGCATAAGTAGATTAAAGCTATAACTAAAGAGTTAGAGTTTAGCCTTAATTGATAAGCTTAACTAATGAAAGCTGTAACTAAAGAGTTAAAGATTTCAGCCTCAGTGGATAGGCTTAAGTGACTAATGCACGTGGACAGCTGTTATTCCAAAATTGTGTAGCTTTTCAATAAAGACTCCTTTCCTTTCTCACCAAACCTCTGCTTCTGGAATTTTGCCTGGAGGGTGACTGTAGGAAATGGATTAACTTCAGCTTGGAATATCTAAGTGGAAAGGCTGCAAGGCCATTGCAGATATAGACCTGGAGCTCAGGAGAGAAATTGGGCTGGAGATGTAGATTTTAAATCAGCAGCATAAAAGATGGCTGAAGTCCTGGGGGTGGATGAGGTTGCTCAGGAGGTGGGCAAGGAGTAACCAGCCAGCATCAAAGGCAGAGCCTGAAGGAATGTAAACAAGGGAAGAGAAAGAGGAGTCAGCAAAGAAGGGTGAGAGGCAGGAGGAAGGCCAATGTGCAGTGGAAGTCAGGGAAGAGAATGTTCAACAGTATTCAATGGAGCTGAAAGGGTGACTGGGGAGGTGCCCTTTTGCCCTGGAGAGGCAAAGAGGAAGGAGCATTAGTAACCTGATAAAAGCTGTGTCTGCAGGGTGGTGGGGTAGGTTGAGCCGTACCTCTGAGCCATAACACTCACTTTAATCTCCAACTAAAGATAATAATAGGACATTTTCTTGAGTGCTTATTGTGAGCTAGATACTGTATGAGGTACTTTACATACCTTATCTCATTTAATCCCCGAAGCAATATAATTTCTATGAAACAGATGCTATAGTTAACACCCTCAGTTTCCAGATGAGGAAGCTGAAGTTTTAAAGAAGTTAAAGAGTTACTCAAAGGAACAAAGACAGTAAGCAGATAGGCTAAAATTCAATCTCCAAGAGTCTGACTCTGGGGTGTACATTCTTAAACACTGCACTGTACCCTCTAAACAATCTGCCCAAAATAACACTCTTCAGTCATCCTTGCATTGAACCCGCCGTGTGCCAGGTCCTCTTCCCAGAGCTGGTGATCCAACAGTGCACGAATCAACACCCTGACCTCACAGAACTTACTTTCTGGTGCAGGAGATAGACAGTAAACAAATTTAAAAAGTGCATGTGCACCTTCAGTGCCTAGTGTAATGATCACTAAGAAAGCAGACAAGTAGCTGGAGACCAGCTAGAGAGGAGTGCTATTGTAGATCAAAGGCCTCCCTAGGATGACATTTCAACAAATACCTGAATGAATTCAAGGATTGAGCCATGAGAAAATGCATTCCAGACTGGACGAGGAGGAAGTGCCAGGACCCTGAGGTAAGGGTGAGTGTGGGGGTGGGAGCAGAATGAAGAAGGGGAAATTGTTAGACCACAAAGTCAGCAAAGGAGACATAGCTGTGTCGTGTTCCGTCTCATAGGTAAGAGTTTAACTGTTGTTCTAGGAATGGTGGGAAGTCTTGGGAGGATTTTGAGTAGGAAAATGACAAATTGTGACTCATATTATATTACCTTGCAGTACAGCCTGGACTTTGGATTCTGGGACCTTCCCAGAATCCATTACCATTTCTAGTATTCTCTAAAAGTGAGATGCCATGTGGCTTCTGAGCACTTGAAATGTGGCCGGTCCAAACTGAGATTGTTCTAAGTATTAAATGCACACTGGATTTCAAACTCATAGTACAAACGAAAGAATGTAATATATCTCATGAACAAGTTTTTAATATTTACTACATGTTGATGCAATAATTTAGATATATTGGATTAAATCAATAAAAGATTCAAATTAATTTCACCTATTTCTTTTTACTTTCTTAATGTAGGTGCTAGAAATTTTACAATTTTTATTGGTTTTGAAAGAGAGAGAGGGAGAGAGAAAAATATCAGGTTTGTTATTCCACTTATTTATGCATTCATTGGTTGATCTGGTATGTGCCCTGACTGGGCATAGAACCTGCAATTTTGGCATATCAGGACGATGCTCTAATCAACTGAGTTACCTGGCCAGGACAGTACTAGTAAACTTTAAACTGCACATGTGGTGGTGTCATATTTCTATTGACAGCACTGGCCTAAACAGCTGCTCTCAGCTTCAGAAGGTTATGAAGACAAATGAAATAACTTGTGTAGGGCTCTCCAAGTTTTCTTAAGGAAACACATTGTGTAACAGCAAGATAAATTATTGAGGATCCTAGTCAGCCAGAAAATGTACCATTCTTTACAGGCCAAAGATAATATTACCAGCTTGGTCGTGGTTTTCTGTTGTTTTTCCAACAGTGGTGATGAGTTTGCACAAAGCCCTGTGCAATGTTTCTCTCCCCACCCATTCTATCCCCATCTGGTGCTCCCTTATGACCAAGCAACATATTTCTGAAATACCTGGCCCAGGTTAAGAATGTAGTTCTCTAGCCATGGAATTTTTACTCCGTGCAAGGTACTCAGTCCTGTATGGGTTTCGGAACTGAGTCCTGAACCTCAGCCTAGTTAACAAATTCTAAGTATCAGGTTTACTCAACCAAGCAGATTTCAAATGTCAGTGATTATATCTATAAGTATAGAATACTCTTGGTTCTTTTTTATTTAATTCTAAATATAGTTGATTAGATTGTACTTATAGTGAAAAAATGTGCACACATGTTCTGACCAAGAAAGCTGTTTCTCTTTGTGAATTTGTATCTATGAAAATCCCACAGTGTTATAAATCAGATCATGTTTTGATTTACAAATGACAGCATTAAAATGTTATTTTAAGGTGTTGGTATTATTGGGGATGATATATCTGTATTACTTTACCCTAGGTCTTGAATAACAGTGGAGAAACAGAAGCATCAGGTGGAAGCTTCCTCAGCTTTTTTGCCTGCTCACTTCTGCTCCCTTCTCCCTTCTCTCCTGTTAGGGAGAGGGCAGGCCTTTAATCTTCATTTGCAGTCTCAACCCTTGTGTTCTGGATGCTCAAGGACCTCGTTGCTTTGCTTAGCCCTTCTTTTCTGCATGTCACTCTCTCCTATCTACTGGATCATCTCTAACAGCAAACAAACAGCTTTAAAATCTCCCCTCTTCAAACACACACACACACACACACACACACCCCTTCCTCCCTTGACCCCACATTTTCTCCCTTTCAGATCTTCTCTACTCCCCTTCACAGCAAAATCTTTCAGAAAGGTTGCCTAAAACTGTTTCCATTTCTCCACCTCCCAGTCTTTCTTCAAAGCATTACAATTAGGTTTTCTTCCCCCAGTGAAATTGCTCTTATCAAGGGCAAGGTAAGACCTCCATGGGACCAAATGCAGAAAGCCTCTCTGTCCCCATCTTACCATGCTCTGGTAGTCCATGTGGTACAGCTGGCCCCTGCCTTTGAAATACTCTTCTTTTGACTTCCACAATGCTATACTCTGGCTTTCCACCTGTCCAACTGGCTACTTGTTCTCAGTCTCTCTCCAGCACATTTGTTCCTATCAGACCTCTAAATGTCATAGACCATCTGATTCCTCAGTGCCTTCTCTTTCTCTGCACGCTCCCTAGGTGCCCTCGGCCATTCCCATGGTCTTAAATGCCAACCATTGCTGATAATTTCCAAATGCATGCTCCAAATGTAAGTTCTAGATTCACATATCCATATAGCTGAATCTCAATTATGTATCTCAAACCTACCATGTCTACAAATACATAAAATATTTGTGTGTTCTTCCCATACTAAGAGGAATAAGAAGACAAAGAGGAGGAGGAGGAAACAAGGAAAGAAGGAAGGAAGAAAGAAGGAAATGTTATGTTTTTGCTCTAACCAAAAATAAAGATGTCCCTTACTTCCCATACTTAATCATATTTAATCATTCAGCAAACTGTCTAGCCCTCTGTTTATCTCCACTGCTCACACGGACTACTGCTATATCTTCCCAACTGACCTGGCTGTCTCAGCTCTCATACCTGCACAGTTCACTTTCAAAACAGGGATCTTTTTACATCATAAACCAGTTCATGCCACTCTCCTATTTAAACTCTTCAATGGTTTGGCAACTTCCCATTGCACTTGGAATGAAATCCAAAACCTGACCATCGCTCACAGCTCTACATGGTTAGGCCCTTCCCTAACTCTCCAGCTTCATCTTGTGCCACCTGCCCTCCATTCCCACTCCTCCCTACCCTGGGACCTTTGTACCTGCTGACCTTTCTACCTGGAATGCTGCTGGACTCCAGCCTCATCCCTTCATTTGAATAACAGGCTTCCATTCATCCTTCAAGTCTCAATTTAAATGTCATCTCACAGAGCCTTTCTAGATTACCTGTTTTTAAACAACCTCACCCATTTTTTTTAATAGAGTGGAAGGGAGGGAGAGAAAAGCCAGTGAGAGAAAAAAACATCTGATTGGCTGCCTCTCACACACCCACAACCAGGGACCTGGCCCTCAACTCAGGCATGTGCCATGACTGGGAATAGAACTGGTGACCTTTCAGCTTGCAGGATGGTGCTCAACCCACTAAGCCACCGCCAGTCAGGGCTCACCCACTTACTCTTCTACAAGGCCTTGTTTCTTTCTTTCCCACTATTTGCCACAGTTCTAATTTGTTTATTTGCTTTCCTGACTTTCAGCCTCTGCCTCTCACTCATCTTATTCTAGATAAGAGGTTGGGATTAGACACTGAGTACCATTTCCATGCCCCTCCTTTCTCCCTGCTCTTGGAAGCTAGCCTGTGCACTGAGTGTGTACCTGTCTGTACTCTCTTGTCATGAGTTTCATAAGAGCAAGCCTGTGCTGGCTTAGCACTGCCTGTGGCTAAGTGTAAAGTCCAGTTCAGAACTGAAGTATTAGGAAAACCACTATGACTATACAGCTAAGTCATGACCACAGCAGACCCATCAGTGAAGAATGCTGACATTTTCATCTGGATCAGGTACAAGAAAAATAAGTGCAATATGTATTGACCCTTATGAACAACAATGTCTCTTTCCTGAAATTAATTAAACTTCTTTCAATCTTCTTAAGCAATGGTATTCTTTGTTAAACAATGTATATATTAGTCACAATATGTGAAAAAAATAACTAACAAAGTAAATGCAGAGATGTTCTGATTGCAATAATGATTATAATAATTATCACTTTTTATGTAGTAACAGGAAACTTGTTCAGATGAACAAAAAGAAAAAAATTATTAGTTCATATAAAAGAGTATTTGGGAATGTATCAGTCAGAAGTTGATCCTAGGTCAACTATGACTAGTTCCCAGTTTCTTTGTCTGTGTTTTCTGGCTCTGCCAAGAGCTCTGGGAAACTCAAACTGGAAAAAGAAATTGTATGACAGTGTTGGGTCTTTTTTAAAGAGATCTCTGCTCTCCTGGTTGCAAGATGGCTGCCAGAGGCTCCCAGGGCTACTTTTCTTCACTCACAGTCATAGCAAAGAAAGCATCTCTTTTAGGCAAAAGCATCTGCCAAAACATACATTTGAAAAGAAATTGGCTCTGGCTATGCAGGTCAGTTGGTTAGAGCATAATCTTGATATGCCAAGATTGCGGGTTCTATCCCTGGTCAGGGCACATATAAGAATCAACTGATGAAAAATAAATAAGTGAAACAACAAATTGATGTTTCTCTCTCCCTCTTTCTCTAATGATCAACAACATTTTTCAAAAATCTTATATGCTTTCTTTCTCCCTAGAGGCATAGCAAAATCTCTTGGATTGAATTGTGTGCTATCTTAAACCAATCAATTCCTACAGTCAGGAATATAGGACATACTGACTAGGTCAAAAACCAAATCTTACTCACGGTGTCCTAGAACATACACAAGCCCACCCACCCAGGAATCAGCACCAGAAGGATGTAGCTCGCTTGTGTGTAGCAGAGGGAAGTGACTGAAAATAGGGCAAGAGCTAAGCAAGTGGCATTGTTCCCTGTCTGACCCCTCCTCCACATACAACACCACAACACAGCAATGTGGGTTGCTCTGCCCAGGTGAATAGCTAAGGCTCCACCATTACAAAGTAACAAAAGCTCCAAGATAAAGAAATATGGCCCAAATGAGAAAAAAAAAGACAGATCAAAACTCCGGAAGAAGAACTAAGCAATGAGGAGATAGTCACCTATCAGGTACAGAGTTGAAAACATTGGTAATCAGAATGCTCACAGAAATGATTGAGAATGGTCACAAAATGAAGAAGTGAAGGCTATACAAAGTGAAATAAAGAAAAATATCTAGGGAACCAATAGTGATGGGAAGGAAGCCAGGACTGAAATCAACAATTTGGAACAAAAGGAAGAATTAAACATCCAGCTGAAAGAGAATGAAGAAATAAGAATTCAAAAAAATGAGGAGAGGCTGAGGAGGCTCTGGGCAATTTTATACATTCTAACATCTGAATCACAGGGATGCCAGGAGGAAAAGAGGAAGAGCAAAAAAATTGAAAGTTTATTTGAAAAAAAATATTAAAAGAAAAATTCCCCAATCTGTTGAAGGGAATAGACATACAAGTTCAGGCAACTTAGAGAAGTTGGACCCAAGGAGGAACACACCAAGACACATCATCATTACATTACTCAAGATTAAAATGAAGGAGAGAATCCTAAAAGCAGCAAGAGGAAAGGAGACAGTTACCTACAAAGGAATTCCCATAAGACTCTCAGCTGATTTCTCAAAAGAAACCTTACAGGCAAGGAGGCTGGAAAGAAGTATTCAAAGCCATGAAAGGCAACAACCTACATCCAAGATTACTCTACCCAGCAAAGCTATCATTTAGGATAGAAGGGCAGATAAAGTGCTTCCCACACAAGATCAAGTTAAAGGAGTTCATCATCACCAAGCTCTTATGGTATGAAATGTTAAAGGAACTTATCTAGATAGAAGTTCAGAAACTATAACAGTAAAATGACAACAAACTCACAAATATCAACAACTGAACTTAAAAAACAAAAACTAAGCAAACAACTAGAACAGGAAGAGAATCACAGAAATGGAGACAACATGGAGGGTTATCAGTGGAGAGGGGAAGTCAGAGAATGGGGAAAAAAGGTACAGAGAATAAGAAGTATAATTTGTAGGCACAAAATAGACAGAGGGAGGTTAAGAATAGTCTAGGAAATGGAGAAGCTAAAGAACTTATATGTACAACCAATGGACTTGAACTAAGGTTGCAGGGGAGGATGCTGGAGGGAGGGAGGTGCAGGGCAGAGGTGGATAAAGGAGAGAAAAAATGGGACAAGTGTAATAGCATAATCAGTAAAATATACTTAATTTTTTTAAGACATTCAGAGCCAAGAACTCAAATTATAAGAGAACATTTATTTAGAAAGTTCCAGAGGTAGTAGAAGTGAGCCAGCTGGACTTCTGAAACAAATTACAGAAGCAAAAGAAGAGCCCTTGGAGCTTATGAGAGAGAGAGGCAAAGGTAACGCACCTGGGGGAAAAAAGAGGGGGAAAGTGTGGGAGTGTTCCCAAGAGGGAAAGCACACTGAGTCCTTTGTCTTGAGAGTTTTAAAGGCTGGGAGTTTAGGGGAGGTCTTAGGGGAGGATCTCCATAGAATAATCATCAGCTTTATGCAGAGGAGCCAAGATGAGATCCCCCCCCCCACACACACACACACTTTATCTGTTCTTGGGTGTGGTTAGCACAAATGGCACTAATTGGGTTTTTGTTATCTGTCTCCCTGGATAGAGTGATTTAAGCTATTTACCCTCTGGTTGGGGAGAAGTAGTGTAAACCATTTACTCTTCAGTGTTCTTGGTTTAAGGAAGATAGAATTTTGATTTGCTAGATGGCTATAAACTGCTTAGCTGATTAGCTATCTGCCTCAGTTTCCCTATTCCACTTGTCCTGGAAGAGTTAAGAACAGATGTTGAATGGAAGCAACCAGTCAATGTCTATGTGAGCCCAGGGGCCCTGAACACCGCAGCCTGATAGACAGCCCTCTGTACAGAATCAACCCCATGATTTAAAATCCCCTCTCTGTCTTCAAGAGTATTTTGTGATCTTTCTTCCTCCCTCCTTTGCTTTTCCTTTTCTCTTACTTTTTTTCTATTCTTTTCTTTCTTTTCTTTTCCTTGCCTCTTTCTCTCTTTCTTCTCTTTCTTTCTTCCTTTCAGTTGGGTTGGTTAGGATACTTAAACATCTGTGCCCACATGAAACCATAAAAGTCAGTGTTCATGCTGTCTGTCACTACCAAAACCAGTAGTGACAAAACAAAGATTGAATCTTTATGTCCACTTCATTCAGATGCCAGCAATCTGAGAAAATGGTAGGTCATGTACCCTTAAAAACCATCTTAACAGCTCATCTCAAGCTGAAATTTTTGTAAGAAAGGGTAGGTAAGGGGTTTGGGGAAAGGGTTAATTGGATAAGAGTTGCAGACTGGGGTGATTTTCCTAGTATTTCTTTACCTGTTGCTCAACAACTTAGATGCCATCTACAATCACCTGCACACACCCTGGGGCACAAGGGTAGATTGGCTTGTAGACCTCCTAGAGTCTTGCATTCTAGTTCCTGAAACAACAGCTTCCCACAAGCCTATCTACTAAGATTAAAATCTTTAATTCTTGAGTTCCCCTATGCCATATAGTTGCCCTAAGGCAGCTTTTGGACAGGCTTGAGGTTTAAGAACTAAACATGGTGGGAAAAAAAGGCCCATTTCACAGGACAAATATCAAAGACCAGCCACAGCATTTACCAGGGGTGCTAGCAAGGGTGCTGAAGTGTCAAATGAGCTACAGGCTGGATAAACAAATGCTAGAGAAAATGAGTCCTGAACAGGGAGGTGAGGAGGGGGTGTGAAGTCTTCACAAGGGGCATGAATTATTTCAAGGGATGCCTTCTCCAGATAAGCTTTCCTAAACTGGACAGACCCGGGAAAGGGAATGATCACCCTTTATCCTGTGATGAGAGAAAGGCAAACCTCACACTCACCCCAAACCTCCTAATGCATCGCCTGAGGTGTAAAACCTTCAGTGTGCTCCAGAAAGAGGGAGCAAGTGACTCTAATGATGGTGTGATTTGTCCTTTTGCAAATCTGATGGACTCCAGTTCTCTGCTTTCCACCAGAGAGAAGGGCACCTAATCAAGTCATCAGATGAGAGGTTATTAAAAATAATCTAGATAATAGATTACCATGAATTTTTTTGGCATGTAACTGAGAAGAATTCAAAGAATTGAGCCCTGTTGCTATAATGAAACTCCGTCATTTTCATTTACTAACTCATTTAAGTGAGGAGTTTTTCAACCTATAGCCACCAAATCATGCAGTCAGCACTGATGTTTAACCATGTTATATTTATTCCTGAATATATGAAGGGAAAAAAAGCATTACCCACCTCATTAAGAACGGCAATTCCAACACAATTTTATATTTTATGTTTAGTAATTATTCACCAGTATTTGTAATGCATTTATGATGTTATGAGGAATTGTGCGAAAATTTCTAACACTTTGAACCTACTATGGTCACAGAAAAGTTAAAATTGTTCCTATTTATTTATATACTTTTGTTGCCTAAAATTATGTTGTTTGTGAGATAAATATTTTAAAAATAAAGTATGTTAAGAAGTAGAATGAGAATATTATTTCAAGAAGGAACATGAACAAAACAAATTTCCTAGAAGTATGGAAGAACTGAATTGTGTACAGTTTAAAAGTATGGTGGGTATTGAATTACTACATTATTTAGATTCTACTGCATAGATATCAAATAGTGATGTGACAGTTTATTTTCAAAGGTCATTATGATGTGTTGAAACATATACATATATATTTGCAACTCCTTTAACATAATAAAATTTTAAGTATCAACTTAAAAAATGTGGTGAGAAATGTATTGCTTCTTAAAATATTTTAGGCAAAAAAAACATAAAATATCTTAGGTGTACTTAAGTGCAAATGTCTGGGGACAATGAAAGGAGAAAATTATGTTAGACAAGAAAATGATCTAGGTAAGAACAGGCCCACCTTTGAGACTGAGTGTGCAATGAAATCTTATCATGAAGGACCTGTCTGCCCACATTTGCTTTTGTGTCTTGTACCCAAGAGAAAGATCTAACTGAGAATGATGGAGTGGGCATCAGTAAAGGAAAAGAGAACTCAAGATGGAAGAAGAAATTGTAACAGTGTACCCATCTCCCTGGAGAGCCAACAGAGGTTAATAAGAATAGCAAGGATTTGAGTCAGCCAGAACTGACTCAGAACTCTGACTCTGCTCATTATTATCTATGTGACCATGGGCAAGGTGCTTAACCCACCTCATCTGTATTATGGGCATAATGCAATTTATCACAAGGGGTTAAATTTCACAGAAGATGTAAAATGCATTGCACAGAATCAAGCAAAGAATTACAATAACTGGTGGTTATTGTGATTCTTACATAGCTGTGGGCCTTGGAACCATCATCTACCTCAAGCTTCACTTTCCTCCTATATAACACAGTAATAAGAACATCTACCCCCTAGAAGTACTGTGAAGGTTAAATTGATAATAAACCTGAGAGCACTTATCACACAAAGAAGACATTCAATAAATATTAGTTCTTCCCCCACCTCTTCCTTCCTCAGGTTCCTATTGACTTAGACAATTCTATGGCATCCTTGTTGGGATGTGACGAAAAACAGTCTAATTCCAAATGCCCATGTACAAAATAGTCTACTACTTTTATTGTGTCTACTAGTAAAAAGACTAAATCTGAAATGATTCTTTTTTTTTTTTTGCTGAGAAGAGTCCAGGGTCTCATAGTACAGATAACAGTATCTTTGTAGATATGACTTTTCTGCTTTACTAGCAAATCTCATTAGTAACAAAATCATTTTCTTGAAATTGTGGAAGACAGATATGTTGCTGACATTGACGAAGTAATCAACCCTCTCACCAAAAGGACCTACTTACAAACACACACATGCACACACACACAAATCTGCCTGAGCATTTCCTTTTCTCTTATGAGTGAAAAGATAAAGTGCTCATTTTCTATGGGAATAAAGTCTACTGATTGATGTGATTCCCTTATTCTAGATGACACCAAGTATGCCCTGTCTTTGCAACTGGGTGTATGAAATGAAGCCTGGTGTAAGATGAGCTAGGATACTGGGGAGGCAGTTAAGGAACCAAGTTTCATTGAACAAGCAGGGACTGTATATAAAGCCACTTTTCTCGTTTTAATTTGTGGGATGATGTCCTGTTGGTTCTTTCCAAAACCAGGCTGCCACATTGCTGTTCCCTGTTGAGGAGAGGGGTGCAGTGACCCTGAATAGACAAAGTGAACAGGAAGGTCCCAGATCAGCCAGGATCCCAGCGAGAAACAAACGGTACACTCCAAGGGAGTGAAACAAGTATTGTTGAGGTTGGATAATGGGTATGTAGGCATCTGTTACACTGGTGCCTGTTTGAAATTGTCTATAATAAAATATATAGAGACAAAGGGAGGAGTACAAAAACGAGAGACTAGTGATAGTGATTTACAAAGGTGGACAGAGGTTAAAGGAAAACAAAGCAAGGTGAAGTCTCGCTCTTTTCCCTCCACGTCCCCACCGCACCCAGGACTGGTGACAGTGGGAAGTGCTCCCAGGAGCAGCTGGAAGGCACAGGGACCCAGGGAGACCCCCAGCTATAGGAAAGCCCCACCCACCAGGGGTCGTGGCCTTGAGGGGAGGAATGCAGCCACTGTCAGGCAAGGCCCAGTCCATAATTTGTGAAGTCCACGAAAATTTTTAAAAGCAAGAAAAAATTGTGGTTAAGGGTCCTAAAATATAAAACTTTAGCTTTTTTGCCACAGCCTCTTTCTTCCACTCTTGTTTTTTTTAAATTTCCTCTCTAATACCATTCTAAATTTTAAAAAATTATAAGTTTAAATTAGTAGTCTGAATTTTGCCATTTACACTGTGCAATGTCAGTTTTAAATGTTATATATGGGCACTTAACAGCAGAATCACCAAAATTACGTAATTTGTATTTCATCATTTGCATGTACATATGTATTTTTTTCCTACTGGGACAGTGGAAATGTTGCACAAACTCAACTGTTTTCACTTCTTTATACACACACATTATTGCCAATACTCTTAACCTTTGGCTTACTGATGAGTAAAAAGGGCTGAAAGAAAAAGGAAGTATGGCTTGTTCTTTCTCTTTCCTTCTATGGCATCATTTTTAGTGCAAGTAGTTTGCTAAGATAGGGAAGTAACATGGGTAAGAAAGGGCATGGTAGAGTTCCTTGGTTGTTTGTGTTTCTTAGAATGCCATTGCCCTTTTTTTTCTGAATTTGAAGCAAGTTTTTCCAGGTGGCTACCATCAATAAGCCAATAAACAAGTGCTGGTGAGGATGCAGAGAAAAGTGAACCCTAGTGCATTGTTGGTGGGAATGCAGACTGGTGCAGCCACTGTGGAAAACAGTATACAGTTAACTCAAAAAATTAACAATGGAACTGCCTTATGACCCAGTGATTCCACTGCTGGCAATATAACTTAAGAATCATAAAATACCAATACAAAGAACTATATGCATCCCTGTGTTCACACCAGTGTTATTTACAACATCCAAAATCTGAAAATGCCTAAGTGCCCAGGAGTAGATGAATAGATCAAAAGAAAAATAAAACCAAAACTGTGGTACATTTATACAATGGAATACTATGCAGCATTAAAAAAAAAAAGCAACTCTCACCTTTTGCAACAGCCAGGATGGAACTGGAGAGTATCATGCTAAGTGAAATAAGCCAGTTAGTGAAAGACAAAAACCATAGGTTCCTGCTTATATGCAGAATCTAATGAACAAAATAAACTAATCAATAAGATAAAAGCAGAAGCATGGATACATGGAACAGACTGACAGCTGTTGGGGGAGGGGGCACTGGATGAAAGAAGGTGAAGGGATTAGCTAAAGAATGTATGTGCAAGCCTGGCTGGCACGGCTCAGCAGATGGACTGCTGGCCAGCAGACCAACGGGTTGCTGGTCTGATTTCCAGTCAGGAAAGGAAAAAAGGGCACATGCGTGGTTTCGGGTCAGGGCCCCACGCTGATGTGTCTCTCCCTCTCTCCCTTCCTTCCTCTCTCTCTACAAATAAATAAATAAAATCTTTAAAAAAGAGAGAGAGAAAGTATATGCATGGCCCTTGGACATGAGCATAGTGTGGGGATTGACTGAGAAAGCGGGGAGCAAGAGCAAAGGCTGGGTGGAAGCAGGCAAAGGGAGAAAAAGCAGGGACAACTGTAATAGTATAAGCAATGGCAATTAAAATTTTTAAAGAAAGTTTTAATTAAAATGGAAAGAGGCATTTCTGAGCTTAATCAACTGTAGATGTAACGTGTTTACCTTGTATTTGTTTTGAGTCTCCCTGGACTCCCAGGCATCCCAGGCACACACGGGACTTCCATGCTTGCGAGGCCCTGGAAATGCTAACGGGGAGACAGAAGTGGCAGATACATACTGTGCACATCTCCTCTGTTTACATATGAAACTTTATTCACTAAATACACGTTCAAAGAAAAAATTCGGAATTCCAAAATGGTGGCAGCAAAGCAGTAAACCAAGTGTGGGGCCCGTCTGAGCATGGGGCCTGTTGCCTGCACAGGTCATACCCCTGCTGGGATATGTGACCAGCCAAGAAGGGGTCAAGGTAACCGGTGCTCCCTCCCCCATCCTCCCATCTTCTGCAGCTGCCCCACTGCCAGACGCGGACTAGACAGTGAGGAAGCTGGGACACGTCTGAAGAGGGTGAACTCCTGAGCCCCTGACTGGGGAGATTAGGGTGCAGAGTGCATCTGGAGGAGCAAACAGAAGACCCAGCAGAGGCTACTGGCTTCCAAATATCATTCCAACAAATTTGGTTTCTATTTAACTCGGCTAACAGAGTGAACTGCTAACAAGGACAACATAACAAGGACCAGGAAGACAGGCCCCACTGAGGTGTGGCTCCAGATTCTTGTGGGGCCCAATGCTCATGCAATTTTGTGAGCCCTCTTTCAAAAGGAAGGAAGTAACGGAAGGAGGGACGGAGGGAGGGAGAGATGGAGGGAGGGAAGGAGGGAGGGAGGAAAAAATTATATATATAAATTAGGTATGAAACTAGCTATTTATTTAGAAGGGAAAGAAAATCACAGTAAAACACTGGAACTTGGGAGATTCAGTTCCTTTTCTTCTGAGAGTCTCTAGGAAATAGACCAGAAATGCCTGCACACATACGCTTCCTGATTGCACCTTGGCTTTTCCTCCCCACCTAAGACACTCACACAACTCCAGGCAGCTCCCACCACATGCATGGGCCTGGGAACTGCGGAATCCTGAAGATTAAACTTTGTTAGCTTTATGGCAAATCTCTCTAGAGGCCCAGAAACTTAGAATATAGAGTGAAGTGGCTGTGGAGCAGCAAGCATTTCCTTGCAAAAAGCGTAGGCCCTTGAGTCGTGATGTGACCCCTCCCCCTACCATGCATGCCAGAAGCAGCAACACACATGATGGGCTCCTCTGACACACAGCTTTCTGGCTGTCATCAGAAAATTCCTTTGAATTTCAGGGACACTACAGAGGGAAGTGAGGATGTAGTGGACAGTCATGGCCACTCCTGTGCACCTTGCTCTCTTGTCTATCCCTTGTGCTGCTTGTTGGCTAAGTTGGAATAAGCCAAAGGGAAAATGCCCTTGTCATCTTCAAATCCTGACCAGGCCTTGTGCTCTGACCTGATCCATGGATTCTTCTGTAGACATAAAATACTACTGAGCTTTTCTCACAGCAGCTGAGGCAACAGTAGAGGCAGCTTAGATTCAGAAGAAAGGAGGAGTAGGTCAGTTAGATGGAAGCGCTGCTCTGGACGGGGCTCTGGGTCAGGGCTTAGGAGCCCCAGGGGCTGAGCAGGGGGCCCATGGAAGGAGGTAAGGAGTAGATAAGGACCAAAAATCGAATCACAGGCATGTGTAGGGAAATGGAAAAATGCTCAAGAAAGATTTCAAACTTTGCTAAAGCTCTGATGTTGGAGAACTCACTATTTGCTTTTGGTAAGTATGAGGATAGTTCCTATATCTGAACAAAGAACTTGTGCTTAACATGAGAGCGTGCATCTAAACAAGGTAGTGCTTAAGTGCCTACTTTAAAGTATTGACCTTATTTCTTAAAAGTTATGAAACTCATTCTTCCTGTGTCTTAGTTTCTTCATTGATAAGATGAAGGTGTGTTATATTACATGACATCGTGTTATGTCATATCACATCATGTCATATCATGTTATGTCATGGCACATCATGTAATATCATGTTATGTCATTAAATTATGGTTTTTGCAGCTCACTTCATAGTGTTGTATGAGAATTAGGTAAGCTAAACTTAAAGCCACTTATAAGAGTTCTCAGTACATGTGAGATAATAGAATATATATATCTGCCCCAGCACTAGGAGCATCTTCTGTTCTAATACTTGGTCTTTGACCCAAGTTCCTGATGCACAGCTCCTAAATTCCTTGGGACTACCTGGGTGATAGCAGTGTCTTTTGTTCTAATAGGCGCCTCTTCGGGGGCTCCTGAATGGCTCCTGAATGGGGGCTACTCACTGGAAAGACCAAGCCAAATTCCCGAAACCTGGAATTTGCAGCCCACCTCCCATTCTTCAGAGAGGGGAGGTGCACTGGAAATGGAGTTCATTATCAAATAGTGCTATAATGAATGCTTCATTAAAACCCCCAAAGTAAAGCATTTGGAGAGCTTCTAGGTTGCTGAATGCACACAGGCACTGTGAGACTGGAGAGCCGGCAGAGAGCACAGAAGCTCATGCCCCTTCCCACACACATTGCCCTACGTATCCCTTCCATCTGAATGTTCATCTGTATCCTTTATCATATCTTTCATAAACTGTTAAATGCAAGTAAGGGGGTTTCCCTGAGTTCTGTGAGCTGTTCTAGTAAATAATTGAATCCAAGAGGGAGAAGTCATGGGAACCTCTGCTTTTAGCTGAGGTGACAGAAATTGTGGATAACCTGGGAACCTATTACTTCTGATTGGACAGCCTTGTGGGCCTGAGTCTTTAGCTTGTAGGATGTGTTGCTATGTCCACATAGATACTGTCAGAATGGAGTTAAATTGTAGGAAACTTGGCTGATGTTCCAGAATTGCTTAGTGTGAGAACAAAACCCACACATCTGGTGTCGGGAGTGTTGTGAGTGTGGCAGTAGTGTGAGTGGAAGAGACACACAGGAGAAGTAGTGAGGGTTTTTCCTATAGCACAGTTAGTGCTTGATAAAAATGAGAAATTGTTATGAAAATGACTCCAAATAACAGCATTTATCCACATCTGGGCAATATTTAAGGTTGTAAAGTTTCTGCAACAGAAGAATCTCATCCATTGGGGTTTTTTCTATATCTAATTTTACCAAATTTTGAATGGATGAAATCGTTTATGCGCAATCTCTAGCCAAAGATAAGTATTGTAAGGTTTTCATGAACTAAATACAGTCATTTCTGAATTTTTCTCACCAAAAAGGCACATTTTATTTTTTTATACCTTGCAGATAAATTGTCCCAAACATTGAGGAAAGATTTTGTTTTCTTTTTAACCTTGGTCAATTTATACAGACATATGGAGATTGGCTGAGATACTGGGTTCTATGCAGGAAATAGCTGGGGGGGGGGGAGGCTCTCTCTTTATTAAATACAACTTGAGATTAGAATCAAATATGAGTAAAATAGACAGTAAAGACAATATTAGAAAGGCTTGGTCATTTACGTTTGCTTCTAGAGGTCAAGTTGAAATAAAACAGTAAGAGTTCAACTTTCTGGATCCTATGACCTTCTATCAGGCTCATCATATAACCTCCTTGACTTCCATGTCCTCGCCAACTGAAGAATCATGGGAAAAGTATTGCCCAGCCTCACTAATGAGGTTCGTAGGAGGATTTAAAAAAATGTTTAAAACCCCCTGAAAAACAAAAGTACATTACTAATGTAAAAATAATTTACTCAAATAATAGTCTTCTTACCCAAACTCTTTTTTGCATGTCATTCTCAAGCAGATGGACTGGCTTATCCATCCGGAGGAACAGCCCTGAATTAATCCCATTCACATCTTTGAAGTGCTCTTACAATACCTGTAAGAGAAAAATCACACTTGGTTAATCAACCCTAGTTCTTTTTTTTTAAAGAACTGTAACATTTTATTTTTTTTTTAAATGTTAAATTACCATAGTTTTTTAAGATTATTTATTTATTTATTTTTAGAGAGGGAAGGCAGAGAGAGAGAGAGAGAGAAACATCAATGTGTGGTTGCTGGGGGTCATGGCCTGCAACCTAGGCATGTGTCCTGACTGGGAATCAAACCTGCGATGCCTGGTTTGCAGCCCATGCTCAATCCACTGAGCTACGTCAGCCAGGGCCAATCCTAGTTCTTTAATGATCATTATAAATAAATAGGCACCCAGTAAATATTTGCTGAATGAATTTGGAAGTGCTATTACGTAATTTAAAACATTTGACAATTTTCCACTTCCCAAGCTGTTGAAAGCCTAAACAATAGTTCAAAAGCCTAGTTACCAGGGAGACATAATTTTCATAGAGAGTTGAATAATAACAAGAACCAATGCCTACTGTTCAATGGTTTTCTTCCGGCAGAATCAACCATTGTGGTGCCAGAATGGCATGAATGCATACTACCAATATCATTTAGCATTTCTATATTTTTAAAAAAGAGAGCAAGGTAAAGCAAAAAATTGGCACTGGACCTTTTATTGTAGTAGAGTATAATATTGTGCAAAAAACACATGTGGATTTCATAAATTCTGTGAGTAAGCAGAATATTTGCAATGTGCACAAGCATAGAACAGTGAATCATAAATCCATGAGGGGGGAAAATGAGGCAATAATCCTAATATACTGAAGATTTATAACAGGGTTAAAGGAGTCATTACAGATTCAGGATATTGGTAAATGCTGGTTATCATTCATGAAGAAGGTTGTGAAAGGAAAAGAGGATTCTTTTTTCAACATTATCTTCTATCATCTGTCTTTCTTCAACATTAGTCTCAACATTTTGTAACTATTTGTTAGCATTTTTTCTTTATTTTTTAAAAAACTATTTTATTGTTGTTCAATTACAGTTGTCTTCATTTTCTCCCCAGGACTCCCTCACAACCCCAGCCAAACCTATCTCCCTCTCTTGCTTCCACCCTGTCCCTTGGTTTTGTCCATGTGTCCTTTATAGTAGTTCCTGAAAACCCTTCCCTCCACTATCCCCTCCCACCTCCCTTCTGGTTACTGTCAAATTATTCTTACTTTCAATATCTCTGATTTTATTTTGCTTGCTTTTTTCTTTTGTTGATTATGTTCCAGTTAAAGATGAGATCATATGGTATTTGTCCCTCACCACCTGGCTTATTTCACTTAGCATAATGCTCTCCAGCTCCATCCATGCTGTTGCAAAGGGTAGGAGCTCCTTCTTTCTCTCTGCTGTGTAGTATTCCATTGTGTTAATGTACCACAGTTTTTTTATCCACTCATTTACTGATGGGCACTTAGGTTGCTTCTAGTACTTGGCTATTGTAAATTGTGCTGCTATGAACATTGGGGTGCATAGATTCTTAAAAACCTTTATTGAGATACAGTTCTCACATATCACACAATTCACTCATTTAAAGTATTCAGTTCAATGGTTTTTAGTATATTCACAAGATTGTGTAAACATCACCATATAATTTCAGAACCTTTTCAGCACTCCTGAAAGAGAAGCCCCTACCTATTAACAGTCACTCCCCACTTTCTCTCCTCCTCCCAAAACAACCATTAATTTACTTTCTACATCTATAATTCTATCTATTCTGGGCATTTCATAAAAATGGAATTATACAACATGTGGCCTTTGTGATAGGCTTTGTTCACGTAGCATAGTGTCTGCAAGGTTCATCTTGCTGCAGTATGTACTGGTATTTCATTTCTCTTTATTGCTGAGTAATATTCCATTGTATGGATATACCACATTTTATTTATCCTTTTATCAGTTAATAGACATTTGAGTTGTTTTTACTGCTATGACCATTTGTTACAATTCTGTGTGGATGTGCTTCCATTCATCTTGGGGATGAGATAGCTGGGTTGTATAGTAACTCTGGGCCAACTTGAAAAAGAACTTTAAAATTTGAGATATAATTTATATACCATAAAATTCACCATTTTAATTTTCTAAAACTCTCACCTAAGGAGATTTGTTCATTGCTTTTAGAGAGAGACAAAGGGAGAGAAAAAAACATCATTTGGTTGCCTCCCAAATGCCTCAGGATCAGGGATCAGCTCACAACATTTCTTATGGGACAATACTCCAACCAAATGAGCCACAATGGCCACGGCTAAAATTTGCCACTTTAAAGTGTAGACTTTATTGGGCTTTAGTATATTCACAAGGCTATCAACCATCATGACATCTAATTTTAGAAAAATCTCACCACCCCAAATAGAAAAGCTGTACCCATTGTCCTTGAATTAATGTTGGATCAGCAAGCCTAGAGTCCTCTGATCTTTCTTTTGTTTGGGAAAATGATTTGAAACACACTGTCCTTTTTATTCAAATTGAAATATCATCTGTATATTTGAAAAATAATTACACTGACTTTTTAAAATAACAGGTTCGTTGAGATTTAATTCATATACCATAAGATCCACCAATTTAAAATGTACATGGTTTTTGGTAAGTTCACAAAGTTGTGCAACCATTACCACTGACTAATTCAGAACATTTTTATCATGCCAAAAAGCAACCCTGTACCCATTAGCAGTCACTCCCCATTCTCCATCCCCCTGGCCTCTGGCAACCACTCATTTACTCTCTGTCTCAATGGACTTCTCTATTCTGGACTATGTTTTACTTATTGAAAGTAGAAAGAGGATTCTTATATCACTGGCCAACAACGACTTCTTTGGAGCATAAATAATTGTTTGCATACACACATGCCAACACACACCTATTGCTTTTATTACTGACATTTTATACCATGCTACTTTTCTGTACTCACAGATGAGCTCAGTATCTGTTAAAGCACCGAAATGGGAAAAATACTGGCAGCACATGGCAAATTATTGGTATCCTCAATAGAGAGATTTATCCATCCATAAGAACCGTGCCATCTCCCTAGTTGTCATATAATTACAAATGCAAACTAGATATTTTTTCAACCAAAAGTATTTTTTCAACCAAAAGTATATTTTTCAAAAGAGAATTTCAATACTATAATACCCAGCGTTGCCAGAGAAGTACAGAAAGGCATTCCATATGATGTCAGTTGGAATTTAAAGTGGTTAATGTTTCTCAATGATAATTTGGCTACATGTATCTACCTTTAAAATATTCATACTTTTTGATCCAGAAATTTTACCTTAAGGAGTTTGTTTTAAATAAATTATCCAAGGGACCCTTAAAGACATATGTATAGGATTTTACATTCTCTTATTGGTATTCTAAATAGCAACAAATAGGAAATGACCTAAATACGGTTTCGAAGAAAGAGGTTAGTTAACTTACTAACTAGCCAGATGATCAATTACTATGCTGCTGTTAAAAATATGTTGAGGATTGACTTTCAGCCAAGATGGAGGCATAGGTAGACACACTGTGTCTCCTTGCACAATCAAAAGGACAACAACAAATGAAAAAACAAAAACAACCAGAAATGACCGAAAATCGAACTATATAGAAGTTGGACAACCAAGGAGTTCAAGAAGAAACATTCATCCAGACCAGTAGGAGGGGCGGAGTCAGGTGGCTCAGGTGGAGAGGACTCACAGCAAGGCAGTGGATTGAGGACCCGGTGGTCCCACATTCGCGCACAGATAAAGTGGGAGGAACAACTGGGGAGTAAGACAGACTGCATAACCCAGGGTCCCAGTGCAAAGAAATAAAGCCTAAATACCTCTGACAGAAAACACCTGTGAGGGTTGAGACAGCAGCAGGAGAAACTCCCAGCCTCACAGGAGAGTTCATTGGAGAGACCCACAGGGTCCTAGAATGTACACAAACCCAGCCACCTGGGAATCAGTACCAAAATTTGATTCTGGGAGGGGCCAATTTGATTGTGGGAAGTGGGGGAAGTGACTGAAATCCAGCAGAGAGCAGAGCAAGCAGCATTGTTCCCTCCTGGAACCCTCCCCAACATACAGCATTACAACTCGGCGACTGGGTTGCCCTGCCCTGGTGAACACCTAAGGCTCTGCCCCTCATACGTAACAGGCACACAGAGTCAAAAAAAAAAAAAAAAGTGGCCCAAATGAAAGAACAGATCAAAGCTCCAGAAAAAATACAAGTAAGCAACAAAGAAATAGCCAACCTATCAGATTCACAGTTCAAAACACTGGTAATCAGGATGCTCACAGAATTGATTGAATATGGTCACAAATTAGATGAAAAAATGAAAGCTACACCAAGTGAAATAAAGGAAAATGTACAGGAACCAACAGTGATAGGAAGGAAACCAGGACTCAAATCAATGGTGTGGTCCAGAAGGAAGAAAGAAATATTCAACTGGAAGAGAATGAAGAAACAAGAATTCAAAAAAAATGAGGAGAGGTTTAGGAACTTCTGGGACAACTTTACACATCCCAATGTCCAAATCATAAGGGTACCAGAAGAAGAGGAAGAGCAATAAATTGAAAACTTATTTGAACAAATAATGGAGAACTTCCCCAATCTGGCAAAGGAAATAGACTTCCAGGAAGTTCAGGAAGTTCAGAGAGTCCCAAAGAAGTTGGACCCAAGGAGGAACACACCAAGACACATCAGAATTACATTAGCCAAAATTAAAGATAAAGAAAGATTCTTAAAAGCAGCAAGAGAAAAGGAGACAGTTACCTACAAAGGAGTTCCCATAAGACTCTCAGCTGATTTCTCAAAAGAAACCTTACAGGCAAGGAGGCTGGAAAGAAGTATTCAAAGCCATAAAAGGCAACAACCTACATCCAAGATTACTCTACCCAGAAAAGTTTTCATTTAGAATGGAAAGGCAGATGCAGTGCTTCCCAGATAAGGTCAAGTTAAAGGAGCTCATCATCACCAAGCCCTTATTATATGAAATGTTAAAGGGACCTAAGAAAAAAAACTCACAGTTATTAACAACCAAAACTAAAATAAAAACAAAAACAAACTAAGCAAACAACTAGAACAGGGACAGAATCACAGAAGTGGAGATCACATAGAGGGTTATCAGTGGGGGAGTGGGTGCAGAGAAAGGGGGAAAAGGTAAAGAGAATAAGTAGCATAAATGGTAGGTAGAAGATAGACGGGGGAGGTTAAGAATAGTATAGGAAATGTAGAAGCCAAAGAACTTATATATATGAACCATGGACATGAACTAAAGGCAGGGAATGTGGGTGGGAGGGGGTACGCAGGGTGGAGGATAATAAAGAGGGGAATGGGACAACTGTAATAGCATAATCAATAAAATATATTTTAAAAAAATATGTTGAGGATCAGCAATGGACAGTGGAACTTAAAAACACAGTACACTCACATTAGCACCTCCCAAAATTAAATACTTAGGTATAAATCTAATAAAATATGTACAAGATCTATATGAGGGAAAACTACAAAAATCTGATTAATGAAATCAAAGAACTAAACAAGGGGAGAGATATTTTGCATTCGCAGATAAAAAGACTCAATATTGCCAAGATGTTAGTTCTTCCCAACTTGATCTACAGATGCAACCCCAGTCAAAATTTCAACATGTTGTCTGGGATAGACACAGACTGATCCTAAAGTTTATATGCAGAGGGAAGAGACTGAGAATAGCCAGCACGATATTGACGAAGAACAAAGTTGGAAGAATAACACTATCCAACTTCAAAACTTACTATAAAACTATAGTAATTAAGTCAGTGTGATATTAATGAAAGAATATACAGAATACAGAATTCAGAAATAGATTTGTATAAATATAATCAAATGATCTTTGACAAAGAAGTACAGGAAATACAGTGGGGCAGAGTCTTTTCAACAAATAGTCCTGAAACAACTAGGCATCCACATGCAAAAAGTAAATAAATAAATCAAAAGAGGGATCTTAGCTCTGGCTGGCATGGCTCAGTGGACTGAGTGCCAGCCTCAAATCAAAAGGTCGCAGATTTGATTCTCAATAAGGGCACATGCCTGGGCTGCCGGCCATGCCCCCAGGTAAGAGGGTGAAAGAGAAAACTGGTCGATGTATCTCTCAGACGACAATGATTCTCTCCCTCGATTCCCCTGTCTCTAAAAATAAGTAAACAAACAAAATCTTTTTCTAAAAAGAGTGATTTTACATCCTTCACAAAAATTCAAAATAAATCATAGAGCTAAACATCTAATGTGAAATTATAAAACTTCTAGAAGATAACATAGAAGAAAACCTGTATGACATTGGGTATGGTGATAACTTTTCAGATAGAACACCAAAGGCATACTCCATGAAAGAAATCATCAATAAGCTAAATTTCATTAAAATTGAAAACTTCTGGTACCCAAAAAGTGATGTCAAGAGAATAAAAGGCAAGTCACAGACTGGGAGAAAATATTTATGAAAGACACATATGAGCCCTGGATGTGTGGTTCATTGGCTGCAACATTGTCCTGATATGCCAAGATTGAAGGTTCGATCTACAGGCAGGGCACATACAAGAAGCAACCAATAAGTGTGTAAGTTAGTGGAACAACAAATCAATGTCTCTCTCTCTCTCTCCCTTCCTTTCTCTCTAAAATCAACAAAATTTTAAAAAGACACATCTGATAAAGGACTGTTATCCAAAATATACAAAGAACTCATAAAGCACAACAAGAAGAAAACAAACAACAGTTTAAAACTGGGCCAAAGAATTTGATACCTCACCAAAGAAATACACAGATGGCAAAAAAAGCATATGAAATGAAGCTTCATAACATATGTCATCAGGGAAATGCAAATTAAAACAACAGTGCGATACCACTGCAATCTAGCATGGCCAAAGTCCAGAACACTGACAGCACCAAATGCTGGAGAGGATGTGCGGCAACAGATATTCTCGTTCCTTGCTTGTGGAAATGCAAAATGGTACAGCCTCTTTGAAAGACACTTTGGTGGTTTCTCATAAAACTAAATATACTCTTATCATTACCATCCAGCAACTTACTCCTTGGTATTTGCCCAAACGAGTTGAAAGCATATGTCCATACAAAAACCTGCACATGGATGTCTATAACAGCTTTATTCATAAGCGCCAAAACTTGGAGGCAACCAAGATGCCCTTTAGTGGGTGAATGGATGCATAAACTGTGGTATGTCCAGACATGGAGTATTATTCAACACTGAAAAGAAATGAACCATCAGGCCACAAAAAGACACAGAAGAACCTTAAATGCATATTTCCAAGTTAAAGAAACCAATCTGAAAAGGCTACATACTGTATAATTCCAACTATATGACATTCTGGAGAAGGCAAAACTGTGGAGAGAGTAAAAAGGTCAGTGGTTGTCAGAGGTTCAGCTGGGGTGAAAGGGCGGTGGCAGTGAATAAGTATAGCACAGAAGATTTTTAGAGCAATGAAAATATTCTGCATGATACTATGATGGGTACATGTCATTATACACTTGTCCAAACTCGAAGAAGGCACAACACTAAGTGTGAACTCTAAGACAGACTACGGACTTACAGTGATTACGAGGTGTCAGTGTAGGTTCATCAGTTTTAACCAGTGTACCACTCTGATGCTACATGATGGCACTGAAGGCAGAACTCCAGCTCTCGATCCTTCCTTACTGGTTCTTACTGACCACAGGTGAGGGGTGTCTTGTTGGCCCATCTGCACTGCATGAGCTCATTTAGTACCTGGACAGTGTGACTTCTGGTCTCTGCTCCTGGCAAACACTGTTGAGGACCTGTGTTTGTCCTTTCTACCCCCAATTCCTGACCCACCTTTCCTACCCCATCACTCCACCATTCCCTTACTTGCCTCACCTCAGTCCTCTTGGGGAGGTTGATACCCCTCTGCCACTTAGCCCCCAGTTCTAGGTGACCCCTCATAGCAATGCCTAGCAGGACACTGGCTCAATCCTCAGCATCCCCAAAGCTCAGCATCTGGAACTTTTACATCCTTTCTCTGCTTCAAGCCAGCCTTGAGGAACCTGGGGTGGGTTGTCGTCTCCAGTCTTTCTTTCTGCCTAAAAAAATGACACCCTGGCATTTTTCCTCCCTCAGGCTGCCTCATGCTGCCAAGAAGAAGAGGTGGAAGGTAAACTCTACAAAAACATCCATGTTCTCTAGTCTGTCTTCTTTCTTCTTGCTTTCCTTCCCTTCCCACTCTGGATGGGAGGTGGCTGTAGGTCATCTGGGTGGTACAGAAGCCTGAAGTTTTGGAAAGCAGTCCCAGTACAGCTCCAAGTACAGATTTGGAAGGCATCAGCATAGACATGGTGGAGAATGCTGTGAGTTACAAGTGAGGAGAAATCATGGTCCAGGGCACAGTCCTAGTGCTCATTTTTTTTTAATTAAGAAGCCATAAGAGTGGCAATACATTTTCTACAAAAACTCTGGCATATTACAAAATAAATAACATAAATCCTGTGACAGGAGAAAGGCTTCATCTTTCAGTCTGTCAAAAAGTAGTTCCTAACCAGCAACCAAGGCTTTAGGGAGGGAAACAAGGCATAATGAACCCTTACACACTCTTTCCGCACGGCATTGGCGGTCTCCCCAATGGACTTCCCCCCACAGGAAGAGTTGAGGAAGGCTGTCAGTCTTTAAAATGAGGCTGCTCCCATCAGAAAGACTGCTCAAGCAACTTTATGTATTCTAGAAGGAAGGTCTTTTAGCTGGGAATTCATCACTGAGGAAGTTTTTCAATTATTAAATAGAAAGCAACCCATTCTGAAGACTGTCTCTGGGGGTTAGATGTGGGGATGGATGGATGGATGGATGGATGGATGGGTAGGTGAGTAGATGCATGGGTGCAAGGCATTGAAATGAAAACATGGGATGGTCCAGAAGTGTTAGTCCCTTAAGAATTTAGAGTGACTTGCTTAATTAAGACAACAAAAATTATTAAAAACCAACTGCTAGCTGCTGTGTTTGGCAAGGTCTCTGAAGTGCATAACCTTCACTTCATGGAGCATTCAAACTAGAGGAAGAAACAAAGTGCAAAGAAATTAATATATCAATTATTTTAAAAGTATGAAAATTAGTTTAAATGGAATTATCGCCATCTTCATTTTCATTTTTAATTCCATTAAATTAGAAAGAATAAATGGTGCCACTTCCTTCTTACAGGAGGAGTGCAGGCCACTAGAGAGAGGGGAGAACCTAAAATCACATTTAAAAAATTTTAATATTGGCCAAGTTGCTTAACATCCTGGGCAGTTTCACTACTGCCAAAAACAAGAAGGGAGGCCGATCATTTTACTTCACATTTGTAGCTGAAGATCAACTTTAAAAGTGCACTAAATATAAAATATAATGCAAATATGCCAAACTCAGAAACATTTGTTATAAATTAAATTTTAAAATATTAAATGTGCCTGTTTTCATTCTCTTTTTTCTATATCTAACTTATTGGAATTATTTTTAAAATACTACCATACTTTTAAGTATTCCATCACTATTGTCTTAAGCTGCCCTCTGGTGGTTTTTAATTTAGTAAATATCCTTAACTAACTACCTTAATATCTGATGTATAGTATAGTTCAAGTACTGTTGTTTGCCTAATACCATATTAATTCCTACATTCTATACATACTTATTTGGCAGGACCTTTGAAATGTTCATTTAATTAGAACAGACACTGGCTAATGTCCTGAACCGGGAAGACAGTTAGTAACCTCATGAAGCAGAGTCCGGGCACCGGGTGTGAGGAACCACGGCTCACCAGTGTTGCTCCTCTGGTCACCATTATAGAGCAGGACTGACTGATGTGAACCTCAGGCATAAAGTAAAGAATGTAAGAGCAAAAAAACCCACCTGAAAACTAAAATATACTTATTCAGTGATGATTCTTAATACGTGCTAAAGGCTCCCACACAACACAATATAACTAACCTTTGCAATAAAAGTAGAAACTATTCTTATTAATGAATTGGCTAAATATTTGCCACTGCCAGGAAGAATTTGAAATACAGAGCTGTCTTCATACAGAGCTGTCATAAATATATGATGTGCCTGTTTAAAATAGATACTTCTAGTCTAACCAGTCTCTTGTCTTTGGATAAAATGGAAATTCTCAGTCACTTTTGTTTTATTTTGTTGAACTTTCTGCAGGGTAATAACTATAATGTATAAAAGAACGATAAGAACAATATACTTCAACCATAAGAGTTTTAAACTTAGAGTATTATTCAACTTTTCTTATTATTAATTCTTTCCAAATAAGGCAAGACCCATTTGATGCACTTAAATTATCTTTTTACATGTATGCTCTGATTTAAAGGAAAGGAGATCCATAGTATATGAGGTTAAATATTTTTTTGAGTTCAAACATTTATTTGAATACCTTCTGTGGCTTTACCCTGTGTGGCCTGAACTCTAGAAAAGGAGGCCATTCCAGAAAAGAAGTTGCAAATATATTTTAAGCTGTTGTATCATCGTGGGAGTTAGAACTTGAGAGAAAATTTGCGTTAGTAGTTCAGGGAAGAATGGAGAGCTATGTCAGCTGCAGGGGAGAGTAACAGCTTCACAGTGGAAATGACACTCGAGCTGGGCTGTGAGGAACTGATGGGATTGAGGTGGCAAGGCATAAACTGCTGAAGACATTTCAGATCAGAAAATAAAGATGAACAAAAACATGTAAGAAGGCCGTACATTGGTGAAAAGAATTGAGGGAATTGAGTTGAAAAATCAGCTCAATTGTTTATAGTAAATCTATAGTGTGTTGCAGTTGAACACAGAAGTTAAAATAAATCTGCAGCTCTGTTTAACAAAATTCAGAAGATTCATAGCAACAATGGTTTAGCTAATTAGGCAACACATATGAACTGCTATTCATCACCAACATTGGGTAGTTGACCATTATTAGAGTTAGTAGGATCAATGGATCAATGTAACTGAGGCTAAGTGAGATTATTATATTATTTTAAGACAGCACTTCAATGGAGGGAAATGTATAGCTCTTAAGTGTGCATTTGATCAGTTTGGAGGAAACCGACACACAGGTTTCAGCCTGACACCCAGGCAATGCACACTCCTACCGAGGGATGGAAGGTTCTATCATTGCAGGCAGTTCTCTCGGCCTGGTCCCAGTCATTCCCCACCGCCTCCGCCCCAAGCAACTTTTGTTCCGATTCCTGTAACTGTAGATGAATTTTGCCTGTCCTGGAGCTTCCTGTAAGTAGAATCATACACTATGTATCTTTTCTGAGCCCGGCTTCTTATACCCAAGCGTGTTCCTGAGATTCATCCATGTCCTACCACTAGTTAGTTCCTGTGTATTTCTGAGTTGAATTCTACTGTATGACTAATAGCACAGTTTATTTATCCATTCTCTTGTTTATGGATACCTGGGCTCATTCAAATTTAGGGCTACGGGAATAAAGTTGCTATAAACATTTGCATGTAGGTCTTTGTGTAGTCACCTTTTCACTCACTGGGTACATATTTATGAGTGTGATTGCTGAACTGTATGGTGAGTATGTGTTGAACTTCATAAGAAACTGCTGAAATACCCCCAGAGTGGTTATGTCACTTCACACTGCCACTAGCAATATATGAGAATTTGGAGTTTTTATTATCTTTCATTTTTGCCTTTCTAATGGATGGATAGTGTCTTGTTGCAGTTTAAAATTGTATATTTATAAGAGCTTAGTGATGAGCATTTTCAAGTGCCTATTGGCCATTTATTATCTTTTTTGTGGAGTATCTATTCAAATCTTCTCATCTATTTTTAAGATTGGCTTTTCAAAATTATTATTAAGTTGTAGTTGTACTTTATATATTTTTGGTGCGTGTGTTTGGTCAGATGTATGTGTTACAAACATACTCTCCCATTCTGTGTCTCCTGTATTCATTCTCTTAACAGTGTTTTTTGGAAATGTTTAATTTTGATGAAGTCCAATTTACCTTTCTTTTTTTTTTTTTTTTTTTTTTTGGTTAGTACTTTCTGCCTTTTCCTCAGGAAGTCTTTGCCTATCCCAACAGTGCAAAGATATTTTTCTATGATTTCTTCTGGAAGCTCTATAATTTTAGATTCTATGTTTAGGTATATAATCCATCTCAAATTAATTTTTGTGTAGGCTTTGAGGTATGAGTTGGGGGTCATTTTTCTCCTTCATGAATATCTAGTTGCTCCATCACTGCCTGATGAAATAACTTTGTTCAAGTTTAATTTCACTGAAATTATGTCAAGAAACAGGAAGCTTTAGAAAGATTACAGGAGAAAAGAAAATAAGGAGTAAAAAAGGGGGCACTTGACTCACACTTGAGTCATTTTTTGTATTCACACAGTAAGCGTGCACAAATGACCATTAATATTTTTAAAAATACAACCATCACACATATGAATCTCTGATAGCTCAATCTGTTCCCTGAATAAACTAACAAAAGCTATTTTATATGGAAAGGGTGATCTATCTACAGCAGAATTTTAACTTTTAAAAAAACTCGTAGCATCTTTCTATTTCACTAAGTGCCTCTGAAGGCAGGTAAATATTCTGGGGGCAGGTGGAGGAGGGATTGGAAACTTCTAGCCCACCTTTTGACTGGACAAAGATAAAGCTAAATCCCTTCTGGATCAGAGAGGTTTAAGGACGCCAAGGCGCTGAACTGCAAATGATGCCACATCCTGCGCTGGGGCTGGCTTTGAACCACGACAAGACGGGGAAACAGATTTTTCTCTGTCGTTGGTCCTCAGATGAGATGGGGGCTTGTGTTCTGGATAGGCTGTAGTTTGGAGGAGGCACAAACATTGGGTAAAAGGAGGGGTTGAGGTTGGGCAGGTGAACCGTCTTAGCAACAGGTCAAGAAGTAAAGTCAGTGGTCAGCATACTCCTCTGGAAAGGTGTGGTTAGGAACTCCTGAAGCACTCCTTTCCAGTGTCTGGCTTTCTGCCTATGTTTCCATCCCATAGACCCCCAAGTCTTTGGTTAAGTGCTTTGGGAAGTTAAGAGAATGACTGAAGGGGTAGGAGAAGCAACCTGTGAAAAACCTAAAGATAAACTGAAAAACTGTGCAAGCAGAATGCAAACCACAGAGACGATACCGCGTGTTTGTTTTAGCTGTAATATATCGTGATTTGTGTAAAGCCTGTGTATCTACTGTTAGGATTTCTATGTTTTCAAGAGGGAAATTTAGATCTAAAGAAGGATTAACTAATGAGTCAAAGAGTAGGGTGGCACACATGGTTTGACTCTTTTTTAAAAACCAGTTTGGAAGGTGAAGGCTAAATGAGGGCATGACAGTAATTTCAGAGCACAAAAGCTGTGGTCAGGGAGGAACTTGGAATTGTCTGATTTATACAAGAGCATCCAAATGAGTGCTTCTCAAGCTTTAATGTTCATCCCGAAACTAATGGGATGTTACACATCAATTATACCTCAATAAAAGACTCTAATGTTCGTACAAATCATCTGAGGATTTCATTTAAATGCTGAAGGTGGAAATAGGTAGAAGTAGGATAGGGCCTAAGAGGCTGTGTTTTTGACAAGTTGGAAGTGTGGAGCCTGGACCAGCATCATCAGTGCCCTTGGGAACTGGCTAGAAGGCAAATTCTCAGACCCCACTTCAGAACTACGTGCAGAATTGGAAACGCTAGAGGTGGGGTCCAGCAACCTGTGACTTCACAAACCCTCTGGGTGATTCTGAAGGACACTCACATTGGGGAACCACTTTCTAGAGCTGTCCTGTAGATATCCACTAGTCACGTGTATAAATTTAAAATGTATAAAATTAAATAAAAGTAAAAATTCACTTCTTTAGTGGTGCTAGCCACGTTACAGATACTCAATAGCTGCATGGGGCTAAAAGCTACCCAATACATAAAGAAGACATAGAACATTTCCCGCATTTTAAGAATTCCCATCGGACAGCACTACTCTAAGACTACTACTTGCAATCTTGGCTTCATGTTAGAATTATACAGTGAGATTTTTTTTAAGTACTGATTTTTAAGTCAGTGTCTCTCAGGGTAAAATCTTAATCTTCAAAAATTCCTACTGTGTTTAATTTCCACCCCAGGCTATGAAAATCCCCAGCCAGTAGTAGTGGGAATGGGAGGTTGGGAAGATAATCCCATCTATTGTAGTATCAAAGAATGGGAGATTTTTTTTAAATCCCACACAGGCACTTTGAGTGTTTACGTCTATAAATAGCTTTCTTCTCGTGGTTCAGGGGTGAACAAAAAGAGACAATATCTTTGTTCAAAGATCTTACAGTCTGGTTGGGAAGTCAAGTAAGTCATTATGAATGAGAAAAGAAGCAACACGCACAGTCTGAGGTGCTCTATGTGCTTTAGGATCCCACAGCACAGGGTTCTGTGTGTCAGCAACGATCTCTCTGGACAAGGGACATTTCTGTCAGGACTTGAAGGATGAATAGAAGTTTTTCAGAAGAAGAGGAGGACTGAGAAAGTTCCCAGGCGAAAAGAACAGTATGTCCAAAAGCTTAAAGCAAGAGTGACCATGCTGAGTCCAAGGAACTGAATGCAGTTCAGAACAGCTGGCGTGTGCAGCCGCACAGGAGACGGGCTGCTGTCGGGGACCAAATCTCACATGGCTCTACAAATAAGGTGGCCTTCTATCCTGTATTTCCAGACAGTTTCGGTTTACACATCTGTTCCTCCATAATTGTTAACAGCCCTTCCTTTTACTCTCCGCTGTGCCCCGCATGGATGATAAATTAAATGGCCCACTACCTATGTGCTCTGACATAAAACTTTGCCTTTTTCCTAAGGGCAATGGAAAAATACCAAGAACCTTAGCAGGGAACTGACATTTTGAAAGGGCTGTAAAATAATCCATAGGCTGCAGAGAGAACAATGAATGCAGGACCAGTAATCAATAAAATATAATTTTTTTTTTAAAAAAAGAAGGCTGTTACAGTTATCTAAGCAAGAGATAATCGTGTCTTGGACCATGGTCGTGGCATTGCGAATGGAGGGAAGTGGACAGAATTGTAAAATATTAAGAAAAGAGCAAGGTAACAATTTAGTATATGGACAGATGGGAGTTAAGCTGACTAATTTTTGAGCTGGGGCAAAAATGGCCAGGTAGTAATGTCACTTGCTGAGACAGAAGGAAGAAGAAAAGGAGGACAGGGGTGGGGCAGTAGTTAATGGTAAATATAGTTCTATATTTGCTGAGTGGAACCATTTGGTCTACGTGTCTGGAGCACAGGAGGGAGCTGGGGTATCGATCGGGATTCATCAGAAGTGGGTTTGCCCAGGTAGAGTATGCAGAATGAGAAGTGCAAACAACCTTGGGCTGAGTCCCAAGGAGCACAGGCTTTTAGAGCAGAGTAAAAAGACCCTGCAAAAGAGGCTGAATTGGAATGTTCCAAAAGGTAGGAGGAAAGCCAGAGAATGTGGTATAATTGATATCAAGGGAGGAAAACACTTTGAGAGGAATGAGGTATACTGAGTGACACAAACATGTCGGGTGAAATCGGATTTATCGGAGGCCTTGGGGAGAGAAGCTCCTGTGGAGTTCGCGGGGCCAAGGGCTGCACTGCAGTGGACTGAGCAGGAGGTGGCTGAAATGGAAGGGGGGCAAGGGGGAAGGAGTTGAATAAGTGTAGAAACCTCAAGGAGTTTGACTCTGAAGAGGAGGGCAGAAATGTAGTTGTAGCTGAAAGAGGAATTCAAATAGATTGAAGGTTTTCTTGCTTTTAAATAGTTTTTTTTTCCCGCGTTTAATTGCTAATTAGAAGCAATGGTTAGATCTAGAAGATTGGAAGATGTGGGAAAAAGAATCAGGAGAATAGGATCCAAAGCATAGATGAAATTTGTATTAGTTATCTATTACTACATAATAAATTGTCCCCAACTTTAGCCACATAAAACAGCCAGTGTTTATTGTACAGTGCCTGTGGGTCCAACACCAGGGAAGGGCTTAGCTGGATGCATCTGGCTTAAAGTCCCCCGTGAAGATGCTGCCAGGCTATTTGCTTGGGCTGTGGTCTCATCTGATGACCCAACACTGCGGGGAAGGGAAAGGGCCTGCTCCTAAACTCACTCATGTGGCTACTGTCAGCATTCAGTTCCTCACAGGCTGTTCATCTAAGGGCCTCAGTTCCTTGCTGGGCTGCAGCCACAGGCCTCTCTTGGCAATGTTTCCACAGGGAAGCTCACAACATAGCAGCTGACTTCCTTCAGGGTCAGTAAGTGAGAGACAAAGAGAGCGCTAGAGACTACCCAAGACAGAAGTCACAATGTTTTTGTTAACCTAACCCCAGAAGTGACATGCTCTTACTTTTGCTGTATGTTCTTTGTTGGGAGCAAGTCACTATGTCTGACTTTCATTCAAAGGAAGGGGCTTACAGAAGTGTATGAATATCAATGAGTGGGGATCATTGGGAGCCATTTACCGACTACCTGCCACAGAGTGATCAACTTTAAACAGGAGGAGATCTCTTCTATGGCAATAGAACAGAAGGAAGAAGAGTTGGATCGAGAGTATAATTATACTGAGAATGGAGACAGCACTTTTTTAAAAAAAAAAAAGATTTTATTTATTTAATTTTAGAGAGGGGAAGCGGGGGAGAAAGAGGGAGAGAAACATCAACGTGTGGTTGCTTCTTGCACACCCCCCACTGGGGACCTTGCCTGCAGCCAGGCATGCACCCTGACTGGGAATCGAACTGGTGGCCCTTTGATTCACAGGCCGACACTCAGTCCACTGAGACACATCAGCCAGGGCAAGGAGAGCACTTTTCATGTGGCTTCTATTTCCCAAGCATGAACTGGAGTTTTGATAGTAGAGGAGGTATTGCTGAGAACAAGAGAAAGGAGTTGGGAAACACAGGTTCCCTGGGAATGTTGTGGGCCCAGCTGGAGTGAGTGTCCACAGATTTATAGTGAAGTCATCTGACCCTAAGGTGATGATTTTTCTCCAGAAGCACTTAGAAATAAGCAAGAGGAAGTTCTCCATGGCTACTTTCTGATAATTGTCCACTTTCCCTTAGGGGAACAAGGAGAGTATGAAAAATTGCTGAGACTGATACCAAAATTTATATAACCATAAAACTGAACAAAATAGCTTCCAGTTTCAGAGTCTAAAAAAGCAGGCTGTCACGCAGAGTTTCATTTGCCACAAAATTCATGGAGAGTCAGGTGAGCACAAAACAGACCAGGCTGTTCAGTTACATGCCAGACAGTTGCCCACTGATCTGCCTTCACTGGAACTCGCTCTTGCTAAAGATAGTTACGCCCATCAACCAGAGGAGAGTGTTACAAGTTTTTCATTGATTATTTTGCCAAAGATTGTCTTACAAACAATCCCCCCCAAATTTTTGAGAAATAGGTTTACCTGTTTACTCCAGCTTCTAAATAAAACCTAATTAAAACTCTATTCCGGTGAGTTTTCTTCTTTATATATCAAACTTAGCCCTTTCCCCAAAAGAGTGAGACAACTTCCCCAGACTGGAGGCTCACTATAGGGAATGGGTGTCACCCTCTTGCTGTTGGCTTTCTGCCAAGTGAGCTAATGTGTGTCAGCTGCCTGGATGACACCGGACCGCTGGGGTGGAAGGAAAGCTCTGACAGAAACTAACATGCACAACGCTGTCTCCCACCCTCATGGGTGTGTGTTGTTGGCTCGGGAAAGTGAAAGCATCCAGGCTCCGCAGCCCGACTTCACTCAGCCACGCCTCACCTCTTTCTTTTTGTTCAAGGAGCTATGAACAAGGCACAACCCGACACTGGAGCATAAAAAGGCAATCCAAGACAAAAGGTGACAAAATTTTCCACTCCAGAGACAGCTTAAAGCCAAGACACAAACGTGGAGAAGACTGGCGGCTGAGATTACAGTTGAGATTTTCTCATGCAGGAGGGTCTGAAGAACAGAGAAACAAGGAAGTTCAGGGCTCACCAGTGAGAGCGGTTGACACATGGATCAGGACAGGGTAGGACACGGAGCAGGAGGCGCTGAGAGATGTGAAGAGAGCTGCTGGGAGGGTGGTTGCCAAGGCAAACCAGAGGAGCTGAGAGTGACTAAACCCCTGAGCCAGCGGGGGAGGCAGGTGTAGCCATCAAATAGCCTTTGAATTCATGATCTCTTTGAGTCTCACAGAGTGCTATCATGGTAAAATGGGTTTTGCGCATGACATGATTTATATGAGAGAATTATTCCCAGATTCATGTGCTTTTACAGACATTTAATTCACATCTCTCTGTGGAGTGCAGACTTCTATCTAGATTTTGTACAAGGAATAAAATAGCCAAAATAGGCCTGGATAATTACTAGATATGACAATTGAGAGGGCTTAAGCTACATAACAGGTGGACATCTGTCCTGACACAAGATTGTCCTTTGAGCAACAAATTTCTCCCAAATATCTCTTCCTTACTACAAAAGGGCACGAGCTCACTGCAGAAAACTCAGCAAATGGACTCGTCCATTCAGTGAGAACAGAGCCTTGGTGGCTTTGTTGGAGTCCCACAGGGGTACAGCTACAAATAGGACAGATAAGATCCCTGTTGTCATGGGCTCTGCTGGCTAGTGAGGAAGACTGCTATGTAAAAAGCATAATAATTTTGGCTCAGGAAAAAATTAGTGGGGCAGTGAGGTGGGGAGTGAGTGCTGGGTGTGGTGGGGAATGACACAGGGTAGAGATGGGGCTCAGAGACAGGCCTCGTAGAGGAGGCGACATTTGAGCTGAGATGAATGAGAAAGGGCCAGTTAGGATCTGGGCCACAAGCATGTGAAGTGAGAGTAATAATTGCCAAGCCCTTATGGTAGGAGAGCTGTTAGCCTACGCTAGGAACTGGCTTTCAAAGCTCATTGGGGCTGGAGTTGAATAAGCCAAGCAATGAGGGGCCAAAGATTCAGCTAGAGCCACCAGCAAAGACAGGATCCGGAAGGACCTCACAGACAATGGGACGAGATGGCATTTGGTTTGCAGTGTGGTAGGATTTCAGGCAAGGGAGACATGTGATTTGGTCCATATTTTTTAAAAATGAGTTTGACTACTTTGTGAAGAATGGAAAGGGTATACAGAAGTATAAGAAGAAAATTAAATCAATGAATACATTTCCAAACTCCTAATTCTAATGTAGGTATAGTTTTGTGTCTACTTTTTCCATTCTATACCATGAGAACACAACCATGTCAAAGTCATTTGAAATAACTTTTTAAATGAGTTCATGAAAGTCTCGTTTGACGTGCCTTTATCTACAGTGTCTGGCATGAATAGCACCTCTTTTTTATTACAAAATCTTTTATTATAAAATCATAAGCATGTAATTCTGTAACATAACAATATCACAATCAAGCACACCATATGACATTTTTGTCTCTCTCTCTTTTTTTATTGTTGTTCAAGTACAATTGTCTCCATTTCCCCCTCCGACATTTTAGGTGAAATGTTTGAATTAAAACTATAAATTTTATACCCATATTATTACCCTACCAATCACACTCAAGCAGGCCTTACTTCTGCCGGCCCCTGTACATTGCCATTCTCCTATTGTTGGACAATTAACTCATTTCTAATTTTGTCTGTTTTAACTATGGCCGCTGTAGTTCTATTTTTATTTAATCTTCAGTTACATTATCCACTTCATTAGGATTTATTCCTAAATGCAGAATGAGACTACAGGATAAAAAGATATGAGCACTGGATTGTGCTACGATCCAATTGGTTAAGCTGACAACTAGGATACCCAGAATTCCTTTCTCTGCACAATTAAGAGGTACAGTTGGCTGAAAGAGGAATTCATTTGAAATGTGGGCAGCAGAAGTGAGGCAGCACTTCACCTACTCGTTGAAGGTCTTTGTTGTCAGTAACTGAGCTGCTCAGTGGGTTCCAAGTGATCCTCACTCCGCAGTTGGCACGCAGCCCTGCTTCCCACCCGCCGGCCCTGCTGGTGGACAGCGGTTCCTGATTATCAGTCAGCCCATGCCTGGCTGGGGGTTCCCAGAGGCAGTGGCCTCCCAGAGACCACCCCAGAAATCTGAATCCCCCTTTGCATGTCCACATCAATGTCTCAGATTTTCTCTACTTTGTCCCCCAATCCAAAGACTTCAGGACTGGTTAGTGACTCATTCTCAACTCCTGTCCAGCTGTCACTTCCCCAGCTTCCCCCACAATGGTGTAAGGTCTATTTACATAACAATAAATCCCACATTCTGTAGCCCTCATACTAGCTCTGCTTGCCTGACTGGGACAATATATAAATATTTTGATGGTTCTTGTTACATATTGTCAGACAGCTTTCCTGAAAACTCACAATCATTTATACACCCACCAGAACTTTATGAAAATGTTCATCCCACCATCCCTCAACAGTATGAATGTTTAAATCACTTTTGATTTTAAGGGAAAACATTGGTGTCTAGTTTTAATTTATATATCTTTGATGACTGATGAAGTTGACTATTTTTTAGGAACAATCACCAATCTTTGTAAAGATTTTTTAAAATTTTGAAAAAATTTGCAGCAACATCCCTTTTTGTCTGTCTTTTCAATTGTTGCTACTTGCAAAGTTCCTTCATAGGTTGTAGGGTTGTTGTTGTTCTGTGTGTTATTTTGGCTTTTTCCCCCCAGTCTTGTTGTGATAGTTCAATACAGTCAATTTATAAATCAGTAGATAGAAGGTGAATCAGTTAGGGCTTTTGAATTGAAAACAACACAACTCAAATCTGCTAAATTTAAGGACAACGGAATTGTATGGGAACTCATGGAATTGATGTAAATCTTTGGAGACCTAGGCTTAGATTCAATGAGCAGGCACTGGTGCAGGAATGAGTAAATCCTACCAACGTTGGTTTCATTTTCACTCTTCACGATTTAAATTCCCAGGAGTGAGGTTAGACTTGAACTAGCTTACATCAAGTGCCAGCCCCCAGCTCCATCTGCTTGTTGAATGAAAGGCTCTTGTGGAAAGAGCCTTTAGAGGCCCCTTTCTCATACATAATGGGAAAAAAGGGACCTACACTGACCATTTTACCAATAGTATTTCCGAAGCAGAAGGAGTAATTTCCCAAAGGATACTGGGGTGATGTTCAGTGGCCAAAGTCCAAATACCCATAAGCAAATTTGGAATCTCAGATTTCTTTTTAACTACACTCTTTTTGCTTATTTTATGAACCACCATTTAGAAATCTATCTAGAAAATACTTGAATTAAATTTATTTCCCTTTTAAACATGTATGAGATCATCTGAATTTATAGGCTTTATGGTTTTCAACAACCACTAGTAGATCAAGACTTTCGATTGGAATATTTTGTGTGTATTTATCACACCGTACAGGAAAACCTTATTTTAAAAAATAACTATACAGTCCTATGGTACCAATTTCTAATATGTATGGAAACTTTTGTAATGAGGACTATTTCTTTAAGAGGCCGTTTCACTAAAAAATACTATGGAAGGGTTTAACACATTTGGTAAGCCTTACCAGTAACTTCCAGCCCTTTCTATACCTACCTTCATTTTTTTATACATCCCTCTGTTCATGGTTGTGTAGTTAAAATATCAATGTATATTATAACATTAAGAAACTGTGGAGCTGATGTCTTTCCCACTTGCTATTACAGCAATTTCTGTGCAGTAAGAATAAGACCCAGTTTTCTGAATTGTTCGTTGAAAGCAAGTACTTATTTGGCAGGTTAATTGGGAACCATAAATAAGAAAGTCACTTTAAAAAGAAACTAAAACCTGAATTCATAAGCAATTTAGGATTATGAAATAAAGAATAAGAAAGCTCGGGGAACCCAGGCAGCTTCTCTCTCGTTTGCCCTCTCTCTGGCCTTGGTCTCTCGTTTCCACTTCCTTTCCACTTCTTTCTTTACTCCAGCCTTTGCTGTCTTCTGCACGGAGCGCCCTTTTCTTCCTTACTACACCGCATACAGCTGGCGCCTGTTTCTGGCCTCTGTCCCCATCCACTGTCCCCTCACACCCATCTGCCCTTCCTTCCACAGTAATGGTGTTGGGCCCCTGACCACTCCCACACAGATCACATTTCTTCAACCTTCCTCACAGCCACCTGCGGATGAGTGTCTCTCTTTTGACCAGAACTAATAAGCACCATGTCCTGGTCATGCCCTTAGAATGAGTGTGCATCTCCTGTCCTCCTTCCTGCTGGTGGGGGTGTCAGGGACCCGGTGGGAGCCAGAGCGGCTACCCTGTGCCCGGGGAGGGAGCTGGTTCGGGGCTGGCCCAGCCACGCTGCAGGCCTGGGCTGTCCGCCTAGAGCTCTCATGTGGGAAAAAAATTGCCACCTCTTTTACTCTGGGGTCTCTGTCGCAGAGGCTTAGACAGCATCCTAAATAAAAGACCCCCATCAAGACTTAGACCTTTAGAAGGGTGGGCGGGAGGACTTTTCTTTTTCTTAGTTGTTCCCAATCTTTGAAACTGATCATATTGGGCACTGAAAAAAATGTTGGTTAAATGTTGAAATGAACTGAATTGTCTCTCCATTCACCAAAACACACACACACACACACACACACACACACACACACACAAAACAATTGTGTTGAAGTCGTACCCTCAAGTACCTCAGAATGAGACTGTACTTGGAAATAGGATCTTTAAAGAGATAGTTAAGGTTAAATGATGTCATTAGAGGGCTTTAATCCATTACAACTGGTGTCCTTAAAAGAAGAGGAAATTGGGCACAGATACACCTGGAGAAGAAACCATGTGGAGACCCAGGAAGAAAACAGCCATCTACAAGCCAAGAAGAGAGGCCTTAGAAAAAACTAACCCCATCGACACCTTGAGTTCAGACTTCTAGCTTTCAGAATTGTGGGAAAATAAAGTTCTGTTGTTTAAGCCACCCAGTGGTACTTTGTTATGACAGCCCTAGCAAACCGATACAAGTGTTTAAATGATCGGGAGGTTTTTATAGAAGTTTTCTCTTGTTTTTTAAAAAAGAAGGTGTGGGGCATTAATCAAGATTAGAAAAAAGCAGGGAGATAGAGAATGTTTCTTTTCTTTTACTCAGGGACAGCTTCAACATGTACTACAATCACTTAAATATAGAGTACATAAAGACCATTAAAACCAAGAGGTAAAGTTCAATATATTCAAGTTTACTGATGATTTGAGTTACTGTGGACATTAGCAATTGATTAGACATCTAATTATTGCTGAGAAATTCAGGGGAGGGATCTTTGTTTTGAAACCCCAAGAACATTGCAAATTGTACCACTCACATTACCCACAGTAAAAATGACCTTTGAATAGACCTTTCTTATGTATCAGGAGCAAATTCTTGTACAAGTCACAGTAATTGCAGAACTTCAGAATGTGCTCAGACCAAAATCCATGACTGCATACAACTTAAAAGACAAACTTTTAAAAAGCATATGTTTGTTAAGATTTGTACTTAAAATAGAAAAATCCTACTAGAGCTAGCTTAAAAGAAGAAAAAAACAGATTTTATTGGAAAGCTGTGGTGGGGCTGTCTCTCAGAACAAACAGGAAAGAACTGAAGGTGGCCCCAGGTGAGAGTGGAACCAGGAACTGGGACGCCACCAAGACCCTTGGCCATTACTCTTGCTTTGTGTGTGCAGGTCCCTCTCGGGGTCCTCTTGGTCTCTCATCTCTGTTTCTTTGCTCCTCAGCTTTATTCCTGCTCATACCCCCTTCCTCGCTGCAGCCAGAGACAAGAAGGGTGGTGGCGCAGCATGTTGCATAAAGAGAACAGAGAGAGACCCTGCATCTGTGGGAGCAGGGAAGTTGTTTCTTAGACAACTAGGGAGGAGCTGTGATAGGAGTAATACCCTACAAAGTTTATGTGACAATATTCACTTTTGAAAACCCACATGTATGACTTCTCATCCTCACATTTTTATTTTTATTTAAAAAAAAGGGGGCCCTGGCTGGTGTGGCTCAGTGGATGGAGTGCCAGCCTGAGAACCAAGGGGTCACTGGTCCGATTCCCAGTCAGGGCACATGCCTGGGTTGCAGGCCAGGTCCCCAGTAGGGGGTGCGCAAGAGGCAATCACACATTGATCTTTCTCTCCCTCTCTTTCTCCCTCCCTTCCTCTCTCTCTAAAAATAAATAAATAAAATCTTTTAAAAATAAGGTGACACACTTCATTAGGGCATGATTTCATAGGGAACATAGTTATACCTTAAATAAAATTGATAAAATATTACATGCTTTTTCATTCATTCATTCACTCATTCATTTATTCATTCATTCTGTTTATTCTCATAGTGATCCATATGACCTCAAGAAGTTAATTTCTGGGGTTTAGAGTCTCTGCTGGGGGCCAGAATTCTGAGCTGAACTTTCATTAACTGGTACTAAACTCAGACAAGTCATTGGAGAGGGGGAAGAGAAAACATATGTTTACACACAAATATACATCTTCCTAAATGATGAACACAACTTGTCAATAAACAAAAGAACTGGTTTTCCAAAGAGCATTTATTTCCTTCCCATATGTTTGGATGCCCTTACTAAAGCCGCTGATAATGAAGAATCAATGCTTTCCAGACTCTAGCCTTCGTAGTTGTTTGAGTCTTTTCTTTGCGGTTTATCACATTGTAGAATATCTTCAATTGGCTCAACTGTTGGGTGTTGTGATTTTAGCAAAACTGTAATGAGGGGATTATTGTTTGGCAGTTTATAGCTCCTTCCCCTTGTAAACTAGGAGGATTAGGTATAAGACAGACTACTGCCTCAGCATAACAGGGCTGACAAGGAAGCGACTTAACACTAGACACAGAACTGCCTCCCCACCAGGCTGTGTGTGGGGGAAACTCTATCATTTGCAGAGATTGATTGGATCAAGGTTAATCTCACAGTTTGAGGAAGCAGAGCAGCCCAGACATGAGTCATCCACACACCATCATCAAGAAGCCTATCAGACATGATTCTTAAAGTCTTCAAGTGAAAGAAACCTCACCCCAAATTGGCTTGAGCAAAAACCAGTGAATTAGCTCATAAAACTGGACAGTCCCAGGATAGGGTTGGCTGCAGGTGTAGCTTGTTCAGGGACTCACATGATGTAACCATAACCAGTTCTCTCAATCTTTTGGTTTGGCTCGTTCTTCTCTGGGCTGTTAGATTTTTTTTTCTAAGGCAACTGCCCTCAAGATTGTGAGATGGTGGCCTGTGACTAAGTGACACCTTTAGAGCCTCTCCTGGACCCTAACTACAGAGCGCTCTGCTCTGGCTCTCCTCCAGCCAGGTGCCTCCTGTGGTGTGAAGAGCCTCTAAAGCCCAAGGACATCCTCCCCTGGAACTTCCTCACATACTTCTGATCACACTCCGGGTACCATGGACCAGGTACAATTCCCTGCCAAAAATCCCCAAGTTAGTTCTCAGCCCTGTGTGGGCCTCCTCCTTGAGTCCATTTACCTGAGAGTGAACTAAACTGCCAGTTTATATACTTTAGGGCCAAGAGGTAGCTTTTGTTTGCAGAGGGTGTGTATGGAATTCAGATGAGCAGTCTACAATATTCATACATGGCTTATGAGTCCCCTTGTGATACAGAATTGAGGCAGGAGGGAGAAGAGGAGAGGGCCAAAGTATGTGTGAGGTTTTCATTCAGCCATGCATGTTCCAAAGTGGAAATCTCAGTCTGAGAATTTGAACCTGGACTTCCAGGTCATTATGAAAGTATATATGTCCAGATAGGGAAAATAAAAATTTGCACTTAACAATGTGTGTGATTTTATAATTTTTACCTATTTAAGCATATGGTTCTATGTTTAGAACATAGGCCTCCATTTGTTCTCTTGCTCCGTGACCCGCAAAGGTTAGTGTCAAACTTGCTTCAGTTACAACCTTTCAGGTTTAAATTTAACCAAAGAAGTGGGAGCAATCACCCTGCTACTTCCAGGGGAAGTCTGATATTTTCTCTGCTTGGGTCACTTTAGGTCATGTTTCCACCCCTGAACCAATCCAATCACCTGGTAATAGCCTTTCTTGGTTTCAAGCTCCATCCCCTAGCACTTAGAACAGGGGCTCACTCAGACTAAATTGAGGAGAAGGTGGATTCTAAGCAAAAGTCAGAACTTCTGCTGAAAGAAGGAGAAATTGGTGTTTGAGCTAGGAGGCCAGCCACAATCCTGGAAAATCATATCTCATGCTCAGTTCCAAAATACTGATGGCTTATTTCACAGGATGGCCCGGCAAGACTTGGCTGATCCTAGGAGGAGGGTAAGGAAGGTGAAAAGGCAGACAGGGCAGCTGAGGCAGATGCTGTATCTGTGGACAAGCCAACCAGGAGACAAGGGGCGGGGAGAAAGGATGCACTAACTCAGGAGTACCCAGGCATCCAGGGTGTACCAGAGACTCCAGGCTTGTGGGAAACATGCTTGAGAGAAGAACCCAGGGATTCAGGTCTGGTATGAGGAGTTAATTCTGGCAGATAGTTTGAAGAATTTGTGATTAGACAGAAACGGGTGCAGTTGTGCCTGTGCACAGAGGGCATCATGGAAAAGACAAAGGAAAGGAGATGAGGCAGGGATACTGAATAGAATAAAATATTTGCAAATCATGTATATGATAAGGAAATAATATCCCAAATGTGTAAATAATTCATACAACTCAACAGCAAAAAAAAAAGTTCAATTAAGCCCTGACCAGGTAGCTCAGTTGGTTAGAGCATCATCCCAATAAGCCAAGGTTGTGGGTTCAATCCTCAGTCAAGGCACATACAAAAATCAACCAATGAATGCATAAATAAGTGGAACAACAAATCAATGTTTCTGTCTCTCTCTTTCCGTGTCTCCCCCTTCCTCTCTCTCTAAAAGCAACTAATTTTTTTTAAATTTAATTAAAGATGGGCATAGAAACTGAATAGACATTTTTCCAAAGAAAAACTGGCCAACAGGTACATGAGAAGGTGCTTAACATGACTAATGGTCAGAGAAACACAAATCAAAACCACCATGAGATATAATTTCACACTTGTTAGAATGGCTGTTATTTTTTTAAAAAAAGACAAGAGATAACATGTGTTGACAAGGATGTGGAGAAAATGGGACCATCTGCACTCTTGGTAGAATGCAAATTGGTGCAGCCACCATGGAAATCAGTTTGGAGATATGACAAAAAAATTAAAAATAAAACTACCATATGATTCACCAATTCCACCTCTGGGCATTTATTTGAGGTAAACAAAACCACTATCTCAAAAAGACATCCGCACCCCACAACCATTGCAGTATTATTTATAATAGCCAAGACATGAGGCAGCCTAAGTGTGCATGGACTGACGAGTGGATTAAAAGAATGTGGTGTATATTTACATGCAACGGGATGTTTATTCAGTCATAAAAAAGGAACCCTGCCATTTGCAAAAGCATGAATGGACCTTGAGAGCATAATCCTAAGTGAAATAATTCAGACAAAGACAAACACTGTTTGCTTTCCGTTATATATAAAATCTAAAAGAACCCACGAACTCACAGACGCAGAGAGCAGATTGGTGGTTGCCAGAGGCATGGGATAGGAGGTGGGTGAAATAGGTAAAGGGGGTTAAAAGATACAAAGTTCTAGTTGTAAAATGAGAAAGTTCTGAGTATGAAATGTACAGCATGGTGAGAATAGTTAACAGTACTATACTGCATATTTGAAAGTTGCCCAAAGAGTAGATCCTAAAAGTTCTAATCATAAGATAGAAAATTAGCTGTGTGAGGTGACAGATGTTAACTAAATTATTGTAGTAATCATTTTGCAGTATATATATAGTATATCAAATCATTATGTTGTACATTAATGCTAATACTAATACTAAATGTCATGCAATGTTATATGTCAATTATGTCTGAGTAAAACTGGAAAAAAGAAGGAAGGAGATAAACGGAGAGAACTATGGGAAAAGAAGAAAACAGCCTCTCATTGGGTTATATGTTTGTGATAATGCTTTGTTAACATAAAGTTATATAAAATTTTATTCTTGTTATTATAAGCTAATAAAAATAATAATTCAAATTGATGTTTTCCTCCCAAAGGAAAAATATGGCATGAGTTACATTCTTGATTAAGAGCCAATATTTTTATAAAATTTAGCAAAATGTATATCAAATGGTACCTGCTATAACACTTCAAAGGGTATATACTGAATAGTACAGTAATGTAACCATCTCATAACATTGTACTTAATAGGGCTCGATTTCCATGACCATTGTAAATGCTTTTTTCTCCTAAGGCAATTCTAGCCTTCCTTTTTCCTTTTGCAACAATTCAGGATGTGTGAGGTTAGAAAACGCTGAAGGCTCTTTTGGAGAAACTTTGCCAGGCATCTTTGAGGAGACAATTGGAGAGAATGAGAGATATTTGATTAAACATTTTGAACCATGGATGTTTTGCTCTTATACATTCTTCTTATTAAAAAACAAACAAAAAAAACATTGGCAGTTGCAGATGTTTATGAACACTCCATCAATTTTTTCTGTTGTAATTATATTTTCAAGTGAAATACCTCTGTCTATAAGCTTCAGCAGTAAGTTTATGCAAGGGGGCATGAAACTATCCTATTAATTAGAATCTACATCTGTAGCGCATGCTGTCCAGGGGCATTATGTACTATTTTTATATGCAGTGTTTTTACTGCAATTATTCTGAACAACCTATAATGCTTTGTACACAGTCAGGTCTCAAATGTTGTCAGCTGGGATTAAACAGTGGACATAAAACCATTCCTAAATATGAAAACTGATTCCCTAAGGTTTTAGTATTTGATTTCCAGATGACCAGAAGACTTCCTTTCATATAATCTTCAGTTCTTTGAAATTTTCACAGTAATGAACAAAGTAAACATCTGAGCTGGAAATCACCGGAAGTGTTTGAACCAAATACAAGGGTAATAAAAAGTAAACCTATCCTTAACTTTATAACCAAATGTGGGTTTTTTGTTTTACTGTTGTACAGTTGAGAGAAAGCATTTTCCTCCAGTACTGTTCAGTTTCACTGACAGGGAAGTTTATTCTAGCATAATAACCTCTTTCTTGAATGATTTCAGAAAAATTCAAGGGAAATTGTTGAGCTGTAATCTCACAGAGAATTAGCTTCTTTAAAGATAAGAGCTGTGTCCTTCCGATCGCAACTCCACCTCTGGACACCAAATGATCTTGGGGAATTTAATTTGTGGTGGCTGGCTTGTTTCTTAAATTCCTTATCTATACAATAGGGGCACTAATTTTTTCCAGTCTCAAAGGATTCATTTAGAAAAATAGAAAACTGCCATTTTCCAGAACTAATTGGTAAAGATCATAAATAATTTAGAGTCGAACTAAATTAGAAGTAGGTCTCCTAAACCCAAATCTTGATGTCCTCTTCCCAGCATACCATTCAAGCTCATCAAGTACGACACAAAGAAGCTTGGATAATTAGTATGAAATTTAGGCTAGCGACTGGTATTAAATTGATCACTTTTTGTCCCTTTCCAGATTGCACCTCCCTAATGTGAAAATCCATCCAAAGTTCAGATTAGAATGGTGGCTCTCTCTCTGAATCTAGGCATCTTTCCCTCTTTCCTAAATTGACTTTGCTTCGTCTGTCCAAAGGCAACACTTCCTGGAGCCACTGTCCTTCAGTGCTGTCTACGCAACTCAAGAGTGTTCAGAAACTCAACGAGGTTAAGATGTCTCCCCATTAGGAATCAAACATGAAGGTGCTGGGTAGAAAGTAAGATTTTTGGCCAGACTGATGCTAGGCGGGTCGAAGAGCTTAGAAAGAAGTAATCAGATTCAGTTTGAATGCTTACCACTTTAAACCCTAATGCAGATATAATGAGCTCACTCCATGGGCTGCTGGTACTTCTAAATGACTGCATTCCTTCAAAACAGTCACCACGGAAAACTCAAAGCTTTTCAACCACTGCTGAAACCAGTTTGTACTTTGCTTTTTAAATTGCCATTATATGCATCTCAGCCCTTCCTTTTCCTCCTGTTTTTCCTTTTTTACCCGCCCCCCTCACACAACAGATTCTTCATAGCCCATCCCCAACACTGGCCAGAAACAAATTATCTGGAACGTTCAATTACCTGTTCATCACCACATCCCTGAACACCTCTCCACTACTTCAAAAACAAATCCTGTGTTCTGTTTCTCAACGGTCCTCCAAAAATGGGAGCTTCCCCCACTGAAGATGTAGTTTAAATGTTTTGCAGATTTTTAAGGAAATTTCAAAGAAAGAGGTCCAAAGACTTTTAAGCAATAGCAGCAGCACTGAAATAAGTGAATAATTTTTAATAGTGAATATTCTTAAGGGGAAAAATTAATTAGGGTTCTTAATTTTAGTGTTTGTTAAAAGACGAGTCAGATTAATCTTTGCTAAACTTTATGCATGCATACACACTATGTGTGTGAGTGTGTATTTACAATCTTAAAGTCTCTTGAATATTTTAAAAAGGAAAATTAAAATTGAAAGACAGCAGCATGAGAGAAATCAGCATGTCACACGCCATGGGAGGCAATGTAAATGTACAAGAGATCCGAGAGATTTCCTCCGTAGTTTTCCCCAATAAAGCGGTAATAGTTAGGAATAAAAATGCTGTGGAAAAAGCATAGCATTTCAGTATTTTTAAAAAATATTTCAGGACTCTGGCTTCATAGTCAATCTATCAGGAATCTAAAAACTTATAAGAATGTTTTGTTCTTCTAATAATCAATTTCAATATGCACTTAATTCCACTTTAACATTTATTTTATTTAGGGAAATTTTAGGAGTACATTTTAGCTTTATCAACTTTAAATTTTATGTCTTACTGACATACTTGTAAAAACTGCATTTACATTTTATCTAGGTGTTTCATTTTGTTACATGCCACTGAAAATTCAGTAACCATAAAGACCTAACCTTTTACTCACACGGCGTGCACACAAGCCCTCTTTAATAATTCAAAGAGCTTTCCATAATGATGAAGTCATACTGATGAACTCAATAGGGAAATTCTAATAATATTCAATATAACTTAAATAATTCACTGTAGAAACCAGGCCTAATCGAACAGGAAGAATAAATCCCAAGTGCTCAAAATATTTTCCTTTTTCTTATGCCAATGCATATTTTTAAAATCATAGTGACAGTTTTTCCTCTCTTTTGTTGGAGTACATGACAGCTATTCATCTCCCGGAGCAGGTGCGGAAGCTAAATGCTTTCCTATTAAAGCCAAGAATGGCAGCATTCTGTGTGAGATGATGGGCAGGCCTCCATCACTTTTGCATGAGATATCTCCTGGGAAAGCTATCGCCAGACCTTATTACTACACTATCAACTTACTCTCATTTCAAATTGTTATCCTTCAAAGACAAACAGCTGAGTTGCACTTTAGTTTTTTAGATTCCCTGATAGGGGAGGAAAGGATAAAAGTCAAACAGAGCACAGAAAACAAGGTTATTCATAATTTCATTTAACATCAAACAACTCCAAAGTCACTAATCCTTTAAATATAGTACTGTGCATTTCAGAATTTTGATATAGCAGTATTGACTCAATCTGTATAAAATAAGTGATTGAGAAAAAAATTAAAAAGAACCAGTCAGTAAATTATTTTTATAATTATAGAACTATGGTAGATTCTAAAATAAATGAATTAAGGACAATAAAGAAATTAATTTTTAAAATATATTGTAATTATAATAAAATAAATAAAATATGGTTTAATATTTTATTATTTCCTTTGGTGTTATTTATAGAGGCCTTTTCAGATGATTATAAATCAAGAGTCATACTCAGGTTGTATAATTAAAGGGTGATTTTTCATAACTTATTGAAGGGGACATGACATTCTACAGAAGATAACACAGACTGTCCTGAATTATTTTGAGCTAAGAAGATAAATTGCAAATTGTCACAGTGAAGGGAGAAAAAAAGAAAACTCCCTCAAAGACATTAATTGGAATTTTTGAAAGATGTGTGAATATGGCCATAGAGAGAGAGAGAATTAACACAGAATGGATGCATTTTTAACCTTCTCAAAGTTAGCATGCTTTTGAGATATAATTTTCTCTAATAAAAAATAAGATGTATTTAAACCTGGCAATGGTAATTTTAGAGTCAAACAAATAGCCCTTCTGTATTGCTTGTTGCATTTCTATAGCCCAAAACAAACTTTCTGTACAAAAGAGAAATCAATCTTTGACCCAGTGCAAGATCTGTCTTGCTGCATTTACAGTTGCCTCAACTTACTGCAAATTTAGTTTTTCTTAGCTCAGGTAATTGCAGCCTTGATATCTTGGGGAAAAACTTCTAAACTTACAGAGAATCAAGCTTTCCTTACCCCCATTATTTAACATGGACTTTGTATATCACACGTCCCCTCACCAAGGTCTTCACAATTTTTTCTTCACAATTTTTGATAGCACATGTCCCACCCACCAAGTTCAACTGAAGCCATAGTAGTTTTATATCAAACTACTGCAAGTAATAGCATTATAAAATTTAAGTTTACACTTTCTGTTTCCAAATTTTGCCTAACAGATAGAAGTTTTTTAAAAAGTTGATGACATACACTTATTAAAGAATGTGTCAGAAAATACTGACTTTTAAAAAGGAAATTATGTCTTTAATAAGGAAAACAAGCCTGGCATAATTTTGTTCTATTTAAAAATCTATATTTTTCTAAAATTGTTAAAAGTCTTCACCTCTTTTATTTGAAAGTATCTACAGCATTAAACATATATTATCAGTGATCCATTCAAAAAACTGTGGTACATTTACACAATGGAATACTACATAGCAGAAGTAAAGAAGGAATGGATGAAACTGGAGAGCATTATGCTAAGTCAAATATGCCAGGAGGCAAAAGACAAGTACCATATAATTTTACCTTTAAGTGGAACCTAATTAACAAAACAAACAAACAAGCAAAATATAACCAGAGACACTGAAATAAAGAACAAACTGACAAAAACCAGAGGGGAGATGGGAGGAGGTAATGCGGGGAGGGGCAAAAAGGGGGAAGCGTGGTCAAGGAACCAGTATAAAGGACACAAGAACAAAGCCAAGGTGGGTAGGATCAAGGGTGGGTGGTAGGGATGGCTGGGGTCGGGGGGAGTGGTGGAGGAAAATGGAGACAACTGTACTTGAACAACAATAAAAATAAGTTATAAAAATCTTGTTTCATTAAACAATGAATGGGTCAAGAATGAAATTAGGGAAGAAATCAAAAGGTTTCTGGAAACAAATGAAAATGAACTCACAACAACCCAAAGCTTATGGGACACAGCCAAGGCAGTCCTGAGAGGGAAGTTCATAGCAATACAGGCATACCTAAAAAAGATAGAAATATTTCAAACAAACAACCTAACCCTACATCTACAAGAACTCGAGTAACAACAACAAAGACAGTCCAGAGCAAGTAGAAGGAAGGAAATAACCAAGATCAGAGCAGAATTAAATGACATAGAGACTAAAAGCACAATTCTAAGGATCAATGAATCCAAGAGCTGGTTCTTTGAAAAGATAAACAAAATCGACAAGCCTTTAAGCAGACTCATCAAGAAAAAAAGAGAGAAGACCCAAATAAACACAATCAGAAATGAAAGAGGAGAGATTACAATTGATACCACAGAAATACAAAGGATTGTAAGAAATTACTACGAAGAACTGTATGCCAAGAAATTTGAGAACCTAGGTGAAATGGACAACTTTCTAGAAAAATATAATCTTCCAAAACTCAGTGAAGAAGAAGCAGAAAGCCTGAACAGACCAATAACAACAAAAGAAATTGAAGCAGTAATCAAAAAACTCCAAACACACAAAAGCCCTGGAGTGGATGGTTTCACAGGAGAATTCTACAAAGCATTTAAGGAAGAGCTAACCCCTATCTCTCCAGACTATTCCAAGAAATCCAAAATGATGGAAGACTCCCAAACTCTTTTTATAAAGCCAACATCATCCTAATCCCAAACCAGATAAAGACACAAGAAATAAATAAAACTTCAGGCCAATATTGCTGATGAACATAGGCACTAAAGTCTTCAAAAAATATTGGCAAACTGCATCCAGCAATACATTAAAAAGATCCTACACCATGACCAAGTAGGATTTAACCCAGGGATGTAAGGATGGCTCAATATTCACAAATCAGTAAATGTAATACATCACATAAACAAAAGCAAAGACAAAAACCACATGATCATATCAATAGATGCAGAAAAAGCATTTGATAAAGTACAGCACCCATGTATGACAAAAACACTCAGCAAAGTGGGAATAGAGGGAGCATTCCTCAACATAACAAAGGCCATATATGAGGGACCTACAGCCAACATCATACTCAATGGGCAAAAACTAAAATCTTTTCCACTAAGATCAGGAACAAGGCAAGGCTGTCCACTTTCACCACTTCTGGAAGTGGTACTGGAAGTTTTAGCCACAGCTATCAGACAAGAAAAAAAAATAAAAGGCATCCATATAGGAAAGGAGGAAACAAAACTGTCACTGTTCGCAGATGACATGATAGTGTACACAGAAAATCCTATAGACTCCACCAAAAAACTGCTTGACCTAATAAATGAATTTGGCAAAACAGCGGGATACAAAGTCAATACACAGAAATCAAAGGCATTTCTGTACACCAACAATGAAACAGCAGAAGCAGAAATCATGAAAAAAATCCCATTTGAAATAGCAAAAAGAAAAATAAAATACCTAGGAATAAACCTAACCAAAGAGGTAAAAGACCTGTATTCAGAAAACTACACAACACTGAAGAAAGAAATCAAGGAAGACACAAACAAATGGAAACATATACCATGTTCATGGATTAGGAGAATTAATATCATCAAAATGTCCCCACTACCCAAAGCAATTTACACATTCAATGCAATACCTATTAAAGTACCAATGGCTTATTTCACAGACATAGGACAAACACTTCAAAAATTTATATGGAACCATAAATGACCCCGAATAACTGCTGCAATTTTGAGAAAGAAGAGTAAAGTAGGAGGGATCACAATACCTGACACTAAACTATACTACAAGGCCACTGTAATCAAAACAGCCTAGTACTGGCATAAAAACAGGTACAGGGACCAATGGAACAGAACAGAGAGCCCAGAAATAAACCCAAGTCTCTATGGTCAATTAATATTTGACAAAGGAGGCAGCAACATAAAATGGAGTAAAAATAGCCTCTTCAATAAATGGCAGAACTGAACAGCTACGTGCAAAAAAAATGAAATTAGAGCACCAACTTACACCTTATACAAAAATAGATTCAAGGTGGATAAAAGACTTAAATATAAACCATGACACTATTGAAGTCCTAGAGGAGAACGTAGGTAGGAAAATCTCAGATATTTCACGCAGAAACTTTTTTACTGACATGTCCCCTAGAGCAAGGGACATAAAGGAAAGAATAAACAAATGGGACCTCATCAAAATAAAAAGCTTCTGCACAGCTAAAGAAAACAGTATCAAAATAAAAAGAGAACCAACTGTATAGGAAAACATATTTGCCAATGATACCTCAAACAAGGGTTTAATCTCCAAAATATATAAAGAAGTTACATGACTCCACTCTAAGAAGACAAGCAACCCAATTAAAAAATGGACCTGGCTGGCATAGATCAGTGGATTGAGCACAGGCTGCAAACCAAAGTGTCGCAGTTTCCATTCCCACTCAGGGTACATGTCTGGGTTACAGGCCATTACCCCCAGCAACTGCACATTGATGTTTCTCTCTCTTTCTCTTTCTCCCTCCTTTCCCTCTCTGAAGAATGAATGAATAAAATCTTTAAAAGAAAAATGGGCAAAGGACTTGAACAGACACTTCTCCAAGGAGGACATACAGAAAATACAAAAACACATGAAACAACATTCAATATTGCTAGCAATCGGAGAGATGCAAATTAAAACCACAATGAGATACCACTTCACACCAGTCAGAATGGCCATCATAAACAAAGCAACAAACAACAAGTGTTGGGAAGGTTGTGGAGAAAAGGGGACCCTAGTGCACGGTTGGTGGGACTGCAGACTGGTACAACCACTATGGAAAACAGTATGGAACTTCCTCAGAAAACTAAAAATGGATGTGCCTTTTGACCCAGCAATTCCACTGCTGGGACTCTATCCTAAGAACACTAAAACACCAATACAAAAGAACCTTTGCACCCCAATGTTCATAGCAGCACAATTTACAATAGCTAAGTGCTGGAAGCAACCTAGATGCCCATCAGTAAATGAATGGATCAAAAAACTATGGTACATTTACACAATGGAATTCTATGCAGCAGAAAGAAAGAAGGAGCTCCTACCCTTTGCAACAGCATGGATGGAGCTGGAAAGCATTATGCTAAGTGAAACAAGCCAGGCAGTGAAAGACAAATACCATATGATTTCACCTTTAACAGCAACCTAAACAACAAAACAAAGAAACAAGTAAAATATAGTCAAAGACACTGAAATAGAGGACAGGCTGACAGTGACCACAGGGGAGAGAAGAGGGAATTTCAGGGGAGAATGGGAAGGGTTTACAGGAGCAAATTTAAAGGACACATGGACAAAAAATAAGGGGAGGGTGGTAATGGGAGGGAAGTGGGGAGGGATGGGTGGGTGGGCTGGGATGGGGGTAAAAGGAGGAAAAATGTACTTGAACAATGATTAAAATAAAATTTAAAAAAAAAACTTGTTTCAAGAGCTTTTTAAACCCTTATGATCTTAAATTACCACACAAGTCATACCGTAAAAGCAATAAAATACAAAGAAGTTCAGTAGAATTTAAAATTTTAACTTAAGGGAATTTGGAAGTTCAGTCGTTCTCAAAGAGGCTGTAAGGATAATTAAAATCCTGAAGGAAGTCTGAAAAAAAAGGACGCGGTCATTATTGGAAATGTAATACAACGTTAATGCTCAGGTTTCACGTTTACACTAGAAAGCTTAAGTTCAAGGTTGTTACAACCATTTTACGGAAATGCAATGTTTCCCAACTTGTGGTCTATCCCTTAGAAAGTTGTACGTGGTTAACAATGATTACCAACTCAAATTAGTCACACACACACCGGGGTAAATTGGAAATGAAAAGCTTCAATTACCCAAACTAACATAAACTATTTATTTCCTTCTGAGGCCATGACAGGAAAAGAGTTGAATGTTCGTGAAGGATAGCATTGACACACCATACACCAAGGTCAGATAGCTCACTCAGCAAAAACATTCACAGAAGAGGAATCATCTATTCCACATCAGCTCAGCTTTTCGTCTGCTATGAGAAAAATCCCGTCAAAGCTCCTCACAGTAAGGCAGCAGCTGTTGTGTGGAAGGGGACCCTCCGAAAGAGAATAGTTTCTCACATTCCCCTATGCAACTCCCCCACATCACAGACTATTCTAGTCTCCTTTGACACCAGACTTAGTTACTACCCCGTGCCGTTGCTCTTACATCTCAGTGCCTACTCCCAAACATTTCTTTACATGTTCCATTCTTAAGCACAGTTGAAAATCACACAGTCTCAGTCAAGCCTAGTGCAACCCAAACCCCTTCTAATGGCCTATAAATCCCTACACATTCTGATTCCTGCTTATGTCTCCAGCTCAACCTTCAGCTCCAACCTTGTTGGAGAAACTCAAGACTTGTTTCTCCAACACCCCAAACTCTGTCTCGCCCTGCAACCTCTGCCTGGTATGTTCCTTCCCACAACTCTGCTCCTGGCTAACTCCTAACCATACTTTGGTCTTTGCTTAAATATCGCTGAAAAAGGCCTTTCCTGTGTATCTCAAGTAGGCTCCCCACCTTTATTGTCCCTATTTCGATTCCTCTTTTTCTTTGCCACAGTGCCACACTTTTTTTTCTCTGCTCTTGACATTTTTCAGTATCCACATTGTCTTTTTCCAGAAGTTTTGAGATGCAATTGACGTAACCTGGACATAAGTTTCACATGTACAACAAGTTGATTTGAAATTGTAAAATGATTACCACAGTAGTATTAGCTAACAACTCTATCATGTCATATAATTATCATTTCTTTTTTGTGGTAAGAACAATTCAGATCTACTCTCTTAGCAATTATCAAGTATAGAATACAGTATTATTAGCTATAACCACTATGCTATATTCATCCCGTACATTAGATGCATCTTTAAACTGGAAGTTTGTATCCTTTGACCAAAAACCTCCCCGCTCCAATGTTATCTGTCTGGTCCACACTGTATCCCCAGTGCTGGCACAGAGGGAAAATACAATAAATGCTTATCCAAGCAAATCCTTCCTACCCTAATCTATTTTTCTTTACCCCCTTTTTTCTCACAGGAAACAAACTAAAATAAATTCATCATTTATGCAATTTTTGTCATTATTACTCAAGTCAACAAATACACTTACTATATGCCAGACACAGGAAGGTGCTGCCATAACAGCTATTACCATATTTTGCTGTGTATAATGTGCACCAATATTTTTGGCCCAAACTTTCAAGGGAACAAAAATCTTTCATTTTATTTTTTTAATTCAACTATTTATTTACTTATATTTAGAAACAAAACCAACTATCATACTCCAGGGTATCATTTTGCATACGGACATCGTTATTGTTTTCTAGAGTTACACTTTTAATGCATAAGCATAAATAAAAGGATTAAAAACATTTATATAGATACAGAATTAGTACTGCGCATGTACAATGCACATTCTTATTATTCCTAAAAAATGTGGGCAAAAAGTGCACATTATGCATGGCAAAACATATTCTGACACAGAGATGAAATGGTCGGTGTAAATTCCTACAATACAGTGAATGTGTTAGAAGAAATACAAAGGACTACAGCTCTAGAATTCCACAAAGCAAAATTATTTTTAAATTAATTCCAATAAGTATTTAAATAATAATGATATTTTCCAAAAGTGGTTATGTGCAACTTTTTCAAGACTAAGAAGAGTAAATGTCTATAATAATGAGTAATCACACGATAAAAGCTTTTTTCAAGTTATTTATATAGAAAACTAGAGAGTCTCATCTACAATTTTATTAATGTGGTTACTATGAATTCTCCTCAGAGAACAATTCAAGTCAGCATTTGCTTTTATGTTCCCTACCTGTGGCTATCTGTAATCAAAGTGCTTAACTGGAGAAACTTAAATAACTTTATTCCTCTCTCAGTAAAAAGCAATTACTTCCAGTTCCCTTCACACACTCCCACCAGAACATTCACTCACCGTCCCAAACAGCTGAACACACACGCTCACACACACGCACTGACGCCTGCATTCAAAGGGCTGAGTGGAAGGTGTGTGGTGACTCTTTGTTATTTATCATATTGGATACACATTTTTTTTATCCATTCCTCTTAGAGAGCCTGACATTCAGCTTTGTTGTAGTGTGCGAGTCCTGGCACTGGGGAATTGTGCTTGAAATCATGAGGACACATTTGCCCCCAACCCCCACTTTTGAGGTGATGCGTGTAATAATTACATTCTGATAATCATAGAACTTTATATGGAGTTTCACCAGCACCCTAGAAAGCATGTAATGAAGGGAAGGCTGGTTAGACACTGTACCCCCACTCCCTCCACAGAGAACAGATGCTGCTCACAGAGGCCAGTGCTGTTTCCCACTGAGCCTGGGCATCACCCAGATTCCTTCTCTACGTGACGCTCTAGGCAACTTCTGTCCTGTAAGACAAAACCTTTACTGTGCACCCCCTTTTCACAGGGAAGAAAATGCATCCTGAGATTCAAGACACTTTGGAAATCTACAATCTGTTTTCAGCTACCATGATGCCTAACATTTAGCAAGGTGTTCCCTAGTATCCTGAAACATCCTAATAGTTTAAAAGCATCACTGCAGTTTGCAAGATAGCTACGTCTATGAGCAACATCTATCTGCCTGTGCTATGCACTTGGTGCTGTCAGCCACCCTTATCCTGCATCTCAATCCTGCATCTCAGCACTGGTGTGCACTGGCTCACTCCAGAGTCACTGCTCCATCTTCTTGGGGGCGGACGAGGGTGGGGCAGCATAACTTCTTTCCGCAATGAGATTAAGGCCATGCTGAAGGATTCATTCTTGATCTTCTTTACTTCTCTTGACACACTCCCTGATCACTCTCTCCCACACCCATGGTTTCATGTTGATTGTTTCCTCATTGATGTCTTCAGCTCTAATTTCCCAGCTCTGGACTCCAATCTCAACTCTTGGTTGGGGTTTCTACATGCGTGTCTTACTATTACCACAAATTCAACATGAAAACTCGATTCTTCTCACCAGAACTTCCTTGCCCTTCCTCCTATTTGTTGTCTTTATATCAACAGCATCATTATCTTCCAATGACTCAAGTTGGAAATTTTGGGGTCTCCTTCAGCTCCTCCTATTCCCTCTCTACTTCTGTATGATCACTAGGGCTTGCCAATTCTCATCTGAAATGTCACTCAAGCCTGTGCCCGTCTCCTTTTCCCAATGTCAACAGTCCTCACTTTGGCTTTCAGCTGTTCCCACTGCAGTGCCTGGCACTCTCTTTCTAACTGGTCTTCCCGCTTGAATCTCCCCTCTCTGAGCCACCCACCCTCCCATCTCCCTGTCCCCCCAGTAGCACCATCAAGGTATGTTTCCTTACCAATGTGATTCTGTTATTCTCCCTCTCTGCTAAAAAGTGCCTCTGCATTTCTTCAGAATAATATCAATGTCTCCCAGTAACTTTAAAATACAGCTCAGATTCCTAATCGTGGGTTTCAGAGTTCTCCACAAATAAGGACCAGGTGCCTTTCTCACCACCTAATGTCTTTTTTTTCTGTTTATTTTATTTTATTTTATTTTATTTTATTTTATTTTATTTTAATTGTTGTTCAAGTACAATTTTCTGTCCTTTACTTCCATCCCAGCCCACCCACCTATCCCTCCCTACCTCCCTCCCATTTCCACCCCCTCTAATTTTTGTCCATGTGTCCTTTATATTTATTCCTGTAAACCCTTCCCATTCTGCCCTGAAATTCCCTCCCCTCTCCTCTCTGGTCACCGTCACATAATGCCTTGATTAAAGGCTCAGGCTCTGAGGCCAGACTGCCCTGCTTGGTGACATTAAGCAAGTTGAGGGGTCCTGAGTGGGGCATCTGGCTGAGCAGAGAGGTGTGAGCCAGGGTAGAAGCGTAGCCCGGGCCCCACTTACCACACTATGTCTCTGCACAGGGCTGCTATAGGCTCAGAGGAAGTGGCACCCATTTCTACTTCACTTACAGGCACTAGAAGGGCTCTGTTTCCTTATCTGTAAAGTGGGGCTAATGCTAAGACTTATTTCATGGGATTGTGGTGAAAAATTTTTAAGTATAGTTTATTGATTATGCTACTACGGTTCTCCCAATTCTTTTCTCTCCTTTCTCCCTCCTCTGCCCTGCACCCTCCCCACCCTCCAGCATTCCCGCCCACCTTAGTTCATGTCCATGGGTTGTACATATAAGTTCTTTAGCTTCTCTATTTCCTATCCCATTCTTATCCTCCCCCTGTTTATTTTATGCCTGCCAATTATGCTTCTTATACCCTGTACTCTTCCCTCCCATTCTTCCCCTCGCCCTCTCCACTGAAAAACCTCCATGTGATCTCCAGTTCTGTAATTCTGTTCCTGTTCTAGTTGTTTGCCTTTTTGCAACTAGTTGTTCTAGTTGTTTTTTAGGTTCAGTTGCTGATAGTTGTGAGTTTGTTGTCATTTTACTGTTCATAGTTTTTTAACTTGTTCTATTTCTTAGACAAGTCCCTTGAACATTTCATATAACAATGGCTTGGTGATGATGAACTCCTTTAACTTGACCTTATCTGGGAAGCACTTTATCTGCCCTCCCATTCTAAATGATAACTTTGCTGGATAGAGTAATCTGGGATGTAGGTCCTTGCCTTTCACAACTTCAAATAATTCTTTCCAGCCCTTGTTGCCTGTAAGGTTTCTTTTGGGAAATGAATGGATGAATATGTGTGAAGCCCTGAGAACAGTGCTAGGCAGAGAAGTGCCCAATAAGTATCAGCTGTCAATCCCACACCATCCTCTTCCCATATACTTTAAATAAATAGTAGAATTTATGTATTATTTTACTCGTGTGTAATCTGTGCTTTTCCACCATTGCAACTTTCATGGCTCATTCTGCTTCCTCTCCCCAGAATCCCCTCAGGCAACCCCAACCTCTGCCTCTTGATGTCCTGTCCACTGTTTAAACTCTGCTGACATACTGTGACCACCTCCATTAAGTCGTACTTGATCCCTGTCAATAGGAGTTCTCCAGACTTGAACTCTTAGGTACCTGCATACCCCTATTGTGGAACTTACTGTAGTATATTTTATACCATCTAAACTTACACCTACCTCCATGCCTTATCTTCCTAGAAAGATTTTAAGTGTCTTAAGGTACCCTATATGGTTCCTCTTTCTGTTCCCATAGTGACTACAGACCTACAGTGACTTAATAGGCTCATCATCAGCCATAATAGAACTAGTTATTGACTACCAACTATGTGCCAGGCACTATAAAAAGTGTCTTACATACAATACTTAAATTCTCATATAACTTTTATAGTGTTATTTACCTTTTACATAGGGAGACAGTATTTAAATAATTGGTTTAGTATTAAGCAGCTAAAAAGTGGTGTAGAGAGATTAGAATCCAGGATCATACTGATTCCGGAACTGTACTCTTCCTACTTTATGGTGGTTATCTTGTCTGGCTCCTTCTCCAGCTCCAGAGCTACTACTTATTGGTTATATATTATATTCCAGGAGTCTTTTTACATTATTTTTTAGCTCCTTTGCAAAGTTGTTATTACAATATAATTCTTATATGCATACAGAAACCAAAGCTCACAAATGTTAAGCAATTTACCTTTGTTCTCGCATCTAGTAAATGTGAGATGTAACTTTTAAACCTGCCCACAGAACTTCCTGCCCTCAAAAAAGGACTTATCCCATTTCAGAAGTCCCTTGAGAAATGTCACTGCCTTCATTATCCTTATTCTTATATTGTTGTTATGCACAGGGTCTCTTTGTGGTTTTATTTCATTTAGACACCCCCTTTGATAGAAATCTTCACTAACTTATAGAAAAAATGTTATTCCTGCATTATAGTTTATCAGCTTTTATCCTTATATATTGACTACTTAAGCCTACTTATTACAAATAACTTGGCAAAAAAAAAATGCTTTTCTACCTAGAATTTGATGGAGATTTACATTAAAATGATCTTTATATAGAAAGATAAAAGTTATTGATATTAAATGATCAAGTACATAAACACTAGGTCAGAAATATGTTGAGGGAGCCATACTTAGTACTCGTGATTATTACTTTCACAGGATCATTAGGTTTTTGCCTGGTAATTCTATTGCATTTAAGTCATTTGAAAGGTTGTGGTAAAACACTATACCTAAACAAACAAATAGACACTGATATGAACACCAAATGAACCTGAAACTAAACACCATTCACAAAAAGAAGAGGGGGAAAGGAAAGATACAGAAACAGAATTAAGTATTAGATTCTAAAAATAATATAAGAATATAATTTTGAAAATAAAAAATTGAGGGGCATGGTGACCTTACTGGAAATTAGTCTAATTTGTTTGGGAGAAAACAATAGCCAACACCAAATTAAAATGTATGCAGTAACTATCAAGGTAATTAAAAGTTACTTAAAATAGGTCCTGACTAGATAGCTCAGTTGGCTAGAGCATCAGCCTGATACCTGAAGGTTGCAGGTTCTAGTTCCAGTCAGGCACATACAACAAGCAACCAATGAATGCATGGGTAAGTGGAACAACAAATCAATGTTTCTCTTTCTCTCTCTCAAAATCAATTTTTAAAAAGAATCAAGAAATTATCAAATAAATAAGTAAAACAACAAATCAATCTTTCTCCCTTCTTCTTCTAAAATCAATAAAGAAAAATTTTTAAAAAAATAAGTTACTTGAAATACAGATATTTAAAGTAAATGACTGCAATATCATTCATTAATTTTGCCAGTGCTCATTATTTAATTGGAAGAATCCTATTAGTTTTGAAGAAAAAAAAACATATGCAAGTATAAATTAAAAAAATAATAGAACCAAAATCTTCCCAAGCAAAGAAATAACTCTAAAAGAATATCCATTATTATGAAAGTACTGGTTTCTGGAGCTCCCAGAGGATTCTGAGTAAAACCAGACACACCTGCAATGCATTATAAATGTGTAATTACCATTTAAATGGAGGGAGAGAAGCTGGTGAGTGAAATGAGAAAAGGGCATTTCCTTACGGCCAACCAGAAGCTGGCATGTAGGGCAATGATCATCTAATCTACAGGGTCAGGTTAGCAAAGCTATTGTCATTCTGCCACTCACCCTCAGCCTTTGAACTCCTGCTATCCTCTACCAGAATGAAACAGCAGGTGATGGTTTTCCGCAATTTTCAGGCGCAACTTATGCCTCAGGCTTTGGCTTGCTCAATATATAATTTTTTAAAAAAAACACACATTTACCAAAAGACAGCTAAGACACATAAAGGCTTCTCTTAATTTTCCCTTTTTAATTATTGGGGCATCCAGATAATGAAAGCAAATGAAACTTTGGAGTCAATTTCCACTGTTTGTACCATCGTGGTGGTTAGGGTCATCTCAACTCACCTACAGTCCAGCAAAGGCTGTCCTTAATAACATCCCTGTTTGCAGATTTGGCTGAGCCTCAACTTGAATGTGAAAATTGTTTGCCTTATACTAAAAAGACAATGAACATCCTTTTCAAATGAGTTTAAAATTTGTCATATAGATTTCAAAACTCTGGAAACATATCAAAAATGTTTTCATTGGACAGCTGTAAAATTAAGTATAGAGGGTAAAAGATTTGTCGAGAATCACACAAAGAGCAAAGAGCCCATTCCCTGTCCCATGTGTATTTCAGAAGGCTGATCGATTCCTCCCGTGTCACTGCTACATTTCTTACCTTGAGATTAGCTACTTTTTATGGTGTGCTTGTCAAAACCCACTTGTATTTATCAAGGTGGCATATGCTGGTTGTTTTAATCATTGCTTCTATCTAAAAAAAAAAGTATTTCTTCAGTAAGACTATAAATGCGAAGCATGAAAAATTAGCAAACCATGAAAGGAAAGGCTGCTGCACACATAATCACCCACGTGACAAAAGTATTGGGATGAGAAGCTACACATTGGCTATTTTATTCTAGTTTTCCCTTGGTATCTTCTTGTGGCTTTTATCTGGTGGCTTTGAAACAATTGTTACAGCCCTGGCTGGGTTGCTCAGTTGGTTGGAGCATCATCCTATACCAAAAGATTGCAAATTCAATTCCACATACCTAGGGTATGTGGGTAGGGTATTAGGGGTTGAGGGTTCCACCCCTGGTTGAGGTGCAAATGGGAGGCAATTGATCAATATTTCTCTTTCTCTCTCTCTCTCTCTCCCTTCCTCCCTCTCTAAAATCAGTAGAACACAACCTCAGGGGCTTAAAAATAAATAAATAAAAATAAAATTGTTACATGTTAGCGTGACAAGTTAGGCAAACATTGGTTAGCCATTCTGTGCTCTTTTTCATCATCTAAACCAAGAGTCCCCATGCAATGCTTGCAGACCAAATCTGGCCTCTGCATGACTTTGTAAATAAAACCGTACTGGAACACAGCCATATACGAGTACATTTGTTTAAGTATTTTTTCTGGCTGATTTTGCACAATGACAATAACGTTGAGTAGACCACAAGGCCTGAAAAGCCTAAAATATTTACTGCCTGGCCCTTTACAGAAGAATTTGCCAATCCCTGATATAAATTATTCCATCTCTTAGTGTTCAGAAGAGAAATCATAATTTCTGGCCACAGCCTTCCATGCCCCCACTCTTGGTGCTATTAGATCTGCTTTTTCTACTTTTCCCAAACTCCTCATTGTTAATTGCCTTATTTTTCTAGTAAACCTACCATATTCTGTCTACATATCTTTCCCTTCTCACTCACCATCACGGTTAATTCCACCCCAAAATTTATGTAACCTGAAAAAAAAAAACCAAACCTAGACAAATGTGGCTTAATCTCTGCATTGGATCAATCAAAAAAAAAAGAAGAAATCAGTTCAATGACAATGGGAAGATAATTGAAAGAATTTAAATATTTACTTAGGCTATAAAGAAAATGCTTAAGTAATAAGGAAGGAGTGTGCTCTTATTGGTAGTAGACATGTCAAAATCCTATCCTTTTTTTTAAAGATTTTATTTTATTTACTTTTAGAGAGGGAAGGGAGGAGGCAGAGAGAGAGAGAAACATCAATGTGCGGTTGCTGGGGGTCATGGCCTGCAACCCAGGCATGTACCCTGACTGGGAATCAAACCTGCAACACTTTGGTTCTCAGCCCACACTCAGTCCACTGAGCTATGCCAGCCAGGGCAAAATCCTATCTTCTCAGATCGCCATTCTCAATATTCCCCCCAATCAGGGCAGCTGCTGTGGTAGGTGCTATGGTGTGCTGCCTAGACCTATTTTCAGGGACAGAGTGCTGGTTCCTCTGGCTCCCTGGCTCTCTTTGGGAATTGCCCTCAGCCAGAGGGAGACACTTCAATCAAAATTCAGCCTCCTTTTGGGAAGTATCCCATATTTAATGATGGCTGATGCAGAGATCTGGGCCTCTTGGCCTCAATTAGGGAGGCCATCCAAGTTCCTGAGCTCCCTAGAGGGTTGATGGAGGCCTCTGTTGGGACTGTAAGAACATTCAACTACTCCCATTGCCCAAGTCTGCTTCTCTTTCTCCCCTATGTGTGTTAGTCCTAAGAGCATTCCCCAACAAACTCCTGAAGGCAGTCTCTGCCTTGCAGCCTGTTTCCCATGGACCCAATTTAAAATAGCTGCTCTCTTCATACTTTCTCTCAACCTGTTCTCACCGCCCAGGCACAGACTTCTCCCTGTCCCAGCCTTCCAGGCTCTTCATTTCCCTCTCCTCACAGTCCGGTTTCTTCACAATCTGCATTCAATTCCTTTTTGCTATCTTTAAGCATACTAATTAGATATGAAAAAGAATCCATAACTAGTTCTATAATTTATGACAGTGTGTTTTAATGCCTTATTCTGAGATTTCAAAATATTGCCTTAGAAGTCAATTTTGGACTGGACTATTAGGTCTAATGTTTTAAACATTTCACTGTTTTATTTTTAACAGATATATAACCAAAAAGCGTTAAAATTGTGTCTTTTTTTTTTTTTTTTTTTTTTTTTTAAATTTTATTTTACTTATTTTTAGAGAGGGAAGGGAGGGAGAGGGAGGGAGAGAGAGAGAGAGAGAGAGAGAGAGAGAGAAACATCAATGTGCAGTTGCTGGGGGTTATGGCCTGCAACCCAGGCATGTACCCTGGCTGGGAATCGAACCTGGGACACTTTGGTTCCCAGCTCGCGCTCAATCCACTGAGCTATGCCAGCCAGGGCTAAAATTGTGTCTTTTACATTGAAACCCTTTATGTGATTACTATGGTCAGCAGTATGGTGAACACACTTCTCCAGGAGTGCTTCCCTCCTGCATCTGCATTTGGATTCAAAATGGGGTCTCCTGGTACAAAAGTTGGACAACTTCATGGGCAGCATGAGGACAAAGTTTTTTAAATTTTCTAATATTATCAAGTTCTTCTTTGGTAAGTCTGCTTCTGAAAAAAGTAAGAAAGGAGAAAAAAAGGAAGGAAGGAGGGGGAAAAGGAAAGAAGGAGGGAAAAAAGGAAAGAAGGAAAATAGAGGAAGAGAAAGAGAGAAGAGAGGGGAGGGAAAGAGAAAAGAACAGAGGGGTGGAAAACTAAGTTGAAACAAATCAAGAGGAAATCATTGTAAATTCATGAATTACTTTGCATGCCGTACCTCTGAAGTTCTAGAATGACTATATATTTCAGAGAACAAATGTTTAATTGTTTGAAACTTCCAGCACTGGCATAAGTTAGAATTAACAGCTTATCTTTATTCTGCTTGAATTTAAATTTTTTTTAATAGAAACAAAAGTCATGATTTAATATGATTTCCAGATGTTAACATAACTTATATATTTTCCATAATTAAATAACTATGGTATTATGGAATGATTAGCCAGACAACCAATGGCACTGAATAGAACATACAAACATATCCTCAAATGTGTATGGAAATTTAATCTATGAAAAAGATTCCATTTCATATGACTGGCATAAAGACGGGCTTTTAAAACAAATTGTGTTGGGACAATTGAACAGCCATTTGGAAGGAGAAAAAATTGTAGCTGAATCTCACACTATATACCATGACCAGTTCTAAATGGTCAATAGAGCTAAATGTTAAAAAAATAATAAAACTATTCATCTTATTTTTATAGGATAAATCCCTAATTGTGACATTATTGGGATAAAAAAGTAAAAAAAAAAAATGTTAAGACTCTTGATTCAGCCCTGGCTGGCATAGCTCAGCGGATTGAGCATGAGCTGCAAACCAAAGTGTCACAGGTTCGATTCCCAGTCAGGGTACATGCCTGGGTTGCAGGCCATGATCCCCAGCAACCACACATTGATGTTTCTCTCTCTCTCTTTCTCCCTCCATTCTCTCTCTAAAAATAAATAAATAACATCTTAAAAGAAAAAAGACTCTTGATTCATATTAGCAAACTGATTTTTAGAATTCTTGTCCTGATTTACATCCCCAAATGTAGTACATTGCAGTTTCGTTCTTATTCAAGTCTAGTCAAGGATGTTTGTGTAGAATATTTGAAAATATTTCATAGCATATGTACGTGTGTAATGTAGCTGAAACTTAGGAGCCCTTGCTTGCCCTAGTCCTTTCAAGGCCCTGAAAATATGTATTATTAGAATCAAATCCTTTTTTGCAACATAACATTAGAAAGATTAAAAATAATTTTGTTTAGGGAAGGTTCCAAAATTCCATAAGCTTCAGGCCCCACAAAACCTAGATTGACTCCTGATCATTTTATTAGTTGGAACCACATGAAATTGCCCCTGATGTCATAAATGGAAAAATCCAGGAATTTCATGTGGTTCAAACACACACATAATTTTGGTAGCTCATGAAGTATTTCTATAAAGGAAAGAAAATCTCTAATAACAGAATTACCGGGTCAGAGAGTACCAAAAGAATAAAACAGTGATAGCTATTTTGTTGCCTTCTGAAAAGGTTGGCAGATGGCCAGTCACCCCTACAACAATAAATGAGCACATTTCCCTCACGACAGTGGGCATTAGCTAGCAGGACCACACACACTTGTTTGCCCAGCATAGCCTGGGTCACTCCTGTCCTCACAGCCCAATTACTACTAGTACCCCTCTCACTCTAAATAGTCCCAGATTGGATGATATAGGATCACCTTAGTGTCACTGATCTTTTGTTTTATTTTTAAATTTTTTAATGATCAGCCAAGGATATGCCTATTGGTTTATTTATTTATTTATCTATTTATTTAAGAGAAAGAAAGGAATGGAGAGAGAGAAACATCCATGGCAGAAACATAAATTGGTCTCCTTCTATATGCTCCCTGACCAGGGATTGAACCCATAACCTTTTGGTGCAGGGGACTACACTCCAACCACCTGGGGCACCTGCCAGGGCATCACTGATCTTTTACACTGATATGTATTATCTCTCCCCTGGAGATTATTTTAGCTTCTGGGGGGTAGGTTTCTGGGAGGTAATGTCATTGGCCTTCCCCTCCCTCTCTGTTAACCTGCACTGACTACTTCAGGAGCCATAGAAGTATGGTGCGTGCCTCTAGCTAGGGACTCTCCCTCCGTATAGGCAGATGTAGGAGAGGGCAATAAAAATGATCCTTGTGTTTACCTTGGTGTAAGTCAAGCACACATAAGCACATGCACATACACACACAAAGCCAGGTTAGTAACTGTTTTAATTCAAGTGAAAGACAGTCCCTAGCGGTTCATCACCCCACATGACAGAGATCTTCATGGAATTTCCATTGCACTGTCTTCCAGCAATACAGACTCAAGTTCTGTTCAAAATAATGGTAAATTTAGAATTAGACAGGTTTATTTTCAGAATAGTTAAGGTTATAATTGAAACTATCTCATTAGAAGACTACACTTAGGTAAGTTTTTATTACCATTGCTCTATCACATTGCTGTTCTATTTATGAGGGGTTGGGCGGGATGACCTTACTATGCCTTCAAGTGCTGAGATTCTATGACTAGACTAGTAGCAATGGACACTTACTGAGGACTTAGTGTCAGAAACAATTCTAAATATTTTACCTGTAAAATCTCACTTTGCTCTTAGAGCTACCAAGTGATTTAGTCACTATTGTTAGATAATATTAACAATTGAGTAAACGAAGTCACAGACAGCTTGTTACTCACCCAATAGGACATGGTACTCAGTAAACGAAGCTCAGATTTCAACTATGGCGGCCTGACTGAGGAGCTGTTGTAGCTCCCTTTTATGCTGCTTTGTCGTACACATTTTCAGGCATTGAAAATCTGGTTGCATTTTATAGATTTTATTTCCACTTACTTTCTTAATAATTTTTATTATATTTCTAAAAATTTGCTGAATGGGAGGGAAAGCCATGTAGAAAATTCATGCAATATAGTTTGAAACCTTACCGTTATGGAAACTTCCTCCTTGTCTCTCTAGAAGATCTATCTTTTCAGCTATCTATTCACCATCATACACTGTGAGAAGAGAAAATCAGTTTACCTTTTCAAAGTCTTTCTGAGTGAATGATGACTTACCGAACGTTTTAAAATGCTAAACACAAAATATTGATAAATAATCATATGATTTCTATTCTGAGATGTTAATGTTACTGCTTGTTACTGCTATTTTAATATTTAGAGTTCAAGTGACTTAAGGTATTACTGACTTGAGTATAAATTCGACAAAGAGGAAAAGGTCAAATATTTTGTGGTGACAAGACTAGTCTCCAGGGAGAGAATGCCTGTGGACACTCAATGAATCCCTAACCAGCAAATCATGTGAAGTCAATTCTAGAGAAGTTTGGTCCCAGGGCTGAGGAAAAAGAGAGGGGGCAGTGCAACTAGATGCCAACACTGTGGATGAGGAGCATCGGGGTCAAATAACACACCGTGTATAACATTGCTCAGGTTCCATATTTTTCTATTCTCTGAGTCAGAAGTCTGCTTGTTCTCTGTCCTGAATAAACACCCCTAAAGATAGGTTCCCAGTAGCCTCCCAATTTAAGTCCCAAGGACACTCATGAATCTCTCCCCACCCATAGGCAGACCCTCCTCTCTTGACCTTTGTGACAGCCCTGTCTCCCACTTTGCCATCTTCTCAGCCCCTTTTGGAGAATCCTTTTCCTTAGTTCAAACCTTTAATACAGGCTTTCCCCTTGGGCTCTGAGTTTATTCTCCCGGGCAGAAAATCTTCCTGCCTTGGGAAATTCATGACCTTTTATTCCCTACAATGAATCTAGTATAACTCGTTGTTCTCAATCAGTGAATACACCCTGGTTTGTACCTAAAATAAATACTCAACTTTGTGCTCCTTTTAGAGCATTTCTCCTGGCCCAGTCCTCTGTCGAATTTAAAATGGATGGAGAGAAATAGAAATGCAGAAGCATTCTCTGCAGTCCCCTGGTTTGATTTCAACTCCAGGAAGTACTTCAGCTCCCTTCCTCAAATAGCTTTTGAAAGAGTTCAGCATCTTGTTACAACCAAAACAATTTCTACATAACAAGATCTAGAACTGGCAATGGAGTGCGTGTGTGCTGGACATTGCATCTGTGCCCTTGGGAGGTTTACCTGCTTCCCATTCAGGTTTATTATTCTGTCTCAAAGGCCCAGAGCAGCAGAATAACCTGGATGCTCCCCTAAAGTGATTTTTAATGGTAATTATGAAGGACCTTGCAGGACCTTTCTTGGTCATATTCTGATCTAAAATTTTTCATGACCCAATTACCCAAGTGAAAAGGGGGGTCATGGTTCTGACCTCAGTTGGGTTCTGGGATCCAGGCCTGGGCAGGGAAGTGGGAGGGCCTGCCAGGAGCTGTGAGCAATGAGCTGAAGGAAACCAAGATTTTGGTCCTGGGTAAGAGAGTGCCTTGTAACTAAGGCAAAGGTTAACGAATCAAGTTGAGAAGAGTAGGTAAGAGGGTCAGCCAACTGGTAAGATGAAGTGAATTAATCTGGGAAAAGCCTACAATGATTCCTTAAGGCAAAGGTCATCTTCTGTTGAGTCGTTTTGTGGAATGGGAGTTGGAGGGAACTGGGAAGACTATTAATACCCAATTTGGGTTGGAATTTTTAACAACTTGTAAAGTCAAAATTGTGGTTTTACCCATCCTAGACTATTGAAGTTACAAGGATATATCTATCTTAGAAATGAGAACAATGAAATGTGCTGTCATATTTTCTACTCATACTTTAATTTTGATTCCTGGAATAAGTAAGGGAAAGACTTCCAGCTGTGAATTACAAAAAGGGTCTGGGGCATCTTATAAAAATAAATTAAAAACACTTGCCAGAATTCCCATGGGGGAGAGCAAAAGCGAGTGGTCTTCTACCATAGGCTTGATTTCTGTTTAGAATGATGGTAAGTTCAGAATTAGTGAGGTTTATTTCCGGAATAGTTAAGGTTACAATTGGAATTATTTTATTTCACTAGAAGAGTACACTTATGCGATATTTTTATTATCATTGCTGTATTAAAGCTCTCCTTTTATTTATTCACAAGGAGAATGAAAGTGTGTAAGAAAGAACAACACAATTAAAGTAAATGGAATATCATTGAAAATATTAACAAGTTAAGAACAGAATTAGAAATTGTTTGTTTCTTGTCGGTGTCCCCTTAGTCGGATATAAACTCTTAGCAGGAAGGCAAGGGCTTGATCTGTCCTGTTCACAATTATGTCCCTCGTGACAACAGCCCCGCCTGGGCCTGGCACGTGTGCAATGAATAGTCACTGAATGAGATGAGAGTCCAGGAGGAGCTGAGTGGGTGAGCGGTTCAACATTTATATTCTCTAGCTTTGGAACTTTTAAGAGTGCTTTAACTTTTAAATCATATGTGCTAGTAACAAGAATATTAAATCAAATGTAGTAATCCATATTCTGATGTGCCATCGATCATTCAAGGGTATTTTTTAAAATGAAAGATGGATGTTTCTGGAACTCCACCAAGATCTTTGGATCATGAAGTGAAATAAATCCTTAATAAGAAATTCCTCTAACAGAATACAATGCTCGTTGGATTAACTAGGTCTAGAAGAAACGGAAAAAGAAGAGATGGTGGGTAAATAGCAGAGCTAAACCAGAACTGAGTATCTTAGTGGTTCTTCCTGCTGAATAAAGTTATATTGGAGGTAAAGAATAAAAAGTTATCTTCCATCTTACCCTTTCTTTTATCTTTGTATGTTAATAAAAAAGGATTCAAAACCCCAAAAACAGAAAAATACAAAATCCTATACAAAGTAGAGGTCTTGAGAAAGCAAACAGGCATATTTTACTCACAGGTGTGCCTACTAGCATGCATCTATCTTATCTGTGGGTGCTTCTTGGAAAAGGCTTACAATCTGAAGAAAGAAAATTATCCTGGACTGTGCGGAATGATCATGGAGGAAAACAAATTGCTTGTCATGTGTGACTACAAAAATACTTTCCATACTTCTGTGAACTCCTTTTGAAAAGCATTACTTGAGTAAAAGGAAAAACAATCAATCCTAAGAAGAGGAAGATATGAGATTCAAAAAATTCTTCTAACTCAGTAGAGCACTGGAAAGAAACTAAGTTTTATGAAGTAGAACAGGAAGTCAGGACTTTTACAAAAATGCCTATAAGAAGAAAATGAATATATGTTTACCAAATAGTAAGATGAATAATTATAATGATGGGAATAAAGATATATGTGTTTTTTTTGACAAGAAATAACAAAGATAATTAAAAACTCTAGAGAATGCAAAAATCTGCACAGGAAAGTCACAATGTAAACATGGAACAGGCTGAAAAGTAGCATGACTTGAGAAACAGAAAGTAAGTGAAGCCAGACTTGATCTTGGTACTAGATGCTTGTCTTTCAAGTAATCCCTTCAAGCAATAGAATTACATTTCCTATTTCCATTTTGGTCCTTTATAAGTAATATTTACACAATCATAATATGTTCTATAACTTTTATTCATTTAAAAATGTTAGATACAAACTATAGAGTAAGCATTTCAAGATATAAGTATAGGTACAGAATAGAATGTAAATATAAACTTGAAAAGGTCAAATGAGTGAGAAAGTTTACAGAGTTTAGAAGATAAAGGAAGAGCATTTCCAAATTTTCTTATCTTAAATAATGGGAGAACTATAGAAACAAAGATTATGTTACTCAAAATCAAAAAGATAACCAACAGAAGAAGTATTAGTAATCTTAAGAGCTAATAATTACAATTAAAAAATAAAATTATAATATCCACTAATAGCAAAATAACAATAATATGGGCAATGCAAAAGTTTTTCAGCTTATAGGTAACATCTCAAGTAAATGAATCATAAAAAGGAGATATAGTCATATTGTTCAAATATTGGAGGTAACAAAAGAACTAGAAATAAAAGCGTACTAAAAAAAGTATTTCTGGGAGTAAATATCAGAGGTGGAGTAGAGGGTGGGAAAATTCATTTTATAATATTCTGTATTTTTTTAACTTTCTTCCTTATCATATGGATATATTATTTTTATTATACAAAAAAAGGAAAAGCATTCCTGATAGCTGGTTTTGTATTTTCTTCAATATCCTGAAGTGCATTCTTACTAACGATTAAATGAACATACCTCTGCAGGTAACATTGAAAGATGCAGCAATGCCAAATGAATGCTATAAGTAATATTGCAATGAGCAGCAGCATCAGAAATCCAAACAAGTCAACTGAAATGTAAAGAAATATATTTTAAACTAACAGATTAATAATTTCTTACATTTTCATCTTTTCTAGCATCACACAGTCTGATTCTTAAATACAAGTTCAGTTGTCACTGAAAATGCCTTAACATACATCACATACTCCAATAAAATTACTATTAACACAGTAGTCGCTAACATTTAAAAATAATCTGGGTTGCTAAAAGGAGGTAACATTGTCTCCAGTTGGTAAACTGTTATGCCACTGGCTACTTTTTCCCTAACCTCCTTCCAGGCAATATCTCAGCAGATAAAATAGCAGATTCCTCGGGTTGCCTTTAAGTTTGTATACAGATGCACAGGATGCTTTGTTGATTGAGTTTAGACAGTTCCTTATCAGAGAGACAACAAATGCTTGCTTGTAAACTTCCCCTCTTCCCTCCATGCTATGTGAAACTATAAGGACCAAACATGAAATAGGAGACTAGGGTTCCCACTCACACTGAATTTATGAAGTGTTACTTGTTTATAAGCTCTTTGATGTAAACAATTCAGATTTAAATATACCTAATAGGATCTGAAGAAAACAGGGACTTGAGGGCAAAATTTATGTTTTTCACTTCAATTAAGAAAAAAACATAGATAACTGGTTGTTCTAAATAGGATTTCCTTATATAGTTAGGGTTCCCCTGGAAAGCCTTTTAACTCTTTTTGAAAACTTCTTTTTTTTTTTAAATTTTAATCATTGTTCAAGTACAGTTTTCTCCCCCCTACTCCCATTCCAGCCCACCCACCCAACCCACCCCCCTTCCCCCCATTACCCCCCACCGCTAGTTTTTGTCCATGTGTCCTCCAAATTTGTTCCTGTAATCCCTACCCATTCCCCGCTGGAATTCCCTCTTCTCTCCCCTCTGGCCACTGTCAGACTATCCCTTATTTCAGTGTCTTTGGTTGTATTTTGCTAGTTTTTTTGTTTTGTTTTGTTTTGTTGTTTAGATTCCCGTTAAAGGTGATATCATGTGGTATTTGTCTTTCACTGCCTGGCTTGTTTCACTTAGCATAATGCTTTCCAGCTCCATCCATGCTGTTGCAAAGGGTAGGAGCTCCTTCTTTCTTTCTGCTGCATAGAATTCCATTGTGTAAATGTACCATAGTTTTTTGATCCATTCATTTACTGATGGGCATCCAGGTTGCTTCCAGCACCTAGCTATTGTAAATTGTGCTGCTATGAACATCGGGGTGCAAAGGTTCTTTTGTATTGGTGTTTTAGTGTTCTTAGGATAGAGTCCCAGCAATGGAATTGCTGGGTCATAAGGCAGATCCATTTTTAGTTTTCTGAGGAAGTTCCAAACTGCTTTCCATAGTGGTTGTACCAGTCTGCAGTCCCACCAACAGTGCACTAGGGACCCCCTTTCTCCACATCGTCTCCAACACTTGTTGTTTGTTGCTTTGTTTATGATGGCCATTCTGACTGGTGTGAAGTGGTATCTCATTGTGGTTTTAATCTGCATCTCTCTGATGGCTAGTGATATTGAGCATCGCTTCATGTGTCTTTGGATTTTCTGTATGTCCTCCTTGGAGAAGTGTCTGTTCAAGTCCTTTGCCCATTTTTTAATTGGGTTACTTGTCTTCTTAGAGTAGAGTCGTGTAAGTTCTTTATATATTTTGGAGATTAAACCCTTGTCTGAGGTATCATTGGCAAATATGTTTTCCCATACAGTTGGTTCTCTTTTTATTTTGATACTGTTTTCCTTAGCTGTGCAAAAGCTTTTTATTTTGATGAGGTCCCATTTGTTTATTCTTTCCTTTATGTCCCTTGCTCTAGGAGACAAGTCAGTGAAAAAGTTTCTGCATAAAATATCTGAGATTTTCCTACATATGTTCTCTTCTAGGACTTTAATGGTGTCACGTTTTATATTTAAGTCTTTTATCCACCTTGAATCTATTTTTGTATAAGGTGTAAGTTGGTGCTCGAGTTTCATTTTTTTGCACGTAGCTGTCCAGTTCTCCCAACACCATTTGTTGAAGAGGCTATTTTTATTCCATTTTATGTTGCTGCTTCCTTTGTCAAATATTAATTGACCGTAGAGGCTTGGGTTTATTTCTGGGCTCTCTGTTCTGTTCCATTGGTCCCTGTACCTGTTTTTATGCCAGTACCAGGCTATTTTGATTACAGTGGCCTTGTAGTATAGTTTAGTGTCAGGTATTGTGATTCCTCCTACTTTACTCTTCTTTCTCAAAATTGCAGCAGCTATTCGGGGTCGTTTATGGTTCCATATAAATTGTTGAAGTGTTTGTTCTATGTCTGTGAAATATGCCATTGGTACTTTAATAGGTATTGCATTGAATGTGTAAATTGCTTTTGGTAGTATGGACATTTTAATGATATTAATTCTTCCAATCCATGAACACGGTATATGTTTCCATTTGTTTGTGTCTTCCTTGATTTCTCTCCTCAGTGTTATGTAGTTTTCTGAATACAGGTCTTTTACCTCTTTGGTTAGGTTTATTCCTAGGTATTTTATTTTTCTTTTTGCTATTTCAAATGGAATTTTTTTCTTGATTTCTGCTTCTGCTGTTTCATTGTTGGTGTACAGAAATGCCTTTGATTTCTGGATATTGACTTTGTATCCCGCTGTTTTACCAAATTCATTTATTAGGTCAAGCAGTTTTTTGGTGGAGTCTATAGGATTTTCTATGTACACTATCATGTCATCTGCAAACAGTGACAGTTTTGTTTCCTCCTTTCCGATTTGGATTCCTTTTATTCCTTTTTCTTGTCTGATTGCTGTGGCTAGAACTTCCAGTACTATATTGAATAGAAGTGGTGAAAGTGGACATCCTTGTCTTGTTCCTGTTCTTAGTGGAAAAGATTTTAATTTTTGTCCATTGAGTATAATGTTGGCTGTAGGTTTCTCATATATGGCCTTTATTATGTTGAGGAATGCTCCCTCTATTCCCACTTTACTGAGTGTTTTTATCATAAATGGGTGCTGTACCTTATCAAATGCTTTTTCTGCATCTATTGATATGATCATGTGGTTTTTGTCTTTGCTTTTGTTTATGTGATGTATTACATTTACTGATTTGCGAATATTGTACCATCCTTGCATACCTGGAATGAATCCCACTTGGTCATGGTGTATGATCTTCTTAATGTACTGTTGGATGCGGTTTGCCAGTATCTTGTTGAGGATTTTAGCGTCAATGTTCATCAGCGATATTGGCCTGTAGTTTTCTTTCTCTGTTGTGTCTTTATCTGGTTTTGGAATTAAGATGATGTTGGCCTCATAAAAAGAGTTTGGGAGTCTTCCATCATTTTGGATTTTTTGAAATAGTCTGTGAAGGATAGGTGTTAGTTCTTCCTTAAATGCTTTGTAGAATTCTCCTGTGAAACCATCTGGTCCAGGGCTTTTGTGTGCTGGGAGTTTTTTGATTACTGCTTCAATTTCTTTTGCTGTTATTGGATTGTTCAGGCTTTCTGCTTCCATTTTGTTGAGTTTTGGGAGGTTATATTTTTCTAGAAATTTGTCCATTTCATCTAGGTTTTCAAATTTCTTGGCATACAGCTCTTTGTAGTAATTTGTTACAATCCTTTGTATTTCTGTGGTATCTGTTGTAATCTCTCCTCTTTCATTTCTGATTGTGTTTATTTGGGTTTTCTCTCTTTTTTTCTTGATGAGTCTGCTTAAAGGCTTGTTGATTTTGTTTATCTTTTCAAAGAACCAGCTCTTGGATTCATTGATCCTTAGAATTGTGCTTTTAGTCTCTATGTCATTTAATTCTGCTCTGATCTTGGTTATTTCCTTCCTTCTGCTTGCTCTGGGCTGTCTTTGTTGTTGTTCCTCAAGTTCTTGTAGACGTAGGGTTAGGTTGTTTGTTTGAAATGTTTCTAACTTTTTTAGGTGGGCCTGTATCGCTATGATCTTCCCTCTCAGGACTGCCTTGGCTGTGTCCCATAAGTTTGGGTTGTTGTGAGTTCGTTTTCATTTGTTTCCAAAAACCGTTTGATTTCTTCCCTAATATCATTCTTGACCCATTCATTGTTTAATAGCATGCTGTTTAATCTCCATGAATTTGAGTGTTTTGGGTTTTTTTCCTTGTGGTTGGTTTCTAGTTTCAGTCCCTTGTGATCCGAGAAATTGCTTGGTATGATTTCAATTTTTTTGAAATTGTTGAGGCTTGTTTTGTGTCCTATCATGTGGTCAATCTTTGAAAATGTTCCATGTACATTTGAAAAAAAATGTGTATTTAGCTTCTTTGGGATGGAGGGTTCTGTAAATATCGGTAAAGCCCAGTTCGTCTAGTGTATTGTTCAATGCCTCAATATCTTTGTTGATATTTTGTTTGGAAGATCTGTCCATTTTGATAGAGGGGTGTTAAAATCCCCCACAATTATTGTGTTGCTGTCCATATCTTTCTTGAAGTCCTCGAAGATTTTCTTTATGTATTTGGGTGCTCCTATGTTGGGTGCATATATATTTACAATATTTATGTCTTCTTGGTGAATTCTTCCCTCGAGTATTATGAAATGACCTTCTGGGTCTCTCTTTATCGTCCTTCTTTGGAAGTCTATTTTGTCAGATATGAGTATTGCTACCCCGGCTTTTTTTTCCTGTCCATTTGCTTGGAAAATTTGTTTCCAGCCCTTCACTTTCAACCTGTGCAGATCTTTTATCCTGAGGTGGGTCTCTTGTAGACAGCATATGTGTGGGTCATGTTTTCTTATCCAATCAGCTATTCTATGTCTTTTGATTGGAGCGTTTAATCCATTTACATTTAAGGTTATTATTGATAGGTACTTATTCATTGCCTTTTATGTACGTGTGATCCTCTCTGACTCTCTCTTTTCCTTTTTTTCCTTAAAGCAGTCCCTTCAGCATCTCTTGCAGAGCTGGTTTAGTGGAGGTGTATTCTTTTAGACTTCTTTTGTCTGAGAAGCTTCTTATTTGGCCTTCTATCTTAATTGAGAGCCTTGCTGGGTAAAGTAGTCGTGGTTGCAGGCCTCTGGTTCTCATTACTTGGATTATTTCTTGCCATTCTCTTCTGGCTTGGAGTGTTTCCATTGAGAAGTCAGCTGTTAGCCTTATTGGGGCCCCCTTGTATGTTACTTCCTTCTTCTCCCTTGCTGCCTTTAAGATTCTCTCTTTGTCTTGAAATTTTGCCATTTTAATTACAATGTGTCTTGAGGTGGGCCTCTTTGGGTTCCTCTTGATTGGGACTCTCTGTGTTTCCTGTATTTGTGTGACTTTTTGTCTCATCAAATTAGGGAAGTTTTCCATCATCACTTGTTCAACTAGGTTTTCTATCCCTTGTTCTTCTTCTTCTCCTTCTGGTATCCCTATTATGCGGATATTATTACATTTCATATTGTCTTGCATTTCTCTTAATCCCTCTTCATTTTTTCTGAGCCTCTTTTCCTTTTCTTGCTCTTTCTGGGTGTTTTCTTCTATTTTGTCCTCTAGCTCGCTGATCCGATCTTCTGCTTCATTGATCCTGCTTTTCATTCCTTCTACTGTGTTCTTCAGTTCAGAAATTGTATTCTTCATTTCCTCTTGGCCCTTGTTGAGAGTTTCTATTTCCTTTTTTATGCTGATGTAGTTTTCGCTGAGTTCATTGTAGCTTCCCTGTAGACTCTCGTAGCTCATTGTGAGCTCATTGAGCTTCCTGACAATCACTGCTTTGAATTCAATATCTGATAGTTGAATTACCTCTGTTTCATTCAGCATTGTTTTTGAGGCTTCCTCCTTTCCTTTCATTTGGGGATTATTTCTTTGTCTTCCCATTGTTTGTGGGACTCTTCTTGTTTGCCTCAGCTTCTTATATTGATCTGTTCTGGCTCCCTGGGTTTATGATGTGAACTTCTTTAGTAGAGTAGCAGTGAGTTTCAGTGGTGCTATTTCCTTGACCCCCCACGCTCGCTGGTCTTGGGCTGTCGTTTAAGTTGGCTTTGTGTTTGCCTTTGGGTTTTGATTGTTGTTGAGTCTTTCTTTGGTGGTTCCTTCCCGCCAGCTGGTTAAATGTGGGTCACTCTGTCCACCACCTTCTGTATTTTGCTGTGCTGGTGAGGGAAGGTTGTGTTGAAGCTGGATCTTTTGTGTGTACAAGGTTTAAAGAAATCTTGTTCAGTTGTTTGTATTGGGTACTGTCTCTACTGTTTAGTTGTATTTCCAGATAAGTCCTGGATTGAGGTTTGTGTGGTTACTACTCCCTCCTTCACCTTCTTCTGCTGCTATCTGTTAGTGGTTCCTTTGTTGTTGGGTTTCCTCTTCCAGTGGGTATCCTGGTGTTCACCTCCTCCACCTATTCTTTTTTGTCTTGTTGTAGCACTCCCCTTAGGATCTGTTCTTTGTTCTTTCGGATCTGCCACAATCCTTGGTCCTCTGTTTTCAAAAATGCTGAAATATGTTGGTTGCTTGCCTTTCTACTCCATAGATTGGTCAGGATTTTCTCCCCTGAGCAGAGGAAAGCCAAATCTGCTCCTTCCTACTCCGACGCCATCTTAGATCCCCCGAAAACTTCTTAAAAGGTTCTAATACATGTTCCTGCCTTAGCAGCTACCACCTAACAAACCAAAAATATAATAGTATAGATATAACTTAAAGATTCTTTGATGCTGGAGATTGGCTCAGCCCTAGGGGGTCATTGTTCCGAATGGAAATTCTCAGTACGAGATACATTAGCTGAGGAAGTATAAGCAGTAGTTACGTTACTGGGCTCAGTACGTCCTCACCCCAGGACCAGCTTAAAAGAAACTCCTGGAGTTCCTAAAACAACACACCAATAATACAACCCACTTTTCTCTGGGTCATGGTTATCATTCATCAGAATAGAACTGAAATGTAAAGCATTTAACAACCAATCAGAGTGAATGCTGACCTGGTAGAACCAACAGAGGATGGAAAGGACCCATATCAGCCTATATTAGGGAAAACATTGATAAACAGATTGGCTATTATGGCTATTATTTTAATAAAACAAATAAAATAATTTCTAATCCTTCAAATACAGCAAATCACTAGTATTTGTGAGTCAATTTTAAAAATACGTACAAATTCTAATAGGGACAACTCACCTGTACAGTTCAACCAAAATACCAAACTTATCGAACACCCCAAACGCAAAAGACAAAACTTTTTGCAAGTCTGTTCTTCACTGCACCAAAAACACTGTATTTGGAAAGAAAAAAATAGAAGCAGTGTACAAGGATAACAATCACAATTCCTGTAAGTTTTTACTGCCAGTTCAATAAATAACAGTCATCGACATCATCAGCCGTCATCATCATTATCATCATTTTATTATTATTCGTGCTGTTGTAGGTGGTGTGCCCGGATCCCCCTTACCAGGCCTGTGCACCCAATCCCAGCTGCAGTGAGTGTTGGCTGCAAGCAGCTCAAGCCACCCTCCTGGAGTTGTCCTCAGTGGATAGGAACCATCCACTGAGGTAATGCTCCTACCCCTCCCCACCAGTAACTGACTGATGGATAGGACTCCAAACAGCAGGCATCCTTGCCTGAAGGCAGGAACAACTGTGCTACGTGATTCCCCACTCCCCACCCCAAGGGCTGCCCCTGGTTCAGCCAAATGTAGACTTTAGCTGAGATCACAACTTTGCTTGGCTTGTGTCCCTTACATACCCTGAGTCCCTCAGCTGAGGGGCCGTCACTCAAGAAATGGCATGTGCTTGCATCCTTTCCTCAGGCTCTGTATTTAGGGAACTAAACCTGAGACACCACTCACAAAATAGTAATAAGGACTTCGGCACTCGGGACTTTAATCTCTCTCTCTCCGACGCTCTTTCCCGTTCCCCTTGTCCACAGCACCCACTCTTTCCTCTGTTACATGTGGGCCAATGGTGATGTTAATCAGCCTCACCTCTTCCCCCTCCCTCTTCCTGCTCACAAGTGGTCAGATAATCATGTGGAAATCAGAAAATGGAATTGTCAGCCCCTTGCTGAAGTAAGCAAAATCTAGGTACAAAGGTGGAAACCATTGTGGGAGATAAGACTAGAACCTGGATAAGTCATGAAAATGAGGACAAAGTAGTAAAAAAGGCTGTTACTTACATAGGGCTTACCATGTGACAGGCACCATTTTAAGTCCCTTTTATGTACTAAGTCATTTCATCCTCAGGACAATCCTGTGAGCTAGGTACTATTGTGCCCACTTTATAGATGAAGACAATAAGCCACCAAGTGGTCAAATGACTTACGTGAGATTACACACGCCTAGTAAACAGGGGAGCTGGAGCACCGTGGTTCTGTGCTCGTAACCAGGCCTATAAGACTGATTTCAGACCTCTCTCAGTCACTCTGGCTGTACATCGGGAGACCAGCAGAGGTAATGACTCGGCCCTGAGACACAGCCTGAGAGCAGAAGGTATTCACAGGCCAGTTTTTGCTTCATGCACACCAAGACCAAAGGTCAAATGAAGCCATTTAGGCAAGTATGAGATTGAAGCCAGTGTTGACAAATGCATCCTGTCCTTTTAAATTGAGGTATCAGGTTGTTATGTTTTGTTTTGCATCTAGCAGGTTTTTAAGGGAGCCTGTCAGAGGAGCTTGTGGTTCCTCAGCACTGAGCTGAATCCCAAGGGCCCAGTCACCAAGTTCACAACAGGTGAGATTCTAAAGCAGTGCTGTCCTCAGTAGAAACATTCTCTCCTGCGCCTCCCTCTGAGGGCTCAGGATGGGGGCTCGGAAAATAATGGAAAAGAGAGCCCCTGCAGAGCTTAAGCCTGGGGCAGCCTCGTGACTCACTGGGCCAGGGAGACTCCACAGAACATCTGCACATTATCCCAACTCTCTGAGTTTCCAGACCTAGAGCTGGGGCTGGGGAGGCAGATAAGTTCAATTTTAGTTGAGCGTTAGTTGCATTATTTTGCAGGAACATTTTTTAAATGTAGGCATAGCGAAAATAAAATGTGCGCGTCCTAAAAGGTAAGGATAGAATACAGTAGACTAAGGGAGTACATTTTTTCACTCTCTGTCTGCCCTGCTCAAGTAGCATCCTTCTCCTTCTGGGAGATTTCTCTCTTTTGTGGGCCTCTTCCCCCAGCCCCACGTGGCTCTGCAGCTGTCAGCCAGCTTGGCCCACCTACCACTTTCCCACCACTGAACTCACAGGGCCCGGGTGGAGGCACTCAGGGAAGCCCAGCCTGCTGGCCCAGTAACTAATGCTGAGCTGGGCATAATTCCCAAACTGAGCCAATCAGAATCTTCTCTGGAGTTGTATACAGGCTCTGGGAGAGATCTACTGGGAGCCAGCTTCTTTCCCAGCTTTGTGGAGAATGTCCATTTGCTGTAGAAGAGAATGAGGTCAATGCACAGGGAGGCAGGACTGGGAGGCCAGGGGAGAGAGAGAAAGAAGAAACAACACGCTTTAGGATTCAGCTGTGTGTGAATCCAAGGCCACTCCTGGGCTTCCCAATTCTGCGAGTCAGAAATCCCCTTTTATTACATTTGTCTAAGTGGGGTTTCTGTCACTTACCACAAAAATGTTTGACTACTATCTTGACTAAATCTAAAAGTCTTCAAAGAGCAGAACTTCACATTACCCAGAGGAAAAGAATAATATATTCAACATCCCTAAATTGGTAATTCATAATTAAAGACAAATTGCATGGATGTTTTCTTGTAGTTTAAGAAGATTGTCTATATAAATACAAAGCCATGCCTACCTCAGCTCCTTCCGAGAAGTCAGCTAAAAAAAAGGCTTTAGAATGATAATTAATATTGTTCTATAGGAAAACTAGAGTATTTGTTCTGGGGTAGAACTGTTAATAAGTTTAAACATCAAAATTGATGTTTTTATGAGCTAATTTCATTAAAATGAAAAAATAGAGAAAGGGGGAGGTACACAATAATATTTAATAGTTCGTTAATGTTATAAAAGATTTAATATTATACTTCAAAACATATCATACTAAGTAAGTACAATATGTGCAAAGGGTGTTTAAAGTAATGGACATAGAAAGGACCCAGAGCGCATTTCCTAATCATTTATGGGCAAGTGGCGGTTACACAGATATATAGAGTGCTATTTTTCCTTTGTTTGGCATGTACAATATGTACAGTCTGCAAAACACAAGTCTAAAAGCAAGAATATTATATTCAAAAGGAGTGGAACAGATATAAAATGTAACTGAACTTTGTAAGAGAAAGTATTCACTTCTGACTGGTCTGACCAGGTCAGATTTCTTTCAGGGAACAGGCAGAACTCGGTCTGAGCCTGTAGCTGAGCCTGTAGGGTTAGGTAAGGTCTGTCCAGGAAAGAGACGGTCTTAGACACACAAGCCATGGCAGAATGAAAGAACAGTGTCCACCGTGGCAGGAGTGAAAATCTGTTGTGGTGGGCCTTTGTGGATTTATTTGGAAGGTCAATTTCCCTCATACTGGGATGGGGTTGGAATGCCAGGCTATGGAGTTTTTGTTTTAACAATAAAGAGTCAACTAAATTATTTTGAGCTGACAGGTGACATAATGAAAGTCCTAATTGATGATAATGAATAAAGTATCAAGAGGGACTGGAGGGACTGAAGGCAGGGAAGCCTAGGATTGTTCCAGTTGCAAGAAAAAACTGGAGGGACTGATAGGGCTTGGTGAACTGCAGGTAGCAAAAAAGTAAGAACAAGGAACCAAAGATTTTGAAAATTATGTTTGAGTGCATGCTGCCAGAAGTAAAGAAGTCAATAAAAAATGCTTCTTTGTGGAAGAAAAATGATAGATTTAGTTGTAGAAAATCTGAACTTGAGACAAGGGAAAAACGTCAATCAAGAACTATGTCACCCTGAGGCCCAGGGGCTATTAGGTCTGGGAATATGAATTTGGGGTTTTGTGGTGCAGGTACTAGTGGAAGTCATAGCAGTAGGTGAGGTGGCACAGGGGTGAGAAGGGGTATAAAGAACGCTTTGGAGTATGAGGAAAGATGAGGAAGAGGAGCTGGTGAAGAAGATGAAGAGGTGAAGGAAAGAAGCAGGCAGGGGAACACCTAAAGTCCAGATGCTGTTCCCATAAGGAGTGACTAATTTGAAAGGTCATTGCATTAGGCTATGAAGAGTCTTTTGTGAGCTCTAGATCAGCTTGCTAAGGATTAAATCAAGGGGATAAGGAAGCAAAGGTAGCATAAGAACTTTAGCTGCTAGAAAGAAACAAGATTTTCTTTTCATTTCATCTGAACTGATAAGAAAGGGGCTGATGCAGAGAACTAGACTGAATTTGTCACAGAGGGAACAAGGAAACGAGAAAGGTTCTGAGTTTGTGAATGTGTTTCTGAGCATGATGCATGCGTGGAGGTAAAGACTTGGGGGTTAACCTTAGAACTGAAAATCAACTTCCTAGGGGAAAATGAGTGTAAGAAAATACAAATGGAATTGGTTCAGAAGAAAAAGGAGGGAACTTGAACCTGACGGATGACCTTAAACTTCTCAAGGAAAATCAAGCTCCAGAAGGATGGTCATGCCGAGAGCGATTAAGGTGTTGGGAATAGTTGCCTTGGAGAAGAACCCAGGCAACTAGTCCTCCAATTTTTTTCAGCTGAGAGACACTTGACAGGTGATAACAACATGGTCACTGTCATCCAAATTTGAATCCATGACCCTGTCCACTCTCCCTTACTCTATGCCCTAGCACACACCCACACACATTTTTCAGAAGAATAAATATCAAACGGGCATCCTTGTGAGGTTGGAGGTATGGCACTTACAAATGCATTTTACAAGTCCATGAATAATGGTCACTTCCTGCGAAGTGTTATAGATGAGGCAGGCTATGGGAGATTCAATAAAACCCCACTGGGCTTGCTGTAACTTCATTTTTTGCTGTCTGAACCAATAATCCGTATCAAGATGCAATGAATGAGAAAGATGTGATTAATTGAGAAAATATGTACTCTAATGCATTTTTAAGTCAGTTGCAAAACTCAGTCTCTTAACTGTCATTAGCACACAAAAAAAATTACTTACAACAAATATCATCATAGTGACACCATAATTGAAATCTATCACTCCAAGGAATCAACAGTGACACATAATGATTCTGAACAAAAACAAAAGCTGAAAGTTCACTAAGTTTCTTTTTTTAATGTGATTTTTTAAAGGTTTTATTTATTTATTTTTAGAGAGGGAGAAAAAGAGAGAAAGAGAGAGAAACATCAATGTGCGGTTGCTGGGGGCCATGGCCTGCAACCCAGGCACGTGCCCTGACTGGGAATCGAACCTACGATGCCTGGTTCACGGCCCACGCTCAATCCACTGAGCTACGTCAGCCAAGGCTTGAAAGTTTACTGAGTTTTTTAGCTAGCATGATTTTATTTCTAGGGGAAGAGAAAATATCAAGAAAAATATGTTTTTCATATGTTGTGTTAATGAAATGTGTATTGGGGTAGAACTGTAACTTAGTTGCTTTTAATGGATTTGCTTTCCGTAAGAATGTTTTCTAACTCTAGGAAGGCCAGTCACATACAATTGGATCACTAGGAAATACTTATGATAGAATCTGAGGCAGATGCCCTTGTACTTGAGAAAGATAAGCATATTATCATTCAAACTGGAATATTTGGGGGGATGAAAAGGAGTTTGTACACTCTCTATCTATCTATATATCTATCTGTCTCTATATATCCATATACACACACACTGTTGGGCAATATAAGTTTATAGTTGTGCGCATTGCAAAACTGAATTTATTCTTGTATTCTTGTATTATTAATCATTGTATTATTTTCCATACAAAGTGAGATATTTGCAAATAAAATGATACAGTATATCATTTTTGCTTTAGAACAATCCATTTTGGAGGAGAGGGCACATATGAAATAAGATTAGCTAAGATGGATCTTGGGTGGGTATAAAGTTTTACTATACTGTTTTCGTGCATGAATATTTTCATTGTAACAAACGAGGAAAGGTGTCTATCAAGTATCAAGTAAACAGCTGTGTGAAGTCACAAGAAGGAAAGGAGTTCGTACAAGGCTTCAAAAATGAGGGATTAAAGAGCTAGAGAATGGTCTTGTCTTGTTGAGGCCCAAAAGTATATACAGTGTAAGGGGATGAGAATGCAGGAGTCATTGTGGATACACAGAGTACAGGGTGTGGCCTTGGAAATGACTTCCTAATGCACCAAGCTGAGGAAGTCGGGACACAGCAGGACCGAGTATGTCAGGGCCATTGCCAAGTATGGCAAGCACATTAGATTGTGGCAGGAACTGGGTAGAGAAGTCCAAGAGCCCTGAGCCCAAGTCTCCATTGAAGCAGAGGAATGTTCTGGATGAAGATAAGTAGGGGCACAGAGTGGTCCATCCAGCTCATTATGACAGATAGCAATGACTAGAGTGTGCCCTTTTCTAATTAGTATTTTGTGTCACTCTATCTATGGTGTTAATTTTCAGTTCTCCAATACTTGTTAAAGTAGAATGGTTTTGGCTGGGGGGGCGGGGGGGGGGGGGTGCGTGCTGCCAACCTCTCCGTAACGCCATTTACTTCATTACAACATTTCTGCTTTTTTCCAAATCTGAAGTGAAGAATAATGGTGCCAGACACTTAATCATCAGAGAAGGGGTGTTAGATATTATACATTGCAGTTAAAGAGCAGTATGTCATCCTTTCTAGTTTTCAGGGGATAGAGTATCAAGAAAATTTTCACTATATCTCAAAAGGCTTATCTTCTTCCCTGACACAGAAAAAATTCTTCCCAAAGGTCACTATGATCTTTTCCATGCAAAAAAATTGTTTTGTTTTTGAAGCATAATTTTTTAGAAGGGAGCACATGTTCGTACTAAATTGTTTCTTGTTTATTTCTAAATCCTTGAAGAACGGTTTGAAACGTAGAAATACATCTTAACTGCTACTAGCCATTCACACAACAGAAATTGTGTAAAACGAAGTTTAGCATGCTTTTTGAACTGCAGCTGTAAATTATGTGGCTTTATAACATCCCCAAGATAATATCCTCACATTAAAGTTAACTAACTTACTGTTCTATCTTCTGTGCACAACTGACAATTTTTCTTTAATGAACATCCTACAAGAAAAAATATTAAGTACAAAAATGTAAATACAAGTCTGTTTATTGCACAAGAGTATATAAAAGTTCATTTCAGTTAGCCATTCCTGTTTCTTAGCATATTTATCCATACCCAGCATTTTCCTTCATTATTTTCATGTATCTAGAAAATGTTCCCATTGGTGCTATTTAAATCTTAACTCTTTATTTTCTCCTATTACTTGGAAAATTAAGAAATGGCACCATCCAGCTTTGATTAGCCAAGTAAGTTCTAAAAAAACGGCTTCTAAAAAACAATAAGAAAAAAATGCACAATATCACTGTACATTTAAAACATCATACTTTAAAAATCTCTTTTAATAATTCTTTTGTTGCCCAGGCTGGTATAGCTCAGTGGATTGAGCACAGGCAGCATACCAAAGGGTCACAGGTTCAATTCCTGGTCAGGGCACATGCTTGGGTTGTGGGCCAGGTCCCCAGTGGAGACCATGTAAGAGGCAACCACACAATGAAGTTTCTCTCTCACTCTTAAAAAAATAAAAAATAAAATAATTCTTTTGTTATTCAGTATGGTTTTACTAAGATAGACCTAGTTAACTATCTTTATGGAGTTATAAAAGTGATACAAGTTCAATATAAGAAATAAATATATATCAAAAATAAAAAATGAACTGAAACTGTACCATACAGAAAAACTTTGATTCTTCACTTTATGTTAAGCAAATGAGTTCTATGATCTGAAGTTAGGTTTTGCCATCATCCCAGATGTCTCTGGCCATGAACTCCTAAATTGCAATGTTCTGTTCTCTGATTAGCACCTTCTTTCCTCTCTCACATGCATTTTGACATCACTAAGCTCTCAAATATAAATGAATTAAAGGCCTAGGGATCCAAGCAACCTGCTTTGGGGGAGGTCTCACTTGATCCGGGGTCATTTGCAAAGTCCTGCAGTTGCCTGTGTCAAAGGCCTACCACTCAGAGCTCCTCCAGGGATGGAGGTGGGGAGCACAGTGAGGGGTCAGAACCCCTTTTCAGTTTTTGTAAGTGAAGGAATCACGTCTAGGAAACCATATCCTTGTTGGAAAGTTTTATGCAAGCACGAAGGGGAAGCTGCCCCAGACTGGGGAGCAATGCTCAGGGGAGGCCTAAGACTGGCCGAACCAGGCTTTTCCTCACAAAAGGAAGCTGTTTCCTCAGCAACAGTGAACAGGGCTGGTCAGCCCCAGAACTGTCTGTGTTATCTATGATTCTTGACTTGCTTTGTTGACACCCTTTTTGTTCTGCCTCAAGCATTTTAATAAGATATTTTGAAAAAAATCTGGTATGACTCCAATTTGCTAGGGAGCAAAGGGGAGGATGTGTTTCTCTGTGTGGCCTGTGATTTTAGGCACTGTGGGTGGGTTGGGGGGGGGGCAGGAGGTGGCTACAGGGCAGGATGGTGCTAGATCAGTGTTCCTTTTGGAGTGTGTGACCGAGAGAGAAACCCATGGGGGAGGTGGCCCCAGAGGAAAACAGCTGAGCCTCTTACCTCAGTCTCTCCCCACTCCCATGCTCCTGAAGCTGCGAGCTTGGGTTTGGCTTTAGTAAGAAGACAGACTCTGTAACAGATATTAACATGCTTGTAGACTAGACATTGGATGGCACTAATTATTCCATCTCACGGCCTTCATAAAAATGGCAATTTTGGCTTTACAGGGTATTTTTCCAAGTCATTCAAATTTTGCCCTTCTATCTATACAGTTAATTTAGGATTCTAAAGACCTTACTTCCAAGCCCATGAGTTCAACTCAGCATGATTTTGAATGCTGCAAAATTTCTTCATTTGGGGAGGAGAACCAAGGGAAGAATCTAAACCAAAGTAATTATTTCTTAAGATAAGACTCAAATTAAGCAATTTGTTACCTCAGAACTTAAAACACAGACTGGTTATGGCACTGAGTGAAGTCTGATTAGGGCAAAAACCAACAGCATATTATTCACAGCTGAAAGCTTATGTGCTGTATAGATCGTGGGAAGAGTGAGGGGACAGACCTCCTTTCCCAAATTTAAAACTATTTAAACCCACTGTTTTCATTTCAGGTAAGGCAAATTCATTCAAGCCCAGTTTAATTGGATTTTGCCCAAATCGTCAGGAGCCTTTAAATATGTTTTCTCGCCAACACTGGAACAGCAGCTTTACAGATGAAAACTTCAGCCTACCAGGTTGACACACTTGAGAGTTAGTAGGGGCGGCAGTGGCACTGGGGCACCAGCCTCTGTCTCAGGAGGGCTCACCGTCATCATCCACAGCTTTTGGTCTCAGCTTGCCCCTGTGCCTGGACACTTGGGAATAACCGTTCTCTGAGAAGCTGATGAGCAGTTGGATGAGAAAGATAGAGACGAAAATGGGCAGGAGGATTTGGCCACAAACCCGCAGCGAGCACATGGCTGCTCAGGCCTGGGTTCCACAAGTCCCCAGCCAGTGCGACTGTGAGGGGCACCTGGCACTGGGGTGCGCCGGGGGACCCCGCTCAGGGACTGTGACCTGTTGCAGCCCCGGGTCCTGAGGCAGCTCCTTCCAAGTCTTGGACCTCAGAATAATTCACAGAACCTCAGAACTCCTAATATTCTAGCCAGAACACAGAATGTTCATAGAGCAATCTCCGTGAGCACAAGGCTCTGGCTTCCTAGGGCCCTGATCACCAGGTACAACCGGGGACTGTTCATCCACTGGACATGATTGATCCTTGCTATACCGCTGTTTTTGGAAAAAGGCCTGGAATGTAATTTTCACCACTCAGAAAATGTGTAAAGCATGGCACTTTTCTGTCCTCCTTTCCTCAGGTGTAAATGAATCTACCCTGCCCCTGACCCCCACCCTGTGAGGATGTTGTGTGATAAACTGGAGAGTCCTGAAACTCTATACATCCTTGATCTTGTCCTTGACTGGTCTGGCCCCGTGGCATGCTTTAACCAGTTTCCCAAAATATGGTGTATTTTAGGTATACAGATGAATATTTTTTTATTTTCATAGCTATGAACATGATTAGTAGTTATAATTAAATAGTGGCAACAATATAAAGTTTCAGAACTATAATAGTAGTACATGATTCAAAGGATAAGGCAAAATGGTGCAGATGGTTGCAGAATGACTAAAATTTGAGCAATATTGCCCCAACGTGGGGTTGGGGGTGGGTGGGTCAGGAAATGGAAACTTGTCTTTGACTGGGGCCTATCTTGTTTTGTTTCTCAAAAATGAAGAGTGCAGTTGTCTGTGACATTCCTGGCATATTGCTCTCGACTGCAGCCTGAGGGCTATGGACCTGATAGTAAAGATGGAGAAAGGGATGGCTATGGATAGTTCCAGGCGGCTCTTTCCTTCCCTGTTTGCAGTGCAGATGAGAGTTAGCAACTGTAACAGGAAAAGTGCTCTTATAAGCCGGCGAGAAAAGGACCCCCCCTAAAAAAGGAAACCAGAAGAGGAATGTGAAGAGGCCATCTACAGAAATGCAAATCCAAGCAGCCAATGAATATGCCAAAATGAGTAGCACTTTGTACCCATCTGGTCAGCAAAAAACTTGAAACAAAGCTAGCACAGAATGCTGGTGAAGATGTAGGGAAAAATACCATTACAACTTTTGGTGGACGAATTGTTATAGTGTCCTTGGAAAACAAACTGGCAGCAGCCATCAATATAAAAAAAATATATATATATATATATATATGTATATATATATATTCTTTTTTTTCCTGTTTTGTTTTTTAATTATATTTTATTGACTATGCTATTAACAGTTGCCCCAATTGTCCCTCCTTTGTCCCCCTCCATCCAGCACCCCCCACTCCCTCAGGGCAGTCCCCACACTTTTGTTCATGTCCCTAGGTCTTGCATGTAAGTTCTTTGGCTACTCTATTTCCTACACTGTACTTTACATCCCCATGGCTATTCTGTGTCTACTAATGTGTACTTCTTAATCCCTCACCTCTTACCCACACTTTCCTCCCATCTGGCAACCATCACAACATTCTCTGTATCCATGATTCTGTCTCTGTTCTTGTTTCCTTAGTTTGTTTTTTAGTTTTAATTGTAGATAGATACATATTTATTGCCATTTTACTGTTCATAGTTTTGATCTTCTTCTTTTTCTTAAATAAGTCTCTTTAACATTTCATATAATGGTTTGGTGGCAATGAACTCCTTTAAATTTTTTCTTGTCTGGGAAGGTCCTTATCTGCCCTTTGATTCTAAATGATGGCTTGGCCGTGTAGAGCAATCTTGGCTGTAGGTCCCTGCTTTTCATGACTTTGAATATGTCTTGCTGGTCCCTTCTAACATCCAAAGTTTCTTTTGAGAAATCAGCTGACAGTCTCATGGGAACTCACATGTAGGTAGCTAATTGCTTTTTTCTTGCTGCTTTTATGATTCTCCCCTTATCTTTAACCTTTGGGTTTTTAATTATGATATGTCTTGGAGTGGGCCTGTTTACATCTCTCTTGTTTGAGACTCTGCTTCCTGGACTTTGCATGTCTATTTCCTTCACCAATTAGGGCAGTTTGCTTTCATTATTTTTTCAAATAGATTTGCAGTTTTTTGCTCTTTCTCTTCTCCTGCTGGCACCCCTATGATGGGAATGTTGAAACACTTGAAGTTATCCCAGAGGGTGCTTACACTATCCTCACTTTTTTGGAACCTTTTTCTTCTTGTTGTTCTGATTGATTATTTTTTGCTTCCTTATGTTTCAAACCATTGATTTGATTCTCAGCTTCATCCATTCAACTGTTGTTTCCCTGTAAATTATTCTTTATTGCAATTAGTGAATCCTTCATTCCTGACTGGATCTTTTTTATGCTGTTGATGTCTTCATTAAGTTTTTTGAGCATCCTTATTACCAGTGTTTTCAGCTCTGCATCTGATAGATTGTTTATCTTCCTTTTGTTTAGTTCTTTTTCTGGAGGTTTGATCTGTTCTTTCATTGGGGCCATGTTCTTTTGTCTCCTCATTTTGGCAGCCTCCCTCTGTTTGTTTCTATGTATTAGGTAGAGCTGCTATGACTCCCTGTCTTGGTAGTGTGGTCTAATATATTAGGTGTCCTATAGGGTCCAGTGGCACAGCTTCCCTTGTCACCCAAAGCTGGGCACTTGAGGTGTGCCCTACATGTGGGCTGCGTATACCCTCCTCTTATAGTTCAGTGTTGGTTGCTTGGTTGGAAGGTAAATGGGAGGGATTTACCCATGCCAATCAGTTGCAAGGCCTGGCTGTGACCAATGAACACCAACCTCCACTCTCCATGAAGGATCATCTGTGCAGGGGCAGGGTGATGGTGTTCCAATGGGGTCTGTAGCTCTCTACTGGGTGCGCATGCTCTGGGGTTTCTCAGGTGGTGCAGGTCACAGTCAGCCCCCACCTGTGTTTTACCTAGGGCCATCCTGCATGAACTACAAAGCAATCTGCAGATGATTGCCACTTGTGCTGGGCTTAGAGGTTCCCAGGTAAAGCCAAGCTATGAACCTAGGCTGGCTGCTGCCTAGTGCCAGGCATGGGGCCACTTAGCAAGAGGTATGGGGGCTGGAGGCTTGCAGAGGCCAGCTGTTGCTTGTTTGAGAGAATTTAGGAAGTTGTAAAGCATGAGCCAAGACCAGCCATTCATATAAAAAAGCCACTATTAACATATGTTGGGTGGGGTGGAGCCTCAGAGAAACTTTAGGGTGGGAAAAACAGTGTATACCAGGTTGATGGAGTCTCAGATATGGCACCTACATGTGGCTCTGTGGCTCTGTGTGGGGAAGGTTCAGAAAAGGAACAATGGCCTCTGCCCACCTTTCTGTCTAGGAAAAAGCTGTTTCCCAGCTCTTGCCTTGATGCCAGACACTTCAAGTCCTCTGTATACTCTACTGATGCCTTTCAAGTTGCTGCTCCGGTACTGGAGCTCAGAGGGCATGAGTCTGGGTAAGTTTGTGTATGGATTCTTTAAGAGGAACTGCTTGGGACTCCAGAAGTCTGTTCCACCAACCCAATCCCTACTGGTTTTTGCAGCCAGAAGTTATGGAAACTTACCTTCCTGGCACTGGAACCCTGGGCTGGGGGGCCTGGTATGAGACTGGGGTTATTCAGTCCCAAGATATTTCCTTCTGAATTTTTATCCACCACACAGGGTGTAGGACCAAACCATTCAGAAGTCTGAATGGATGTGGTTTCTTTAGTTCCATCATTGTCAGGCTTCCATTCAACTAGATTTCTGATGGTTTTGAGTGATGGTTATTTTACAGTTTAGTTGTAATTTTGATGTGATTGTGTGAGGAGGCAAGCCATGTTTACCTATGCCTCCATCTTGACTATAAATTAAATATATATATGTTCTTTATGTGCATTTTTGTTTGGGAATCTGCCCTATACCACTTCTCAATTCTCACAGAGTAAGTGGGGCTCCAACACCTACCCTGGGAATGGAGCTTGAAAACCAGACATGAACAAGTCAGAACATGGCATTTACCTGGCTATCATGACTGTGTCAGAGGTAGGTACATGACCAAAACTGGTCCAATCCAAATCAGTCTCAGGGCTTTTGCAGGAATGCTGAGACAAAGATGCTTTCTCTGATTTGATCTGGAAAGATTTAATCCCCATGGCTGCTAAAAGCCATCTTGAGACAATGCAGACTATGACAGTGAAAATGCCCTGCTCAGAGCATAATTGACTGATGGCCTCAGCTGTTGTCCTTCAGATTCTTCCATCATATTAGTGCCAAGGCCATGCTTCCTACAAGCTGCTCCTGTCCAAGACTAAACATGGCAGGAGTGCTAATGCAGGATGCCTCCAATGGAAGATTTTGGCTTCAGGACTGCCCTTCAGTCTGCAGCTTTCTCAGAACTGGGCTATACTCTTAAGTGCTACCAAACAAATCCTCCTTTGTCCTCCTTCACAGGATTCATGTCTTTATTGCTATGTGAAGTTTCTCCTCACCTTCACTAATCCCCTCCCCTTTATCTTTCCCAATTGCTTCCCCAATAAACCTCTTATAATCTCATCTTGGTAGCTAATTTTTGAAGGATTAAAACTAACACAATGGCACTGGAATTGTTCTCAGAAAACAAGCAGTTAGATAAGATTTGAGACCCATATATTGACTATCCAATGGGTAAAAAAGATGCCATCTTGAGCTGTCTGTAGAGTACGGATAGTCCCTGAAAAGAGGTGACAGTTGAATTGCTAAAAATTTCATTGGTGGTGAAATGTTTTCCACTTAAGAAGATGAACTAGTGAAAAAATGCCCTGGTAGGTATAAAAATTCAATCATCTAAAGAATAGGGTAGCAGTACCTATAATAACAACAAAGTTAGTTATAGAATTGTATTGATGCCCTGCACAGGGGTAATGAGAAAACGAGGGCCACTAGCAAGTCAAAGACTAAGTGTGAAATTAGAGGGCCTCTTTGGTAGCCCCCATCTGCTGTCATGGAAGAATGGACAAAGCTAAGCAGCAGACTGAGGATCTGATAGTTAGAGAGCTCCAGGAACATTTACATGCCATCAGGAACGTGTTGGGAAGAAGCATACTGGTGTCACCAAGAAGTTCAGTGATGGCTCTCCAATGCAGGCTAAGGCTGGGAGTAGGAGCAGTCATGGACCTGGGCTTGGTAATATCCAATTGGAATGATAGAGCCCCCAAAGTAATAATGGTCAGGTAGTGGTCCTTAAGTGCAAGAAGCCAGAAGGCCACAATTGGCATAACAGCCTCCAAAGTCAGAGGGGCAGCCAGTGGGGGTTTGACCCATGGTGGAGCAAAATGGAGGGGCAGTCCGCAAGGTGCTGTTCAACATCCACAAGAAAAGGACAAGGATGGATGAGCAGGAGGCTGAGGCAATAGCCCCCCTAAAAAATCATGATCCCTTCCACAGTTCCCAAATTAGAGCCAATTTTCAAATCTAGAACCCATTGACTGAAGGGATGTCCACATTTTAGAAGGGACTCCACAATACTGCCTCAAAAATATACTATAATGATTCTCCCAGTCCTTCCCCAAAGGGACTCATAACCATTTACTAGGGTGACTGTACACTGGGAAAAGAGGACTGCCCAACCTTTTGAGGACTTTTGGACACCAAGCGTGAGTGGACACTGATGCATGAAGACCCAAAGCACCACCCTGTCTAATCCTGTCTTGGCATCTGCTTCTCAGAGAACTGCGCTGAATAAGGGAATAGCCAGCATGAGAATTGCATCATTTCAGAGGAAACAGGTTCCTGCCGATCTATCTGGCACTGGATCAGACAATCCCTGGAGTCAAATTGTTCTACTCTGAGTTCATAATTCCCCCTTTGCTTAAGCCAGTGGTAGTTATGTGTTTTATCTCTTGAGCATTCCTTGACAACCACAGATCAAGACTCGTCAGAGGAAGGGAAAATGGTGGCAACGTTTGTGTTAGTAATTCTTAAGCAAGGTCCCTGTGTTCCTTCCTAGGGTTGATCTGAATATCTGCAGTGAAGAAGGAGACTATGTAAGTCTGCAAGTCCCATGTATAAAGCTCCTTTGTTCTGAAACCAAGCTTGCACTCTTGCTCTTTTTATCTATATACAATTTCCATATATGTATTCATATACTTATTATACATATGCACACAAAATAAACAAAAGTTCTCTATCCAAATTAATAAATAATACAGGGAAAGTTTTTTACATTTTTTCCAAATTAAGAACAGTAGATTATGATAGCTGTCTGGTACAGAAGACCCTTAATTTCTGGAGCAGAATAGTAGGGGAGATCAGGACACTCCCTCAGAGTATCACAGCAGTAAAAGAGAAAACCACAGGCCCAAATGGCATCACTTGCGCTAAAGCCCATGATACTGAACCTAGATTTCATACCTGACCTAATTGCTGTTTCAACCTCTGCCAGAAATATACACTTAATTAACCTGTCTGGAATTTTCTGGCCAACACCAATGAGGTCATCTGTCTCATGGCCCTTTCCACCCCCATAGTGAGAAGAGGCAAACTACATGATAAAAATCCTTGCAGTTCTCTCTGCAACCCCCAATCTGTCCTGATCTAAAAATAATCTTTTATTTTCTTTGGTTAACAGCTCCCTTGCCTCATCCTTCCCATAAAAACTTTCTGTTTTGTGCACCCCTTGGAGCATACTTCTACTTACTACATGAGACTGCTGCCTGATTCATGAATCATTTAATAAAGCCAATTAGATCTTCAAATTTACTTGGTTGAATTTTGTTCTTTAACACTCTGCTGTGCCTACTGATCCCTCCCCTGGCCCAAAAGGTATGCATATACCTCACTAGTCCTGAATCTATTCAGGTGATGGCAACATGCGACCTCAGGCAGCACCTTGGGAAAGTGATGTTACCACTCATGAAGCCTGAAAACCCTTGGATCGACCTCAGTCTCTTGGTACCTAGTGAGTGAGGTTTCATTCTTTATCAAAAGTACTATCTCACCCTGGCCAAATGGCTCAGCTGGTTGGAGCATCATCCCATACACCAAAATGTTGTGGGTTTGATTCCCAGTCAGGTCACGTACCTAGGTGGCAGTTTTGATCCCTGGTCGTTATGTGTGTGGGAAGCAACTGATCAATGTTTCTCTCTCACATCTCTCACATCTCTCTCTCTCTCTCTTTCTTTGCTCTCTCTTTCTCCTTCTGTTTCTAAACTCAGTGAACATATCCTCAGTGAGGATTTTTTTTAAAAAAGTACTATCTTGCCTAGAGAGGTAGCCCCAAGTCTGGCTGACTTGGAACCAGCAGTCTCACACACTCAATAATAAGTGCCACTATTCATCAGCCACCCAAAGCACTCTTAGATGATGACCTTGTTTACTACCAGAAAAAATGGAACCAGTCAGAAGGACACTGACTTGGTCCCCAGCCCCACATTCACCACAGCATGTACACTCACATTCTCTGCTTTCCTGCCTGTCACTACAGAGGAGCTTTTCCTCCTTCTACTCAAAGGCAAACCCGACCCAAGGACCGGATCCCACCTTCCTCGTCTTTTCAACAGCACGGCACTCTCATTCTTCTTCAGCATCATTTGTTTTTTAGACTCTATTGCATCATTCTCAATAGTATCAGTATGCTGTTATTGGTCCTGTCTTTTAAAATACATACAAACCTTGTCCTAACACTGCCTCCTTAACTAGATATCACCTTATTTTCCCCTTGGAAGAAAATTTCCCAAGAGTAGTCTATATTCATTGACTTTAATTTTCATCCAATTGTCTCTTTAATTAAATCTATACCCCCAAATCATTTGTCATCTTAGTTCTGGGCTCATATTTCAGTTTCTTTCTGGAAATCTCTACTTAAATGTTCTTCGGACACCTTAAATTCAGCATGCCCAAAGTCAGAGTCATATTCCCCATCAAACTGGTACTTACTCCTGTATTGCTACTTTGACTCATAACACCAATATCCATCCAGTCACCTAAGAGAACAGCTTCAAAGTCACTCCTCATTTCAAGTTTTAGAACAAACTCTTAGCCCTCTCCTATTCTAACAGGCATTTAATATTTATTATTATCCTGTAGCCACACACACAAATACTTCCTTTCATTGTCTCAATCACTTGTTCTAGTCTTTGTGGATTATTGTCCATTGGTTAGTGCATATGTCTGCATAATAACAATACCACAGGCTGGTGGCTTACACAACAGAAGTTTGTTTCTCACAGTTCTGGAGGCTGGAAGTCCGAGTTCAGGTGCCGGCAGGGTTGGTTTCTCCCCGAGGCCCCTTTCCATGGTTTATAGACAGCCCCCTTCCCACTGACCTGCCTTTCCTTTGTGGTACACACTGCTGGTGTCTCTTCCTCTTCCCATAAAGACACCAGGTAACTGGATTAGGGCTCTACCCTTATGATCTCTTTAACCTAAATTGCCCCCTCAAAGGCCCTATCTCCAAAACAGTCACATTGGGGTTTAAGGATTCAACAGAAGTCACCTCATTAACATAACAAAAGAGAACTTAAAGTTTTCAGAAACAAGCAGGAAGACCAACTACATGTTTCTTACTACAAATCACAATGCAATGGTCTCCCCTTATCCACGGAAAACAAACTCCAAGATCCCGCACTTGCCTGAAACTGTGGATGACGCTGAGCCCTAGAGATACTACGCTTTTCCTGTGCACGTGAATAATTGAAACAGAGAAACCCGGGGTAAGTGTAACTTACCACAACACCCAGCAGACTCAAGAAAAGAACAATGCACAGCCCTAAATGACTGACATGACTGCTGATGCCATCTGTTGGTGGCAGCAAAAATGACATGTTTTGAGTCTGGATAATCGCTTTGTTCAGCTCTATCCAAGTATGTATGTTGGTAAAGGAACCTCCGCATTACCTTTCTTGACCTTCTTCATTCCTCTGTCTGTCAATTTAGGGCCCAGCAGGAGGGTAAACTGAAGAGACTAAGTACAGAGGTGTGGGCAGGAGTAACAAGAACAAAGGATAGTGAAGCACCCAGAAACAAGTAACAACAAAGGGAAGCTATTACCAGCCCTGAACTGAAGGGGCAAAGCAGGAGCAACAGGCTGAAATTCAGAGAACTGGAGAGGGACTGCTTGACAGGAGCTGTAGCCATAAGGTAGAGGAAAAATAATTTGGCTAAGGGAGTAGGGGGAATAAATACCCTGACCTCTTTCTTTTCTTAATACCTATCCTCCCAAAGCCAGAGAGGCAAGGTCACTCAGGCAATGCATTCCATAGAGGTCAGAGTAGGGCAGAGAAGGGTAGAGAATGAATTTGGAGGGTTAGCTGGTGATTCACCAGCATATCTTTCCTTCACAAACTGAGTTTCCTTTCCTCTATTAATTTGTGTGTGTGTGTGCATACATATACATATATATTTGTACATATGTATAAATATACATGTAGATTACCTTGTATTATGGATATTTATTTTATGTATTTGGTTCTCTATATTAATCCAAGATTGAGTTCTTATATGTTTCATTCACAGTGGTAACTATTCTAGCACCTATTATAGGAGGAAATCATAAATAAATATTTTTTGAATAAATAAGTGAATGAGTGAATACTTATTATCTATCTCCATGGCTTAAAACCTTGCTGGGGAAAATGTACCCTACTTTATGTTATGTCTTAATGCCCAGCAAATTTTATCTGGCTCCTGAATGCAATAAGGAAATCAATAAAGCAAACAGGATAATTTACCCAGATTCCCAGCTATAAGTTTATATGGAAAAACAAATTCAAATAACAGACTCTAAGAGAGTTTCCCCCATGGTTTAGCTATTTTTTAAACATTTTTTATTTTATTTTTTATAATTATTGAATTTATTGGGGTAACGCTGGTTAATAAAATTGCACAGGCTTCAAGGGCACTGTCCTACAACGCGTCATCCGCACACTGCAGCGAGTGTTCTCCACCCCAAGCCAAACCCCCTTCCACCACCGTTTACCCCCCTTGCCCTCTTCTGCCTCCCCCACCCCGCTCCCCTCTGGGGATCACCACACTGTTGTCTGTGTATGAGGGGTTTTTTCTTAATCCCTTTACCTTTTTGGCTTAGTTTTCAAAATAAAATTTGCAGTATACGTTAAAAATAAGACTAACTCACTTATCTTTACTTCCAGCTTTAAAACTTCATGTTTTTATGTGGAAGTGGAGAATTGAGTTTATCTCCAAAAGAAGCATTGAAGTCCACATTTGAAGCATTCGACACAAGTCTGACAGCTGAAGTTCAGTACCCAAACAGCCTGTTGAAAACAAGCAAATGAAAGGTCTCCCGGGCACCACAGATGAATTAGTGAGCACGTTCAGGTCGATGCCCCGTTCCCCCAAACACACAGAGAAATCGTGTTTATGGTGATAGATGTTCCTTTGTACGGACGTACCTGTCGATTTCTGAGTTGTGGAAGCTGTTTGATGTAACATTTAAGACAAACACGTAAGTGTATTCATCTCTCTAATTACTCCGGTTGCCTTAATGACCAGGTTGCACCAATTTTTCAGCAGTATTGCAGAAGCGGAGCATACAGTTCTCCAAGCTCTTGTTCCCTTTTATGTGCCCGGTGCAGGAAAAGAGTACAGTGGAGATGGTCTTATAGATATTTTGTTGTTATAGAAAAAGAATGTTTGTAATCTACTGGACATTTTTGAAGGCACATAAAACATGAAAAGGTCAGTTTCGATGGAAAATGTACATTCTGGTCAGTCATTGCTGTTAAGTGCATTGTTCAGCAAAAGTTCCACTATATTGAGTTTCAGGCATCAGTTGAATTGTATTATGGTGAAATTTTTGATTAAGGTAAGCTAACTCAAAATGACAGCCAAGGGCTTTTAAAACTCATATTTCAATGAAATCTGGCGGCACAAAAACAGCTGCTCTAAGTCCCCTCCTCTAGTATTTCAAAGAAAGAATAGCAATGGATTTCTGATACCACATGTGCCAACTGCAGAAATCCTAGACCAGCCTGAGAGACCCAGGGTGAAAGGTCACACTCTGCCTTATACAGATGGCACGTTTAATTATTAAACAGCAATTTTAATCATTTAATCATTTCAGACTCTGAAATGAGAGGTCTTCTCAGGTATCTTGAAGCTTGTTGCAACCTAAACTCTGCTGTCAAACTTCTATGGAGTCAGTAGGTAGCAGATGTGATTTCATACCCTAAGTTGATTTACACTCTCATGTGAGTTGAATTTGTTTTGCAGGCTCTAAAACACATTTCTTAGAAACAAAGAAACTGAAGGTCATGTCTTTGGCAGAGAATATACCAACCCCTAGCAGGAAAGTTAAATCTAAATCCTTGCTCAGACTTAAATCAGAATCAAATTTTTCAGGAGGATGACTGAATGGGCCCCCTTTTCCAGCAAAATTATTTGCAGTTCTCCTGGAAAATTTTGCATATAGCCTTAAAAAATGTTTCAGAAAAATTTCCTTAGCTTAATGCACTACAAAAAACTAAACAGTCCCAGCAAAGTGTCTGGTATGTAATGCTCAGTGAATGTTGGCCCCTCCTCCCATCAAGTGAGAGCTTGCACACACTCCCACGCATACTCTGGAACTCAAGTGGATGTGGTTTGGCAAGAACTATAGGAAAAAAATCAAGGATAATGCCACTAATCTCTAATGGCAAAGTCAAATGCAAATCTTAGAGTTAATGTGTTCATTAGATGAAGGAAGTTATACTATTACTGAGCCAATAATAATAGCAAGTATTGATCGACAACTTATATGTCAGGCACTGTGCTAAGTTCTTTACATGTTAATACTCCTAACAGTTTGATGAAAAGATGCTGTAATTATCTTCATTGTACACATGAGGAAACTGAGACAGAGAGAAGTTTAGATGCCTCTCAGGTCACACAGCGGTAAGTGGTAGAGCCAGGACGGCAAAGCAGGGCACTCAGATTTCAAAACCCACGACTGTGCCGACACACCCCAGCTGGAAACCAGCAGGAACACCCGCTGTTGGACAAGCTGGGCGTGTTCCTCGCTGCCGAGAGGGAGCACGCACAGCATGGGGCCGTGTGGGTGTCTCAGTAAGGTTTTGGAAAGGACTTAGGAAGAATTTGGTTTCACGTTAGGTGATTTGGGGGAGGGCTTAGGAAGCAGGGCTTCTCTGTGGATTACCTGGATGCTCCCAGGAAGTGGGGGTAACATCGTGATTGGGTATTTTAATGAATGTTACAAAGAAAGAGAAAGATTAGAGAGTTGGCAGTGGTAAAGCAGCAGCAGTCACACCTGGAAAGCAGGTGGGAGAGTCAAGAGTTGAACTCAGGTGGTCCACTCTGGAATCTGCACATTTCCCTGCTGTTAGGCTAAGGCAATGGGAGCAGCAGCAGAAGCGAGGCAGGGGTGATGGGAGAGACGTTTCCCAAATAACCAGCTGAGGCGTCCAAGTGGCAGATGGGCACCACAGAAGTCTCCGGGGGAGCTCACTGCTCTAACAACAGTCTGAAGTTAAAAACAAAGGTCCCAGTCCCTTTAGCGGACGTTTTCGCTTTCCTGAAAGCCTTCTAGGCCCGCCTGCTCACAGGGGCCCACTGAACACTCTTCTGGGTTTCAAAAGCCTCAGTCCCATTATTTGTGCGTGTGATCAGGCAACTTTTCCCCAGGAGACTCAGGGCCGTGCTGGCAGCCCGATGTCCCCAGTGGATTGGACTGGGGCTCCCCTCCCGGCACTCCCGGACCCACTTGCAGCGGGGTCACCTCCTTCTGGGGTCTCGGACCCTTCTCGTGCTGCTGCCAGGAGGCTGCTGTGTTAAGGTTTGATAGAAATCTCCTTAGGAGGAGTGAAATGAGTATCTGTCGTTCTGTCGTGAACAGCAATTCTCCCCCTTTCTTGGATAAGAAACCCTGATTTCCCTTGGGACCTCCCCTTTCCCCAGCACAGAGTCCTGGAAGGACATGAAATGAAGGTGCCCTCCCGGCAGCCCCCTCTGGCCAACTGACTCACAGACCGACTCACAGACCAACGCGGGGGGGGGGGGGGGGGGTGCTGCTCCACCGAATAGGGCAGATCAGTCCCTCTCCTGACCCTGAGTGCAGTGAGGCCGACAGGACTGGGTGCAGAGCAGATGGGTGGTGGTTCTCTGCGGAGGCTGTCCAGATCCCCAGAGCTGCTTCCGTCCCTCTCCTTCCTGAGGCCTAACTGTTCAGCATCTCCTGCGACTCTCAGCTGCCTAGAATACTTCCAATAACGTGTTGGCTTAAGTTTGTCAGTTCTTATTGTTTGCCTCAAAAAAACAAAACAAAACAAAACAAAACCCTAATTGACACATAGAGTTTATTGGATAATGTCTTCTATTGAGCAGAGGTTTGGGAAAATGTCCTTTAACAGTGTCAGTTCAAAACAGCGAGACAGGACATGCAGTTAAAGCTCTGGTTTCTGGCTCACATGGAAACCGACTATGCTTTTCCAGACGGCTCTTGCTTTATTAAGGCTATTAGTCATTTTTGCCCAGCACTGATAGGTGGTCAGAATAAATGGTCACAAAGATAATGGGTCTTTGACCTTGATTTTCATTATGTGACTCTTTACCTTTCTTCTCAATGGGAACAGATGATGTTGAATTCACAGCCCTTCTTCAGCTTGTTTTATTGACCAACAAAAAATGGGAGAAACAGATTTCTTTAAATCTACTCACAGGAAGATGTGATTAAGAGCTTCCTAAATCTAAAGACTATTTCTCCAAAAAGTGTACTGCTCTCCAAAGTCACAGATGTCCTCAAATGGGGTCATATGCTCTCTTGACACAAAAATAACCCATTTGCTTCCAGTTGTTTGGCCTTGTGCTGATTCATTTGAAGCCGCACCAAGCAGTCCTCGGGAAAGAAAGTCTTTGGTGACAGAGCGGGAAAGAACAGGGCTATAACCACACCTCTTGAAACACATTCAGGGCGGCGAACAGGAGGCACTGACTGAATCTCTGCATGGGAACATGTGCTTGCAGATACAGGCGAGTGGTTTTATTTTAGAAATGAGATATCCTGGGAGCTTTATTCTGTAAAGTAGCAGGATACACTGAGAAATACGATCATTCTCAAATACTTGCCTGTTCTTACTTTCAAATTGCCTAAAAAGTCAAGTTATTTAAGCTCTCTTAGCCTCAGTCTCTTCCTTGGAAAAAACGGGGATAGTAAGGGTACCTACCATTACGGTACTGGGGTTTTAGGGAAGGCAATCAAACCTGTCTCCAGGGGTGGGCCTCAGTTTTGTGGAGCCTGAAGCTTCTGATTTTTAGAGGTGTCTTTAAACATATATATAAAATAAGTTATAAGGCTATCAGGGGAGGGCCCAGCAGCTGAAGCTTTATTACCTTCAAGGTACCTCTACCTCGGCCATCCTCCATTCTCCAAGCCAGGAACCAGCTGAGAAGGTAGACACAGAAGTCAGACACTGAACAATTCAAAATCGAAAAGGTTCTAAAAACCAAAAGTAGTTTGTAACTCAATTGGCATTAAATCCAACTCATTTGACAGTAAACTCTGATCTGAGTTGGTGTGATATAGTCTTCATTTATCTCATTCTGTGAATATGTTGCAGAAATAAAATATGCTCGATGATGGGGGGTTGTCACAAAACCTGCAGAAGACCATATAACCTTTCGAAATGGGAAAACATCCGAGTTTTGAAATGCACGTGGCCCCAGGAATTTTAGATAAGGGATTGTGGACAGTGTCGGTTTCTTCCCTACACAGCTGAATTGGGGAACACGTCAGAAGTCCAGAAGTCGGGGCAGAGGTCTCCAGAGCAAGCCTTGTGCCTGGAAGACCAGAGAGCCTCCAGGCTGCAGAACAGGCCTCCCTGGGGAAGGGCTGCAGCTGCTCCTTCTCTCAAGCTCACCAACTCTCCCAAACTTCTCCTGAGGAGGAAGAAATTATGTAAGGGGCAGATTTGAGAAGCCTGAAGAGTGACTCCTAATTGTTTTCCTCCTAGGAAGTCCAGAAAAACATACACATAAATACCCCCCACTAACAATGGGGATATTGTGAAGTTTAAACAAAACCACTATGTAGAGCCTTTTTCCTGACCCATAGGAAGCCCCAGTAAGTACAGTGACTGTCGCACATGAATCTCGTGCACTGGAGTCATTTCCCTCTGGACTCAGTCCCAGAGAGTGACTCCCACTCTGGTCTCTCTGGGCAGCTGAGGAGGCTGCTTAGAAGAGTCAGTATTGCCCTCAAGAAGAGTGCTGGCCCTTAAGGGATAGGTTTTGTCTCACGATTTCATGCTCTCTCTCCTTCTCTTGTATTCCCTTTGTCCTGATTTCTTCACCCACTCATTTCACATTGACTTTATCTGGTTACATTTTATTTATTTTTAAACTGTGTGTGTGTTTATTAAATACTTTCAATCCTTTCTGGAACAAGGATGAGTATAATTATATAAATAAAAAGAATTCAAAAGTGTCAGGAGTATTTACTACTTACTCCACATAAAATATAGATGATGTCAGTCAACCATGGTGGAGAAATCCAGTGATTAAGAGGTCTTGCATGACTGAAATGTGGTGGAAGAAATAGCCTATGGGTCAGATATTTTTGTACCCAATTATCTTCTGGCTCCCTTTAAAGGCATTAATGAAGTAATTCATCTGTTTTTATGAGATATGCCTGATGAATCAAACTTTTTTTAAAGATTTTATTTATTTATTTTTAGAGAGGGAAGGGAGGGAGAAAGAGAGAGAGCGAGACACACATCAATGTGCGGTTGCTGGGGACCTGGCCTGCAACCCAGGCATGTGCCCTGACTGCGATGCTTTGGTTCGCAGCCCGCGCTCAATCCACTGAGCTACGCCAGCCAGGGCTGAATCAAATGTTTTAAGAATGAAAAAAGGCACTGGAGTGGGGAAGAGAGAGGAGCAATGTGAGGCTTTGGGGTAAGTAAAACATAAGCTATGTGAAATTAAAATTAGGGATTAATCCATTCTGACATAATTATTTTTACTTTTTTATAACTACAAAATTAACATATGTCTATTGTAGAGTATTTAGGAAATAAATATTCATACAAAAGAAAATAATAAAAATCACCCAACTCCTTCAACTATTAGATCATTGTTAACATTTTGATGTAGTATATCTACCAAGTCTTTTTTTATTTGCATAGATACTATTTTATTTTTCTAAAGTAGGATCATATTTTATTTATTGTTTTATTACTTGCTTTTTCAGTTAACTACGGATCTTAAATATCCTCCCATATTATTAAATAGTCCTTTAAAATAATTTTTGTAACATAAGTAATACCTACTCATAGTAATATGTTTAAATAATAGAGAATTGTATGGAGACAAAAGTAAAGTTCTGCTTATTTCACCAATATCCCATTTTAAATATGAGAAAAGACTAAAATTATACAGGAGAAACTGATATACTTGACTTCATAAACATTAAAAACTTTACAAAGCAAAAGACACTCACGAAACATAAACAATAAACAACAAACTAGGAAAAATATTTTCAATGGAAATGACAGATAAATGACTACCTTACTACACAAAAACCTTTTACAAAAAAAGATGTTCAAAAACAGGTATATTTTTAAAAATAGGATAAAGATGTGGTTTGCACCTCACTAATAAAGAACTGCAAGTGGCTAAAGAAATAAACAAAAAAAAAGAAAAGAAAATTTAAAAGGCAGTAGAAAATCAACTCCCTCATTCATAAGGAAGTGAAAATTAAAACAGAAAAGAACAGGCTTTGGTAATACTCATTGTTGGGATGATGTGAGGACTCTTTTCAATCACAGTGGAAGTGATGCAACCCTTTTGAAGGATGAATTGGCAATATCAACATCCTAAATACACATAGGTTGTCTTTATCCCATTTAGTTATGTAAAAAGATATATACAAGGACATTTGTTACAGTAATGCTTGAATGTGAAGTTCTCATATTTAAATGAACTTGTCAGAAACATTATGCCTTGGAATTACTTAGATTAACCGCTAGATGTCACAATTGTTCCACAAGAATAGAGCTACAGCCTGCTAAATCAAATGAATTCGAAGGCTAAAAACTTTTCCATATATACCCTAACTCTGTTCTTTTAGAATAATTGGTACTTATAGCATGCCACCCAGTGCAACTCTAAAACAAGGACCATTTTCCATACCACAAAGTATTTTGCAAAAGAGCATTTCACAAAGTGATCTTCAAATTATCTTAAAAAAAATCTTTTCTCACACTTCCAGTCAAGATGGAGGCATGGGTAAACACGGCTCACCTCCTCACACAACCACAGAAAAGTTACAGCTAAACAATAGAACAATCATCACTCAGAACTGTCAGAAAATCAAGCTGTATGGAAGTCTGATGACTAAAGAATTAAACCACATTTGCCCTGGCTGGTGTAGCTCAGTGGATTGAGTGCCGGCTGTGAACCAAAGCATCGCAGGTTCGATTCCCAGTTGGGGCACATGCCTGGGTTGCAGGCCACAGCTCCCAGCAACTGCACACTGATGTTTCCCTCTCTCTCTCTTTCTCCTTCCCTTCCTTCTCTAAAAATAAATAAAAATAAAATATTTTAAAAAAAGAATCCACATTTATCTAGATGGGTAGGAGGACCGGAGGGGCAGAGGTGCAGAGATACATAACCAGCTGGTCCCAAACCCATGTGTGGTGGATATAAAACAGAGGGCTATCTCAGGAGCCAGGGGTCCCAGCCCCACACCAGACCACCCAGCCCAACATTCCAGTGCCAGGAAGGTAAGTCCCCATAACTCCTGGCTGTAAAAACCAATGGGAGTTGGGGTGGTAGAAGAAACTGCGGGATTTTGAAGCCTCTCCTCTTAAAGGGCCTCACACAGCAAATGGACTTACACAGACTCACTGTCTGGGCTCGGGCACTGAGGCGGCAGCTTGAAGGGCACCACTGCTGTGGCATACGGGGAGAAACCAAAGAGTCTGGCATCAGGGTGACAGCTGGGGGACAGGTCCCTACCAGACAGAAATGCAGACAGAGGCCATCCTACCTTTTCTGAGCCTTGCCCCCACACAGCCACAGTGCAGTGGCACCAATATCTGAGTCTCCATCAACCTGGCTCACATGGAAGCCTCACCCTGACAATTACCCAAGGGTCCACTCCATCCAACTAACGGGCCCACCCCAGCTGGTAACAGTGGCTTTTCCATATGAGGGGCTGGGCCAGGTGCAGGCTTCAGACCTCCTAAATTCTCTCAAACAACAGCTGAGCCCAGCCCCTGTACCTTTCACTGAGTGGTCCCAGATCTGGCACGAGGGGCAGCCACCTGCAGGTTGCTTTATAGCAGATGCCAAGGAGCTCCAGACAGAACACAGGTGGAGGCTGATCTCGGCCTGCACCACCCAGGAAAACCCAGAGCCTATGCACCCAGGGGACAGTTACAGACCATGTCAGAGCTCCACCCAACCACTTCCACAAGCCATGGAGGGAGGTAGTTGCTGGCCAGGGGTCACAGCCAGTCCTACCAGCTGTCTGGCCTGGGTAAATCCCTCCCATTGACCTGCTGACAGCAACCAAGACTCATCTACAAGAGAGAGTACACGACTCACACGGAATACTTCTCAAGTACACAACTTGGAAGACAGGGGAGGCGGTGCCACTGGACATGAAGAACAGAACCACTCTACGTGATGTAGCTAATACTTAAGAGGATTGCTAATTTTCTTAGTCTCTCCTAATGACTTCAATAGAAATAGTAAGTCAGGAGGATCCTGGCAAAAGTGACAGCAGTCATGACGTAAACCTATAGCTACCTGTAAAATGTAAAACAAAAATAGATTTGTTTTTATAAACTTATTTTTATGACCAGCAGTCATATATTTTGGATCTCACATCTGGACTTATGAATAATCATCACGGTGAAGCCAGGCACACTGTATGAGGTGCTTCATCTGCCGTTCTTCACAAACACATCTACTGCACACGGCAATAACCCTAGGAGTAGATGGCACTGTTCTTGCTGCAGATGGAAAGGTAAGTAACTTTCCCCTTGCAGAGCAAGCAAGAGGCAGTTTGGATAACATGACAACTCGGCATGCCCCCCAAGCTGGCGTATTGCCTTCCTGAGTGCCCTCGTGCAGACCAGCTACAGAGTGTGTGGAGTCCAGCACCAGAATGAAAACGCAGGGCACCTAGTTCAAAAATTAAGAAATTTCCAAGTGACCACAGAACACTGAACCAAGGGCAGGACCCTTCTGAGCACAAGGCCTTGTGTGAATGTGCAGGTCTCATGCCCATGACACCAGTCCTGCTCTGAAGTCACAATTCCTACAAAAAGCACAGATCTGGTGGGAACTGGGGGAGGGGGCGGGTGCTTCCTAGCTGCCCGCAGTTTAATATGGTTCCAGTCTGTGCCACTGTGGAAGCATTGCTAATTCTCTTGGCAGTCTGAGTGACTTTGCTTGTGACAAAAAATTCAGAGCATCTGTAGAAACAAAAACAAATACATAAACACAGACGGCTAGGCTGCCAGTCTCTTGATATGTTCCTGACAATAACAGGATTTTAAAGTAAAACATAAGAGTAAGATGATTTTATTTTCTTTGCCACTTTTCTCTTTTGACATCTTAAAAGTCTAAATAAAGTCAATTTTTGTCCATCATTCTGTCACAATTTCACTTCTAAGGACACAGAATTTCACTTGAGCTGAACTACAGATACTTCTTTTACCACCAGGTGTCAGTACTCATTTCCCGCTCGCTTCTCTGTCGAAACTAGCCTAATTCCATGGCCCTTGTGGTTCTACCTGGGGAAGTTCACTCATTTCCCCCTAGTCTACTTTTGGCTTTCTCCACCTTAGTGCCTGACAAGCTGTGCAGGCCAAGTGGAGAGAGAAGCAGTCTAAAACGAGTAGGAAGCTCTGAGGTGTTGCTCAGTGAGTTGGGCCTCCTCCTGCAAACTGAAAGGTTGCTGGTTCAATTCCTGGTCAGGGCGCATGCTGGGTTGCAGGTTCAGTCCCTGGTCAGGGTGCATGGGGAAGGCAACCAATCGATGTTTTTCTCTCACATCAATGTTTCTCTCCCTCTCTTCTCCTTTCTCTAAAATCAAAAATTAAAAACAACATTTTTTAAAGAGTAGGAAAAGTTGGTTTTTGGTGTTTTCCACTGTTGTGCCATTTTCCACTTGGGTCACATTTGCTTCTGCAAATCTCCTTTTTCCTGCAACCAAAGAGCCCAGTGTCCTTAGGCTTCTGTCCCCCAACCCCACCCCTCACCCGACGGGAGCCCAAAACCACCTTGTTGGGTCCCTTTTCAGGCCAAGTGTTAGCAAGACACTCAGATAACATGCACTGTACTGAAATGTCAATACAATTTGGGTTCTCTGTCCCAAACCTTTTTTCTTAGTAAAGGGAGGTATAGCTTGTTACCTCAACTGCCTAGTGAGTCTTAGAATCAGCTATTTCCTCTCCTACCTAGGAAATTATCAGCTTTATTTTCTTCCTGAAAACTAACCCCATAAATAATCAAATAGATAAAAATAAATGATGTATTCTCATTGTTTATTTTTATATGGTAGTCAATAGTAATCATATAACTATTATGAATATCAGATTCGTTTCCTTATAACTGTATTTAACTTTTATCCCAAACTCCATGTATGTTTACCCTTCAGTTTATTTCTCTAATATTAGTAGTCACTCACCACCTAACCAAAATTAGAGAGAACTCTGCTCCCAATCTAAGCTCAGGTATCTCTCACCTCCCACCCCCAACATACACACTTCAGATTAGGCTGTTTTATCACATGTTGGTAATGAATATTCAGCACTCCCCAAAGGAAGCTGAGATTGCGAGATTTTTTTTTATGATACGGAGCAAGGAGAGCTCACACACCTCTTCACAGCATAAAAACAAATATTCTTCAAAATCAATCCCCTCCATTTGCTTTAGCTCTGTGTATTAGTCATCTATTACTGTAAAATAAATCACTCCAAGACTTATCCTCTTAAAACAACAACGAGCATTATTTTACACAGTTTGTGGGGGTCGGGAGTTGGGGGCAGCTCACTGGCGGACTCTGGCTTGGGGTCTTTCTTTCACACAGGCAGCAATCACACTGTCACCATGGCTGCAGTCATCGGAAGGCTTCGCTGGGGTTGAGGAACTCTGCTTCCCACTCGGCTCCCTAACATACGTGGCCAGCAACTTGACACCCGCTGTTAGTTAACGGGAGGCCTCAGTCCCTCCTACAATAACCACGGGGCTGTGCCTGTTCTTGCAACATGGCAGCTGGATTTGCCCAAAGCAAGTGATCCCAGAGAGAAAGGCAGAAACTACAATGTTTTATGACCAATAACCTCAGAAGTCACACACTACCATTTCTACAAAATCTTATTGGTAACTTAGGTCAGCCCTGCTCAGGGCTGGATGGAACCACACAAGGGTACGAGTACCAGGAAGCAGGCATCATTGGGGGCATCTTACAGGCTAGGTATCTCTTTCCATCAAAAAGGAAACAGAAATTCCCTGAATAAGGATGTAACCAATCTAGTGGTCGCTGCAAAGGGATATTCCTTACTATTATTAAATCTGCATTCTTTGTTACATTCGATTTGTGAGCTATCATGTCAATAATCGTTGCAAGTCTTATAAGCTATGGGCACAGTGAGAAAAACCTTCCTTCCAGATAATGCTTGTGTTGCTATGCTGTGAGGAGCACTCCGCTTTTCCTGGGTCTGTATTCTTTGATGTACTCCTGTGTGTGCCACTGCTCAAGACCTCCCTTCTACTCAGACCTAAAGGGCCTAGTCTCTGTGCTGACAGTTGCTGAGATACTTTAAGGAGGTGAGAGGCTGGGTCATATTCGAATTTTATTAGGTTCAGGATGGATTGGTGGTAGGGAGGGAAATGGAGCAATACTGGAGACAGTCCCTTTATCACAGTTTTACAGCTCTCAGCACTCAGTATGATTCCTAATTTCCTCATGAACTAACCTGAAGCTCAGCAAATTGATTCTGCCTGGGCAATGGAGTGTGCTGGTAAAGGTTTAACAAACAGCTCTCAAAAATAAAGAAGAGACGGAGTGAAGGAAGGGGTGGGGAAGGAGAGGAAGGAAAAGAGAAACAGAATCTAGTTTGTACTATTGGCCAATATCTGCGGCATAAATGCTCCCACCACGGCCAATTTCAAGCAACTGATGTCACTGAACAGGAAGTTTGGAAGAGGTGTGCACAACTGACCACTAACACCTGGCTCCAGTGGCCAGGAGCAGGTTAGCAGGTTGGAAACACGAGGGACCAGCTGAGCCAAAGCCCTGACTCACATGGCCAGCAAGGGGGAGGGTGGGCTTCCTGCTCACCCCAGAGTGGCGCTGCCGGGACCTGGGCCTCCCCACTCCCTGCAGCAGCCTCCTGGTGCTGAAAACCCCACCGGGACCTTCCAGACCACAGGGCTAGCCTGAGAGTGAAGGCAAGAAAAGAGACGTGGGGGTAGAGGAAAACCTATTTTAAAATACAACCAAATGATCTTGATTTACTGAAAGTATCCTTTCAAACTGAGGAGTGTGAATCTTGGATTGAAGCCACTAGTATAACGCAGTTTAAGTATTGGTAACACCTTTTCTCTTAATGAAAAGTTACCCTTTTATATTAAACGACACCCCCCTCCTCCCCCGCTTTATATACTCTCTACAGAGGATTTTAGTGAACGAGCCCTCCTCAGAATCACAATTACTAGTCTCCTACTCACGGGACTTGGTCACACCAGTTTTTTCATACAAAACACAGAACGTTTCCTTTCCTCATTCACTGCCTCACTTTCTTCCTTAAAATTAGAAGAATTTGTTTTGTAAGACAGTGTGGAATTTGGCGTGTTTCCAAACAATATACAACAAGCCCAAATTCCCTGTTAACAGCAGACTGGGTGTGAACAGCAGTGCTGTGGCCCATAGACCATCCTGGGCTGGAGGGTGGCATTTACTGCTTTCCTTTCTTCTCCACTTATTTACATCAGTACGGACACATGGATTTTTGCTCTATTCATTGGGTTTTAAGCCATTACTGCGTTCTCTTTCGATGCTCAGATTTCCTGGATCTGGCCATTGAGGACCTCTCTGAGACTGGCCCCTGTGTAACTTGATAAGCCCCCAACATTCCTTGAGCATTTCCTTCCTTTCTGGAAGAACAAGATGTATTGGGCTCATCTTGTACTTTCCTAGCCCAGGACTAGAATCAGTCTATTCTCCAAGGAGTTATGTGTGGAATGTTTTCAATAACTGGTCTTGGATAACAGTTGCAAATAATCTGTATTTCTCATTTCTGGTTGGCAAATCCATCTCCTTTGAGTTTCATTAGCAAGAAAGGCTTCTCTTGCACTTTGTCACCCTCAATGAGCCTGCCCAGCTGAGGGGCGATCTCTACATTGTGGGGTGTTAGCATCATCAGCTGGGGATACCCGGCCTGGTGCAGCTCCCCATTTCCAGTGCAACACACGGCTCTGCCAACCAAGGTGCCGTGGGTTCAGTGAGGAGTACACATGAGAACTAGCCCCAGAAGGCTGTAATCCAAAAGTCGAAAAGCTCATTCCAGGTTTCAGAAATTGTAAGGTGACTCACCTGTCAGGACCACTTCTCCTGGCGACCTCATTCTGCAGGGTAAGGAAAGGTCCTCCTACTTAACCACTGGGTAACTCCCACTCTCCAGAATCACAGACCATTATTAGGTAATGCCACTGATGAGGCGTATCTGGCACAGTGATTCCAATTAGTGCTTTTTCGTGGAATGCTGAAACAGCAAACTTCTAGGACCACTCTTAGAAGTGGGAAAAAAGGGGTCCATGCTTCTGAAATAATAAATCCAGTCTCCAATTCCTTTACAATTGCTATTCTATACAGCTTTAAATGGGGTGTGTCTTCTTAAATTAGCATATATTTGAAAAATATTTCTCAAAATATTTTACCTTAAAGCATGGAGGAAAATGAGGATAGAAATAGAAACTTGTAAAAATACATCTTTTAATAACATCAAGAAGTACAGTGCAATTTTATCGAGGTTTTTACATTGCAGCTTACAACAAACATATTATCTATTACAGTGAATATTTACAAGTAAAGTAAACTTAGGGTTCTTTTCTCCCACACAGGATAAACCAAATCTGGTGCATCATACAACATTTAAGGTTTCTCTTCAAGCTGGCTTCTGTAAAAGGCCCTTAATTTAAGCTTGTGAAAACAAAAAAGATCCCCCATCACAATGACAGCCTGATGAGTGCTCAAAAGTTACAAAAAGGAGTTGTAAATGCTTGCTTTCCTTTGATGGCTTTGAAGAATAGCTACTGATAGCAAATCTGAAATATTAAAAAGAGGGAAACAGCTGTTTGTTTTGTCTGGTGAATCTGTAATAAATACCGATTTAAGGTGACATTATGTAGAGAATCGAAAAGATTCTTGCAGGAAAAGTTAACATTTATATTTATGATCCCATGGGCTAAAACTCTGATATATTAATGGTTAATTCTACCTTTCCTTAACATTGTTTATACAAAGAACAGAGAGAAGGTTGAATTCTTGACACTTCTGGACAAAGTGAGTGAGAGAGGGGACTGAAATTAATTAGTAAAGGGGGAAATTAATATTAATACCAAAATTCTACCTGCCACTGTCTTGGAATGATCAAGATTCAGCTCAGTCTGAGAAGAGTTAAAAGGAAGAGAACTGAAGGAAATCGGGAGCTGTAACTAAAAGCCCACAGTCATGCATGCTTTCTCCGAACGACATTTAGAGATTATAGACCTGGATTTACTTGCTACATACATAAACTAGTGTTGGTATTAGGGGGAAAAAAGTACCACTTACATCCACGAAGTACCAGAGTCATACTCAGATTTGCAAAGAGGCATAAGAATCTGTTTACCATGCAACTGGCCATTTGTACAATGCTAAAACAGCCCAGTAATGGGTAATGGTTACTGGAACAAAATCCTTGTGAACACAGTACCGATGTGTAGCAAATTACACCAATTAAGTAAGCAGCTCAAATTCACACGGGCAAAGACCCAATATCCCTGAATTTCTAAGCATCTGTCTCAGTGCTAACAATTTCATCTAAATCCTAGCCCATTTGAAGAGATTTTAAATACTCCTCCCTCATCAATACACTTTTAGAGGTGAAAAGTAAACAGTTAATTTCTCTACCACTTTTTCCTGTTCTCGTGAAGCTTATATAGTGTTATTACAGTTTCTAGGCTAAGGTAGGTGCTCTAAATGATCCAAAAAATTGAATTTCTAGGTTCCAGAACATTTCTGGCACTGCTCAATAAGCTTGTCTACCAGAAAGCCATGTCTCTGCTTAAAATATATTCCTGCATCAATGATTACGGAGTTAAGACCAGCTACCAATGAAGTCAGACTGTTCCCATTTCTTAGTGAATGGGACGTGGTCGCACACTTTTCATGTAACCTCTGTAGCACCTACTGAAGGGCTGGGCATAGATCCGTGCTCAAGGAAACGCTCAGTGATGGGGGCAGGCACTGAGTCAAGAGAGAACGTGGTCATGGTGAAGACAAACCTTACTTCACCCTTCACTTGGCAGTCACGAGAGTGAACCTCTGACGTTTGTCACTGAAGAACAGAGGCTTGTCCCCTGCCACTGTCTAAAAGAGAACAAACCACTTCAGCCTCTTGATTTCTTTTCTCTTAGTCACTAAGAGATTATACATGGGCATGAGTACCACTTGGTGGATGGTATCTGTAAAAAATGTTTTTCTGCCTCAGAGGAAGCACCAATCCATCTCATGGCACATTTTAACTCCAAGAATACAATTTATAAAATTATTAACTCTTAAAATTGTTAAATGTTATCCATACCAATATATATTTCTAATGCTAGGCTTATTTTCTCTATTACTTAAAATGCATTTTATTTTTAAACACTGGCATGAGGTAGAAGGAACTCAGAAAAAAAAAGTAATCTTCAAAATACCAAACTCTATCCAATACAATTAGCCCCAAGAGAGAACTAAGAAAATTCACAGCCTTAAGCTGGTAGTCTAGTTGGACTACTGTAAAGGTATCAATTACCCTTACTGAAAGAAGTTTCTTATATCTGAAATTGCCCTTTTTTGTTTTTTACTGGTTTAAGGTAGTATAGAAAAAGGACCACACACATTCTGAAATATTCATAAAGATCATATATAACAGCTTCTCTCAGCCATCATTTTTTACACAATCATGTTGCCCTAAATCACTTCAATTGAGACACGGGTCCTTTCCACTTGAATTACTGATCAGGTATCAATATGGAAGTTAAAAGTCCTCCTAGCATAAGAAGCAAGATACAAGGAATGACTCACATTTAAAATAAAGTACTTTCCATAAAACTAGCAGCACTTCATTCTACCAGAACATACAGATTTGGCTTCAGAGACTGGTCAGAAACAAGGGAAAATGTGTAACTGTCTGAAACAGCTCCTTGTACAAGAGAAATGTGAGGCTAAAAGTTTTCTTTTAACAACTATTTCTCCATTAAGTGGTGTGAGAAACTACTGGAATGTCAATTTCAATGGCAGAGAGGCGGGAGCGTGCTGAATAGGGCTGTGAGTAAGTGTGCATACTGGGAGGATGGGAGTACAGTGGTTGCCAGAAAGGAGAAGGCAAAGATTTGCACGCACAATACCAAACAAACAGGAGAAGGGAGGTCATAAACAGGCCCCCAGCACTAGCGATTGTGACATACACTGCATAGTCAAACGTAAAGACTGGCTCGAACTTCCTGTTCAGGTGAATGTTGTAAAAGAAGACCCAGATGGATGGGGAGAGGCTCACAGTACCTGCCAGGAAAAAGAGCAGCCCGGCCACCAGGTGGCAGCCTGCACTATTGACTAGACACTTGGCCAGTTTGATGTTGGGCACCGAGGACCTGAAAGCCGTGTTACACATTCCAATCAGGCAGAGCACCAGGGCACCCACTGCGATCAGGATGCTGAGGGGCAGGGCAAACTGGAGGACCCGCAGGTCCAGCTGGTCAACCGATGAGTACCAAGTAGTGTCGTACATCAGGCAGTCGCTGCTCCCGTCGTATCGGGCACACTTCACCCACAGGCCTGTGTAAACAGTCAGGTTCTTCTCATTTTTGTTGAATGTGATCAGTCGTAATTTTCTCCAGTTGGGAAGCAGAGTCCCCGCAAACAGGCCGGCTACCGAGGCAATTCCACACAGGAAGGAGAGGACCGTGGCTGCATGGACGTCCCGACAGCCCATGGCAGGCAGGCTTGTGCAGCACTGTCAGTCAGACTAGGGGTGACACACAAGAGAACAACGCATGAGGGGACAGTAAGAGAGCAACATAACTAATGATGTCACTGAGAAGAGGAAATTCTGTCCTTGCAGCCTCCATACGTGCAATAAAACTGTCGATAAATACAAGTGTGTGAGACCTCAGGGCACAGGTGCGCACACATTTGCTCGCTTACCACTCGCTGACTGGGTCATGTAGCAACTGAAGCCTTTAGACATGAGTATTTTTCTTCACAGCAAATCAGAGGATCCACCAAAATAATTTCGAATTCTCTTAACATCACATCTGAAATTCTTTTGGTTGTTAATAATTGTTCAACACACATATATTGAGTACTTTCACATGTCAGGCATTCAAATATACAGGGTCAGGGCATTCAACAACCATCAACTACAAACACCACAAATTCAGCCTCAAATGCTCATGCAAATGTAAAATGAGACTAGCACACAGCAGAGGGGAAGGCAGCTGTAAGGACACAGGTGCAGGGAAAGGAGCACACCAGGGCGGCAGACTGCCTGGGTTCTAATCCCCACGTTCTCACTTACTAGCCCCGTGACCTTATCTACTAACTTCTCTGTGCCTCATTTTTCTCATCTGTAATATGTGAAAAGCAACAGTGTCTACCTCACAGAACCGTTCTAAGTATTTAATGAGTTAATATAGCATCAAATACTTAAAACACATCAAGTGCACTGTAAGCACAAGGCAAATGTTAATGAATTACTTCTCAGTGACCAGCTCAATGCTTGGCACACTGAAGCAGTTCAGAAAACATGTGCTGCATAAATGGTAAAGAAGAGAAAGCAAACACCTCATTCTTTTACACTGGGCACACTGGAAAATTACAAAATGTAAATGGACTCCTCTCCACTGAGTTTGCCAAAAGAAAAGACAAAGGTCCCTGAAATTATTCTGCTCAGCTACTTCCTGGCTGCTTCAAGATTACCTGCGTGCTTCGCAAATTATTGTACCACTGGTTACTGGTTATTACATTAGTACATTACTACTGCCTCTTATACTGTTACTGCTCACGTAAGATGAACGCTAACATTTCTGAAGTAAGGGTTACCTATTTCTATTAATGCTATTATAAGGAAAAGATGTGGCCAAGCCTTTCTCTCATCCCAAATTAAAAGGCGGTGTCCTCTTTCTGTATATGACAAACTATAACCAGTACCTTATTCAGTTTTAATTTTTTCAAAAGTTTGAAATTCACTCTCCAAACACTACTTTCTCTCCGCCTTCTCTCATGCCCCTATGAGGCAAAAGGACAGACCACTTTAATAAGGTAGCACGTTTACTTCTTTCAGTCAGATCACGAGGAGGCGGCAAGATTGAGAATATTCTTACTTCTGGATACAGTACAGGTTTACGAATCCATCACCTTTTGCAGGGCCAAATCTTATCTACTGAGATGATGGAGTAGCATTCCCAAGGGGTTCAGGGATCAGAAAGAAAAACACGACCAAAATGCTACAAAACTGGGTTAGGACTTGACCAAATGTATTCAGATGAGAAGACCAATGTTCTTTGGAAAATTATGTGTTTGCATATTTAATCTACTCATGTAAACCAGGAATAACTTTAGTAGCAGAAAATACAGGTATGTGTACACACTGACCTATACACACATATATATAAAAATATACAATATAAAGTCAGAGTTTAAGCACAAGAGACCATATTTAAAATCCTCAAATTTACATATAATTAGTTCTCAGTTACTCTATTATATTAATTTATTATTGGTTTCTCATGCTGCTTTCTGTCAATGTTACCAGAAGTAGCAACTGTTTAAGAAAATGTTATACATGAAAAGAAAACAAGGATTATAACCGTTATTTATTTTTCTGTGCAAACTGGGGAGAAAAACTGTCTTGCTTAAATTTAGCAACCAACCACCTTGGTCCAGCAATGGAAACTCTAGTGCAGGTTCAAGAATATTTACACTGGAAAATGCCTAATGAAACTGAGGGTTCTCACGACTTTTATTAAATTTAGGTTTAAATCCTACCTCTAGTAATAACACCTCCCTCTCTCTCCCTCTCCATGTATATATACACACATACATATACATACAGACACAGACACACACACAGACACACACATACACACACAGCCTCCCCTAAGAGAGACCTAACTGTTTCCCGGGGAACTAGCATCCCCCAGGGAAGCAGAAAACAGTATCCTGGGCCTGACTAATGATCACAGCACCCAGACCTCTGGCAGACTAAAGGTAGCACCTTGACCTAAGTTATGTTTCAGCTCCTGAACCCTAAGGAGCAACGACCACTCCCCACCCAGCCACTTCCCCATGAACCATATAAAGGGACACCAGAACAAACCTCAGAACTGTCCTCAAGAACTCAAGAAATCATTTATTACCCTTACCTCGCTTCCAACCAATCAGCTACCAGCATGACCCCAAACCTTCTAACCCATGGTGTTTGATTTTGCCCTTCTAATCTGTAACCTACACAGCATCCAGGAGTCCAAGCTTCTGAGCATTAGCTTTCCGTTCTCCTGGGTGGCACCATTCATAATAAAATAGCCAGTATTTCCCCACTGCAATTCCTGGCGTCTGGTGTTTGGCTCTGCTAGCACCAGGAGGACAAACTCCTTTCTGTTCGGTAACTCTAATGATGTCAAGCTCTAGAATTCGGCTCCCTGTTGGCTTTTGTTCATCCACCTGTCTCCCCCACACACTGTAAGCAACTTGCACAGTCATTTGAGGAAGATTTGAATAGATGAGTGCCAGGCCCTGTTCCAAGACCACAGTACTCACGAAGTCTACTGCTAATGTAGACGTGAACAAGGAAGCACCACTGCGGAGCAACCACTCATTCAACAGGTATTTCCTGAGCATTTAGCACTGTGTTAGGCCCTGGAGGAACACTGAGGCCACTACAATCTGGACTCTGCTCCAGTATGTAATAGTATACTGTTTTGTAAGAACTCAAAATACTGATAGTGAACCAGTTGTATGATTACTACATATCAAGCAATTATTGTTCAGTATTTAGCAAAGTGAACCAATAATGTATCTGTTTATAAAAATGTATCATCCAGGGTTAAAAAAAACCTGAGCAATGAAAGACAATAATGATTTGATTCAAGTTGTGAAGACATAAAAAAAACCCCAAACCCTCTCTTTCAAAATTTGAGAACTTCAGGTGACCCGTCCTGAGTCCTAACCCAATCACAATTCCTCCTTGTCTTCAGAGCCAGGGTTCAGATACTGGGGGTAGCAATGTAATCGAGATTCTCCAACCAAAATGCCCTGTATCACTGGTTCCTAAATGCAAATGGATTGAGAAACAAGATCAGGATGAACGACTTTATTATTAATAAATAAATTCCTGTATTTCTTTGCCTATAGACCAGCAAAAAATGCTAATGAACAGAGGTGGGTCAATATTTCGGTATAAAGTGTGTTCAAATTTATCCTGCATCAAATCAATACAAGTGATGTATCAGTCCCCTGAAACTGCTTTTGCTGAAGCATTCTTAGCTCAGATCAAAGAGATGGCCTAAAAGTTGTATTTACAAAGCCAAAAGGATGCAGCATTCTTAGGAAAGGAAATACTATTAACTCCAACACTTTAGATGAATTTCAACCTCAGTGCTGGAATTAATATCCTTGCTCTTTGTACCTTCCTTTGGCTGCCTTACTTTTTTAGAAGATTTTCTTTATTTATTTTTAAAGAGAGAAGAAGGGAGAGAGGAACAGGGAGAGAAATGTGAATGTGTGGTTGCCTCTCATGCACCCCCAACTGGAGACCTGGCCTGCAACTCAGGCATGTGCCCTGACTGGGAATTGAACCAGTGACCCTTTGATTCACAGGCCGGCACTTAATCCACTGAGCCACACCAGCCAGGGCTGCTTTACTTTTTATGGTGTTCTTAACTCCATATACATATGACTGGGTAAGTCATATATCCCACTAGAGGGATAAGTAATACCTCCCTTTATAGGGACAGTTAGGAGAAGGAATTTGTTAAGTGATTTAAAACTGAAAGATAATGCTGACTCTCAGGTTAAGATTTGTGTGTACTGAGGGTAAAAAGACCTCTACTCTTGTGCTATGCACCAACTAATTTTGAATCATAAATAATTTTTTTCAAGTGCAAATCTGATCATTCCTGTACATTTCTTACTATTCAGTAACTTCTTATTTCCCTCAGAATAAAGGTTTTAAAGTTTCAAATCCCATGAATTAGTTGCTAAATTCTCAATCTCCTTACATGTCACTCTCCCACCTTACACACTGTAGTCTACACAGCTATACTGCTTTTCTTTTAACTTCTCAAATTTTCCATTTTAAACAAAGATTTTATTTATTTTTAGAGAGAAGGGAAGGGAAGGAGAGAGGGAGAGAAAGTTTGATAGGTTACCTCTCACATGCCCCCAACTGGGCACTGGCCTGCAACCCAGGCATGTGCCCTGACCAGGAATCAAACCTGCAACCCAGGTCACAGGCTGGCGCTCAATTCACTGAGCCACACCAACCAGGGCTAATTTTCCACTTTTTAATTTTGCCAAAGTCTTTTCTTCATGCTTTTCTTCCTCCTAAAACTTCCTTAATCCCATCCTAGTCTTCGCTTAGCTATCACATATTCATCTTTCTAGTTTCCAGTTTCCTGGCCCTAACCCTGCCCTTCCCACCCTTCTCTTTAATCTTCCTCATGCCCCTAGTTACATGCTCTGGTAGCACCTTTGTACTTTTTCTTTGGTAGCAGCAATTGCACTAACGCCTTGTTCGGTATTTATCTTTCCCATCAGACTGTGAATTCCAGGAGGACAAAGAGCCTCCTGTTTTATTCACTTTGTCCAACACTGGCACATGGAAGGCACTCAGTTACTGATACATGAGTGAACAAACAAACAAATGAAAGGCCCATAAGATCTGGTCAGGATACAGAGAGAGTATTATACAAATCTGCTCTATTCCCCACAGTCCCATTCATTCATACTGTTTTCTGACGCCACCAAGCTTCTTCTAGACTGTGCCCCTGCTTGCCACCTTTTACTGGCAAAGCCTTTCCTTTTTTTTTTCAAACAAAAGTTCATTTTCTTCCCCTAGAAACTTCCCAAGAAAAATGAAGCCTTTGCCAGGTATTTACATACAAACTATGCTTCTAGAAATATCCAAGTTTGGCAACACTAATTAAGTTCCACAGTGGCTAGGGAGTCAATCTTTTATGACTTTGTTGCTGTTTATGTATTCAACTTAGTAAGTATGTTATGCATTGGATATACCACCTCTTCATTAATGGTAGTGAATAGATCAAATTAATGTTTGCTTATCAAAACTAAATACTTTATTATATTTGCCCTTATATTTTCTTTTTAAAATAGCAATGGGGGAAAACTAAACATCTCTTTGTCATATGAAAACCCCTTGTTAGGCACTACAGAAAACATGCAAAGCCAAGCACACATTTTAACAGATCTCATTAACACCAGCTGGAGGCAGCCTTGAGCTGGGATACATATCCTTGTTGTTTCCTTGGCAGAGCAGCTAGGCACTGCAGTCCCAGGGGTGAGAGACCCAAACTGGACTGGATATCTATTTCCTCTGACCCTCGGTACTCGTCTGTAAAGTGTGCCCCCGGTAATTGTCAGACCATGAATAGTAAAGCCCTTTGTAAAACAGAATATGGTCAGATATTTAAGTTTATAATGATGAGTAGCAGGACTTTTTACTTTCTTTAGTCAGGAACATGCCTTTATTCTGAACTATCAGCAAGCAACCACAGATGACTACAGCCACGTAACAAAAGTGACAGAGCATTCCCTCTGAAGTAGTTACTGACCAAAGCAAAGAAGGATTATTTCAAAACACCCACTTCATATCAGTCATGTGACTATCTGTTCCACAGTGATTTCAGAGAAGTAAATGGATAAAATCTGATACACAATAAAAGGTTATCAAAGATATCATGTCCAATAAAAATATTTTCAAAAGGATATCTGTTCTGTGGTTTTGAATAGAGTTCAAAGTAGTATGGAGAAGAACAGTGGCTAAGAGCTATAGAAATTCACAGATCCATTACTACATATTTTTTCAGGGACAATTCTAAGGAATAGCTATATGAGAAGACATGTAACAGCAGCTACATTAATTCTTGATGGTAACAGTAGCAGTCCTTTCCACCTGTAACTTGGATTTTCTTAGAAACTTGTAAGTTAATCATTGCACTCACAAAGGTCTGTCCTATAACTCAACTTTGCTAAAGAGAAAAATGTGTCATCTGATATATAGTAGCAAAAAGAAGAGAAATGTAATCAAAGGATGTACTTACTCTTTGAGGTACCTGATAGTTCTACAACTTTGATCAACTTAGGAGAAATATATGCACCTCTGAACAGAGTAGAGATGGTCTGGGCCTAAAGACATAGGAAAAATGCCTCAAATTAATACAATACTTCTTTAAAGCTCAATTTGGATTCACATGAAATTAAGAAAAATATTTTGCAATCATATAAAACCAATGCTATACCAAATGCTATATATTTGAAATGCTATATCAAAGAAAGGTAGGTAGGAAGTTTTTTTTTAAGGCAGTTTATCCCTGAGGCCAAGAGTATTCAATTAAAAAAATATATATTACACTGTCCTGCTTTATAGAAAAGAAGACCCAGGATACACTACCCTCAAATATGGCACCTTGGCAGCCTGTACATTTCAAGCTGAAGGGATCTGAGAAACAGCACCAGCAGGGAGGGCTTTCTGACCTTACCCAGAAGCAGGTCAGTAAACCTTCAGGTGAGGGCTACCCTTCCTGCACCAAGATGCTGGGAGGAATCTGAATGAACAGGCCTTGCTGCTTCCCCCAGTTTAATACATTTTGCTCCCACAGTATTTTACAGGATCACATTTTCCCAAGACTTTCCACTTCTCATCAAAACTAGCATAAAAATACTCAGGTTTAACCACTTTTGGGGGTCTTCACTTCTGTATGAAGGCTTCCATGTCACATAGAACATATTAAATCTGTATGCACTTAAAAAGTAAAGGTAGTTTATTCGTAAATTCACACACATAACAAACAGAAGAAAAATTAACTCACTTTATGAGAAGATAGGAGAAACAAGAATAAAAATATTACTTTACTGTCTGGCAATAAATTATCAACATCTGATGAATTTTTAAATCATTTTCATAACTATAGTGAAAGAATAAAGAGGACTGAGGAAACACTGTGCATTTAGTTGTCTGGGAAGTAAAAGAAACTCATCATGTTTCTTTTATGCCTTTTAGTAGAATAATGACCACAAAACTAGGCAAAGTTGATTCTCATTTTGCATGCTAAAATTTGCAATTAGAGTGCTTTTTGAGTTTACAGTTCCACCAATGGCTTCAATCTGCTGTTTAAATGTTTCCATATATCTTTTTTAAGCATCAGCAACTTCCTCTTCAAATACTATTTATCTCAATAGGCAGGATGAGGATGAAAACTTGTAAACGCCAGATAACTTCCTGGATCAAGGCGTTTATCACTAACCCTATTATGATTATTATATATATATATAGCATGTTGTCCGATGCAGTTTGTACCTTGGAGATTACAATCAAATTACTTTACTTCCTAAATGTATGTTTCTTGAGTTGGTATCAAGCATAATTGCTCACTCCAAAATTGGGTGAATCACTTTACAATTAAAAACACACCCTAGGATCCCTGAGCAAGTATTTTAAGTGCGGTCACCAAGGAAAGCAAACCAAGCTTCCAGAGCCATCCGCTTTCCCCCACCCCTCTCTCCCTCCTCCGGTGCTGTGTCCTCAGCCGCACCGGAGCCCTGAGAAAGAAAAGGGGGAGGGGGCTCGCTCTCAGTTCGAGCCAATGGGGAGCCCGCAGCAGTGACTGTGGAGCGCACTCAGAACAAGCCCCTGCCGGCAACAGTGAGTGGGTTTGAACAGCGCGCAGGTCATCATTACACAACCACCAGCAGCTGGGGATTCTGAAATAGCAGCCTGCAGTTGCACAGAGCACACCCAGCCAGCCAAGCCGCAGCTCTGGGCTGCTCCCGCAAGACACTGCGACATTTCCATACTTTTTGTATACAAAATAAATTTTTAAAGCTTTATCAAATACCTCTCCTCGCTCAATTTTCATGCCCACCAATGTGGTCAGCATTTTTCAATGTCCCCGATTCCCTTCGAGTTACCTGTTTTACACAAAATCCTCAACTATTTATGCAAAAGACCCAGAAATCGGAACATTCTCCACTTACACCTACCTGTTCCTCACATCCAAGACATTCTTCTCGCCCACACCGAGGAGCCTCTCAAAGAATCTCCCTCTCAGTTTCCCAGGAAGTGCGTTCCTTGCGAACCGCCCCGGAGGCTTCTGGGAGCCGACTCACTTCTCCCGAGGACAAAACTGGAATGCCCTGGATAACTAAGAGACTACAATTCCCAGAATTCACTGGGCCTCCGGCCACGGCAACATCCTGCGGTCACCTCCCCCGCCTTTCTCCCAGTTCCTCCATTCATCCTGCACCTTCAGTTCCGTCTAGATTTGAGTTAGTGGTCTAAAAAAAAAAATTCAACGAAAAAAACCTGAAGTACTGTTGAATGGGTATTTACGACTAAATGTGATTTGTCTATAAAGTTTGTTAGCAAATAATCCTTAAATACTTCCCCCCCTCAAATCATTTAGCAAGGCACAAAGTGGTGTAAAGAAGTCGAACTCTATTATTTTGAAAGTGTTCAAAGGTACAGAGAACTTATACAGTACGACAAATACCCATAGACTCACCTTCTATGTTCAACAATTATCAACATTTGCCACATTTATCTCATCTCCATTTATTGTGTGTAATCATTTGAAAGTAGTAAGCATCATTACACTTCAGCATCCTTTAAATTTTTAAAAATCATATTTAACTGCCTAGGTTTATATGGGGTTCTGCTATTGTACATATCAGTTGGGTGGTCCTAAGCAACTTCCTTCTCTCTGACATTATCTTTAAGAGGAGGGCAAGATGATCTACATCGTAGGTTGGTCTTGAAAATTGAGAGACTTGCCCTGGCTCCATAGGTCAGTTGGTTGGAGCATCCTTTCAATGCTGAAAGAGAGACAGCATTGGGTGGTAAAAGGATGTGGGTACAGGTAGGTTCTGGGTCCCAGGCCAGCTCTGACAACAGCAGATGGATGATGATAGCAATGTAACACAGTATAACTCACTCTTTTGCTCCAAATTCCAGTTCTCTCATCTATAAAGCTGAATTGAATCAAATAGCTGTGTACCAAATATTTTATTGTGTACCAAAATATTTTATAATGTATTTCTCAATCAGTAATGAATACCACCTAGTTAATAGACTTTAGCTGGGATGTACAGGCAATTGATTACAATTTAAGAATAACAGCTCCAAAAATATGGGGGCGGGGGGAAGGGATTCATTTCTAGACTGAACTGATCAAGTTTGGGTCCTTCAGTATAACAAAGATGGAACAATATTTTTACATGCCCTAGTGGGACTACAATATTAAAGTATCATTCTCAAAATTACTTTAGGAAATGCTTTAGATAGCAATTAACAATCCTGGCTTTCCAGTTTTTCTCAACAGAGACTTTTTAAGGAGTAAGACAAAACAAATTCATTGCAATATACCATCATCAAAGTTCTACAAAGATTCCTGTTTCATTACTATATTAGTTTCTTATTGTTACTGTAACAAATTATCCTAAACTTAGTGGCTTAAAATCCCATACATTTATTAACTTACAGTTCTGGCATGGGTCTCACTGGGCTAAAATCAAGGTGTCCACAGTGCTGCATTCTTTCTAGAGGCTCAAGGGGAAGATCAGGTTCCTTCCCTCTTCCAGTTTCCTGAGGATACCTGTGTTCCTTGGCTTGTGGCCCCTTCCATCGTCAAACCCTGCAATGGCTGGTTGAGTCTTTCATCATGAAATCACATCACTCTGATATTCTTCTGCCTCCATCTTTAACCTTTTAAGAATTCTTCTGATTACATTTGACCCATCCAAACCACCCAGAATAATTTCTCTATTTTATGGTCATCTGACTAGCAACCTTAGCACCTCCTAGCCACGTGCAGAACTTATTCAGAGTCTGGAGGTGAGGATGAGAACGTCTTAGGGGAACATTATTCTGCCTTCCACAGTTTCCAACCTCTTTCTAGTTGAATCCACAAGCCTCTTTTTGGTCTTAATTCTCTCCCGCCTGTCCTGCCCACCCCCACCCCCATCCATAATGCACAATTCTATATGCCTCTTTTTTCCCTTGAACTCTTCTTTCTTGGATGTGAAAACATCAACATTTCCACTTCTCTTCTCTTCTGATTATTTCCTTTTCTACCTGTTGCTTTCACTTCCTTCTTTCCACTCCCCAGTTATCAAGTCTTTGTCCCAGGCCCTATCAATAAAAAATGTCCTCAGAGGGCAATCTGTTTTCTATCTCCCCAAATCCACATCTCTTGCCATGACTCTCCATAACTTTAATACTATTTCTAATTACCAACTCGTAAGGGTAACTGTTATTACTTCAATTTCAGGAGTTGCCGCATACAAATTAATCATTGTACCCTTATTTCTTCAATCATTCCTATTTTGTCAATGGTTTCTTATGTTCTTCTTTATTTCTTATCTCCTGTGATATTTTCTTCATACCTTTTCATTCAAATTAGGAACCCCATTCTCTGACTTCTTCATTTGAAATATGCGCTTGCCACTTACTCACTTATGTTACTGGTTCAAAGTCCACATGTCTGACACTCTAATAGGTCAAACTCAAAATGTCAGAGTTTGGAATGATAAAAACTTTATTGATCAATAAGGTGCCAGCTGAAAAGATGGGAGTGCTAGCAGTTTCTCAAATCCATCTTTTAAAATTAGAGGTTACGTCAAGGGAAGAGAAAATGGGAGGGGCTGTTTTTGTACAAACTGGAGCCCCAAGCAGAATTCCTCTAGTGATCAATGTGTCTAAAGAGCAGCCACTGGCCTAAAGGCCTTGGGCACAGTGCAGGCTGGACTCAGATGGAGTCAGAGAGACCTAGCATTTCACTTTGTTTTAAATACAAAAAAAATTGACCTCTTCACATTAAAATACACACAATAATTTCCTTACATATATACTTATGTGAATTTAAAAATAATGGATAACATTTATTATGTGCATAGATATCACTGTATATGTATTACATACCAAGCATTTTTAATGGATTACTTATATAATCATAATAACCCTATATTAATGACAAGGAAAGAAATTGAGATCAGGGACATCAAATAATTTGCCCATGGTCAAGAAGTAGTAAGTGGTAAATATGCCTAAAATGTTGCTGTCACTATTTAGAACTGTGCAGCCTCAGAACCGTCTCCTTTATTTTGGATGTCTGCCTCTAATACATTACATACCCTAAATGCTCATTGATGCTATTCCTGACCTTAGAATGAATGGCCTGTGTCAATGTAAGAAAAGGTCCAAACCTGTAGAGAATTTTAATGAGTTTATTTAAGCCAAACTGATAATTGCCAGCAAGCAAACATCTCAATGAACTGAGAAAATGCTCTGGAAAAGAGCAGTTTTACCACTTATTTTATACATCAGAATCCAAGGAGAAGATGGAGGGAGTTACAAGAAATCCACTGGTGATAGATTATGGAGGTGGGAAAAAGAAAAGTGGGGAAATCTCTGAGACTGGATAAAAAGGAAGAGGGATAGACACGTACTTCTTTCACATAGGTGGGTATAGAACAGTTCACAATGAACTTTTAAAGCCCATAGAAATGGTGTGCGGGAGAACGAGGTAAGAATGAGGGGTTCTGTGGTGTCCTGTTCTGGTGGGAAACTGTGATCTGAGAGGTCTGGAGTCATAGTCAGGGGTCTATGCTTCTCTGTAATCGACTGTACAGAACCTCTCCTCCCACCCACCCCTTCACACAGGACCCAGGTAATTGCTAGCCTATTTTCTGTCACTATTTAATTTGCATCACTGGTTAAGTTTTTAAATGTTAAACTAACCTTCCATTTCTGAAATAAACTCACCTTAATCATTACACATTAGCTCTCTTACATATTTCTGTATTCATTTACCTAACACATTTAGCTTAGGATTTTTGTATCTGTTTATAAATGGAAATTTGGACTGCAAATTTTCCTCCTACTAATGCCCTTGTCATACTTTGATGTCAGGGTTACCCTGGCCTCATAAAGTGGGCTGGAGGGTGTTCTCCATTCTCTTTTCTATTCTCTAGAAGAATTTGTGTAAGGTAGATGTTATTTTTTCCTTATTTGAATCAACCAGCAAAACCAACTGACCTAGAGTTTTCTTTGTGGGAAGGTTAATTTTAAAATACATATAGAACTATTCACATCATGTTTCTTCTTTGCTGATTTTGTGTATTTTCTTTTCACTGAAATATGACATTAAGCATGAAGCTTGATTTCTGACAAATGCACAATTGATGTAAAGTTTATGTCCCTGTTTTAAAATATCTGTGGACTGTTAATGATATCCTTTTATTCCTGATATTGTGTATTTAAGCTTACTCTGTATTTCTTTGCTACTGCTCACAGTGCTGGTTGGTGGGGGGGTGAGTTATAAACTTGTCATTTCAAAGAACCAAGTTTTATCTTCATTGATCTTCTCTATTGTACGTTAGTTTTCTATTTTACTTGTTGCTGTTCTTATTTTTTGTCTTTTTATTTTCTTTAGGTGTTAAGTTCATTTTATAACTTTTTATTATAGATGTTCAGTTCATTGCCTTACAGCTTTTCTTCATTATATATATTTGGGTAAAATTTCCTTTTAGAATGGGTTAAATATATCTCATAAATTTTCAGAACATTCACTACAAAATATGTTCTAATTTCCATTGTGATTTCTTCTTTGACCCACTGGTTGTTAGGATGTATAGTTGTTAATCTACAGGCATTCTAAGCATATTTTTATTACTGACTTCTAGTCTAATTTCTTAGTAGTCAAAGGACTTACTTTGTGTGAACTTCATTTGTTGGAACTTGCAGCTATTTGCTTTTAAATGCTTGACTTTTTATAATGATCCATACGTGTTTGAAAGCAATGTGTATTCTACAGTTTCAGGATACAGTGTTTATACGCATGACAATTAGGTCAAATATGTAAATTCTGTTGTTCAATCTTGCATTATCTTTATAAATTATTTTCTCTGTTGTATCTGAAAAAGGTATGTTAAAATTTCTTCATGGCCCTGGCTGGAGTGGTTCAGGCGGTTGGGTGTCCTTCCTCAAACTGAAAGGTGGCCAGTTCACTTCCTGGTCTGCAGACACACCTGGGTTGCAGGCCAGGTCCCCGGTTGGTGGGGTGCAAAAGGCAACCAATTCATGTCCTCTCACACATCAATGTTTCTCTCCCTCTTTTTTTCCCTTCCTTTCCCTCTCTAAAAATAATAAAATCTTTTTTAAAAATCTGAAAGTTTCATTAACTTTGTGACAAAACATAAGACATACAATTCCTCTTAATCCTCAATACACATTTACTATCCTTTGCCAAAAGCAGAGAATAAAATTATGGTGTCAGAGCTTCAGAAATCCACCTGATGCAGCTGTCCTCACATTGCTACTTGTTTATATTTAGGAAATAATGAAGTAAAAACAAATGACCCTGAAGTTGTAAGTGTAAAACATACCCAATATGAAACAGTCATTATGATCAGACGTTCGAATTCCAAATACCTTCCTCACTTTTATTCCTTTGTTAGAAAGTGAAACCAAGCTACTTCAACCCCCTGTAGTTTGTACTAAATAATGTGCAATCCACGAGGGCCGCAGATCCTGTCTGTCCTCTTCAACACTGTACATGAAACCATGAAACGTCCTGCACAGTGCCAGGTACAGAAGAGACACTCAATAAATAAACACCTGTGCAATGAAGAACAAAGAAGTACAAGAAAAGCCAGTAATCTGGGGAAAGGGATGAGGCGTGGGAGTGGGCTACATAGAACAGAACAAGTAAAAGTGAAATACTTGTAAAAAGTCATTCAGTGTCATATCAGATGAAATTTAAGTAGAATACTTACACCATTTTTATTTAATACTTATACCATATGTAATGGCTTCACTAAGCCTTAAATTCCAAAATAATTCCTAATAATTTAAAAGCAGCATTGAAGAATAATTATTAAAAGCTCATTAACTTGTTACTATTTTATAAAAAAAAACTTGTAAAGGTTTACATAATAAACTCATTTTGGTAAAAAGATACTTAGATTTAAAAATTCTGCAAAATCATAGGAAACTATTAACAGTGGTTTTGTCTAGGAAGGTCTGGAGTGCCTAATACAGAAAGATGGAACTTTTAATTTTATGTGCTTTTGCACTGTTTAAATTTTACATTTTACAAATAAGATATATTTTATAATAAAATTCATATAGAGAAAATATTCAATTGGTAAATATTTTTGAAACTCAGATAGAAATTATAATCTCAAGAATATATCTATGATTGATAACACTGTTTGAAGTTTGCATGTCCTATTCTCTTTTTACTAAAATGTAAAAAGTAGACAATGAAACAGACTAAGACATAAGAAAATGAGTCACACATCAGTCTGCTTCAACGCAGGAAAAAATACTCTTATACTTCACAAAGAAAATTTTCCAAAAGTTGAAATCACAAACATCTGCAGTGGTACCTCCGTACCTGTTGTTAATTCATTCCAGAACTCACGACGAGCGCCCAAACCGAGGAGTGCTGAGCAAACCACAAGTGATGAAGCATTTCCTCTTACAGCGTGACTGGTCGTGACTCACACCAGTTCTATCCAGTGCGACCAGTCCTGAGCAAGCACTGAGCACTGAAACATTTTTCTCGTCAAAATGCGACGAATGCCGGGTTTGATGAATGCTGAAGCCGACAATTACCGAGGTATGACTGTTATTTCCTGGTTTCTGTTAACCATTATGAGTGATCTTTGTTATCACTGAACATATGTTCAAATTTAGAGTTTTTCAATTTTCTAAAAATGAGAACTATTATATAGACTAGTTGAACCAGATACATAACAGACCCCAAGACAAACAAAACCCAGTTGCTCATTCTCGTAACATCCTACAAATCGGTTTACATAAAAAAGACCTCACTAAAGACATCCTAAGTACAGGACTATCAGAGGACTTTATTATAGGTGGATTGGCCATAAAATTATAAACTGTCATTTTAGCTTTCAGTCACTTTTTTATTGTTGATACACTTAACTATAAAACTTAAAAAGATATGGTTTTCAAATGATGGTGTATATATATATATATATACATATATATATATGAGAAGGTTAGTAATAACTAACATTCTAAAATATACATGTCAGTGGAAAAGATTTCAAATGAACGCAATTTCAGTATCATTTTGAATAGATTTAAATTATATCCATTTTAGAACTAGTAACAGTATTCTTTGATAGTGGCTCCCTATAAGATATTGTATTAGAAATCTGTAAATTAAGCAACTGTTTCCTATGATATGCATCATTTTCCTGGTCTGCATATTCATCCACAGATTTCCTTATGCAGTTCTTTAATTCGTCAGTTCCTTCTCCAGTAACTGCAGAGATGGGGATGATATGTTGGAACTCCACCGTCCTCTCTGGAATCATGTGTTTTTCAAATAAATGCAGAAAATCTGAAACAAAACCCACAAAACTATGATGATTTTCATTGTCTTTGAAAGTAAGTTAAAATTGTACTTCCAATTAAGATGGCAGAACAGGCATACATGGTTTGCCTCTTTGCACAACCACATCAAAATTACAATATAGAACAAGCATCAGAAATCGAGTTGAATGGAAGTCTGGCAACTACAGAATTAAAGAAACCACATCCATCCAGACTGGTAGGAGGGCCACAGATGCAGAACAGGCTGATCTCTCACCCATGAGTAGTGGATAAAAATTTGGGAGGGATATCTCAGGAGTGAGGAATCCCAGTCCTACACCAGGCCCCTCAGCCCAGGGTTCCAGTGCTGGAAAGATAAGCCCCCACAACTTCTGGCTGCAAATACCAGTGGGGATTGAGTTGGTAGAAGAAAATGCTGGAGCCCTAAGCAGTTCCTCTTAAAAGAATCCACACACACAGACTCACTTTCATAGACTCACTTACTCTGAGCTCCAGCACCAGGGTAGCAGCCTGAAAGGAACCAGTGGCATACAGGAAGGAACTGAAGTATCTGGCATCAAGGCAAGTAGAGGCTATTGTCCCTTTTCTAAACCCTCCCCCACAGAGCTGGCAAGCTGGTGCCATATCTAAGACTCCATCAAACTGGATAACACTGTTTGATGCCCCCCTTTTAAGTCCCCAAAGACTCTGCCCCACCCAACTTATGAGCACACCCAAGCTGCTTTTCCCTGTGAAGGACTGGTCCTGGCTCATGCTGCACAACTTCATAAAACCTCTCAAACAAGCAACAGCTGGCCTTGGTGAGCCCCAGGCATGGCACTAGCAGCAGCCAGCCTAGATTCATTGCTTAGCTTTACCTGGGAATCTCCAAGCCCAGCACATGTAGCAGCTATTTCAGATTGCTTTGTAGCTCAGGCAGGGTGGCCCTTGGGCAAAAGAGGTGGGGGCTGACCTTGGCCTGCACTACCCAGGGAAACCCCAGGGCCAGTGCACCCAGTAGACAGCTACAGACCACATCGGAGCACCGCCAACCTGCCGCTGCACAGCTGAGCTGATCCTCAACAGAGGGCAGAGATTAGTGGTTAAGTGGTCACAGCCAATCCTTGCCATTGACTGGCCTCCCACTGATCTGCTGACAGCAACAAAGGTTCAACTGCAAGAGGAAGGCGTACTCAGCCCACACAAAGGGTGTACCTTTATAGGGGAGGCTATGCCACCGAACCCTAGAGGACACCTACAATCTTAGTCCACACTACCAAGACACAGAGTCAAAACAGCTCTACCTAATACATAGAAACAGAGTAGCTGCCAGAACAAGGAAACAAAGAAAACATGGTTCAAGTGAAAAACAGATCAAAACTCCAGAAAAAGAGCTAAATGAAACAGAGATAAGCAATCTATCAGATGCAGAGTTCAAAACAATGGTTACAAGGATGCTCAAGGAACTTAGTGAGGACCTCAGCAGCATAAAAGTGATCCAGTCAGAAACAAAAGATACACTAATTGCAATAAAGAACAATTTACAGGGAAACAACAGTAGAGTGGATGAAGCTGAGAACAAATCAATGATTTGGAACATAAGGAAGCAAAAAACAAGCAATCAGAACGAGAAGGAAAAGAATCTAAAAAAATGAGGAAAGTATAAGCAGCCTCTGGGACAACTTCAAGAGGTCTAACAATTCAGAAGGAGAAGAGAAAGAGCAAGAAACTGGATATCTAGTTGAAAAAATAATGAAAGAAAACTTCTCTAATTTGGTGAAGGAAATAGATATGCAAGTCCCAAACAAGATGGATGCAAGGAAGCCCACTCTAAGACACATCATAATTAAAATGCCAAAGATTAAAGATAAAGACGACTCTTAAAAGCAGCAAAGGAAAAGCAGTTAGTTACCCACACATGAGTTCCCATAAGACTGTCAACTGATTTCTTAAAAGAAACTCTGCAGGCAAAAGGAACTAGCAAGAAATATTCAAACTGATGAAAAGTAGAGACCTATAGTCAAGATTGCTCCACCCAGCAAAGCTATCATTTAGAATCAAAGGGCAGATAAGGAACTTCCCAGACAAGAAAAAACTAAAGGAGTTCTAAACCATTATTATATGAAATGTTAAAGGGACTTATTTAGAAAAAGAAGATCAAAACTATGAACAGTAAAATGGCAATAAATATATATGTATCAACAACAGAAGCTAAAAAACAAACTAAGCACACAAGAACAACAGAGACAGAATCATGGACACAGAGAGTGTTTTGATGGTTGCCAGATGGGAGGGACGTGTGGGGGAATAGGTGAAAAGGTGAGGGGATTAAGAAGTATAAATTGGTAGACACAGAATAGCCATGGGGATGTAAAATATAGTATAGGAAATGGAGCAGCCTAAGGAGTAGCCAAAGAACTTACACACATGACCCAGGGACATGAACAATGGTGGGGGGATTGCCTGAGGGAGTGTGGTGTGCTGGTGGAGGGGGAAAGGGGGAGAAATCAGAACAACTGCAATAACATCAATAAAATTTAATTTAAAAAAAGTAAGTCAAAACTATGTTAAAGGTTTGATTTGTGAACCAAGGAACTGAAAACTTAGCAGTTTCAATTCTTTTTCCATTTCTAATAAATTCTCAGAACCCTTGGTTTTTACTACTGACGTGTGTCAAGGTTCTTGGCACATGTTAGATACTTAGTAAATATTTGCTGGATGAAGATATTTTAAACCAAATTAAGTATAAATCAGAGAATCACAGAAGATGATTTACCTACAGAAGCAAGTTGCTTTGGCAGGGTGAGGTTTGATAAAATGAGGCAACATAGATTATACAAAAGAACCTTTCAATAAAAATAATATCATTTGTGATTTGGAATTCTCTAGCTTGCCACAGTACACAGATGGTCCTTAACTGCTCTAAAGTATAGGCTTATCACCATTGGTACAAGGAGCCCTACTAAACTGAAAAAGGTGTGGGGTAGTTCAAGGGGAGATCATTTCAGACCAGTCCATTCTATCACTGCACAGGGGCTGAGAGCTGTTATATTACATTTCCCTCTCCCCTGGCCCCAAGGCAATGGGATGAGGGATGGCCCACTGATGAGATGGGCTAACACTGATATGAACTGGAAAGGCAGGGCTGAAAGAGAATGGACAAGCTAACATGGAGCTTGGTTTCTAAGATTCATCTGCTCCAAGGAGTCCAGAGAGGTTAATTCAGGAATTCTCACTGATGGGACTGTATTTTGTTTTTTGACAGTCCAAAATAGCCACGAACTCTTGAGTTACTCTCCCTTCTGGTACCTATTCTGAAATGCCCTTTCCTGTAAAACGAACCAGCAAATAGATCTAATGGGCTCATAAAGCAAATGACATTAAAAAATAAAGACTATTTACTAATTCCAGGGAGTATTCATATCCCAAAAGTAACTCAGTAACTCAAGGGCAGCTCCTATATGTAAATTATAATGGGAACATATTTTTGAGGGGAGAAAGAACTTTTCCTCATATGTGTAGCGGCTCCTCTAGACTCAGAGAAACAGAAGCATCCTCATCACTGAAGAACAGAGTTCCACAGAGCCCAATGTTCAAGACAGTGGCAAGTCCCTTTAAGTTCCTTTACACGAAATGGTTCATTTAGGAACAAATTTCAAATAAATAAATCCTTTTGGAGTAACAGCATCATTTTTCTGTGTTATACATACACAGGTACATGTACTCAAAGATTTTTTTGAAGATTAGTGCTCTTCAAAGATCCAACGCAGCTGACATTGAAAGAGACACACCTCAACAGTTAGCTGTTTTTACATTCAGGGTGTACTAGGGGGATGAAGGTCTAAAACCTGTGAAATACGTTGAAGTGAAAGACTTGACAGGCAGATGCTGACTTTTGCCTCTTCTGATCCAAATCCCATTAGCTTATTAAGGACCCCATTTAAGTTTTACTTCTTCATGAAACCTTTTCAGTTCAAATTATCTTTTTCTTTCTTGTTACCTCTCACTATTTACATTACACATTCTGAAACTTGGTACTACATTACTACATTACATTACAATGTTATTTAAATGTTTCTACATTACTACATTAGTACTACATTACAATGTTATTTAAATGTTTCATATGGTATGGATTCTTGAAACACATGTTTTTTAAGAGTAACGATGCTAGTTTTCTTTTCCACTGATTACACCACTTAAAGCACTCTGCACTTACTAGGTATTCGTTTAACTGGCATTAAAGGAATGAACGGATTTTACCTTTAGGATTCTGGAGTTGGTTCATCAGCACATGGAATTTATTTTGGGCACCTGGTAAGTCCATTTTATTTACTGCCAGGAGTGCAGGTTTTGTCTGAAGTTCCTCTTTGTACAATTCTAGCTCCTTTAAATAAAAAAAAAAAAGAAAAACAAATAATTTATTTAAATCCTCACTGGAGGATGTATCCCTTGATTCCAGAGAGAGGAAGAAAGATAGGGAGACAGGGAAAGGGAGGGAGAGAGACAGGCAGACAGGTATTGGTTCCCTCCTGCACATGCCCCAGCTGGGGATCGAATCCATAACCTAGGTATGTGCCCTGATTGGGGCTCAAATCTATGAGCTTTCGGTTTACAGGATGATGCTCCAACCAACTAAGCCACACTGGCCAGGCTGAAAAACCAAATAATTTTATTAAAATACCTGTATAGAGTACCTGTTTGGGAATATCTTTCTTTACCTTGTTGGCCTGTATAATCTAGAGCTCAGTCATATCTCCGAAATGCAGTAAATCTCAACAACCACAAAGTTAATCAGCAAAGGAAACTCAGAAAATGTTTAATAGTTAGGTCACATGTTAATATATTTTAACTCATATGACATTCTAGAAACAACTGTGATTTGTACCTTGAATCAAATACAAACAACTGGACTTCTAGTTTTTTAAGGTTTTATTTATTTTCTTTAGAGAGAGGGGAACGGAGGGAGAAAGAATGGGAGAGAAACATTGATGTGCAAGAGAAACACTGATTGGTCGCCTGTAACACACCCACAACAGGGGACATGGTCTGCAACCCAGGCATGAGCCCTGACTGGGAATCAAACTCACGACTTTTCAGTTCACAGGCTGGTGCTCAACCCACTATGAGCTATACCAGCTAGGGTCAAATATCTGGACTTCTATTAAGCACACACATACAATTCAAAAGTGACTAGAAAAAAAATCTTCGTAACTGTGGATTAGTGTATGTGTGTATGTATATATACATACACACACACATATTTATTTGTTTACTTATCTATGATACCAAGAAGCATAAGCAATAGAAAAAATAGACAAATGGGAATTCATGAAAATGTAAAATTCTGTGTTTCAAAAGATATCATAAAGAAAGTGGAAAGACAACTGGCAGAAGAGGAGAAAATATTTGCAAATCATGTATCTCATAAGGGATTTGTATCCAAAATATATCCAAAATATAACAAACTCTTACAATTTGACAATAAAAAGAAAAATAACTCAATTAAAAAATAGGCAAAGAATCTGAACAGGCATTTCTCCAAAGACAACAAATGGCTAATAAGCACTTGGAAAGACAATCATCATCATCACTCACTAGAGAAAGGCAAATAAAAACAACAATGAAACACCACGTCATTCCCACTAGGGTGGCTAAAATAAGAAGATAGACAATAACCAGTGTTCACATTAATGTGGAAAAACTGGAACCCTCATACATTGCAAGTAGAACTGTAAAACGGTGCAACAGTGCACCCAGTTTGGAAAACAGTTTGGCAGTTCCTCAAAATGTTAAACACAGAGCTACCATAGTATCTAGCGATTGCACTCCTAAGTACATACTCAAGAGAAATGAAAACCAGTCCATACAAAAAACCTGTGCACAAATGCTCACAGCAGGATTATTCATAATAGGCAAAAAGTGGCAAAGGAAAGAGGATATACAAAGTCCTGGAGGTAGGAAACATTATCCCACTGTGTTAGAGGGAGATCACGGGGCTGGGCATGAAATGTGAGGGGGCAGGAGGAAAAAGAGATGGACTGCTAGGCAGGAGCCCAGCACTGCCAGACCTCATAAACCAAGTTCAGGTTAGACTTCAACCTACAACAATGGGGCACCACTGAAGTGTTTTAAGCAGGGAACAAACATCAGCCTGGTTCTTTTACAAAGCTTACTGTGGCTGTCACAAAAAAATGGACTGCACAGAAATGAAACTGGAAGCAAGAAGACCACACAGGAGGGACTCACAACATTCTAATGAGAAGGGCTGATGATCATACAGTGGGAACGAAGACAAGCAGATGGACTTCAGTGAGACTCAGGATATGAACCTGACAGGGCTCGACACCGGTGGTGAGAAAGGGAGAACCAAGACCACCACCCAAGTTTCCAGCTTCCGTACTCAATCAAGTTCTGGAGGAGGCTGGAGAGTTTTAAAAAAAAAAGAGTTCAGTTTTACACATATTAAGTCTGAGAAGTTAATGGGATGCCTAGTCAAAGGTGTCTATGAGGCAACTGGTCTAACACTTAACCGAAAGATCTGGGTATCAGACACAGTCACTGGTGTATTTACTGTAACTGAAAGCTAATTAAATAATAACAGGAAAGAGTATAAATGATAGACTGAGAAATAGTCTAGGAAGTAGGAATAAAAGTCAAGCAAGATAAAGTCTAAGAAGTATGCAATAAGGAGGGTTTTACTGGTTGCAATAGTTTGAGGAGCAGGGTAATATTGAAAAACTGAAACAAGATTAGAAAATTCTTTAACATCAAAGGTTCAAAAAGTAGAGGTGGAATATATATTTATTTTACTTATCATCTGCTATTTCATACAGTCTTATGTGCCTATATTAGACCAAATGCAGCACATAGTAAAACTGAAACAGAAACCTACTTTTGTCAGCAGTATTATGGTTTCAAAAGCAGTTCTGTATTGAGTTTTGGCAGAAAGCTGAAATCCAAAAACATCAACCTAAAAAAAAAAAGAGGGAAAGAAACAGCCTTTAACACAACATTAGCTGTACATTTGCTTTGAAATGTTTTATTCTCTCAAGCTAAAAATAATTTCTCAATCTATACTCTACTGGTGATTTAGTAATTCAAAATAAATAAGAGAAACTGAAGTGTCAAGATAACTATAATTATTCTGATAGTCACAACCATTAATAAAATGAAAAACCAGTACAGATAAGACAATTTATATGAATATGTACATCTCATAAACAGCTGACCCTTGAACAATGCAGGGGTTAGGGGCACCAACATCTGCCCTACCCAGCACAGTTGAAAATCCGTATATAGTTTTTCCCTCCCCCAGAACTTAATTACAGCCCCTCGGTATTTGTCGGGGATTAGGATATCAGTTCTAGGACCCCTACAAGAATACCAAGATCTGTGGATGGTAGTTCCTATATGTAAAATGGAATGCTGTCCAGGCCAGTGTGGCTCAGTTGGTTGAGCACTGGCCCATAAACTGAAAGGTTGCAGGTTCAATTCCCAGTCAGGACAAGTGCCTAGGCTGAGCGTTTGGTCCTAGTTAGAGCGGGTTCAGTCCTGCTTGGGGCACCTGTGAGGGACAACTGATTGACCTTTCTTTCTCACATTGATGTTACTCTCCCTCTCTCTTTCCCTCCCTTCCCTCCTCTCTAAAATCAATAAATACATTAAAAACACTTAAATGGTGTAGATGAATGCATACAGCAGGCCTCCACATCAGCAGACTCCCAACACTGGATCAAAAACAGTACAGGTATTTATCGAAGAAAATCCTCATGTAAGTGGACCCACACAGTTTGAACCCATGTTGTTTGAGGGTCAGCTGTATAACTCTAGCACCACCAATAAAGCAGGAAAAAGACACCATATGACATGGACTATGTTGAAAATCTTAAGGAATTAAACCTTGACAAGTACGGCCAAAATTACATCTGATATAGTAAGTAATGCCATTTCTACTCCCATGTTACGAAGATCATTTACTGTATTTGACTCCCATTTACACAGACTCAATGGAGTCACATATGTTACCACTTTAAACATATAGACAGTTTCTAGGAAAACTAAATTCATTGATTTTTCACATTCAGTTGAACAGTGCATTGATATACATATGACTTACAACAAAAAGCAGCTGTTTAGTTCTTTCTATATGCTTGAGGAATTTGTGGCCCATTCCTTTGTTCATATGTGCTCCTTCTATTAAACCAGGAAGATCAGCTACTGATATCTAATACAAAGTTAAATGTTTGATAAGAAAAAAAAATACATAAAAACTCTAAGTAAAATTACATCCAAAAATGTTCATGGTATTTCAAATATAAACAGTTCCTGATTTGTAATTACCACTGCATCCTTATAAAGCCAAGATACCTTTACAACAGAATCAAAATCCCTTGTTATCAGAAATTAGTCCCATTTTTAATTATTAATCTAACAATCTAGAACTTTAGGGATTAGTTATTAATCACAAAATTCTATTAAGAATTCTATAAATTATATTATTTAATATGAACTTTTCAGAGTATTTCAACTTTCTGAATTTTTAAGTGTTTAAGGATATTAAGTCAACTGCTATTTACTTAGTAAATTCTATAGTTTTAAGTTTTCAATTCTATATGTAGGTAACGTTCCTTTTCTGTTCATATTCCACCAGGAGGACTACTGACCATTCTTAAGTACAGGATATAGTTAGTGTTCCTATGCTCCTTTGGAGATGATAAGCATTATTAACCATTAGTCTGCACTCGTAGTTTTCGAACCTCGCTGTGCACGATAATCGGTTGTATAAACTACAGTTACTCAGGCCCTACCCTTAAGGGATTTGGTTTCAAATCTCTGGGGCACGGGCTTCATTTATCATTGCTATTCTTAAGCCACCAAAATAATTCTGATGTATATATAGTAAGGGATGGGAAGCACTGTTCTATATGCACTGCTTGTGTGAATAAAGATTTCAGAGGTTTAAAGGAAGTATGGCTATGTGACAAAGTAGCATACACTACAGAGGTCTCATGTCCTCAAATTTTGTTTGAAGGTTCTCTACTAATTTCCCTTAAAAATTATAAATAGTGCCACTGCCAAGTAGCTTAGCTGGTTAGAGTGTTGTCCAGATACACTAAGGTTATGGGTTCAATCCCTGGTCAGGGCACATACAAGAAGCAACCAATGAATGCACAAATAAGTGGAAAAACAAATCAATGTCTGTCTGTCTCTCTTCCCCTGTTCTTTCCTGCCTCTCTAAAACTCAATTTAAAAAAGTTTTTAAATCATAATATTCTCTTTTTCACTAAATATTGTATACACAATTTTACTTATTATTTAATATTCTATATAATTGTTGAAGTTTAATTAACTGTCACTGTTATGCCACTGATATAAATGAGTATAATTCCTGTATCTTATTTCTTTTGAATTACATCAATAGATTATATGAAACCACACTGATACATCATCACCACTAGTCCATTAGGGTTCCCTCTTGGTACTGCACATTCTATGAGTTTGGACAAATGTATAACACCATATGCAGCATTACAGAATCGTGCAGAATAGTTTCACTGCTCTAAACACACACTGTGCTCCATTATTCCCTTCCTTCCTCCCCATCCTTAGCAACCACTGATTTTTTTCCCTATCTCCATAGTTTTGTCTTTTTTCCAGAATCTCATATCATTAGAATCATACAGCAAGCAACCATGTCAGATTGGCTTCTTCTACTTAGTAATATGCATTTAAGGTTCCTCTGTGTCTTCTCATAGCTTATGGCACATTTCCGTTTAGTGCTGAATAATATTCCATTTCCTGGATATACCACAGTTTATCCATTCACCTACTGCAGGACATCTAGGTTGATTCCAGATTTTGGCACATACTAACAAAGCTGCTACAAACGTGTGAGTGCAGGCTTCGGTTTGCACATAAGTTTTCAACTCATTTGGGTAAATGCCAAGGAGCATCATTGCTAATTGTACATTACATATTTTTGTTTTATGTAATCTTCCTTATCAAGGAAAAATAAATTTTAATAGATAAAGCCAGAATCCCACTCAATTAAAAGTTTTAAAAAGAGAAAGTTGGAATAAAATCATTTACATGAACTTTAGAAAATAATTTTACTTAACAAAAATCAATAATCAAATTGGAAACAAATACAAACTTGCAACGAGAATGAACAGAGATTAAGGAAATAAAGAAGATATGTTCTGCCCTGGCTGGTGTGGCTCAGTGGACTGAGTGCCAACCTGCAAACCAAAGGGTCACAGGTTCGATTCCCAGTCAGGGCACATGACTGGGTTGCGGGCCAGGTCCCCCGTTGGAGGCACCTGAGTGGCAACCACACATTGATGTTTCTCTTCCTCTCTTCCCCTCTGTCTAAAAATAAATAAATACATAAGATATGATGTTGTAAAGAAAAAATGGACTTAAGGCTTTCTAAGAATAAGAAGTTACATTCTCATGTGTGAGTAAAATCCCAGATGAGTGATGAGTGAAATCAAGTGTGGGCTATAAAACTGAAAGCAACAAATGAACAAGAACAATAAACAAAAACTCACAGACACACATAACAGTACGGTGGACACCAGAAGGAAAGGCGTAAGGTGCAGTAAAGGGTAAAAGGGGTCAAGTATATGGTGACAGAAGATCTGACTTTGGGTGGTGGGCACACAATACAATATAAAGATCATGTATCATACAAATGTACACTTGGAAACTATACAATCTTATTAATCAATGATAGCCCAATACATTTTAAAAATATAAGAATAAATATTTTTAAAAGTTACATTCTCATGCAATATTCTATTATGATAGTGCTCATTATTGATTTGATCAGTTTTCACTTACTAAAAATAAAATCTTGCAACTGCCCCACCCTAACACCCCAGAAGCAGTCAAATATGAAGTCCAAGCACCAAAAGCCAGTACTTTTACTTCTAACCAAGGGTCTTACTCTAAAAACACCCACCTGTTTGAAATCTTTATACATAATCTTTCCAAGTTCAGGCTTTAATGTTGTAACTAAAAGAAAAAAGCCACAGTAAGTTAAGGCTAGAATAAAGACTGGTACTCTCAAATTTGTTTTAGCATTATGTATAAAATAAACATTTCTTTTGTGATTAATTCAGATTATGTTCTCATTGGTTGAATGGAAGGTACAATTATCTTTGCTATTTACATTATCTTTGCTATTATACCTGGAAAAGGACCATGAAGATTTTTGTAATAGTCATAGTCTAATCTAATTAATGGGCCTCAAAGTTCCTCTGTCACACCACGTGAAGAATCATGGGGAGCGGGAGGCAGAATTTAGCTTTCTGTCACCAGGTCTGATCTAGTCCCTTCTCATTCATTTTCCTCAAGCCTCACCAATCCTGCACTAGCCTCCTTCCTATGACTTTTTGCTTTTCTTCCTCTTTCCTTCTCAACAGTACCCTGTATTATAGCAATAAATACTGGCCTAATTTATAGCAGTTAGTTAAAATAAACTCTGTAAGAGTCTAATTTTAGAATGGCTTAATTTTATTTTCCAGGTTAATGTCATTTTGTACCTTTTTCTTTAATGATGGCAGAGATCCTATCATATTCATTCACTGTTCTTAGTTTAAGCTTCCATTATATCTCATCTTGCTGCTACAACAGCCTACTAACTATTCTTCCCACATCCACTCATGTCCCACACTAATCCAGTTTCTGTATTTATGCAGAAATCTTTTTAAAGTAAATAATCATTTTTTCCCTTGCTTAACAGGCAATCAACTGTTCTTATGACATGAAGATCAAATAGAACCTACGCGTCAGTAAGATGCAGTCTCTACCTACATCCCGGGCCTCACCTCGTCTCCCTCCTTCCCTGACCACGTTCTCTAGATCCGCAAACCCACTGCCTGCCACCAGAAGGCCTTTGCGTACATGCTACTTCCTCTGACTGAAAGACCCTTCACCTGTACTATGTCACTGATTACCTCACATTTATTCTCTGAACCTCAGCCTGGCATCACACTTCCACAAAGAAGTCCAAAGCAGTCACCTATACTCTTTCATCGAACCGTATTATATTTCCTTGCATTCACTGGAGAGCTACGTGCCTTCCCCCTTTTTTGAGAATAGTCTGTATTCTCAGTAAAAGTCAGGATAGTATCTGTTTCTGCTTACCAGACTTTGTAACTCTAGAACCTACTACAGTTCCCAGAAAAATATACTTGCTGTATTTTTGAGCGAAAGAACTCATCTCTGCCTTCCTAGTATTTACCACTGTGCTTCACAAAGGACAGGTGCTCATAAAATTCTAACTAAACCAAATAAGTGATTATGTACCAGGAAAGTACACGTAACAAAGTAAGTAGTAAGTACCAGAAACTTTGCTGAGGGGTAGAGAGGTTTCAGATTAATGGGAAATACATCTATTCTGCCAAGAGTTTTCAAACTAAGGCTACCCTCAGAGTTGTCATTTTATTCATACTAAAAGATTAGTCTTTAAAAATTCACCATCACACATTAAAATACAAAATAAATTATACCTACATGCATAATCTGCAACTGCAGGTTTTGCATGAGAAATCTGACTTAGCAAAGAGGATTTTCCGGCATTTGGGAATCTGAAATGAGAAAATTTATACATTACAGCAAATATCAGTACTATTAATACTTATTTATCTTTGAATTCTAAAAATTTTAAGAAGCAAACTTCTTGAGTATTTCTGGGATTAAAAATAGAGTATAAATTTAAAATAATTTTTGAAAAACTTGAAGAACAAAATATACTCATGAAATAGGTGAAGATAAATTCATACTGCCCTGACCAGTGTGGCAGTTGGCTGGGAGTTGTCCCACACAGTGAAAGGTCGCAGGTGTGATTCCTGGTCAGGGCACATTGCCTGGGTTACAGCTGGGGACACGGACAAAAGGCAACGACCCGATGTTTCTTTTAGACATCAACAGTACAAGTAGAAAGCTATATACCTTTCTTCTCAGGTTCAGTTCTAAGATCAGCTTTGACAACAGCAGTACCCGTGTTTTAGTTATGTATCTGTCTTTTAAGATTCAATTCATTTCTGAAACCAGCTAAAAAAATCTGCTTATGCTCATATTCACATGTAGTAACTTAAATAGCTGCCTCATTTAAAAGCACTAGAAACATGTTAAACATTATGCTTAAGAATCACGATGTGTTAATTACTGTAATTTCAAACCCATTTCTGAAAAGCTGAAGTGTTTCACTACAGTCGTGTCTAGTAAGTTGGCAACATAAGGACCATGACAGCAGCTACAGTTCATTTACTGAGCGTTCACAAGTCCAAGGCATGGGCTGCACTGCAAATGCAGTATCTTACCAACATTTTAAAGTGCGGACTCTCCATTCACTATTGAAGATGAGTAAGTAAAAACTTAGAGAAACTGTACAACATATCCAAGACTAGCCAGCTGGCCTCCCGAGGATTTGAGATTCTAACCCAGATAGTCTCACTTGAGTTCCCCACCCCCACCCAACTTTTACTACTCAGCCTTTCAAGGGTCTTCTTGGTCTGTAAAGCTGTCTCCATGGAACTCGAAACTCATTTTTCTACCAAATGAGAAAGTCAATGCCTGGATTCTTAACTGTATCCATAAAACCCTATTAAACCGATAATGTTTGAAAAATATATGTTACAGAACCTATGACTCATAAATGTCATAACTATGTTTTATTGGGGGAAAAAAAAACATGCGAATGGCAGGCTTGAAAGCCAGGATCACATCTTTCCCTGTTACAACCTCAGCAGGAATGGGACCTCTGCAAACCCCAAATGTCTGCTGTAAGACTAGGCAGGCGCAGCAAGGGCGACAGGCTGAGACTGAAGAGTCTGGTACGGAAGCAGTGAGATTGGCTGGGGAGGAAGATGAGAAGAGCCTAGAAAGCACCTATGGGAAGGCAAGGAATGGAATGGCAGTTTGGTGCTCAGTTTGACAGCAGTTTCCCTTACACCTTCCTTTGTCCTTCCGTCTGACGACTGTAACACTGTAGGGCCAGGGAGAGGAAGAGGGAGGAGAGGAGAAACACAAAGTTGAAGTTTTCTCTCCCTAAATTTATCTACTCTCCATCACGCTATCTAGCTCTCTCCAATTGGCTGGGTGCCAGCACTGCAAACCCAAAGCCACACAGCTTTGTTTCATGAAAAAGTGGAGGCTTATGGAACAGGACGACATTGTAACGTTGTCTACCGTACTGAGAATGGACAGATCCTAAGCAGAGCACAAAGATCCAACTTGGTGCTCAACAGCGTGTAAGTCTGAGGAGCTGAGATTGTCTGTACTGGCCTTGAGCCATCTGATTAATGATACATCAATAGGTCTATTAATATTTGTAAGCATATCTTAACTATTTGTCCCTTCTTTTTATTTCCTTGAATACACTTTTTAAAATGTGGTTTGGCCCTGGCTGGTGTAGTTCAGTGGACTGAGCGCGGGCTGCGAACCAAAGTGTCGCAGGTTCGATTCCCAGTCAGGGTACATGCCTGGGTTGCAGGCCACGGCCCCCAGCAACCGTACATTGGTGTCTCTCTCTCTCTCTCTCTCTCTCTCTCTCTCTCCCTCCCTTCCCTCTCTAAAAATAAATAAATAAAAATCTTAAAAAAAATAAAAAAAATAAAATGTGGTTTGTTCAGATTTATTTTACTCCTTAATATCTGGTAACATTCTTTTACCTTCTTGTATTACTGGATTTAATCTTTTTATTTATTCATTTTCTAACATTTCACTGGCCTACTCAATTGCTATGACCATTGGCAAATGCCTATGAAGTAAATATGAAACTCTACGCTGACATCATGAAAATAACTACATTTTACAGCATTGTCTCTAAGTACACAAACCATGCACAAATTCCATAAACTAGAAATAATGCTGGCACCAAATTACCATTTATATTTATTTCCTATTTGTGAACTCTCTGGAAGTATAAAAATAAACATATGAATGATACTTACCCCACTAGACCTACATCAGCTATGAGTTTTAGGTCAAGGTGAATTATTCGTTTCTGGCCTTTCAATGGTAAGAAATTTGTAAGGAATTTACCACCAAGACCTCCTTCCGCTACCAAAATTCTATCTTTCTCTTTATCGAGTTCTCCTTAAAAAGAGAGATAAAGATATTTAGAGCCAAGATTAGTAAGTAGAGTTAATCACTAATGACATTTTTCTTTCAAAATAGATACCAAAAGTTTCTATTAAAAGCTGGTCCCTGGAAAAACCTTGCTAAGTGGATGAGAGACTAGTTTATGTTTTAAAACCAAGTAAATACGCTAATATTTTAAAAATCTGAAATCTAGCAGTTAATATTGAACAACCTTTACAGAAGATTTTTAAAAGTTGTTTTATAAATTAGCAGCTGAAATAGTTAATGCTTCTAAAAAATTCTGAAACTCAAGAGGTACTATTCCCCACAGCTCCCAAACAATTCAGAAAATATGCACATTTTTCACAACCTCAGGACCTACAGTACACATACCTATAATTTTACCATTTTCATCAGTTACTGAAATACCCACGGGTACAGGAATTTCACAGTCTTTTCCTTTGGAGCCTTTCAGCGCACTAAGCCTACCAAAAAATAAAGCTAAATTAAAATAAGGAAAACCCACAAAATTAAATGGCTTATTTTTCAAGCAAACATAATGGTCTATAAAGAGGACTATCAACCAATTCTTCTAACAGAGATGTTACATGGCCAAATACTAGAGCAAAAATAAACTTATTTCTAATTATTTATTTGCACTTTAGACTCTCATATCCCAATAAAAATAATATTAAGTAATGATTTAAGTTATCAAGCTAACCACAAAAAGTCACTGGGAAGTTTTCAATTAGCAATAATTATGCCTCAGATAAACCTCATTGGCTACGATACAGCCACTGTGCAAATCTACCACCAAAAGACATTACAAATTATAATGAACTGATATATTGTACACCTGAAATGAAGAGATCATCAATAACTAGAAAAAATGATAAAGCAATTGAATAACAAAGCTTTTAAAAAACTGACCTCCAATGGGAGCACTTTAATTAGAGGGGGCTCATCTAGCTACTCTCAAATTACTCATGAGAGAATAAATTGGTAAAAACTTCTAACTAGCAGATTCACTTCTGGGAATAACTGAACCACCATGTAAACTACTATACACACATGGGTGTGTGTTGCTTTGTTGAACGTAACAGTAAAAAACCAATTAATTACCTACACAGATGAGTGACAACATAGTTCTTTCCAATACTATGCAGACATTTTGAACAATCTTCTGGCACAGGAAAAAAGTTAAGTAAAAAGAGGAGCCTACAAAATACTGTCCTCTCAGTTTTGAACCCCCAAACTATACAGACACAATTAAATTTGTGTAAACACACACAAGAGTATGACAAAAGTCAAGAAAAGGTTAATAGTGGTTATCTGTGACTTGATAGATGGTTGACCTTTTATAAAACCTTTTTATTCCTGACCTCCATGATTAGGTTAGAATTCTCACACATGTGCAGGCTCTCATCATTTTCCATTTTTCACACATTCGATTAATGTTTACTCTCCCACTACACTACAGTAACTTCCTGAAGGGCAGGGAATACATTAGTTTAGATCATCATTATATCCTAGGCATGCACTACAGTGATTAGTACATAGTAGATACTCAGTATTAGTTGAATGAATGACCTGGACTGACAGAAATGGATGACTTAGAAATATACTAAAGAAAGATTTAAATAGAACATCTCTCTTACTGGGATGTGTGTTGCAATTTTTAGAATGTAGAGGCAAGATTTAATTTTCATTCTTATTTGTTACTAGTGGTGAACTTGCTATTAAAATACTTTATTAAAAACATTTCCACTTAAATTTCAAAAAAACTTTGGATAGTTTTTAAAAATTTTTTATTGATTTATAAAGAAAGAGAAAGGAGAGAACATCCACTTATTGTTCCACTTACTTATACGCTCATTGGTGATTCTTATACATGCCCTGACAGGGAATGGAACCTGCAACCTTGGTGTACTGAGACAATGCTCTATCCAACTGAGCTACCCGGCCAGGGCCAGAACTTTGGATAATTTTTAAATAGCTGAAATAATATTTGATAATTTTCATAGTTGAGCAAGCATAAACCAATTTTCTAGGAGATGATTTCATGAAGAACAAAAGCAGTTTTACTAGACATTATTAGACATCTGAAATTAAAATCTTACGCAGATACCAATATTTTGAAGGCAGTGCTTAAACCAAGTCTTAAAAAGCCAATAGGAGCCCTGGCTGGCGTAGCTCAGTGGATTGAGCGTGGGCTGGGAACCAAAGTGTCCCAGGTTCGATTCCCAGCCAGGGTACATTCCTGGGTTGCAGGCCATAACCCCCAGCAACCGCACATTGATGTTTCTCTCTCTCTCTCTCTATCTCTATCTCCCTCCCTTCCCTCTCTAAAAATAAATAAATAAAATATTTAAAAAAAAAAAAAAAAAAGCCAATAGGGCCTTGCCAGATAATCAAGGTGGGAAAAGATGCATTGACAAACTGAATACACCTATGTATATCTAAATATGTGTATATGTGTGTATATATGTGTGTATATATACATACACACACACACATATGCACACACAAACACCCTAGATTAGAAGGGAAAAAGCTGTTTGAAGAGATAACAGTTATTTCTAGCCTAACACTGGCACAAGTGGGGTGGCATGTTGTAAAATAAAGACAATGTGGTCCAGATTGCAAAGGGTCTAACATGCTGTTATGAGAGTTTGAAGATTATCTTAGAGTGATGGGAAACACTGAAGAATTTTAAATAGGCAAGTGACATTAATACGTTGGTGTTTTAGAAAAACCACTCTAGAAATAATGGAATAAAGAATGGACTGAGGGTGATGACTGAGATTGGGGTCAGCAGACCAAATCAGACAATAATGCAACATTTCAGAAATAATGATGGTCTGAATGAAAGTCTGGCCTGCACCTGTCTTTGTAGTCTCATGTTCCTCCCCGTTCTGAGTCTTCTGCATTCCAGCCACACTGGCCTTCTTTCAGTGTCTAATAGGGTACTTGTCTTCTATCACTGGGCCCTTCTCCATGTTACCTCTCCTGTAATGCTTTTACTCCCCTTCACCCAGCTGGCTCCTATTCGTCCTTTAGATTTAAACCTCTCTATTCTAAAAATTGCAACACACAATCCCAGTAAGAAATATGTTCTATTTAAATATCTCTTAACATTTAAACATTGTATACCATCTTTAGTACACCACTGATCTGAACACAGAACAGTACTGAAACTATAATAGCAACTTTATTTTTCAAAAGAAATTATAAAATGGGAAGAAAATTTACTTTAGGATGTAAACTGCTGTTACTTCCCACCTGTAACCTCAAAATAATAAAGTTAACATTTGATACTCAAAACTTTGATTACTGAATTCTATAACAAATATAAGGCTCTCAAAATTTGTCTTATAAAATGGTTTTGCCCAGGCTGGTGTGATTCAGTTGGTTGGAGTGTGGTTCGGTAAACTGAAAGGTCACAGGTTCAATTCCTAGTCAGGGCTCATGCCTAGGCTGCAAATTCAGTGCCTGGTTGCCGCGTGTATGAGAGGCATCCGATCCATGTTTCTCTCTCCCTTCATTCCCCTCTTAAGAATCAATAAGCATGTCCTCAAGGTGAGGATAAACAGTTTCAGATTACTCATAAATAAAAATGCTCAAAAGAAATTTAAGGGGTTTCCCTAAGGATACGTTTACAAGCAGGTGATGCTGCTGCATATTTCGGGCAGCATAATTTACTGTTGTTTTTGTTGTTTGGAATGTCTGTGTTATAGGCTGTTTATTATGCCAGCCTCTACCCTTTGTATATATTCATCCCCCAAGCAAGTGCCACATTCCATCATCTGGTATTGTGACAAATAAATGTATCAAAACACTTCCATGGGGGCCCTTGCCGGGTAGTGCAGTTGGTTAGAGCATCATCCCCACACACCAAGGTTGTGATCCATCCTGGTCAGGGCACACACAAGAAACAATGAATGCATAAATAAGTGGAAGAACAACTAGGTGTCCCTCTACCTCTCCTTTCCTCTCTAAATCAGACTGATTCGTGTTTTTGTTTGTTGTTTTTAAACATTGGTTTGGGAAGAAAAAAAAAGGGACATAATCTAGCCTTTATACCAACACCTCCTATGGAATAATAGAATGAGATAGGTCTGAGGAATCACAGCAGGCGTTTTGATGGAAGCTTTAAGAATTTTTTTCTTCATTTTCTTTGTAAGAAAAGAAAAAGTTCTTTTCATATTTTGATGCCAACATAGTCTATTCCACAGAGAACAACAAATGTTAGTGAAAAATAAAGGCAAGGCTTTGCTGTCATAGAAAGAACAGAATAGAAGCAAAGGGAAAACACACAAAAGATTTATCAGTGAAACAGGTTCTAAACATTCAGCACTGCCTATGAGATGCACACAGAACTACTGGTGGCGACGAGATGGAGTAGCTCATTTGAGATTTGAGAGAGGTTTCTTAAGGACTGTTACAGATAATTTCAGAAGAAAACAGTGGGAATTCAGATCACTTTTTGTTTCTACAGAGGAAGTGCAAAAGAATCTAAACAGAAACTGGGAGAAAAGGATAAAAAGTTGGAAAGCTCCAAAACATTTCTTAGAACCTATCTCTTACCTTTACTAGAGTTGAGACAAATATAGATTTTTGCTCAGTTACAAATATGGGATATAATTTAAATCAAATTTCTAATTACACTTTTATCTTTTAACTGTTTTTCTTCTGGGGGGGATTACTTTTATAAAATCAAGTCAATCAGTAAATACTCACCGACTGTTGGCTCCTTCTCCAGCCACAAACCGCTTCTGAGGATATTTGTCTTTAAGTTGTTTTAAAGTCATTTTCTTATGGGCTACAACCCATACGTCACCACCTTTTCCACCTTCTCCACCTAAACGAGGATAGCCCATTCCTCCACTTCCTCCCCTGGTGAAGAGTCTCAGGTTATCAACGAAGTTTCCATACTTAAAAAAAGGAGAAAGAGAACATCTGTACACCAAGTGTGCTTACCGATTTAGAACTCCTTTCTAGTTCTTTGTTGCCACTAAAATGCCTCAAGTTGTCAGTAATGACTTCCTGTATGCCAAAGTTCATCTTTTCTCAGTTCATCTCCTATCTGACCTCTTTGATTAAACTCTTAAACCCTCCCTCTTTTTCCCAATTATCAATTGTGGTCCCACATATCCTCAAGGTCTCTGACACTGGTCCACTTTTCAATCTAGACTGCCTCCTCTGGGCGACCTCAGCCTGCATCAGTAACTATCACCTAGGTGAGATATTTTCTAGGTCCAGTCTGTTAGACATCATCAGGATGTAAGGTTAACAGTCTAAACCAACTGAGAATAAGATCTGTACTTAACTTATATCTGAAACCCCTCAAATATGTAACTTGTTCATGAGTACTGATAAGTCATTTCAAATATGAATTAATGTGACAAAACCAAACTTTTCCTTAAAGTCTGTTCCACCAATGTCCTTTCAAATAAAGGAACCATAGTTTCCTACTCATTTGGTATGGGAATCTTTCACTAACCTGCTTCTCCCCTCAATGGCACCCCACCCCGAAGCCCTAGCTCTTTCCTTTTTGGTACAAACTGCCCTAGTATCTTAGCCAGTCTATATTCAAAGCCCTTGAGCTACCCTCAGTTCCACTTCCATTCGTTCAGCCCCTCCTGTGTCCTCTTCCTCTTTTGCTCTGTTCATGTTATACTTTCACATCTCCATGCCACTCTGCTCACACTTTTCCTCTACTTATGTCATTTGTTCTTTTTCATTATTCTATTACAGTTGTCCCAATTTTTCACTCTTTGCCCTCCTCTGACCAGGCTGCCCCCTATATTTGTTCTCTTCTGTTATAAACCCACCTAAATGTCATATTTGCTGATGTCTCTTATTTTTTAATTGAATTCTTCCATTACCATTTGTCCCCTTTATACACCCCCCTGCACCCACCAACCCTCCATGATGTCTTTCTTAATTCCTCTAATCAACACTTACCATCAACTTTGCTGGGCTCTTAGCAATTTGATTATATATCTATTAATACACTTTTTGAAATCTTATATTTTTGTTACCCTCATTAAGTCAACACCTTCTTGTAGGTAAAGAATCTATGTATTAACCTCTCAGACTATGGAGATTCTTTGGAGTAATTTCTTAAATTCATAATCTTCACATCTTTAGTCATTTGAGATAGTTGTAAGTATCAAAAATACCTGGAAACACTTTGCAAAATACATATGCTCCACTGACCATTCTGATATACTCTGGAGGGGTGGATGAGGATAGGTCAAGCCAGCACACTTAGCAAAAGCCAGCACACTTAGCAAAAGCTCTAGGTCCAGTCTGTTGGATATCACCAGGACATCACTGCACACTTAGCAAAAGCTCCCTCAGTGATTCTGATGCAGCCTAGATCTAATATTGCAGTGGATGGGTCCTAGCAAAAAATCAAAGTGCAGGGATTCATTTAAATATGCAAATGTAGTCATGAAGCCATATTGTATGAGAACAGGATGGGAAGAATACATAAAAGATAAATGTGAGAACCAACCAGAGTATTTTTCTCTGGGAGTGAAGAACTTCTTGGTTTATGCAAGGCTAGATCAGAAAAGCATCGCAGGCAAGTAGAGGCAGATTCCACTTGCAAACGACATCGACTGGAAGTGACTTTCAATGACAGTAAGGCTACACAAGTAGTCTTTAATAACTTATCCACAAAAAAATGCAGTTTATAAATTTTTACTGTCCTGGATTGATCAGATTCAAAGATTCAGAACCCAAACTTAAAAGAGTATCTCAATCTCCTCATTGGTGATAGAGTAATGGCTAAACTGTGATGTCGGCTAGTTTCAAAAGACGTTACTAGTAAGGCTCTAAGAGGGGCCTTGAAATTTGAAGCAACTGTAAATTTTTTGCAGAAACAATTCTAAAACTGACCTAAATTTCTCGCAAGAAGGCAAGCTTATTATTATGTATTTTCACTTATTGATGAAAATCGTTTTTAGAAAGCTCTTAAAAACAATGCACTCAAGGAAAAATATACGTAGATGTAAATGGACTATGGATATTATTACTGAAAAGGGAAATACACCATCTGAGCCAATAGAAAAAGCAAACCTATACTCCACGTACACCATATTGCACGTCTAAGAGCAGGCAAGTGTCCCCGCTCTGCATCCCACGTGCACACAATTCTCCAAGGAAACCTCACACCTTGTACCCAAACAACTCTCCTAACGTAGCGGGACAGACCACCTCCCCACCCCCCACCGGTCAACACCGAGTCCTGCAGGGGCGGAATTAAGGCTGTGGTAGAAAAAAAGCCGGAAAGAGGCCCCCAAATAGAAAAAGTTGGGAGGCAGAGAAGGAGCACCAGCGTCCCCAGGTGGGGCTAGAAGCACCTGGCCCTCGGGATTCAGGTGACGGACACGGGTCACGGACCTTTCTGAACAACGCGCAACTGCAGTGCACCATTACTGCGGTGGAGCCGGATTCACTCCCGTGGACTGCTAATGCGAAGAAACACCGCGCGGCCTTCTGACGTCACCGCGGGACGCAGGCGCTGTTTTCCGGAGCGCGCTCCCGCGGGCAGAACCGCCAGCGCCGTACAGGATACGCGCATGCGCTGTGTGATGAGCCCTACCAGGGTGAGAGGTGTCTATCTGTTTACGCGAAAACAACCTAAAACTAAGAAAATGTCGAGAGCACCGTGGCCAGGATCAGTGGGATGTAGAGTGTATACCTCAGGAATTAACATTTTGAGTGGAAACGTTTTGTGTTTAGCTGCCTCGGAGGAAATTTTATGCTAATTTAGGAAACCATAAAGTACCTCAGTCTGAATGAAAAACAACAGAACTACGACAATAAAACCAAACTCGTGAAAGAAAGACAGAAATTCAGGGGCCTGACAAAGCTGTTAGCTCACTGGCAAGTTGAGTGATCTCTAGCAAAAATTTCCAGGAGACAATTTAAAATTTGTGACACAAGTGTCAGGATCTGAGAATTGCTTTGTACGAACTGGGGAAGGGAACTTGGAATTAATTGTTTTGCCACAAAGTAGCTTCTTGGAGTCGTGTAGCTGAGGGTCTTTATCGAATTGTTATCAGAAGCGCGCCTTTGACAGAATTAGAGATTACCTTTCCCTAACCTGGCTCTGCAGGTGGGTCTGCCCCCCTCACCTTTCCCCAGGTCCTCGTGCAGTGAAAAATGCTCACAGCCATAGTGGGCGACCCTGCACTGCACTGCCAGTCTTAAAATCTTCCTTAATCACGGAGACTGTTAATTTCTACAAGCCTTTTCACCTATTTACCCCTTGTTTATTGCAGATTCTTTGGAAATACACAACGTGAAAACTGGCTTGAATCCTTTGCTGCTACTGAACCTCCCTCTTCCCCACCAGTCCATAAAGCTGTGATTGTCACTTAACCTGTAATGATTAATTAATCAGGACATTAGGTTGTTACTGTGTAAATGTTTAATCTTGAAAACATTTGCTGCCTTTTGGACACATGGCAAGTGTCAAAACAGAATTGGGGCAATTACCTTTTGACCCTAAACATTGACCATCGTGATTAAGTTAAATTAGAAAACTAACAAATATGGATGCTTTCTACAATGTTTGGTGTTGAAACTAGGATGAGATGATTGAGATAACAATGTCTTCTTATTTCTAAGTATCAGTTTGATAACTATTATTACTCGTAAGTGTCAAGCAAAAGCTTACTAACCTGCTGTTGTTTAGCTTTGCCTAATATTTTTTGGCACTGGAAATGTTCAACTGTACTTCTGTTAAAGAAACAAGGCACAGGCCCTAGCTGGCATAGTTCAGTGGATTGAGCTCGGGCTGCGAACCAAAGTATCGCAGGTTCGATTCCCAGTCAGGGCACATACCTGGGTTGCAGGCCCGGTTCCCAGCAACTGCACATTGATGTCGCTCTCTCTTTCTCCCTCCCTTCCCTCTCTAAAAATAGATAAATAAAATCTTTAAAAAAAAAAAGAAACAAGGCACACAACAAATTTCGTGCATGAAATGAGACTTCCTTTCAGTGTATGAGTTTAAAGCACGCCCAAATAATACATGACAAACTAGTTAACACTGATATTTGTGTTAATTTTGCAGTTGAGCTTGATAAGAGTGCACTGTGATGGAATTTCTTCTTTAACATTTTATAATCTTTCTCTTCTTGTCTTTTTGTGGGTTCAAGAGCCTGTTGACTTCTGAAGAATTTGCTGCCTTCTTATGAGCTTGCTGACTTGTCTCTTATGAAATTTCTTGCACATCTGAATATTGTGGAAGAAACAATAAAACTGCACCATGAAGAAAACTAAAAATAAAAATAAAAAAAATTTGCTGTTTTTTGTATTATCATCTTTACTACTAGGTCTTCTTATGTCAGAATTGTATTAACCCCAATATATTTATTTATTTTCTAAGGTTTTATTTCTTATTAGTGAATACAAGCCCACATTGTTTTCTTTCCCATTTTATATATAAACATGATAACAGAAAATAAAATGTAAATGGGAAATGGATATAAAAGATCTCAAAATAAAGGAAAAATTATAATACCTTTTTTGAACAAAATATGATCATGGCCTGAAGTATTTATTACAGCTCTGGTCACCAGATAGTAAAAGAAACATGAGCCTAGAACTTGTCTCCTTTAAAATGTGTGGCTAAAATGAAGATGAGGTGAAATGACCCAAGGTATTATCCAACCTGAAGCAGAAATCTTTATTAAAGAAAATACTGCCCTGGCTGGCGTAGCTCAGTGGATTGAGCGGATTGAGCTCGGGCTGTGAACCAAAGCATCGCAGGTTCGATTCCCAGTCAGGGCACATGCCTGGGTTGCAGGCCAGGTCCCCAGTGGGGGCCACATGAGAGGCAACCACACATTGATGTTTCTCTCTCTCTTTCTCTCTCTCTAAACATCTCATATAACCATTTGTGAAAACTAGGAAAATAATGTTGGTACAATACTAGTAACTAAACTACAGACTTCATTTCATCTCACTAGTATTTCAACTAACTATAACCTTTTTCTGTTCCAGGACCCATTCCTGGACACTACATTATATTTAATCTAATAAACATTTTAGTATAATTATTTTAAGAATAAAATGAATGAACATATAATTCAGAAATCTAATAGTTTATAATGTTAAACTGTCTGTTTTGTCAGCAGGCTAAAAGGAAAGTTGTCTAATTTGATTCTCTCCTTTGTAGGTTATGTAAATTGATCTTGAAGCCTTCTCACCTTCTTAATTAGATTTCCACTTTTTGTCTATCATGCTTTGGTCCTGCTTGTCCAAGAGGAGTCGATATAAGTAGGTTAGAGGGACCGTAAGTGCAACAGCAGAGGTAGAGTTTGTCCTCAGTTTCATACCACTCTGTCTGGTGTTCATTTACTTTCTAGAAGTGACAGGGTCTTCCCCTCCACACCAAAAACCCACTTCCCAGGGCTCACAAGGGAACTCATAAATTGGACTTTTTTCCCTAGTAGGCATCTTTAGTTTACTTTTTCTTTACTCTCATGTCAAAACTTACCCAGCCCATACTTTATTTTGAGTACATTAGCAAGGAGTGCTGAGCCAGTCTAACTAGTTGAATGTGTCAAGATGTTTCTAGGTGACCCTGACCGATGGGGCTCAGTTGCTTGGACGTCATCCTGCAAAGCAAACGTTGCTGGTTTGATTCCCAGATGGGGCACAGGCCTGGGGTGTGGGTTCCATCCCCGATTGGCCAATCAATGTTCCTCTCTTAAATCAATGTTTTTTTTCCCCTCTCTTTCTCTCTCCCTCTAAAAATAAATAAATAAAATCTTTTAAAAAAAGATGTTTCTAGGTGGCATCAGCATAATGTTACTCCTTAAAAATAATTGCCTACTAAGCAGCTTCTGGTTACTTCAGTTCAAAGAAAAGACTCTATTGCTGGAATTTTGGGGTACCGTGGCAGGTCAGTGGAAGACATTTCTGGTGGACAGGCAAGTCTTTCAGATCTGCTCAGGTCAGAGGTTTCCTGTGACATAGAACGCAGGCCTAACCCAGATGGAAAAGAAGAGTAGGTGTGTGATATAAATAAGCCTTTATAAGAGAGTAGTCAAGTTTCTTTTCATGAGATAATAACTACTCAAATTCCCAGGAATTTTTCTATACAACATATAAATTGAAGTACATCACTACATGTAGAACCATACACATGACTTTGCTGTTTTATATTATTCATCCCACTTCTCTATGGTAACATAGTTACTAAAGAGGTAAATAGTTTATCTCAGCATATGCTGTAAGGTTAACTTTTTGATCTCTTCATCTATAATTTTTGTTATGAGCATTAAGCAAGCAGTAATCATTAAATTGGATTTACTAGTAGTTATGAGCAAAATACTTCATTTCTGCATTTCCTTTTCCAAAATGATTCCAGAGACAAAACGTTGAAATGATAGTTTTTACTTTTCATACCTCCCTTTTATGCACCGCCCCCCCACCCCATATAATTACTTCTTCTTACTACTGGTACCAAGTTTCTTCTGCCTTCCTCTCATACTGCCCATGAAACCTGGATCTCAGGCATGGATTTGATACCTGTATTTTACAAGTTGACATGATTTTAAGTCAGTGTGTTAATTTTCTCAGAGCATTTACTTTTTAGTTTTTAAGTCTAATTGGGGAATAAACAAAAGGCCTCAGCATCTACTAAAAGAATTTCAAGCTTTGTGTAGGACAGCCTTCAGTGTGGAGAATACTTGGAAACAGAGGCAGCTTCTTGGTCTCCTTAATATATCACAACATCGCAACTCTCGTTGCTTCTCTAAGATTCATTCTAACCTTAATTATTTTATGGATTCTATAACCTGTCATCAGGCCTTCACCAGCTTTCATATAAAAAAAAAATAATATAACCCAAGCTCTTCTTCTCTGTAATCCTTTATCCATAATGATCTCCAGAGGAGCTTTTCCCCCTTAAACAACAGATTTGATCATATCACTGTATTCAAGACCCCTTATGGTCTCAGAATAGCTGCTGTAGTTCCAGCCATTACATCCATGTTCCAGTTTGAAACATTTATGAAGCTGTTGTCTTAGAAGTTCTGTTCTTATATCTTTTGCCACTTCAAACTTGAAAAAATCTTTTTTAAAAGCTGGATACTTTGCCATCTCCAACTATTTAACTGCCTACATCTCACCCTTTTTAATATCTTTTAACAAGGTCCATCTGGCTCAAGCCTTGGACTCAGTATATAGTCTCTGAAAATTTGTTAATTAATCAGTTTATTCTTAAAAAAGACAGTAGTTGGATTGCTAACATATGACATATGAATCACTTGAAGTGGGGCATGGAGTTATTTTCATTCATTGGCCTTATAATCCCCTAAAGTAACATCAAATATTCTTTTAGTTTCATGCTACTCAAATATTGTTACTCTGAGAACCATTATAAGTTGGGATCTTACATTATATAATTAAATCAAGTTCTAGGTATAAAGGTAAGTAGATTGAACAAATGAGACCTCCTGGTATATTCCTGCTGAGCTCTTCAACTCTCTAAATTAAAATGTAACATTGTCAAAGTGAAGGCCTCACGTCATTTAATTTTTGTCTGAAAATAAAACCTATTCAAAGAAAATGGAAGTAGATTTATCTTATTGCCTTTCTTTCTAGGTAGTTATGGTTTGATCATTCATCCATTTATATAATAATTACTGAGTTCCTAATTATCTCTTACATACAGATATATGCTAAAAAACTGTCATGATTTTTAGAATTATTAAGCAAGAATAGGCAGAGTAGTGGTGTTAATGAAAGAAAGAAGCAAATTTTAATATTTGTAATACCTGAATTCATACTGAGTAGGGAAAATTTATTCCTATGGAACGTGAATTTGCTTTGCTCTTAATGCATCCTGTTTTTAATTTGAAAGATATCATTGAAAGGTTACTTTCTTAGAAATATTTATAGAAATCCTAAGAATTAGTTGAATCAATGTTTTTAAGACACTCCCCACCACCCTACCCAATGTCAACCACTGGTATTAGATCAATAAATTTTAAGAGGCTATTCCTATACTATGAGTCATTGACTACTCTTTTTATACTCCCTTTTAATCATCTACAGGTATAAGAATGGCAGTGGAGTTATCAGAAGGGCCTTTGATGATGATGCTTCCTGCTTGTTGAAAATGAGTGCTCACACAGCAGGCAAGTCAGTAGTGTATTCAGGATTCTCACGTACCTAATCCATTTTCTTTGTTGCTCGTTACTAATACTTCATAAAGCAGTAACCATTTACAATAATATAGAATTCTTAGATATCTTCAATAATAATTCAAAATAAAGAAATTAATATTTATTTTAGCATATTCATGTATAGTTTAAGTCTTTATTACTACCACATTATAAATTAACCAGCTAGAATATTCTTCTCTAGAAAGGCATTGGCAGACTACTATAGTCATTATGCCTCACCACGGCAGGGGAAGACAGCACGCACTCTCTCCACAGGATTCTTGGAGACTCTGTACACCTAAATGAGGATGAGGAAAGGGACCAGGCACCTCTACTCACCACCCATTGGAGCTGGAGAACATCAGCATAGAACGTCCAAGAATTTTGTGATCATTTCCTTTAAAAATCCGAATTTGGGTCTGGCATCTTACTAAAGCATTTACTTCATCTTGATGTAACAGCTATAACTTGTCATTTAGTGTTCTGTGATATTCCCTTTTTGGGAAATTTGAAACTTGGAACTGGAATGAGCTCTGACTGAAACATAAACACATTATTTTCTATTCTTTTTTGTATCTCTGCAGGATTCAAAACTCTTATCATTTCTCTTCTTCTTTCAAAAGATTTTATTTATTTATTTTTAGAGAGAGAAAAAGAGAGGGAAAGAGAGGCAGAGAGGGAGGGGAACATCAATGTGTGGTTGTCTCTTGCACCCCCAACTGGGGGGCCTGGCCTACAACCTAGGCATGTGCCCTGACTGGGAATCAAACCTGTGACCCTTTGGTTAGCAGACTGGCATTCAGTCCACTGAGCCACACCAGCCAGGGCTCTCTTCTTAATTAATAATTGAGTTATGGGCAGTTGGAGAAGGTGTTAAAATAATTTTTTTTGTTTTACAACTTTTCTATTACAATAACTGATATTTATTTGGGGATGAATTTCCCACCTCTTTTTTCCTTTTTTATTTTTATTCCTTCTGAAATATAAGGGAAATAATTATCTTTCCAGTAAACCTCTATGGACTGATCTTGGACTGTGAGAACTGCTGTTGCATGCCGTTAATTTCAAATTTGGATTTCTCTTTACCTCCTGTGTAAATGTTCTCTCCAATAGGTAGGAATGATTGCCTCTCCTCATTAAAGAAACCATCTCTCACATGAAACTTCATCTAAGGAAAAGTATTAACATTGTAATCTTGCCATGTAAGACTTCTGACAGAAAATTCTTGTAGATGAAAGGTAGTTTATTTTTATCAAAGAAAAATTGTATTTTATTAGCTGATGAGCACTCTTTGTTAAAAGAAGATGAGATCTGTGATGTATAGAAGTTACTTACAGTTCACACAGGAGAAAAGCCAATAACTACATCAAATTTATATTATTTCCTACTAAGAAATTGTAGTGTTTCAACAAGAAAGGAAAGCTTTCTTATAAAACATTACTGTGAGGCTAGATATAAGACTGTAGTAAAATTGGATGGTACATAAACGAGTAATTTTGACCCATTTTATTTGGCATTACCACTGAGTCAAAGAAATAATCCATCTAGTCCCACATCTTACTGATCATAGTAGCCCAAGTTTACAAACAGAAAACAGCCCTGGTGCTATGTTAGTGCTAGTCATGTCTGATCATTTCCCGTGGAATTGTTGGATGGATGGAATGAGAAAGTTGTGTTCATTGAGTTATTTTGTCCCATCACATACTGTGGGTCTTAAATTTATCCAGTCTCATTTCATGTCTTTTTCAACAGGGCCATGGTTGGGGTCAAGGTGAATTACTGCCATCTTTTTCATGGTATGTTTGGCGACAAGCATGACTGTGGTAATTTAGTACTGTGTCCATTCAGGATAGGTACATGTCCCAAGAGAATGGCCTTTCCATAGGTCCCGAGTCCCAAGAGTCCAGACAGAGTCCAGGTCTACAAAGCAGCAAGTCAGCATCTTGCAGGTCACAGTCCTTGGTGGCTTTGGAGTCCACTCAAGGAAGCACGATTAGAGCAGCAGCATAGCTCCCTCCTTACTACACCAGGCTGCGTGGTGGAATCCTGACTACAAACTACACTGCTGCTACTTCACTACCGGCCGCATGTCTGGGTCCTTTTCTGGCTCGTGGCTCCTTCCTCATGGCTACTCCTCTTCCTTCCCTGTACCTACTCCCCCTGCATGGCTCTCCCCCACGGTGGACCAGCTCTCCTCCAAATTGCCTTGCTGCTACATCATGACTATCCCTCCTCATGGCTACCCACCCTTATTTCAAATTTTGACTGAGCTGCCTATGTAGCCTCACCTGGACTCCTCCCACAATGTGCTACATTTGCCAGTTTCCATTCCTTCTACATTTTTTCAGCTGCCATCTTTAGTCAGAGTAAGAGCAACTCAGTGCCACAGGGGGAACCACCTTCCTGCCTACGTCAGGAGTCAGGATACGCCCTTAAAGTCAGTAGGCCTTTTGCCTTAGGGCAGCTGCACAGCTATTAACTAGCTATCAAGTTGCCATAGATATGCAAGGTATCTTAAGCCTATCAACTGCTCTCCCTTCCCCTAACCCCCAACCGTGGGCTGCAGGGGGGAATATCTCTGTTTCAGGGACCTCTCGCTCTGCACCCCATTTCATATTCAAGGATATAAAAGAAAATATGTACACCATAAGTGAATTATAGAAAATCTAACAGAGAAATCGAAACTACAAAAATAAAAAAATGGAAATTCCTGACAAAACCACATCAACTCAGAATTCTACATCCAATAAAAACGATCTTCCATGAGTGAAGGTGAAATAAAATACATTTGCAAATGAAGAAAAATAAAAGAATATGTTGACAGTGGACACACACTATAAGAAATTACTAAAGTTCTTCAGGCTAAAGAATGTTTTAATGTATAATGTGCATTGTACCATGGGTTTATAGTGTATGTAGATGTAATGTATTTGACAACTATAGCAAAAAGGATGGAAAAGTTATTAAATTCAGTCATACCTTGTAAGGTTTCTAAATTTTACCTGACTTGATTTTATATTAACCCTAAGTAGCCTATGAAAAATTAAGGGTATCTATTGTGATTCTTAAAGAAATCCCCTCCACCCCCACTAAACGCAAACAGACATACTGAGGATCCCAGAATACATGCTGTTTATCCACTTTCTATGTCTCAGCTCAACTACAAATAAAGTAAACCTAAGATAAACTTTAATTTCTTATCTTTTTAAAAAAGTGACAGCAAATTATTTCATACTAATGGTCGTTTTGGGCAATGATCTTTCTTCAGCTTCTCTCCTGCATTGATTCTTTTCCTCCTATCTCAGAGACATGACTTCATTCATCATTGTCTCCCGTGTTCCTGAAGATAAATAAATAAATAATGTCTTCACTCCCTTCTGTTAGTCAGCAGCCAAGGAGTGCTTGTTTTCTCTGCAGGGCACTCATTTGTTTCATCTTCATTTCCTGCTTTCTCCCCAAGGTCATTGAATCTCTCTTTGATAAATACATTGTTATTAAGGTTTACTCTAGGCGATTGCAATGGTAAATGTCTTAAATTAATGTCTTTCATTATAATGAGTCAGAAAGTCACTGAATTGAAAATTTCTTTTTTGTAGATACTCAGTGCTAGCCAGTCAACATCTTTCTGCTGTGTGTAGAGTGCTTTTCTGAATTCTGCGGGGTGTGATGATGGCAGTATTTCCTGGAGAAGCGTGCTGTATAAAGGAGAAACGGAATAAACACAACAAGTACAACCGAACTGCGACTAAGTGATTGGAAGGCAGGAAGCATGGGGACAAATGAGTAGGCCACTGGCCTGACTAAATCAGGGAACCGTCACTCCATTCTTGTTCCTGTTTCTAAAACAGGAACACGAGTAGAAATCAGCTAAAAATATTTATTGAGTGCATTATATGTCAGTCACTAGAAAAACATGAAATAAAGATAGTATTTTTATAAGTCATAGGGAAGATCATACGTTCGGATGGAAAAAAAGACAACATATGTAGTAGTAGATGACAAATAGAAACTGCCCTGGCTACTGTGGCTGAGTGGATTGAGTGCCAGACTGTGAACCAGAGGGTCACTGGTTTGATTCCCAGTCAGGGCACATGCCTGGGTTGCAGGCTGGGTTCCCAGTGGGGGGTGCATGAGAGGCAACCACACATTGATGGTTCTTTCCCTCTCTTTAAATAAAAGAAAAGAAAGAAATAGATGCCCAGTAATGGAGTGAAAATGAACACTTAATCGTAGAAGCAAGGCTAAATTAGTGGGACTCTGAAATGGGATGAGGGCCTAAAGTAAGAGAGAAAGGAGAATGCTCTGTGATATTAACTCAGAGATGAAGTCTATGGACAATGGGAATATACTGGGAACAGGATGATCATGATATGATAGTGATGAATATATTGCTTCTGAAGGAGATGATTTAAAAAGCAACATTCCTGCCAGTGTGTATATCAATCATATTTTCTTTTTAAATTATGTTTATTGGGGGTAACATTGGTTAATAACATTATATTAGGTTGGCCAAACAGTTGCTATGTTTTTTTTCTGTAAAAGACATTTTTCATTTTCACCAATAATTTTATTGATGTGGATATTTTGAGTATGTTGGCTATTTCCTGCATGGTGTGACATTGATTATTCTCAGTTAATATCTCGATTTGATTGCTATCAATTTCTAGTCTACCCAACCATAGAGGATCATCCAGGGAGAAATCTCCAGCACAAATCTTTGCAAACAACATTTGACATGTTTGATCAGTCACAGCACCTTCTCCATACACTGCACAAATCTTTTTCTGCATTTCAGTTGTATTTTTACATTTCTTGAAATAATAAAGCATAATATGCTGGAAATGTTGCCATAATTTTCCATCTTCATTATTAAAATGGCTACCCACAATTCACCAATTTTGATAATTTTTTAAATGTACACTGATATGACAGCTATCACAAAACAATCTAACAAAATTGTTTCTAATAAAGTTCAAGACAGCACAACTGAGCACTACTTGAGCCATCTTATGGGAAAAACCAAACTTTTTGGCCAATCCAATATAAGTTCTAGGCATACATTCTACAACACATCATTTGTATATTGCATTATATGCTCACCATCCAAAGCCTAGTTTCCTATCATTTCTCCTCCGACAACCACCATACTGTGGCGTGCCTGTGTTTGTTTGCTTTGTTTGTTTGTTTGTTTTTGCTTTTGTTTTTAGATCCCACATATGAGTGAAATCATATGGTTCTTACCATTTTTCATCTGACTTGTTTCACTTAAGTTGATATCCTCAAGATCCAACCATGTTGTTGCAAATGGCAATTTTTCATCTTTTTTTAAGGCTGAGTATATTCTATTGAGCATGTGTTCCACATTTTATCTAATTACCCATCGAAATACATTTAGGTTGTTCTCATGTCTTGGCTATTGTGAATAACGCTGCAATGAACATGGGGTTCAATGAACAATGAATATATCTTTACAAATACAAGTAAGTGTTTTCAAATTTTGGGGGGCTAGATGCCCAGAAGAGAGATTTCTGGGTCAGATGATATAACCCTATTGTTAATTTCTTGAGGAAGCTCCACACTGTTTTCCACAATGGCTGCACCACTTTCCATTCCCACCAGCAGTGCACAAGGGTTCCCTTTCCTCCACAGCCTTTCCAGCACTTGTTCTTCCTTGTCTTATTGATAATAGCCATTCTGACAAGCGGGAGGTGGTATCTCATTGTGAAAATATGGTGGTTAAACTCAAAAGAACACAGTACATTTTAAAATAGATATGATAAATTCATGTAGAAGTTTAGATTTAACAGTAGGTTAACTAATCCATCTAATTTATATCCAAAACAAACCCTATCGTAAGCTAACATGCATTATTTTTTGTTAAAATCATCTTAAAGAAATCAACAACAAAACAAAAAAGCAACCAAGCAAATGGGAGTATATATTTATAAATGATACCTTCCATGAGGCGCGAATACCCCAAATATGTAAAGAACCCATACAACTCAACAACACATCTTCCAAGTTTTTCTCTGGATAGAATAGGGCGTGTTGGCTGGGTGGGTAGAGGGAGGTGATAGCTTGGGTATGTATAGACCACTGCCTTGATGGATCATCTTAAGGAGGGAAAGGAAAAAAAGTGAGAAAGATGAGAGAGGAAGACATTGAACCTCTGTAATTTGAAGAAATTCGACAACAAACGGGAGAAGCAGGAACTGCAGCCGAGGCAGTGGCGCCTGACGCCGGGTCTCTGGGCTGGGAAGGTGGGCAATTGAGGGCGCGGCCCCTGGAGCGCGTCCACCCACTCTCTGCCCCCTCACTCTGTCCCTAGAAAAGGAGGGCGGTTCTGACGGTGGGGGCTGAGTTCGGAGTCTCCTGCTGGCGCCGAAGTAATCACAACGCCGCCACTTTCGGAGAACCAGCGCCTCCCAGCCAGGAGCGTGGTGCGGCGAGACAGTTCAGTTGGGTGGACTCAGGGCGCCTGGTGAACGCTGCTTCCCGTCTTTCGCCTGCTCCAGCGGTGGGTTCGGCTGGACGAGAGGTGAGGGCTTAGAGGGCCGGGGGTCGTCCCAAGCCCGCGCTGAGACCTCTGGTCCCTCCCAGGCTGGAGCAGCCCGCGTTCCCCTAGAGAGTGAAGCGCACGCAGGACATCGCCAGTGACGCGCGCTTTGGCGGCGGGCGAGAGGTACTTCACTGGCGCGCCGGCTCCCTTTTCTGCGTCCAGGTGACCCCATCTGGGAGAAGGGCACTCACTGGTCGAGGAACGTCACCTGAAAGTTAAAAGGGAAAAAAAATTCTCCTGTCCTAACCAGTATCTTCCTTTTAGATCTTTATAAAGTGATTAATTTGGGTAGTCTGCACAATTTTCGACGACGTAAAATGAACTTAATAACCTAAATTTAAATTCGTTTCGTTTGACTTGTCTCTTCATCCTGTATTTTTTTTTGGGGGGGGGGGGGGAGACGTGGCAGACGGCGGTATAGAGGAAAGGAGACGAGTGTTGTCTCATAAATCTGTCGTCTCCTGCTGTCAAGCTTGTGTTAGGGACAGTTCCAATGCCGGCCTGTGAACAGGTGCTCTGTGGCAGCCTTCACTCCCACCTCGGTGCTTTTAGGCTGACTTACTGAACAACCGATCAGTTGGCAAGGAAACTTGTGCAAAGGGCCGTTAGAAAATGCCAAGATTTTGCTGAATATCGTTGGCTCTACAACATGCCGCGTTAGCATGTATCATCTTCATTGTCTTCCTGCGTGTTAATCTCTACCCAGCTCCTGAGCAACCCCAGAGAAGCCAGGGAACCACCGGACATCAATACCTAACAAATACTTTCCAATGAATAAAAGTGAAAAATTTTCAGTATCCGTAACTATGAAACTTAAAACGGTGCTTAAGTGTCCAGCACCATTTGGGTAAACTGTTTCTGGTGGTCACACACATAACGGGCTGCACTTTGATCCACTCAGTTGGAAAGTGTTGTGGTAGGAGTCTCGGCCAGGCAGACAGGAGACCTGAGCACTTCCTGAGCCACGTGGCTGAGAATTGTCTAATCTGTAAAGGGAGAAGGTTGGAGCACATGCTTTTTAAGGGTTCTCCCAGCTCTAAAGGTGTGTGATGAAATAAGGCCTGCCTGTCATTGGTAGGGTAATAATATGGGTGTAATAATTTATAGTTTTACTCAAACATTTCACCTATATATATATATATTTCTATATATAATTATGTGACATATATTTCTATGTCACATAATTACTTATGATTTTGTAATAAAGGAGTTTGTAATAAAAAGGGGCGTTATTTATGTCAGACCCTGTATATATCTACAGCATCTTCCCTTGAGCTGGATTTCAGTGGCTCCTGAGGACTGCTTATCAGAATGTTGTTAAACAAACTGTAACTGTAATATCCTTTCAAAGGACGGTCTGCGAGTTGGCAACCGAGAGGAAAACCAGCAGATACATAGTTGGCAAATTTGACTGGATCAAAAACAAATACACATTATTTATAATTTTTTAGGTTTTAGCCCTGGCTGGCATAGCTCAGTGGATTGAGCGCGGGCTGCAAACCAAAGTGTCACAGGTTCGATTCCCAGTCAGGGTACATGCCTGGGTTGCAGGCCATGACCCCCAGCAACCACACATTGATGTTTCTCTCTCTCTGTCTCCCTCCCTTCCCTCTCTAAAAATAAAAATAAATAAAATCTTAAAAAAATTTTTTTTAGGTTTCAAGAGATTGAGTAGTTTTCTTTTTAAGTTAAAAAATACATTATTTTTTTCTGCATAGAATATGGATTTTGCCATGAGAAGATGGTTCTGCCTACCACTGGGGTGCATGGTGCTGATCCATCTGATTAATGCAGATTTTGAATTTCAAAAGGGAGTGCTTGCCAGCATCAGCCCAGGGATCACGGAAGACATTGACCACCAGTGCTGGGACGCTTGCTCTTTGATGCTGATAGATCTCAAGGAACTCAAGATAGAGCATGATGTGGATGCTTTCTGGAATTTCATGTTGTTCTTACAAAAATCCCAGTGGCCGAGACAGTATAATGTCTTCTTAAGCATAGCTCAGGATTTCTGGAACATGTATGTAGACTGCTTACTTTCCAGATCTCATGGGATGGGCAGAAGACGGGCGATGCCTCCCAAGTATGAATTTCCACAGAAGATAACAGGAGGTAATTTAAATGTATGCTTAAGAGAATAGCAATTTGGTTTTCTTAAAAACTAAATATTTAATCATTTTGATTTTTCAAGTTTATCCAACAAGCTAGCAAACTTGAGATATTTTTTCCTAGTGTGATCAGCTTCAACTTCCATTTTTACTGATTTTATATTATGTAGAAACCATGGGAGCTCTGATATCAAATGCTTGATTCTATATGACCTTGGATTATAGTATATTTTGATAGATCCATAAAATTATCCTTATTTTTCCCCACAAATAGTTCAGAAAGCCATTTAATGTTGTAATTATTCATATTACATTTGTTGAAGAAATTGTTAAACATTGGCCATGTATTTAGCTTTTTAAAATTAACTTTTTCAATAGGGTTCTTTAAAAGGAGGGAATCTTAAGAGTCATATTAGAATAAAAATTAACAATTTCTCCTCTGTAAACTTATAGGACTGGATTTTACAAAGCGTGACTTTTACATCTAAGAGAGAACACAGAAAATATTTCAAGCAAGATGACACCAACCTGAATGATTAACTGTCAGTATTTATGAGGTCAACTATTTCCTGTAGTATTTATTAAAATTGTTATTTCCAATTTTTCAATATTGACAAAGATTGTATTTTTGTTGATGTGTAATTGCTTTGTGGCTATTGAGTAATCATTTCCATCTTTTCAGATAATTTGTTAATAATTTTTTACTTAGAAGACATCTTTGTAAAGCAGCTTCAAAGAAAACTCTACTTAAAATGCAAATGTAACACATTTTTTAAAGAACAGTCAATGTAGTATAATTGTAACCCATTTTATGAGGTATGTCATATATCATATTGACTTTAAAATTGTGCCAAGACCAATCAATGCCAGTACTGTCCTAAAAATATTTAATTTGATGCAGTGTTCTGTGTGGCTTCTGATATGTGCATTTCATCACTAAGACATCTTATATATTAAAGTATTTTTCTATGCATTAAGGACTAATTTTTTTTAATTTTCTCATTTTTACTATCTTCATTTTTTAAAAGGAATAACAGAAAGGCAGTAAGAAATTTTATTTTAGTAAAGTGCAGTTTGATAAAATTTTTGTTTTCAGGTGTTAGCTCAGTTTTTTCTAAGATTTCATTTATTTATTTAAATTTTTAGAAGATTTTATTTATTTATTTTTAGAGAGAGGGGAAGGGACAGAGAAAGAGGAGAGAAACATCAGTGTGTGGTTGCCTCTTGCTCGCTCCCTACTGGGGACCTGGCCTGCAACCCAGGCATGGGCCCTGACTGGGAATCAAACCTGCAACCCTTTCCTTTGCAGTCCGGCGCTCAATCCATTAAGCCACACCAGCCAGGGCTTCATTTATTTATTTTTAGAGAGGGGGTGGCAAGGAGAAAGAGAGGGAGAGAAACATTAGTGTGTGATTACCTCTCATGCACCCCCTTCTGGGGATCGGGCCTGCAACCCAGGCATGTGCCCTGACTGGGAGTTAAGCCTGCGACCCTTTGGTTCACAGGCAGGCACTTAATCCACTGAGCCACACCAGTCATGGCTTAGTTGGTTTTTATATTCCCTATTTATCTCTCACATATAAATATGAGAACCAAAAAAGATTATTCCAAAAAAGATACGAAGCTTTAAAGAAATATACCAAATGATAGGGGAATATGAAGTAGAGGAAGAAATGGGGATGGTGGGAAATAAAGACAGGAAACTAATATGCCAATTTAGTTTAGATTAATACTTCAAAATGCTTTAAAATGTCATAAAAACCTGTACCTTTGATAAAGGGTAGCTGTAAATTTGGTCCAAATTATACTTCTCTATGTGAAGAGGGACTCATGAGCAGTTTCAAGATTCACAATGCTGGTAAGAAAAACCAAACATGTTTGGGAGAAGCCCAGCTTTTCCTAGGACTAAGTTCCAATAGAAATCAGTCGCACAGGGTTTCATAATGGCTACCATGGTGCACAGCACCGTTTCCAAGTATCCTGACAATGACAGATTCCCTTTAATGCAGGTTGATTCCAGCACACCCAAATGCAGTTAAATATAAACACTTTTAAACCAGCAAAAATAATACTGAACAATATGCAGCTGTCTGATGGTTTGACTTTGAATTAAGAATAAACTTTGAATTGAGTGAGGAGGACTGACATTCTTTGAGTCATGGGCCACTCTGGAGTCCTGGTAAAGCCACAGACCTTTCACCAGGTGGTGTGGATACACACACTCATCATTATACACACGTATAATTTTGGTGGTGGGGTGTTTGCCCGTGAACCTCAGGCTAAGAATCACTGATATTAAAGAATGAATGAACTGCCTAGCTTTTGGGTATCTTTTACAAATATTATTTCATACGACTGAGAGTTTTATATAACCGGTTGCAGAGAATATGAGTTTATAAGTCCAATGAATTCCTACATTAAAAATATTTTATCTTGCTAATGAAAGGTGGATCCCTAAGCTTAGAAAATCAACTGGTTGAAGGGTAGGGCTTATGTTCTTTAATAAAAATGACCAGACACCCAAGAAGGTATTCACTTCTTGAGGGAAAAGGCACAGGATCATGATTTTCCCAAGAAAACAGTTCTTGTTTACAACCCATAGACAAATCATTGAAGCTCAAAAGTTCAATGCCATAAATCAAGACAATATAATTTTAGCCTAAAAACTAGCCCTGGGTATCTCAGTTGGTTAGAGCATCGTCCTGATACACCGAGGTTGCAGGTTTGATCCCAGTCAGGGCACACACAAGAATCAACCAATGAGTGCATAAATAGGTAGAACAGCAAATCAATGTTTCTCTTTCTTTGTCCCACTTTTGCCTTTCTCTCTAAAATAAATAAAAAACTTAAAAATAAAAATATTTAGCCTAAAATTTGTCCCACCACTTGTTATCACAGTTACATAAAAATTTTGTTGCATTAAAAATGAACTTTAAAAAAAAAATGAACTTTTTAGTGTTAATCAATATAACTGTTAGCCTTCCAAAGTAAGTTAATTACAATTAGTTTCCTTTCTCCTAGTTGAATTTACATGTTATACTAGATTATTAAAAATACTAAAAATAAGGACATATGCCAAAAAAAGGCATTCTAGTTTTAGAGCAGTTCATCTTAAGCCTTTTACATATCATGTTCTATTAAACTTTCCCAAGTTTTTGCTCCAAATCATGTCATTCTGTATAGAAAAAATTTTTTTCCATCATTCATTCATTCATTCATTCGTTCATTCATTCCTTCACCTAACAAAAATGAATTGAGGTTGGAAGTACACTGCTGAACCACTGGCTCACAGCGCTGTCAGGGCAATAGGACTACGGTCCAGTAGGAAATATAACTAATTCAAAAGCAGTTTCTTGATATCAAAATATAAGTTAAAAAGAGAAATGGTGACCAAAATGGGGTTGAGTGGGGGAAAAAAAAGTATTCCTTTGACCTATTCAAAATCATTTGATTAGATCAGTCAAGAGCAAGAGATCGTCGAAAATCAAACCAAGCAAACCCTCCCCGCAGCAGCTCAGGCGCTGGTATTATGGCAAGTACTCAACCTCTTTCACAGCCAGAGCGTGCACTGGGCTCACACAGCTCAGCTTCCAGCCAGTTACCTTCCAGGGAGCTTAAGGCCAAGGAGAAAAAACAGGCAGCACATCTGAAACTGCTCCCAAATATTTCTTTACAAGGTGACGAAATGGACAGTAATTGAGTGTCTATACCTAAAGCTTCTCTGTTCTTCCTATAGAATGTTTGTTTTTTTTTTCCACTTCAAATATTTTATTTTAGAATAGTTTTAGTTTTTCAGGAAAGTTGATAGTGCAGAGTTCTTCTATACTCCCCACCCACTTTTTCCCTATTATTATCTTACGTTAGTATGATGTGTTTGTCATAACTAATGAACCAGTACTATTCTATTGTGAACTAAATTTCCTATTTTATTTGGATCTCACAGTTCTTCCCTGTTTTTCTGTTCTAGGACCCCATCCAGGACACCACAATCACACTGAGCTGTCACGTCTCCTTAGGCTCTAAGATGATGATGTACTTGGTGATCTTGATGATTTTGCAGAATGTTCCTCAATTTGGGTTTGCTTGATGTTTCTCGTATGATTGTATTAGGGTTATAGATTGGTTTGGATGAAAACCACAGAGGTAAAGAACTTTTCTCAATGTTTTATACAAAGGTACATGTTATCAACATCACTTACATGATGATGTTAACATGGCTAAAGGAATGTTTAACAGGTTTCTTTGCTGTAAAGTTACTTTCCAGTCTGTTCCATACTGTATTCTTTGGAAGTAAGTCACTAAGCATAACCCACATTTAAGGGGGTGTTCCACCTCCTGGAGGAGGGGATGTCTACATAAATTACTTGGAATTCTTTGCATGGGGGGATTTGTCTCCCCTTGCTCCCTGCTTCTCTTCCTTCTTTCTCTTTCATCATTATTTATATAGATATGGATTTATGGATATTTATTTATACTTTGGGTTATAATCCAATGCTACATTTTGTTGTTCAAATTATTCAAGCTTCAGCCATTGGGAGCTCAATAGGATGCTCCAGACACATCCTGTATATTTCTGCCCATCTCCAGAACCAGCCATTTCTCCAAGGAGCCCTTGTTTCTTTCATTGGAGAATATTGTTAGAAATAAGACTTGGGCACTGGGTCTATCGAATTTTGACCTGATAGGACCACCAAGCCAGTTTCTGGATGTCAGGAGCTGCCTTTTTTCTTTCACAGAAAGCATCTTTGACATTTTCCTTGACTATAAACTAAAAACAAGCAATCACGAAACATGACTGCTAGTGAAACTCGGGTTGTGTGGGCTGAAAGTATGTAAAAATGAGCGGAACTAGTTCCATCATGCTACCTTCCATGAGTCTGGCGAGTCTGGCTCGGCCTGGAAATCTTCGGCTCTGCAGGGCACAGTACAGAGGGGTAACAGATTGCAGCACTTCAGGAGGGGCGGGCCAGATTCATAGTCTGGAAAACCGCCCATTTAACCTGAAAAGACTTAGGGTGAACACCTTACTTTTTCCCTCTATGAAATGTACCTCGTGTGGCAAGAAGGCAGACTGGGAACCAGAAAAATGAAGTTATTCACCTAGTTATTCACTGGTTGCAGGCTATCCCTGGCTAACAGATTCAACCAAGGAATGGAAAAAGTCTCATTGCTGACAGGTGTTGAAACATCTGTGCTCACTAAACTCAATTAGTTTTATCCTTTTGACTTTCTTTCCATTTAGTTAGCAAAAGTTTCCACTTGAAATCTTCTCTTGGCTGAGTCATGGAAGGGAGTACACAGCGCAGCTCTCAGTCAGGCTGGATAGGTGAGGCAGTACATCCCCTGTGCGTCGGGAGTGGGGTGGGCGCACAGGATGTGAGGCAAGACCCAGAGACGTAAAGAGTTAGTGTTATTGTCAGATGGACTGATTCATTCAGTCCCTGCAGGTGGCTGCAATTATAACAGGCACACTTGGGTACAGTCTGCCTACCAAGTGCAAGTGTCCGGATTAAACATTGCGACCCTCCACCCACCTACGCTTACTCAGCTGTTAAGTGGCTGCTAGGTAATGACCTGCCCTCTTTTACCTTTCCTCTTCCTGAGAGGTTAAGATCTACATGACAGGGGAAAGGTGCACAGACATCACAGAGTTGGGTTTTATTAATCCTCACCTGAAAACATTTTCTTCTTTGCTTTTAGAAAGAGAAGGGGGGAAGAAAGAGTGAGGATGAGAGAGACTGAGGGAGAGAGAGAAAAAGACAGAGAGAGAGAGAAACTTTGATTGGTTGCCTCTCATAGGCGACCTAGGTATGTGCTATGACTGGGAATCGAACCTGTGACCCTTTGGTGTACAGGATGCTCCAATGAACTAAGCCACACTGGCCAGGGCCATCACACAGTATTTTGACTGCAGTCAGTCTTAATTAATCTGGAGCTATGAAGTCATATTACAGACAAAAAATGATATTCAACCAAGTGATATTGATTCTATTTCTACACATGCTTTATTAATGTAATGGTATTTACGCCTCATCATTTTAGAAGACGTCTATCACTGTCATGGAATGAATACACTTGGACTACTTTAACATGTCCGAGTTTAGCATTACTTGTATAGTATTCCAGTGACTGAATTTTCTCTTTGAGCTCAGGACTCTGCTGCACTTGCAGAGCTCAAGGGAAAGGCTGCCAGGAGCTAAGGCTGCCTTTCCATTTAGTTGGCTGACTCAGTAATTAATTTACTGAGGTACTGGTTACAATAATGAATGAGATATGGTTTCTGCCTTGTCCTTACGGAGCTGAGAGTCTGGGGAAGAAGCTTATACAAAACGGGGCAAAGATTCATGGTTCTTGGCCATGCACAATTCATCTTGATCCTCTGTGTATCATCTGAGATGCATATGAAGGGAATGTGGTGTTTTGGTATGGGCATCTCATCACTGCATGTTTCTACTCACATCCATTCTTGTACCTCAGTGACTCCCCTTTACCTGGAATCTCTGTGCTTAAGGCTTCCTGTGAAGAGGAGGAACAAATTATGTCTTCTAATGTCTTGTTGTGGGTGGTGGTAACAGAGAAAGGGATTCAGGAGGGGAAAAAGCACACAGCTAAGTTGACACATATAACCTACTCCTGTGGGCCACAAGAATGGGTATTGGGACCAGGCGCAAGGCTGCTGGCCAGAGGTGAACTGGCAACTCATTTTAATTAAAACAGTAACAACAGCTGCAATTTCTTCCTTCACTGCAGATATTACTATCCCCACAGATGAGGACAGAGGAAAGTTCCTGGAGGAATATGAGTTGGGGGCAGGAGTGGAGATGAAGGAAGAAGAAAATAAAAGATGGGTCTAGCCATGAACGAGTAGCTTAGTTGGTTAAAGCATCATCCCTGTTACTCCAAAGTTGTGGGTTCAAACCCCAGTCAGAGCACATACAGGGGTCAACTAGTGAACGCATGAATGGACGGAACAACAAATCAATGTTGATCTTTCTCTTTCTCTCTTTAAAATCAATACAATTAAAAAAAAATGGCCCTGGCTGGTGTGGCTCAGTGGGTTGAATGCTGGACTGTGACCTGCAAGGTCGCTGGTTCCATTCCTACACAGAGCACATGTCTGGGTTGTGGGCCAGGTCCTCAGTTAAGGACATGCAAGAGGCAACCGATCAATGTTTTTCTCCCTCTGTCTTCTGCCCTTCTCACTTCTCTAAAAATAAATAAAATCTTAAATTTTTTAAAAAAATTAGAATAAAACAAAGAAGATTGGCCTAGTGGGATGTTGAGCCCTCTCTTATCTGATATTGAAAGTGGATTCTATGAATGTCTTCCCAACTCTGCATTTAGTACCATCATACTGGTAGCGTGGTGGAACGCAAACTGGCAAACACTACCAATGAGGGCTTCTTGCCCCCTGAAGAGCTAGTTGTTCAGGTACCAGGACACTGCTGAGTGTGCCCATGGGCCTGGAATCTAGACAAATTCCAGCATGTCTTCCTGTCTGAGAAAACAGGTTCTTTTTTTCTCCTAGCCCAGGACATGAACTCAACTTTGGGATTTCCTGGTGGACAAAGGGTTTGACGGGGAAAGAGACAGGCTATGGAAACCTCATAATGGTACACAGTAACGCAGGTACTACTCTACATCCAGCAACAAGGCATCTACCCACTATGCTTTGGCAAGGTACCTCCACCGTGAAAGGAGGGAAAACACTTCTCCCACTCTTCCTTTCCCTTCCCCATTAAAAAAGAGAAAGAAGTGGCATAGTTTGCTTTGCATATTTATATATTAAAAGTAAATTCATCCGTTTTTTAATTTTATTGCTTACCTCATAACATTTGCTTTTTAAAACAAAGATATCTTACTTTGACTAACATATTTGTTGCTAATGTTTTTGCCACCCAGTAGTTATATGTACTCATGACAACAATATCCTGAGTCTCTACTCCACTCCATCCACACGCTTTGGGTGGGTCGGCCTGCTTCTGGCTCCGGGAGCGGGCAGTACTCAGATCTGGCCAGAGTCATGGTGAATGGCTCAGGAAGGAATGGCATGTAGCCAGTCAGGGGTCCTGAAATGCAGAGGCAGTTGCAGGACAGTTGAGGGACAGGTGCGCATTCTTCTCTACTGGATATCAACCTGGGAAAGAATAATCCAGGAGCTGCTAGGGGAGGAGAAGAGCCAGAGTTTCAGCCTCTAGATCCAACAATACCTGTAGTCTTAATTCCTCCTAGATATGATAACTACAGAGCCTGTAACAGTTTTATTCGTATTTTCTCTCTTTGGCTTAAATCAGTTGGAATAGTTCAGATGTGACCAAGAGCCTGAACTGAGACAATATGTTTTGTAGTTTCAGTTGAGACAGTCAGTCATCTTTCCAAAAAAATTGGTGACAATCCTTCTGATACTCTGTGTTAATATTTTCAATAAAAATAAATTATATTTGTTTGCTTTTATTTTCAATAGTATTTTACTAAAATATTCTAAAACATTTGCCTTAAGTTTATATGAAGATATATTTCACTAAAAAATTATAAGCAGAATTTATCTCAAAACTCCCCTAGAGAGCAGTTTATGTAGGAATGCTCTTTCTTGGGTCATCCACAATTTTTGCTGCTTTCACTCTTTGTAAGGCTCCTCCTCGAATGGGAAGTTTTTTGAGAGCAATGTCTGTGTCAGCCAGAGGTCCTCCCACTAATCGGGCAGGAGTGCTTTCCACCACTACCACCCGACCAGAGGGCACCTAAAAAAGCAAAAGCAAATATCTGTAAGTCAATTTACAAAACTTTTCAATGGGAGAAAAGCTCATTCATCCTTGAGTTTAGTACTCTGGAAAAGACATGAAAAGTACATGTAAGTAACTAGGAGGTAGCATGACATTGGAAAGATCAGGGCTTTGGAGCGGGGCAAATGGGTCTGAATTCTACTTCTACCACTTATCAGCTTTGCAATCATGAGGGCCGAATTATGTCTAGAAGAGGACACCAGAAACACAGGAATATGGCATAGATCTTTGGCACATCTTCTGTCAAGGGAGGTAGAGAAATAATCTGACTCGTGCTTGCAGTAGTTTCTTGGGGATCCCGGAGGGCTGGGCCTACTCTAAAGCAGCACTGGACAAGGGTGGAGGCACTCTGAAGACACATCTGCCTTAACTACATGAAATTTGAACAGCAAAAATAAAAAATATGAGATCAACTCCATGGAAACAACACTCTGGGGACTAAATTCAGTATCTACTAAGCAAAGTAATGGAGGAAAAAAACCTTACCGTTGTATTAAGGCCTTTAATATCTGTCTGGTGAAATATTGCATTTGGTGGTCGCTCACTGTGTCTAGAGGATTCTATAGCTTTTTCCTGAAGTCTTTTTGCTTTCTAAAGATTTTAAATTAGAAAGAAAATAATATTGCTGTTAAAGTTAATAATGTATTAACTGTGATACTTAATAATTAAGTATACAAATTACATTTGATTGTGTCTGACTTCTTCTTTTTTTTATTAGTTAGCACTGGAATCTGCATTTACTCATTTAAGCTAAGAAGATAGTTATTAGCAGAAGACACTGGTCACCTAAAAACATCACTGAGATTTCCTGAAGTGCTGGTCATATACCAAGGAATAAAGCGGGTCCTACAGAAGCTAGGTTCAATTTTTAATGCATAATTGAGTAAGCTACTGAATTTACATCAGGTGATGCATGTTTTTCAAAGTATTTTGTGTAAATTAAATATTAATTTCATACACTTAAATGTTTCAAGCATTTATAATGCAAATGATATATCTCATTGCAGTTATATTCAAGCTTAATAGCTGAGGCACTAGAACAGGTGCACTTCAAGGTAACTAATCATCTGCTTGGAAGGGGCTGATTTCCATCATCTATTCCTTAAAAGTACAGGTAGTTATGAGCATGTTTATAAGTAAAGTTGGGAAGAACCTTCAGTGTGAGGAGGGGGAGACATGGAACTTTGAATAACCATGTTCTTAGCTTTGATTTTGCTATCTTAACATGGTTCCACTATTTTCATGGACTAACATAACATTTAACAATTGCACATCTAAAGGAAGAATTGTAACATTATGTAAAAGTCTTTTTAAAGTTTTAATGGAAAAGTTGGATAAAAGTAATGAGATTTGGGAAATCCATGGTGCTTCCAACATATTTCATGTGAACAATTAGCATTATAAATGTTTTAGCTTATAGTTTATAACTGAAGCAGCTTCCAAATGGGTGTTTATTCCAAATTCCATATAGACTTTAATATAATGTGATGTTTAGTGGTTATGGAGGGGAAACATCCTTGGGGGAGAGAAAAATATGGATGATAATTTTTTCTGTTCTTCACTCCGCTTCCTACGGAACAGCTCAATGAATAAGGCTCAGAATGGAAAGTAGAAACTCATTCCTGGCTAACTATCATCTCCTTTATGCAAGCCAAGAATCACCACCACTCTTGCTTTCTGCTGCTAAATCAAATAAAACTCAGAGTGGCACCTTCTGCAACTATAAAAATTCGTATTTTTTGTTATCATTCAAAATTGCATATGAGGATCTACAAGTGTTAGAATTTTACAGAAAGATCAACTGAAAAAGGTGAATAAATATTTATTCCTGAAAATGTCTGTCAGAGTTAGCTATTTGCTGTGGATACTATAATATTTCAAAAATCCTACCTTTAAAGTTTTAGCATTTGATGTTCTAGCCAAGAAATTTTCCCAGGACTTATTAGCCAGTTCTCTTTGCTTGTGTGTGGCTTGTATCTGAAATGAGAAAGATAATTAAGGGTTCAAGTTTCTATGGAAGAACCACAAAGGGCTTAAAAGCCCTTATTTTGAAGGAAGACCTAGTTTTTGCCAAAGTAAATTTTAAGGCTGTTTAGCAAAAGGATTAGAATAATCATAAAGTCCAACAACTTAAAAAAACCAAAGTATTAAAATGAAAACAAAAACAAAACCAAAAACCTTCCTTCATGTGTCTAGGGTTTGAGTTGTTTTCCATGAAATGTAATACAAAGTGTTGTTGTACAAATATAAAATGTAAAAATAACAACAATCACTCTCAGCAAGACTGATTGTTTTACATGATTATCAGCTGTGGAGGTAGACAGCAATCCAGAACAAAATATATGAATTACCCAACATCAAATTCACAGGAGAAAGTAGATTCCTGCTGCTACTGATAATTGTTTAACCAAGATTATACAGGTAAAACTACTTCTAATTTATGACTGCAGCTAGATGAACAACTTTGGGAGAGTGCTGATTTGTTATGGTGATGCAGTCTAGGGAGGTAACTCCTAGCAAACTGCAAAAACTATACTTCTCAACAGGCTACCCCCTACATATATAATCATGCCTTTGGTTGGTATAAAATATACTATTAAGTTTAAGTCACACACACAAAAAGTTTAAATCATGAACCTAAGAGTATTTAATTAAGTGACTGCTAAAAAATAAGTGGGGCAGAGCCATGATAACAAATCAACAATAGACTTCCGGCCAAGATGGAGGCAAAGGTGGATGCACCATATCTCCACACACAACTAAGATAGGGACAACAACAATTTACAGCCAGAATAACACCCAGAAATGACAGAAAATTGATCTGATTGGAAGTCGGACAAGCAAGAAATTGAATTAGACCCGTGCATCTAGACCGGTCGGAGGAGCGGAGGAGCAGAATTTTAGCAGACAGGTGCGGGTCGGGTCACAGCGCTGAGAGCAGAGAGCAGTGAGACCGGCGCATAAGACATCTGGGGGCGCGTAAGGTGTCCAGGTCGTGCAGGACCGCAGCGGGCAGACCCCAAGTGTGCAGGCGGCAACTGGCAGATCCCAGCCCAGGGGTGGCAACCAGCAACCAACAGACCCAGTGAGGCAGCGATTTCAAAACAAGGCAGGGCACGAAACCCAGGATCACAGTGCTGGGAAATAGAACCTCGGGACACTGATTGAGGACATCTGTGGGAATTGAGGCGCATGGAGAGACACCCATCCTCACGGGGGAGGTCCTTGGAGGGTCCCACAGCGTGCACAAGCCCACCCACATGGGAATTGGTACCAGAGGGGCCCAGTTTGCTTGGGGGAAGCAGCAGAGGGGACTGAGGTCCCAAGAAGAACAGAGCACTCACCATTGTTCCCTCTCAACCCGGCCCCCACATACAATGTCACAACCCAGCGACTGTGGTGCCCTGCCCTTGTGAACACCTAAGGCTCCTCCCCTTACTGTAACCGGTGTGACCAGACCAAAAAAAAAAAAAAAAAAAAAAAAAAGAGATGGCTCAAACAGAAGAACAAATCAAAACCCCAGAATCCATCCTTTTGAGCGATCAGGAGGATCAAGAGATAGCTGACCACCCTGGCTGGCGTAGCTCAGTGGATTGAGCGCGGGCTGTGAACCAAAGTGTCACAGGTTCGATTCCCAGTCAGGGTACATGCCTGGCTTGCAGGCCATGGCCCCCAGCAACCACACATTAATATTTCTCTCTCTCTCTCTTTCTCCCTCCCTTCCCTCTCTAAAAAATAAATAAATAAAATCTTTTTTAAAAAAAGAGATAGCTAACCTATCAGATGCACCGTTCAAAGCATTGGTGATCAGGATGCTCATAGAATTGGTTGATTTTGGTCGCAAATTAGATGAACATATGCAGGCTACAATTAGAGAAATGAAGAAAAATGCACAGGAAACCGGTAGTGATGAGAGGGAAACTGGGACTCAAAACAGAGTGGACCAGAAGGAAGAAAGAAACAACCAAACAGGAAAGAATGGAGAAATAAGAATTCAAAAAAAATGAGGAGAAGCTTAGGAACCTCCAGGACATCCTTAAACATTCCAACATCCGAATTATAGGGGTACCAGAAGGAGAAGAGGAAGAGTCAGAAATTGAAAACTTATTTGAACAAATAATAAAGGAGAACTTCCCCATTTTGGCAAAGGAAATAGACTTCCAGGAAGTCCAGGAAGCTCAGAGTACCAAAGAAGTTGGACCCAAGAAGGAACACACCAAGGCACATCATAATTACATTAGCCAAGGTAAAAATGAAGGAGAGAATCCTAGAAGCAGCAAGAGATAAGAGGACAGTCACCTACAAAGGGGTTCCCATCAGACTGGCAGCTGATTTCTCAAAAGAGACCTTACAGGCAAGAAGGGGCTGGAAAGAAGTATTCCAAGTCATGAAAGGCAGGGACCTACATCCAAGATTGTTCTATCCAGCAAAGCTTTCATTTAGAATGGAAGGGCAGATAAAGTGCTTCTCAGATAAGGTCAAGTTGAAGGAGTTCATCATCACCAAGCCCTTATTTTATGAAATGTTAAAGGGACTTATCTAAGAAAAGAAGATAAAAAAAACATGTATAGTAAAATGAGAGCAAACTCACAATTATTAACAACCACACCTAAAACAAAAACAAAGGAAACTAAGCAAACAACTAGAACAGGAACAGAACCACAGAAATGGAGATCACATGGAGGGTTAGCAACAGGGGAGTGGGAGGAGAAGAGAGGGGGAAAAAGTACAGAGAATAAGTGGCATAGATGATAGGTAGAAAATAGGGGGAGGGCAAGAATAGTATGAGAAATGTAGAAGCTAAAGAACTTATGACACATGGACATGAACTAAAGGGGGGAATGTGGGTGGGAGAAGGGGGGTGCAGGGTGGAGGGGAGTGAAGGGGGGAAATGGGAAAACTGTAATAGCATAATCAATAAAATATATTAAAAAAAAGAAAAAGAAAAGGCCAAAACTAAAGAAAATACAGGAAAGAAAAACAACTCACTGATAAAGGCAAACATTCAGTAATTGTAGTGGATCAACAGACTACAAATTTAGTATGAAGGTTAAACGATGAAAGTAGTAAGAGCAAATGCAACTACAGTAATGAATTAAGAGATACAACTACACACAAAAAGATGTAAATATGAAATAAAAAACAAATGTTGGGGTGAATTAAAAAAACAAAAAAAATAAATCAACAATAACTGACATACGGACAATAGCTACTCTACAGGGCAGACATTATGTCATTCAACAGAACTAATGAGGCAGCAGAACTTCCAATAGGGCTACCCCACTTAAGAGCAAATAAATGGGTTAAATGGCAGCATCCACACAATAAAAATTCTTAACAAAACTTTCAGCAAGGAGGTGTCTAAAACAGAACAAAATTCATAGGTGCAGGTAGAGTTCCGCTAGGCTAAAGATGTAAATTTTAATAATAGTCTATGTGAAGGGAGCGGGCAATAGAAAACACTTTGGAAATCACCTTAAAGGGTTTTAAATATTTAATTGCAGCTGTAAAGGATCACCACTCGTAAGTGGGGAGTCTACGTCATCTTTGTGTCTGTGGACAAATTAATTTAAACAGCCACAACCTGTTTGCTCGAAAGCTTCTGAGGTGTCAGTGTCCCACCTGTGTAGAGTTTCAGACAAATGGCTTGTATTTCCCTCACAGGCTCTTTCTGCTTAGCTAAAGCCAGAGACCAGTTACCTCTGGACTTAGAGAACGCTCCCAGTGTGCAGGCACTGCAGTGAGGATGCCGCTCATCGCAAGGTGGTTGGCCTACCGGTAAGGGCTTATCGCTGAGGCAGGGATGAGGAGCAACTTTGTCAGTGAAGTTACACTCAGAGTTACAGAGCTATACCATTTGCCAGAATTTGCGAAATGTACACATTTAAATAGCCAGCAATTTTGGAATTCTGTTTGACATTTCAAAACAGGGAAGTGTCTCAGGTGTCTTTACCTTTTGAAATGTAAGCCTGTAGAAATCAAATCACAATGCCATGAAACAGCACTGAATATAGTAATTGAGTATTTTAAGCTCTTAACTCCATCCTGACTTTAAAAACTGTACAAAGACAGTGAAAGTAACATAAGAGAAAAACAAAAAATAACTTTAAGTGCTGAAACATTCACAAGTACGGCAAATATATCCTATGGAGAACTTCAACTAATTTATACAATGAAATTATCATCTTGTGACTCAGTGGCATCCATGGCTTACTTTTGCATACACTTTTTGTTCATTTTGTACATCTTGGCGTGCTTGGCTTTCAATCATCTCCCTTTGCAGAGAAGCAACCATGTTTCCAATATTTTCTGAAGCTGTTGTAATAGCTTCCAAAACATTTTTATCTGAAGTGACTGGTATTAACCTTTCTAATTTTATTTCTTCACATATTTCACTCCATATTTCTCCAATCTGTTATAACAAAGTTTAAGTTTAAAAAAGTTAAATTTAGTGAAAATAAAAGATACAATTTTAGGTAGTACTTTATTTCGATTATTGTTCCCAAGTTAACACTTATCAAACCAGCTTTTCCTAACTTACTCCTTAGGAATAATCCGAGGTAGGAACACTGGGAATGACTTGGAGAACCAGTTACACATGAGTTTTCAGAAGTAATTGACCAAACGCTTTTCAGTGATAAGGCCTTCACAGACGAGGCTCCACTGCCTCGGTCTAGTTCACTGCCATCTGCCCTCTGGTTTCCAGTCACTCTTTTCACAGCCGCAGAAACTGCTGCTGTAGTCTCATTCTCCTGCACTACTGACGTTTTTCTTCCTACAGCTTTATATTGCAGGGTGGTGAGTCGAGCTGAATTTATAGGAACGCAGGAATGAGCACAGGAATCCCTGGAACCCTAGAACCTAGCCACCCTGAGAAACAGGGCCCTGACCCGCTTCACCTTCTTGCTAAAGCAGCAGTTGGATCTCAAGCTCTCAACTCCACGGTTCTATCAAGCTGACAGCTCCATAGCATATTCTGGGCTGTCTGCAGATTAAGGTGCTTGAGTACATTTAAACTTAAAGAAAAATTTATATATCCAGGATAGGATATATAAATTCAGTCCTATTTTCACTTGAAAATAGAAGTTTATTCATTTACAACATTCAAATACACAGTATATTAGTATTATTAGAAGAAAATATTTACTTGAAAAGACATCCCTGAAACTTCAAAAGCATTTATTTACTAAAATATAACCAGCAAGGTAAGCAACCTAGTATCCTTTAATTGATATTTGATCATCATATAGTGATAAAATAATACTTTAATAAGAATTAATAATTTATTTTAATAAGCAATTCACTTAATTCTAGCTTCTAATGTTTTATAAAGAGAAGAAATCATATTTTAAACATTCTGTGAAGCTTCTTAATAGCTCTCAGTAGCACCAATCTTCTTTCACAAACTAATAGTTGGATGAAATCTTACCCCATTGAAAATACACAATTATTTTTTGTATGCTTTTTTGAATAGTATCAAATACAAAATGGAAAATGGGGAAATGCTTACAACCACAAACAGATATTTTATTTCCCAACTGTTTTTTTTTTGCCATACTATATTTTAATAACAAGGTTAAGAAGGTACTCACTTTAAAATCAAGATATCTATGTATGATGCAAAGGGTGACAAAATCTTCAGTAGATAAGCCAGGTAAATTTTCAAAATCTAAACAAAAATTCATAAAGAGAGACTTTAACAGAGCAAGTGATTAAAAAATATATATCATAAAAATGCAAACAGTTACTTTTGAACTCTTTTTGTTTTATGAAAAAGTTACTCTGTGAGCTTCTGACTTCCTCCTATAACAAACCTGCCAGGTCGTCCTCATCCAGTCATTAAAGAGGAATACTTTCTGTGCTGTGGTCAGGCATGATCCCATACTGTGGGAACCTGAACAGTGAGGACTTACTTCTTCCTTAACAAAATCAAGGACTTAAAAAAAAAACAAAACCTCAGGTGATTTAGAATCTAGTGTTTAAGCCAAGTCATCTAAACTATCTGCCATTAATCCTGGCTGCACATTGGAATTGCCTGAGGAGATGTAAAAATATCACTGTTCGGGTCCCTCACACCCTGACTGGATTGACCAGGGGTGCAGCCTGGACACTGGGATAACGATGGCACAAGCATTTATCTGTATAAAGGGACTTTTGTTCATCATCTTTGAAAAATGGGCAAAATCATCTTCCGTACTTGGCAGAACAGAGAGGCTCTTGTGAATCTGAGAGCAGCTTCTTACCCAGTTTGCCCAACACGGCATAAATCTTCGCTCTGATGTTCTCTGCCACGTCCATGACGGCGACTGTCGGGCAGTTGGCGGGCAGGGGCATGACTTTCTGCTCTTCTTGAAAACTAGTAAATAGAGGTCTCTTTGTGTCTAATAGTCAGATGTCATCGAAACATAGAAGCAATAGGTAAAAACCATAGTAAATTAATTTTGAGATTTCAGTCCAGACATCATAAATACATAAAAACATTATATAACACAGTAAAACAGTGCCTTATAGATGGTTAATCTTTTGAAAGCATAAGTAACCTGTGGTTTCTTCCCCATTCTGTGGCAAAACTTATAGCTTTCATTTTTATCATCTAGTAAAATATGAAAATTTCACAAAATTACTTTTTAAAGAGTGAAACTCTGATGTAACTTTACTAGCTTTGAAATCCAGATTTTGAACAATGTCAGTTTCACAATGATGTATCTCCTTTGCTTTGCATTTCTACATATTATGCTGTAAATATAAAAACTATTTTATGATGTGACAGATCAAAACTCAGACATAATAAAACCAGATTGAAGATAGAAATCATCAGAAGTTAAAGCATAAGTATTTTCATTTAAAAATAAACAATACTGCCTCGGCCAGGGGGCTCAGTTGGTTGAAGCATCATCCTTTACACCAGAAGGTTACTAGTTTGATTCCTGGTCAGGGCACAAACCTAGGCTGCAGGCTCCACCCCCGACTGGGGCCTGTATGGGAGGAACTGATCAAGGTTTCTCTTTCACATCAGTGTTTCTCTCTCTCCCTTCCTCTCTCTCTAAAATCAATAAATATGTCCTTGGGTGAGGATAAAAAATAAATAAATGATACCAACAGTTTAGATGAAACCAGAGTAAGAATATTAAGAGGTTTAGAAAATGTAATGTAGCACTGTGGGATAGATAAATGAACTCTAAATTCTGATACTGTAAACTTCATTAACTTCAAATCTAGTAATTACAATTTATGAAACATTTGATTTACTTTAGAAAAGTTTCTTCATATAAAAAGTAAATTATATAAATATGAATCAACAAAAATGTACAAAATACTATAAAAATTGTTTTCAAGTACTCTATTTACATCCCAAATTTATTGGTAAATGAAATACTACTGAATCTACTTGTAAAAGCAGGTAACCCAAAGAAACTTCTTTAGGAAGTACTGTCAGTTTTTTCAAGTTAAAAAATATAATCAAATACCATTCCTGAAAATTTCTATAAAAATATGAATCTGCTGCTAAAATGCTTAAGTTTTACGATGGCAAGCCCCTGTGAAAGAACTTTAAACAAAGTCCTTTTCTAATATCTTATTTTTTTCAAACTAAATTTATTGGAGTAATATTACATAAGTTAATAAAACATTATGTAAGTTATTAATAACATTATATAAGTTTCAAGTTTGAAATCCTATAACACATCACCTGTATATTGCACTGTGGGCTCATCACAAAGTCCAGTCTCCCTCCGGCACCAATACAGCTGACACCCCCTTTAGCCTCTTCGTCCTGCCCCCACACCCCCTTTGGTGACCACCACACTATAAGTTGTGTCCATTATTTTACTACTCTTTTAAAGATCTCTTTTTAAAAGTATGCATCTAATTGCTTGAACTAATGACTATAAATACACTCACCAATAATCATTCCATGTTTATCACGTTTTACTCCTAGTTCTTTTTCTTCCTTTCTCCACAATTTAATTAAAAGGCTGGCAGCTGTTTGGTCCTTCTTTCCCCGCCAAGTATTGACATGAGCCGCAGTTTTGGGATTATCACAAAATTCAACCATTATTCCAAGTATTAGATTACAGAATTTTTTTTGGTTCAACTTTTGCAAGAAACAGAAAAAGAAAAAAGGTGCAATATATATTAAGACTATTACCTTAAAGAGAGAAACACTTGTATTAAGTTTATTCTAAATGATTGCCTTATACAATCTGCTTAAGTATGATTTGTGCTAATTTACTATGAAAACAGATGTTAATAGCACTGGCCAGTGTGGCTCAGTTGGTTGGAGCATCATCCCTTAACTGAAAGGCTGCAGTTCGATTCTGGGTCAAGGCACACACCTAGGATGCGGATTCAATCCGCAGTCGGAGTGCTTATGGAAGACAACCAGTTGAAGTTTCTCTCTCCTTTCCTCACTTTCTAAAAGCAATGAAAAAATATCTTCAGTGAGGATAAAAAAAAAAATGACACCACAACAGATGTCCATTGTAATGAATAAATTTTCAAACAGTGGAAATTTAAAAAAGAAAAAGAAAAAAGATTCAATGTAATCTGATGAAGCTACAAACATACATCATGACCAAAAATGTAATTGATCTGGTTGGCTAGGAAAAAGAGAGAGTGTAACAGTAAGTCAAGATGTCTATTTTAGGGGAGCAAGGTCCACAGTGCTGTATACAAGTCACTGTAGCTACAGGATCTTTCCAATTTATATACTTTAATGTTTGTAATGCTTCATAGTAGTTGCAGCCTCATCATTACTAAGAACTGATGGTAACTGCAAGTGATAGTCATATTTTCACATATGAAAATAACTCTAAATGAAGTATAATTTTGTATTTTGAAAAGCAGCATCCATAAGAGTATTTAAGAATTTAAGAAACATTTTCAAGCATATTTCCTTTGTTTTGTTAAACTAGTTTTCAACAAACTAAAATTTAGGTAGAGAAAAGTGATGCAGAGCAATGGGCTTGTGTGTGACAGATTTTTTAAATGGTTAACTCTTACAGTACACTCCTAATAGAACAGAACAGGAAACATGTAACCTGTTGTTTGAATTATAAACATTATCAGTTTCCTCTTTGGTTAAATGAAGGCAAATAGTATTTACCTGCTTTAGAGAGTTATTACGATGAGTTATATGAAACTGCCCGTCACATAACAACCTCTCAGTAATATTTAACTACTATTAGCAACTACTGCACACTGAATAAATATTGGCCTGGCCAAAAAGTTTATTTAGTTTTTTCCGTATGATGGCTCTAGTAGTGCTTGGTTGTCTTCAACTTCATTTGAAATAATTCTGTTAGATTGTATTGTGACAGCTGTCATATCAGTGTGCATTAAAAAAAAGCCTTATCAAAATTGGTGAATTTTTGTGCAGCTACTTTAATATTCAAGATGGAAGAAGATACACAGCATTTTTGGTGTATTATGCTTTATTATTTCAAGCAAGGTAAAAACTCAACTGAAAGGCAAAAAAAATTGTGCAGTGTATGGAGAAGGTGCTGTGACTGATCAAATGTGTCAAAAATAGTTTGCAAAGTTTCTTGGAACTACTGACATTTTGTCTAAATAATTCTTTGCTGTGGGGCTGTCTTATGCATTGGAAGATGTTTAGCAGCACCCCTGGCTTCTACCCACTAGATGGCAATAACAGGAGGTAGCCACCCACATACTAAAAAATATAATCAATAAAGTTATTGGTGAAAATGAAAAATGTGTCTTTTATTTTACAGAAAAAGCTAAAAGGACTTTTTGGCCATGCCAATATTTTTACACATTATGTTAAGCAGAACTATCAATAAAATGAGTTTTTTATTTCTATACTCCACTTTTAGGAGAAGGGTTAAAGTTAATATAAAAACTTCATTAAAGAATGTTTGTAATTATAATTTAACTTGACTGGTTCAAACTACATTAAGCACAATTCAATGATTACATTAACTGTGGAAAAACACAGCAAAAGTGTGTCAAAAACTATTTTTAACTAATGTTAGAATAACATTGTGTATATATATGAACATAAAGTGTACATATATGAGGTCTGTCCAGAAGGTATCCAGCCATGTTATATGAAAAAGAGACACTTATGAAGACACAAACACTGTAGATAGGACAATGACACCGCAGTCCCCTTCAAAGTAGGCCCCTTGGGACCTCACACAGTTCTCCCAATTGCCATCAGCTGCCCTGTTCTATTCCCCTGAATCTCATTGATGGTCTGAAATCTCTCCCCTTTCAAAGGTGATTTTAGTTTTGGGAAAAACCAGAAGTCACAGAAGCCAAATCTGGGCTGTAGGGGGGCTGAGTCACCTAGGTGATTTGATGTTTCGCAAAAAAAACCCCCAAAAACAAAAACCCTCTGCACGAGATGTGGTACATGAGTGGGCACACTGTCATGATGAAGCTGCCAATAATCAGCTGCCCATAGCTGCAGACTTCTGAGTCATCTAAATAGAGGAATGTTCAAGCTTAGTGCAAAATCCGATGTAGATTCATTGCTCTACTCATGCAGTCATTTTGAATGTGACAGCCACACAGTACACATGGTTACGCATTGGCATCTACGGCCCCCAGTGACTAGTAGAGTGAAGTTATCATTGTTCACACATGCACATTCTACTCCACTCCCCTTGGCTGTCAAGTTACATCAGTGTCCTGCAAACTGTTCTCATTGTATTAGCAATGGCTGAACTTTTTCTGGACCTCATATATATGTATATACACATACACACACATGTGCACATGTGTGTATGCATAAACATAATCACTCCAAGCCTTCCCAATAGAGTATGAGGTAGACAGTGTTATTTGTTTTAAAGAAGTTGATATCAGAAATGTTAAATAAATTGTCCAGGTTACACAGCTAACAAGCAGTGGATTCCAGCCTATGCTCACAACTATTGTGCTATATGACTTTTCCTACCAGCCTTTGCATCTTTCTATCAAAGAAATCCTAATTGTGAATGAGAGTGAACACAAATGAGAAATGTCTTTGAAGCCTTCTATCTAATTTTTAATGATAATATAAAATTTAAGTATTTAATATATGTACACATATTTAATACGACTCCTCACTTCCAAATATTCAGGTAAAAGAGAGGTTCCAGGAAGATGTGCCGAATTAATGTTGGGACTTTGAGAACCCCCTGACACATCACCACGTACCTCTGGGCATATCTGTACTGCACTCAGAGAAACACGGTGGGCTGTACATCATTTAGGACTACATTAGTAGAGCTACACAGATTCTTCTGTATATGTTCAATCTTCTGAACTTTCCAAGGATTTCTGGTTATGACTCATTCCTGTTTCTCAAGGTGGGTTATTTTAATTATTACAATTATTATTCACTTAATTTTGTTTGTAGTGTTTTACATCTAATAAAATCTTATCCCTAGTACAATTAACTTTTTAAATCCTTATCTGATGGCATGCTTATTGATTTTTAGAGAGAGGGGAAGGAAGAGAGAGAGAGAAACACTGATATGAGAAAACACCAATTGGTTGCTTCTCGTATGCACCTCGACCTGGGACCTAATTTGCAACCAAGATATGTGCCCTGATCCAGAATTGAACCCTTGACCTTTCAGTTTACAGTATGACACTCCAACGGAGCCAAACCGGCCAGCATACATTTTTTAATGTAATTTATTTGTTTTTTTCCCAGTTGAGTTTTTAAAAACTATTTTTTTCAATTACAGTTTACATTCAACTAATTTTTTTTCAGAGAGATGGAAGAACTCATATAACTTTAGTACCTTTGGTATGTCAAAGTAGGTTTGTTGTTCTGTTAATAAAATCAAGAATGGTGGCGATCGACAGTGACACAGCCAGAACTCTGTGACAGTATCTCCCAAAGTTCTATGAAAACAAAATTATCCCTTTCTCCCCACATTATCCTGACTATGGGTGACTCACTTCTCACTAAGGCCAGTAGGAGGTTACTCTGCAGATAAATCAGGGTCTTTGCCCATCCTTCCAGCTGCTAACTGGCAACCGTCTGTTCTGGAAGGCTTAGTGTGTTCCTGCTTTTTCTGTAAAATGGTCCATGACATACTAGCTTCCTCACAGTACCTCCAAATTATACAGTTCTTAAAAATGTTGATCTTTACTCCTTTCACTAATGTGGCCCTTAACTTTTAATACTACAAAAAGAAGCTACAAGTTATTAATAAAAATTATAGGTTTGATATAGTCTAGCACTTCACAAAGTATTTCTTTAAAGGCTGGTGGGGGGAAAACCATAAAGCAAATTCCCTGCTGTCATGTGTTTGAAAACACGGTCCTAAATTTCTTCACTGGAGGAATTTTCAGAGCCTTCAATTTGTAATATAAATCTCCAAGAGGGATTTTGACTAAAACAAACATTTGAATACTGTGGGGACACATTTAATTACAGAATAATGTTTTGTGGTACTCACTTTGGAAAAGTTAATAAAGATATTTTTGTTTCACAACTGTTATAATCATACTTACTGCCAATAAATCCAAAAGAAGAAAAATGCCTTCTTTTTCAAGAAAGTAATCCTCTGAGGCATAACAAGCCAAAATGCAGCACCTTAAATAAAAAAGGAAGCTATTCATTTAACAAGGACTTACTGTTAAACTAATTTGTCAGGTTATTTCTATCAAAAGTTTTTTCAAAGTACTTTTCTTCATTCCCTGAACTCAAGTAATTTTTTTGCTTAAAAAATGAATTTTGAAGAGACTTTGTCAGTGTAGCTTAATTTGAACTATTTTAAAACCAGTGTCAATTCTTTCTCAAAACTGCCTATTTCTTTTCTATAGATACAATATGTTCCTTTGCTTTCATGATATTATTCTTAAAGGTCTCTTCTGGGTTACTCTAGTAACTGTTTCTTCAAAATTTATCCATTCATTGTCTCTTTCACAGGGTTGGTATGACTCATTTGATGACTCTTAATTTCACCTTATCTTTGCAGTTAAGATTACCCACTCAGGTGCCTGCTGCTTAAGCCTGTGCAGTTGACAGGGAGTGCGGGGTTGAAGATGCTGCAGGGGCTGTGTTCAGTGTTTCCCTGGGTAGGGGATGGATCCAGGCTGAACAGGCCATTGCTGCTGCTGCTGCTGCTGCTGCTGCTGCTGCTGCTGCTCAAGGATAACAGGCTGGCCTCTGTTCTCTCTCCCAGGCCTGCTGGAGTCAACTTTGTGTCACATTCCTATTTCCTATGGCTATTATTTATGGTTCAGTATTAATTTAATTATTTAATATGGCCCCTTCTTTAAAAAAAAAGAGAGCCTTGTTTCTCCTGCCTGTTTTTTGATGGGTGTGTGTGTGGTGGTGGTTGGGGGGTTGGCGCATAAAGGCCATCAGCTTGGCCGCTCCCACTCAGGTGGTTCCAGGTTTTACCACCTCATTTTGTTCCTACTTTTGACTTAGTACTTGCGGGTGCCTATCATGGGCTGACTTCTACCTGTTTAATTCACAACAATTAGAACAAAAGAAAAAAATACAACACCCTCCTCTGTCCAGAAATTAAACAATATACTTTTAAATGTCCCAAAGGTCAAAAAAGGAAATCACAATGAAAATAAGAAAATAATTTAAACTTAATGTTGACAAAACAGAGCATACTAAAACACAGTTGGAGCTAAAACCACATGATTAGAGAATTTACAGTCTTGGCTATACTAGAGCAGAAGAAGGTTGACAATCTATGATCCAGGCATCTGTCACAAGAAATAGAAAAGGTAAAACTGAATGAAAGAAAAGAACATAGAAATTAATGATATACAAACTAATATAAAATAGAATCAACAAAGCACACAAATGCATTCCTTGAAAAGGCTAATAATTATTGATTAACTCCTGGTGAAAACCATCAGGGAAAAATAATGGAGAGAAGGAAGAAATGACTAATGTCAGGGAAGAAAGAAAAGGCATCGTGTATCCTGCAGACACTGAAGATACCAAGAGGGCATTACATATGACCACATGAAAGTAAATTTGAAAATTTAGACAAAATAAATTCCTACAAAACATTTTTCTAAAACATATTTTATTGATTAAGCTGTTAGAGTTGTCCCACTTTTTTCTCCCCTATATTCCCCTCCACCCGCCTCCCACCAGCATTCCTCCCTCACCCTGCCAACCCCAGTTCATGTCCATGGGTGGTACAGGTAAGTTCTTTGGCTTCTCCATTTCCTATACTATTCTTAACCTCTCCCTGTCTATTTTGTACCTACCATTTATGCTTCTTATTCCCTGCACCTTTTCCCCCATTCCTCCCCTCCATTTCCCTGCTGATATCCCTCCATGTGATCTCCATTTCTGTGATTCTGTTCCTGCTCTAGTTGTTTCCTTACTTTGGTTTGTTTCTTTTCTTTCTTTCTTTTTTTTTTAGGTTCAGTTGTTGATAGTTGTGTTTGTTGTCATTTTACTGTTCCTATTTTTGAGCATCTTTTTCTTAGATAAGTGCCTTTAACATTTCATATAATAAGGGCTTGGTGATGGTGAACTCCTTTAACTTGACCTTATCTGGGAAGTGCTTTATCTGCCCTTCCATTTCAAATGCCAGCTTTGCTGGATAGAGTAATCTTGGATGTAGGTCTTTGCCTTTCATGACTCTGAATACTTTTTTCCAGCCCCTTCTTGCCTGCAAGGTTTCTTTTGAGAAATCAGCTGAGAGTCTCATGGAAACTCCTTTGTAGGTAACTCTCTTACTGATTTTGTCTTGCTGCTTTTAAAATTCTCTTCTTATCTTTTATCTTGGGTAACTTAATTATGATGTGTTTTGATGTGCTCCTCCTTGGGGTCCAATGTCTTTGGGACTCTCTGAGCTTCTTAGACTTCCTGGAAGTCTATTTCCTTCCAAGATTGGGGAAGTTCTCCTTCATATTTCTTCAAATAAGTTTTCAATTTCTTGCTCTTCCTCTTCTCCTTCTGGCACCACTATGATTCAGATGTTGGGACATTTAATGTTATCCCAGAGGTTCCAAAGCCTCTTCTCATTTTTGTGAATTCTTGTTTCTTCATTCTGTTCCAGTTGAATGTTTATTTCTTCCTTCTGCTCCAAACCATTGATTTGAGTCCTGGTTTCCCTCCCTTCACTGTTGGTTCCCTGTACGTTTTGCTTTATTTCACTTTGCACAGCCTTCACTTTTTCCTCTATTTTGTGACCATACTCAACCATTTCTGTGAGCATCCTGATTACCAGTGTTTTGAACTCTGCATCTGATAGGTTAGCTATCTCTTCATTGCTTAGTTCTTTTGTCATTGTTCTATTTTTGGAGATTTGATCTGTTCTTTCATTTGGGCTGTATTTTTTTTTTTCTCTAGGCTCCTGTTATGTAGTAAGGGGTGTAGCCTTAGGTATTCACCAGGGAGGGGCAACTCACATTGCTGTGTTGTGGTGCTTTATGTGGGAGACGGGTCTGAGAGGGAACAATGCTGCTTGCTCCGCTCCTGGCCAGCTATCAGTCACTTTCCCCTGCCAGCCACAAGCAAACTGGGCTCTTCTGGTGCTGATTCCCAGGTGGGTGGGCTTGTATGCATTCTAGGACCTTGTGGGTCTCTCCAATGAACTCTCCTGTGAGGCTGGGAGCTTCTCCCGCCACCCCAACTCCCGCAGGTTTTCTTAGCCAGAAGTTTTGAGGCTTTAGTTTCCTGTGCTGAAATCCTGGGTTGTGTGGTTTGTCTCGCTCCCCAGTTGTTCCTTCTGGTTTATCCTCACAGGAATGTGAGACCACCCATTCCTCCAGCCACCGCCTTGCCACGTGTCCTCTCTGCCCTGGCTGCCTGTCTCTGCCCCTCCTACCAGTCTGAATGAATGTTTCTTCTTTAATTCCTTGGTTGTTGGACTTCCACACAGTTTGATTTTCTGATTATTTTTTGTTTTTAAATTTGTTGTTCATCTTTTAGTCATGTAAGAAGACAAAGTGTATCTACCTACACCTGCATCTTGGCCCAAAAAAGTACATCTTATCAGAACCCTCAAAAGAAGGAATAAAATATCTTAATGGACATGTTATTATATTACATATTAAAGAAATGAAAACTATGTTTCAGAACCTTCCTGAAAAGTACATTCTAGTGACACATGACTTAACTGGTGAATTCCGCTAATTATTTAAGAAATATATAACAACAACCTTATACAAATACTTTCTATAGAATATAAAAGATGGGGTGGTAAACACACAATACAATATACAGATGATATATAATTGTGCACTTAAACCTATATTATTATTAACCAATATGACCCCAATAAATTCAATTAAAAAGGAATAACAAAGAATACTTCCACCCTGGCTGGTGTGGATCAGTGGACTGAGTGCCGGCCTGTGAACCAAAGGGTCATTGGTTGGATTCCCAGTCAGGGCACAGGCCTGGACTTCGAGCCAGGTCCCCAGTAGGGGGTGTGAGAGAGGCAACTACACATCGATGTTTCTCTCCCTCTTTCTCCTTCCCTCCCCCTCTCTAAAAAGAAGTAAAATCTTTTTAAAAGCCTATAAAAGAAAGAATACTTCCTAACTTGTTTTATTATGTCAATGTTAACTACACTGTAGAACTTACCTCAGTTTAAGTTCCTGAGAAGAAGAAGAAGAGACTCCTGCTATCACCAATTAAAACACTGAACTTATTTATTACTTCTACCTTATCTCTTATCCAAAGGATTTGAGATTGTGTTATAATCAAAGACACAGATAAATAAACCCATAATTTATTAATTTTTATCTTAGTATAATTGTGATGGACTAAACAAGGAAGAAAACATTAAGACATTTTCTGTAGTAACATCTGAATCCCAATATATTGGTAGATAGTAAAGGTAGAACTTATTAATACTCATCTCTGAATCCTTTACTACGCTTAATACAGTGCTTTGGTCAATAAACATTTGCCCCTGAAACTTAAGATCAGGTTTTCATGTTATCATTGTGTCTCTCTTCACTACAGTAAAAAAAACTAGATAGCTGATTGGCCCCATTGCCTATGTGTATTTGGATGAAAGCTGAGTAGTTCTAATGTTTTTTTGCTGGAGCTTGTAGAGTTTTCTATATATAAGATCATGTCATCTGCAAACCGGTATTTATTTCCCCTTTCTGATTTGGATACTTTTATTCTAGAGTTTATAGTATATATTAAATAGAAGTGGTGAGAGTGGGCATTCTTGCCTTGTTAGATATCTCAAGAGGAAAAGCTTTCAGCTTTTCACCACTCAATGTGATGTTAGTTGTGAGCTTTTTATATATGGCCTTGATTTGTTGACGTAAGTTCCTTCTCTATCTAATTTGGTTGAGTTTTTATCATGAAAGCATGCTGAATTTTGTCAAATGTATTTTCTGCATCTATTGAGAATTATATGTAATTTTTCTTTCATTCTGTTAATATGGTGTGTCACACTGATTGCTTTGCATGTACTGAATCATTCTTGCATCCCAGGGATAAATCCCAATCGGTCATGGTGTGTGATCCTTTTAATGTGATATTGAATTCAGTTTGCTAATATATTTTAGAGGATTTTTGTATTTGGATTCATCAGGGAAACTGGTCTATAATTTTTTCTTAGTGTCTTTGTCTGACTTTAGTATCATGGTGATACTGTGAATTTGGAAGTGTTTCCTCTTCTATGTTCTGGAAGAGTTTTAGAAGGATTGATATTAATTATTAATACCAATAATTATATAATTAAATATATTTGGTAAAATTTACCTGTGAAGTTACCTGTTCCTGGGCATTTTTTGTTGAGAAATTTTGACTGCTGATTCAGTCTTCTTACTATTATTGATCTGTCCAGCATTTCTAGTTCTTTTTGACTTAGTCTTGGTAGGTTGTATGTTTCTAGGAATTTATCCATTTCTTCTGTGTTGTCTAATTTGTTGGCATATATTTATTTATAATAGTACTTTATAATTTTCTGTGGTGTTTGTTGTAATGTCTTCTCTTTCATTTATTATTTTGTTTGTCCTCTGCCTTTTTTCCCCTAATCTAGGTAAAGGTTTGTAGATTTTGTTATCTTTCCAAAAAACCAACTTAGTCCTCTTGACTTTTTTCTACTATCTATTTCATTTACCTGCTATAATCTTTATTACTTCCTTTCTTCTGCTAATTAAAGTTTATTTTGTACTTTGCTTTCTAGTTCCATATGGTATAAAGTTAGGGTGTTCAAATATTTGTTCTTTCAATATATGCATTTATCACAGCAAACTTTCTTGTTAGTACTGCTTTTGCTGTATTAGATAAGTTTTGGTGTGTTGTCTTTCCATTTTAGTTTATCTTGAGAAATTTCCTAATTTCCCTTTTGCTCCCTTTGTTTTTGTCTTCAACCCAATGGTTATTTGAAGACTTTAATGTTGAATTTTGATTCATTTGTGAGTTTTCCTGATTTTCTTTTGTAATTGATTCCTAGTTTTATTCCATTGTAGCTAGTTTTATTCCATTGTAGCTAGAAGAAATATGGGGAATGATTTCTGCCTTCTAAAATTTGTTAAGGCCTATTTTGTGACCTGGCATGTAGCATGCCATAGAGAATATTGCATGCATGCTTGTTAAAACAAAATAAAACAAAACAAACAACTCTGAGTCTCCCTTCACACTATGCTGTCAATAACTCACTCTTGGCCACCAAACATGTGGGTTGTTCCCCACACCAACCAAATTTCCAGTTCTTTGCAGATGTCAGGTGGGTGTCCCATAATCAATTTGATTCTGACACTTTCTACGTGGAATTAGCATCAGAGCCCACAGGTGAAGGGCTCAGTCTTGTAAGATTACTTGCCTCCCTGGCTCCACCTTGGATTCCAGGCCAGGCTGCCACCCATGCTTCTGAACAGCCAGCTATATATTAGATGTTCCACACCTCCTTGAAATGGAAAATTTATTAGAGAGACTCATAATACTAAGGAAAACTGTACTCACTAGGTTACTGTTCTGTTATAAAAGCATACAACCTGGAAACAGACAGATGGAAGAGATGCACAGCACAAGGTATGGGAGAAGCTCCATACTGTCTACAGAAACCATATGTTCAACAAGCTGGAAGTTCTTTCAATCTTGTAGTTTAGGATTTTTATGGATGCTTCATTAAGTAGGCATAATTGATTAAATCATTGGCCACAGGTGACTAAACTCATTCACCAGCTTCTCTCCCTCCCTGGATGCTGAAGGTGGGGGTGAAATTTCCAACTCTCTAATCAATTATATGGTTGGTGGTTCTGTCAACCAGTGCCCCATTCAGTTGCTGTCTAGGGGCTTTCCAAAAAAATCTTATTAACATGAACTCATATATGGTTGAAAAGGACTTGTTATGAATAACAAAATATTTATTACTCTGGAGCTATTATAGAAACTGAGAGAGAAAGACCAAATGTTATAACAATAGATGCTCCCATTGTTTTCACTGACTTGGAAATTACAAGTGTTTCAGGAACTTGGTACTAGGAATTGACCAAATCTACATACCTTGTTATAAATCACAATACCACAACACTTGAAAAGAATATGTATTCTGCTGCAATTAGGTAGAATATTCTGTATATATCTATTAGGTTCATTTGATCTATAGTTTCATTGGTGTTTTTACAATGTGCTACAGCGTGGCTTTCATGAATACCACCTAAATAGAACTAAAGAAATACATTAGGTGTTAATGGTATATAAAACTCAATTAATTTTCTCCAAGACAAATTTTGTAAATTAATATTAAGAAAAGCAATATTTTTTACCCTTAGAAATGCTACAAAGTTTGGAAAACAATATTGGTTAGGAAACACCTCATCAATTGGTTGAGGTATTTTCTTCACTCAGTGAAGAAAAGATAAATGAGCAATTCAACAGCCTTCAAGTATAAGAATAACACTATATATGTAATAGATGCTAATGTTTTCCCAGACTAGGCCAAAACAGAATGTGTTCAAATCACAAAAACAAGAATTTAAGTTTAGATACAAGAATTTTATATTTGAGTGACAGGCAATATTACTTTCCAAAGGATATTTTTAAGTGTCACTTCTAGACTATTGAAAAAAATGGCACCGAGAGAAGAAAATTGGCATACATAGCGCTCAAGGTAATTTTCTTGTATTGTGATTCCATCTAACTTGGGTGCAGTAATACTCACCAAATGCTGTCCAATGTACTGAAAAGAAGCACACTATAGCCTACTCCGCTCTGGAACTTCTTTGGGTCTGTTTTCATTACATGAAGAATTATATCCACTCCTTCAGTCCCAAAAATTTCCTAAAAGATTTAAAATTATTTCTTGAAATAAATAAACAAACCCTTCCTTTACCATTTTATTCTGCCCCCTAAAACTTTTTTAATAAGGTAAATACACATTGTTAGGAAAATAGTATTTTTATTTTTATTTATTTTTTCCATCAATAAAACAATTTAGGGAGGCAACAAACTGAAGAGAGAAGCAAAGATCCAAGCCCATGCAAGCCTGAAACAAGGGCCAGAGGGCTCTGTGGCTCTCCTGCCCTTGCTTTGGTTTCTCTGAAACCTGGTTGTTTTCTCTACCTTTGGTTCTGTGAGATGCTTTTCCAGTAATCTCTCCCCCACCATCTTCTTTTTTATAAGCTACCCAAACAAACCTTGAAAGTATTTCCTCAATTTGGAACTTTTTTTAATTAAAAAAAAAATTATTTTTTTATTGTTGTTCAAGTATAGTTTTCTGCCTTTTCTACCCACCCCTCCCCACCACCCCCAACCCTTCCCGCCTCCCTCCCCTGTTTCCACCCCTCCTTGTTATTGTCCATGTGTCCTTTATAATTGTTCCTGCAAACCCTTCCCCTTTCCCCCTACAGTCCCCTCCCTTTTCCCCTCTGGTCACTGTCAGCCTGTCCTTAATTTCAGTGTCTTTGGTTATATTTTGCTTGCTTATTCGATTTGTTGATTAGGTTCCTGTTAAAGGTGAGATCATATGGTATTTGTCTTTCACTGCCTGGCTTAGGAAAACAGTATTTTTATACAGATTTTTGTTTCTGAATTTGTACTCACTTGTTATCAGGAATTTAAGACAAACTATTGTAAAACAAATCATTTTAAGAGAGGGAATCAATCAATAGCCCAGTTAATGTTCCTTTATATGTCTTTTCCCTTTTTCTCTTTTAGAAAAATAAGCCATAAGATGTGTCCCATAATTTTCTTTCACAGTATAATGAAGGTAGTCAATCATCATGTCAGATGAATACTAGATAGCAATAATTTAAGAGAAAATTCTATCACAGATTTTCTAATGCTCCCAAAAGAGAAATTAATATATAAATGGTCATTAAAACTTTAATAATTTTTAAAAAAGATTTTATTTATTTATTTTTAGAGAGAGGGGAAGGGAGGGAGAAAGAGAGGGAGAGAAACATCAACGTGTGGTTGCCTCTCCCACGCCCCCTACTGGGGACCTGGTGGGCAACCCAAGCATGTGACCTGACTGCGAATTGAACCAGCATCTCTTTGGTTCCCAGGCCAGCAACTCAATCCACTGCGCCACACCAGACAGGGCAAAATGTTAATAATTTATATGACGTTATTATTAGTTAATATTTGTCCCTTACCAATTACCTTTCTCATTTCCTTATTGTTCAGTTCTAGTTCCCAATAAGCAAGACTGAGTATTTTCCCAGAAGAGCACAGGCACAGAGTGGTGGAATGTAAGGAGTTGCATCAAAGCTTGGAGCTAAGGATGCATTTGTTGTTCCTGGTGCCTCTCTCTAAAATCCTGTTATTGAAATCTTCATAACTTTTTATTTTTATCTTTCTAATTCTGTCTCTTGCTATGTAAGTTATCAATTTCTAAGACTCAGAATTTGCTATGGAGTTAAAAAAGATCAAAGGAAATCAGTTCTTTTTCTAACTTATAGTTTTAGGTATGAACCTGATTCAAGCCCAAAACAGCATTTATAATGGTACAACTCACTAAGGAAAACTGTTTGCCAGTTTCTTAAAAACCTACACCTATTTTACGACCCATCTATTTATACTACTAGTAATTTACCCAAAAAAGACATGAAAGCATTATGTCCACAAAAAGACTAGTACAATAATGTTCCTTGATGCTTTATATGTAATAGTCCCAAAGAAAAATAAGTGTTTACGAATAAGGGAATGAAGAAACAAATTTTGGCATATTCATATAATGAAATACTATTTAGGCAATAAAAAGGAATGACCTACTGATACACGCAACAACATGGATATATTTCAGAAACATGATGGCCAGATGACAGGAACCAGATATAAAAGAGTAAATACTATGATTCTACTAATATAAAGTTAAAAAATAGGTAAAACTACTTTATGGAGATAGAATTCAGAATAGTGGTTTCCTTGAGGCAAGTGGAATGACTGCTAAGGGGGCATGAATGAATTTCATAGGGAGATGACAATACTCTACTTTTTAATGACCGAATTGGTTGAATGAGTGTATAAATTTGTCAAAACCTACTGAACTATATACTTAACATCTATACACTTTACTGTATATGATTATACCCTATACAAAAGAATATTAAATTAAATCTTCCCAAGATTAAAGAACACCAACATCTATGGACACTTACTGAGAAAAAGTTTATAGATAGGTGACTGGGAGATCTAAACAAAACTTTTGATTCATGGGCATACATACCTTCCTAGAAATATTATTTTCACAAAGACCCGACAAGATAAGTAATATATCAGATTGAATTTCCAAAATAATGGCCTCTTCCTTGTCATTAAACTTGCTTATTGTATTTTTAAAGATTCCTGGTATGAAAAAATTTAAAGAATATAAAGTTATTGGACACTATATTTTTATTTTGATCAATTAATGTTTTAAAATTCTTTCTTATAAAATTTAAGCTAGAGAAATGATTTCAAAAGGGGCTACTTTTCATTGAATATTTGCCTAGAAGATGTAGACAGAAGATGCTAAATAGATTCATTGAGTTCTCAACAAATCAGCGGTCCCATCTATATAGTTCTAGTACAGAATTAATGGAGTATCATTAAGATGTCCTAACAACCTGAAACTTTGCTCAGCAAATAAAACCACTTAAAATATGCAGTATCACGGGGCAGAAGTGGGAGCCTTTGCAAATAAATGACCCAAATGCCTGATCACAGCTTGCCTCATCTTTTTCTCATGGTTAACAGGGTCAGTTTTAAGCAAAGGTGGAAGAGCTCCATAAGCATGTTTTGTATTCTTTTTACTTCTTGCTTCATTCTCTCCTTATGTCTATGCAAAGGTATCTTCAACAACTTCAGATAGCAGTTTTTCCATGTCCTTTAAAATTTCGCCTTTGGCCTTGGCCAGGTGGCTTGGTTAGAGTGTTGTCCTGTAAACTGAAGTGTCGTGGGTTCAATTCCTGATCAGAGCACATACTTAGCTTGCTGCTCATCCTGGGGTCAGGGTACATAAGACGGGGAAACTGATTGATGTTTCCCTCACATAAATGTTTCTCTCCCTACCTCTCTCTTTAAAATCAATAAGTATGTCTTTGGGTGAGGATAGGAGAAAAAAATCTCTCCTTTGCTTCTAATCAGAATTTTAAAAGACTTGAAAATAGCCATTTACATTGACAGAATGACATCCACAATAAAATTCTGTGTCGGAAAGGATTTTTCTTTTAAGCTCTAAACAAGGACCAAGAGTCATTTTCACTGTGTTAAAAGGGTCACTGGCAGATGGTGTGGAGCTATGCTCCAAAGTAGAAGGACCGTGGAAATCACAGCCTATCTCCACAGTTGGCCCGGGAGGGGCGCTTCTTGGTTCTGTGAGGATGAATTATGGGGGGGAGGGGGGCCAGCCTGTAGGGAGGCTAGTAGAGCCGCTGGGGCAGGCCATGGACAGAGGGGTCTGTGTGCCTTTATCAGGAGCATCTTTCAGAAATCCAGGCTGGCTGCCCATAGGTCTGCTTCTGCTTTCTGGGTTATCTCCTCCTCCTCCCTACCTTGTGAAAGTGACATGCAGACATGTCACTTTCATTGTCTGTACCACATGTTATGTTCATATTGAATTGTTTTCTCCATATTTCAGTATCTTTTAATTCCCTGTCTTTATCCTCTGTTCTATTCTAAATAGTCTGATAGATTTCTAGATTCCTTTTCTTAAAATGGCATTTTATATATATAACTTCCCTGATCCAAGCCACTAGTGGCTCCCCATGTCTAAAGAGGGTGGAGTTTAAACTCTGTTATCTGCCACTCAAGCTTTCTAGCTTGGCCCTGACTAGACAGACAAACTTACCTTCATAAAACTCTGACTGCACTTAAGCTGGTTCTGAACATACTATCAGGCATATTTTAGCCTCATGTCTCTGCTCATACTATCCCTTTGCTTGAAAGACCATCTCTCCTTCTCTCTCTCTTTCTTAAGTAGCCTTACACCCCAACTCAATAAAGGATCCTGTTAAGATTGCCCAGACCTTGAAAGTGTTGAAGAGATTGAGAAGTACAAATTGGTAGTTAAAAAATTGCCATGGGAATGTGAAGTACAGTATAGGGAATGTAGTCAATCATATTGTGGTAACTATGTATGGGGCCAGGTGGGTACTAGAAGTATCAGAGGGGGACACTTTGTAAAGTATATGATGGTCGTCGAGACAGTATGATATACACCTGAAACCAATACAAAGTAATATTGAAACTAGACAATTTTTTATAAAAAGATGAGCACACAAATCAAATTAAGATTAAGCAATACAAAATTTTTATAGTAATTTGACAAAAAAAGTTGAAAATTTCTGTGTATCAAAGGATACAATCAACAGACTGAAAAGGCAACTTAATGGATTGGGAGAAAATATTAGCAAATCATATATATGATACAGGGTTAATACCCAAAACATATAAAGAATTCCTAAAATTCAACAACAAAAAAATAAGCAACCAATTTAAAAACTGGCAAAGTGCTTACTGATAACTAGACATTTCTCCAAAGAAGATATACAAATGACAAGAATCTCATGCAAAGATATTCAACACCACTAATCATTAGGAAAATGCAAATCAAAACCACAACAAGATTCCACCTTATTATATCCATTAGGATGGCTACTATAAAAGAAAACAAGCATTGGAAAGGATGTGGCAAAACTGGAAAACTTGTGCACTGTTGGTGGGAATGTATAATGATGCAGCCACTGTAGAAAAAGTATGGTGATTCTGCCCTGGCTTGCAGGCCACGGACCCCAGCAACTGCACACTGATGTTTCTCTCTCTCTCTCTTTCTCCCTCCCCTCTCTAAAAATAAATAAATAAAATCTTTTTAAAAAAAAGAAAAAAAAACTATGGTGATTCTTTTAAAAAATTAAAAATAGAATTTCCATATGATTCAGTAATTCTACTTCTGGGTATAATCCAAAATAACTGAAACCAGGGTTTCAAAGAAATATTTTTATACCTATGTTTATAGCAGCCTTATTCACAATAGCCAAAAGGTGGAAATAACCTAAGTCTCCATTGATGGGTGAATGGATAAACTAAATGTAGTGTATACATACAATGGAATATTATCCATTCTTTAAAAGTGAGTATTTTCTGAGAGTCCCAGTCAGGGGAACTGAGAAAAACTCAACTGGCCTAAGGAGGACGGAGGAAGGGGACCATAAACCAAGAAAAGCAGGTGGCCTCCAAAAGCTAGGAAAGGCAAGGAAACAGATTCCCCCCTCAGAACCTCCAGATGTATATCTAACCCATTAAGTAATAATTCCCTAATTCCCCTCAGTCCCTGATGGATAGCTTCTGGCAAGTTTATTAACTTTCTTATCTATAAAATAAGTACCTGCACCAAGAATTATCAGGAGAATTAAATGAGATTATGTATCTAAAGTACCTGGAACAGTTTCCTGTCTATAATAAGCCCTTCATAAATGTTAATTAGATTAAAATAATTGCTCAGCCTTGAAAACTACCCAAGCCCTTTAGTTTCTATGGCATTTATCCTATGACTCAATAGTCTTATTAATGGTGTCTGGTAATACATGCTATCTTTGTATGACAGACATCTTCCTTTTGTCCTCATTAAGGCAGGTCCCCAGGGTCCTGCTCTGCATTTGTAATCCCAGTGTCTGCACAGAAGGTGTATAAATATCCACACTCACAATGCAGTTACTGTTTGTTGAGCACTTTATCACTAGGGAGCCCTCTGTTAGATTCAGGAAGAGAAGGTCCCTGCCTCTAATAACCCACACATGATAAAGATCAGCTTTTTTTCATGTTAAGGGGAAAAGGTCCTAAGAAAAGAACCCTTGTTGCCTGTTTCCCCATTTCCCTATCCCCTCCCACCCAGAGAAGATTAAGACTTGTTTGTGGATACAGGGAAAACTGCATTTCCTGTGCTCCCTCCAGTTAGGTCGGGCTCTTATACTGACTTCTGTACAATGGGGTGCGCACGGATGTGAGAAAGTCTATGTTCAGGTTTGGTCATCCTAAGCAAACTCACCATAAAGTGAATGTTTCTCCCTAGCCCCCTTTTCAACACCCTTATTTTGCTTACCTGTATTTTTATGAGAGAGCACCACTCTACTAAGGATGGAAGAGTAGGCACTTTAACAGGAGAGTTTTTGAGAAGGCATTTTAATTGATTGACATCCAGCAAATTATATCACTTACTCATAAGTCAATCAGTGAATATGAATAGGACTAAAATAGCTCTTACTTTTCTAAGTGAGGGCAGGTTAGGGCTGGCAGTCTACTTGTTTTTTTATTTAACAAAAGGTCAAAACTTTTTAAAAAGGGATTCTGAATTTTACACTGAGCTCACATGTATATATATATTTTGGGGATACTACAACTCAGCATAATTAATTCTAAGTTAAAAATCAAGGGTATCCTGATATTTCATATCAGAAAAGAATCTCCTGTGTACATTTCTGTCTATACCAGTGTCCCAGTGTCCTGGTTTGTCAGGTGCACTGGAAAAGGTAATGCCGTCCTCTTTAAATTGAATCCGACAGGCTGGGCCAGAAAGTGATAATCTTATTACTACAAGAATGAAACAGCCACCCACTTAAAAAAGAAAAGTAGAGATAATCCTAAATGATATGGTATCTGAACTGAGAAAACAAATGTTTAAAAAGCAGGAGTTTCTCAGCTATAAAAACAAAATCAATTTGTAGAAAAACATTTTAAACAAAACCTAATTTGTAAATATTCTACTTTCACCAGGACTAAACATGTTCAATTTTACCTATCAGTTGCTGAATTGCTCCCTGTTCACAAAGATCCTGGTTTACAGTCTCTTCCTCAAGGTAGACCATAGCTCTCAGGAGTCTCAGAGTGTACCGCAGGTGGGCAAACTTGTTGCCGCGGCCGCCTGTACCGTGAAAACTGTTTCCATGACTAAAGAAGGAATCTGTGCAGAAATAGTAATAATTTACTTTAATCAAGAAATTTAAAACATAAAACATTTCAAATAAACTAAATATATCAGACACAGAAATATTTGCTTTAACACTTTTTCAAATGTATCATATCGTATGGATCTTTTGTAACTTCCATTAATTTATGTTTTAAAAAATTTATTCAAATTGTCAAAAGTAGATCTACCTCATTCATTTTAACTGCCTTCTGTACTCATTTTATATATAAATCACAGATTTTCCATTCACTAGTACAGACTGCTACAATGAACATTCTGGTGCACGTCCTCTTAGTCCCACGTCCTCTTAGTCCCACCGAGCAGTTTTGTTACGTGACACAAGAATCACAAGGTACAGCACTGAATTTTAATAAAGTTGCCAAATTGTTGCCCAAAGTGGTTATATGGATATAATGTATAAGACTAGTAGAGCCTTCCCGATCTGTTAAATGTGAAATGGTAGTTCACTGTAATATTAATTTGCATTTCTCTGATTAACAATGGGGTTGAATGTCTTTTTGCAATTTTGAAAATTCGAGATTTTTCTCCGATACTTGGCAGTCTTGATTCTTTATTTTCTTCTCTGTTGAGTTTTCTTTCAATATGTATTTCTTTTTGAACCTTGATTCTAAGCCTTTATCAGACACAGGGGTAGTAAATGACTCCTCTTAATTTGTAGATTGTTATTTTATTCTGATTTTGTCATAAAGACATTTTGAAATTTTACAGTAGTTAACTGCATTAATCTTCTCCTGTGTAGCTGAAGCTGTTCTAGTTTTTTAGAGTCTTCTTGTACCCTGTTATTATAAAGTTATTTTCCCATTATTTTTTTTCTAAAATTTCTACAGTTTAACCCTTCATATCAAGAGCTTTAACTATTTTGTCATTGATTTTTTTAACAAGGAGAAAGAATCTACTTTTTATTTTTTTGCGTGGAGGGCCATATTTTTTTGCCTCAGCACCATCTCTCACTGATCAGCAATATCATGTCTGATGAAACCAACCTCCCACGCATTCCATCCCATTGGTCTGTTCCTGGCCTACAATGACACAGCTTTCATTACTGTGGTTTTATGTCAGGTCTTGATAAACAGCAGGGCCAGCCCGCTTTTCTTCTCTACAATATGCATTCTTTAAAAGTTTCTTTTAGAAGTATCTTTACGTTTCAAGCCTTTTAAAAAGTTCGAAATAATCTTCTGAGTACTGTGTATTAGTTGAAAGTGTGGGTTCTGGAGCCAGACTGTCTGCATTAAATCTTGGCTCTGCCACTTACCATGTAGCCGGGAACAAATTATTTAACTTCTCGTACTGATTTACAGTCATCTGATAAACAGGAATAATCATAGTACCTGTAAGTCCTAGATTTTTGTGAAGATTAAATTAATTAATACTTGTTAGGTGCTTAGGGCCCATCACATAGAATGCACTCAGTAACTGTTAGCTGTCAGTCTTCTCTTGTTAGGCAGCATTTCCTCTTTGCCTTATATTCTTTTGTAACATAAATAATGTTATAATGATATAGTCTTCTGTAATCATCAATATCAAGAATAGACAGAAGAATTATTTTCTTTAACAAGACTAAATTTAGTATTGCAGCATCTTAGAAACTAGAGAATAAAAAAAGCTGTAATATTTTTACTCCCTCATGGATGAAATGAGTGATATTACTGATCTAAAGAAAATGTGCCACATAAAATTATTTCTAGAGCAAAGTTACTACCAGAAAAGAATGTAGTATCTTCCTTATAGATTGTTTTCAAGAAGAATGGTTATCTTATTTCCTTTCTAAGAATTATGGGAATTGGAATAAAACAGGCAGCAAATGCGGGCTCTACTAATGTGGTAGACTTCATGTGCAACCGTTAACTTTGCATTTGGTTTCAAGCTACATGAAGGTAGAGATTTTATTTATTTGGAACATAAACGTATCTTTAGCAGCTAAAACAGTATCTGGTACTTAGCAGGCATCAATAAATATTTATTGAATGAACATTTAAAATATTGCAGGGCTTAGTATTGTATAATTGTTGGATAGGACTGATAATATAAAACTTTAAGTCAGATTTTATGTATAGTTTCTTTTACTGAGAGTTGTACATCAACTATAGTTACGACTTTCACTAATGCCTGGTTTTAAATGAAATCTAAGATTGTGAGCCCTGGCTGGCGTAGCTCAGTGGATTGAGCGCGGGCTGGGAACTAAAGTGTCTCAGGTTCGATTCCCAGCCAGGGTACATTCCTGGGTTGCAGGCCATAACCCCCAGCAACCGCACATTGATGTTTCTCTCCCTCTCTCTCTTCCCCCCTCCCTTCTCTCCCTAAAAATGGATGAATAAAAAATCTTTAAAAAAAAAAAAATCCTTGAGGTTTTCCATCAAGGTTTATAAAAAAAAAATAAAAAATAAAAAATAAAAAATAAAAAAAATAAAAAAAAAATAAAAAAAAAAAAATCTAAGATTGTTTTTTCCTTAAAAAAATCACAAAAATTATATTTTTATTTCTCTTTGCCATAATTTTATAACTTTTCCTATGCATATATTGAGAATTCAGTTGAAATATGCAGATTAAACTTTGACAGGACTCTGTGGAGGCCACTCACCTTCACTCTCACACCATTCCAGGAATGCCAGGATTCGGGCATTGCCCTGGCAGGACATGTACTCTTCTATCAATAATGGAGCCACTGATGACAAAGTGGCAATGGCATGCAGTTGTAATTCTTCACTCTGTGCTGCAGACCATTCAGTTATTTTGTGTTTCTCGGGCTTTTTCACATAGGTAAACAAGGCCAAAACCACTCTGCCATCGATTAGTAGCTATGAGAAAGGAGCAAAAAGTACTTTGTCAGAAACATAAATAAAACAGTTTTATTTAATCTAAAAAAATTAAATTTTTTATTTTGATTTTCTATTCATAATAATTTCAAAGCATTTCCTTCCTAAAGATCTCAAACTACGTTAACTACCCAAAATGCAAACAATAAAAAAACCCTGCAAAAACTCAATAATAACAATAGTCGGCTGGTATCCTTTTACTAGGATGTGTACTCTCTAGCTGACAATAATATTATAAAGTATTAATTTTTTGTCTAATATGGTTTAGTTCTTCCTTACGATAGAACCACAGGAGTAGAAAATTTGAGACAAGTAAACTGCTGGCATTTTTTTCTTCCCTCCCTCTTTTTATAAAGGAAACATTTTACAGACTCAATTGAATACTATAAAAATCCATTTTGTTTGAAGTAATAACTATGGCTAATCTTTAAGCACACAAAATATAACTATACAAATATTCTGTCCATCCAATGAATGCCAGTCAGCTCATAAGCCATGTTTAATTACATGCCTAGAATTTCAGTCATATTGAATCTATGACTTCAATAAAAATAAAACAAAAATGCAGAACTATTTATGAAAATTAAGTTAATATTATAGCTGATTCTCACTGATACATATCTGTGGTGCACAAGACAGCAGCACGCCATGTGCTATATTCTATTCAATGTTCTTTTCATTTGGCATTATTCTATACAGACTTTCACAATAATTTCTATGAATTTTCCTAAATTTTCTACTAGTCCACACAGAAAGAATACAAGATTTAGAACTGAGAAGATAGGAATAAGGATAACAAGTAGTTCTAGCACTACTATAAGTATTAAGTGGATAATGTTTTTGAAATACTCTGTGAACTGCAGATAACAGGACACATATTCATTATTACTACTATTACTGGGTCACCAGTATAAGACATAAAAAAAAAAATCAGTTGATTCCACTGCACGCACAGTGCTTTAAGAAGCTCACCATAGTCTTTGTACCATTTGACTTATAAATTGTAGTGTAAATTTTATTAATTGTCTTTGTATCTATCGGTTTTATCATTATGTAATACTCCACTATAATAAGCCATGTTTTATTGAATATTTTCTACCCTGCATTTCAGAAAATATTCTTAGGTTGTACGGAGTGTATATACATTTGATATAACTAATAAAGTTATAACCATTTTTTCTTTTTCTGAGCATTTTTTTGTATATATTCCTCAAAGTCACAGTACCAAGACATTTCTGAACTCTTTTAATCCTCATAATAATTGCATAAGGTAGCTGTTATATGCATTTGGAAATGCAGATACATGGAATTCAGAGAAACTAAACAACCTGTTCGAGATCACACAGCTGGAGAGTAACAGCACTGATGTGCATCTGACTGAAGCCTGAACCCCCGTGGTAAACTGCCTGTCTCTCATCATTAACAATATTATCGATCCCCAGTTCTTTTTCATGGTAAACCCTGGAGCTTGAAAGAGTTTTAGGACTAAAATGAAATTTCACTTAACGCAGGAAATAACTAAACTAATGGAATTGTTAGCAGTACGTTTTTTGTCACTTTACAGTTTATGAAGCCTTCATCTGTATCCCATGAATCCATCTGACAACAGCCTTGTGAGCAGGGCAGATGTATCACAGCCTTCCTTCCACAGAGGGAGGAACTGAGCCTCACAACGCTGGGGTCATTTGGCCAAGGCCACATAGCTAGTAGGTAACAAGACTGAAGTCAGGTTCAGTTCCAATGTTCTTCAAATTATATCATGCCGATATGTATAAAGTATTAAGATACATTTACGGGTAATTAAAAAAAACCATAAGGACATTAGGTTGGTGTAGAGAACAGGCAGCTCAGGAGGGTTTGAGACTGGCAGCGGAGGTCAGCTTTCCCCCAGCGACACAGCCCTCGTTGCTACGGTCGAGGCAGACTGCTGGGCTGACTGGGCCCACCTGGGTCTTCCTTCATCTGCGTTCTCTTACTGAGAAGATCTAAATACACAAATAAATCTCTAAGGTTCTCTTGCTTTTCTTTGGTTTCCGCGGTTTAAATTTGGGTACATTCACCATTTATATACAGATCAGCAAAGAAAATTTTAAAAAGGTGAAATTCCAGCCAATCACAGTTTGTTACTCTTTATGGTAAAAACATATGGGCTGATGAAAGACGTGCAGCCATGACTTATAGAAGGTTATACTGCAAAGTGAGGCCATTTAAATTTTTGTTTTGATCACTCTTTACCTGTAGAGTAGGTAAATCTTTAGATAAGATCACAATTAGATTGAATAGTAATTTTTTCAACTCAAAATCTTCATAGGAATTAGAAAGCTTAAGACCTTTTACCAAAGGATTTTGACTTTTAACTGTGAGGAGAAAAAGAAAAAAAGAGTAAAATAAAAGCCAATATGACATATAAAACTCATCAAGTTAATTGTAAGTTGAAAGTGTTATGATTTTTACCTTCATTAAAGGTTGCAAATAGTATCAACTCCCTGGTAAAGCCACATTCCTAATGTAAATACATAAAACAAACAGAGGGATAAATTAATTAGGGGAAATTTAAGTTACAGATGCCCATATTTACCTAGTATTTAAGTATCTTTACCTGATTCCCCTTGTCATTCATCTGAAATCATAAAGCACTAATAATAGGAAGGGATGAAAGCAAGAAAATAAAAGAATATAAACTTATAATTTATTTAATATTAACTTACTTCTGTAGGTTCTAAGAAATATTTTAGAAATATATTATTGGAGACTATTTTATAAGAAGCTATTTAAAATTGATTGAGAACCCAAAATACATTAACATTACAAGTTACTTATGTCATTATTTATACCTTCAAGTGACCCAAGAAGGAAAGAAAGTAGTTATTTTTAACAGCTTTTCTTCTTAACAACCCTGTTCCCCACTCCAAACCAAATCGCTCTCATTTTGTCAAAAAGGTAGTCAAGAGATAACAGAACAGTCCTACTTAACATGAAGAGCCCTGAAGAAAGACCAAAATTGCAAACATTTCGCTGTGAGGGAACTCATTCCTGGCAGAGATGTCCTGATTGGATTTTGTATATTAGGTAGAACTTACAGGGACAAACCCTGGACCTTTGAGCTTAGTGCTTTATATACTCACTGCTTACAGTAACGATGTTTCATTACAATGTTTCATTAAAATGTGAAGATGTTATTCCTTTGACTCACATTCAGGGAGTTCACCTGAATGTTTACAAGGATGGTAATGAGAACGTCCTGACTGACAGGGCTTCCAGAGAAACATGTATGCCCACACACACATTGTAGCCTTGATGAGGGAGCCATGTAAGACTATTTCCCCATCTCCTAGTATGAATCCTATAACTGTTCTCTTATGTTGGAACAACTCGATGCCCATTAACATGGGGTTGAGGCCTTCACTACCAAATTTCCTTTAAGTAAGACTTAGAAAGTAAGACTTTCTAAAAGTATGTGGCTGATATGTGAACACTGTTGGCAAAGGTCTCTACTCTAGCATGTCAATCATCCAATAACTTTTACATCATAAAATATGGGGAAGCTCAGCTTCTGATATAGCTGAGAAGCTTCTATGAGAAACCCTCCTGCAGGTAACAATTATAAATTCTGAACAAAATATAAAAACAACTTTCTGCTCAAACCAAGCAGATACTGGAGGGGAGCCAGGACGCTGAGGAAGGAAGTGGCTGTGAGTGAGTTTTCATTTAAAAACTAAATGTCTTTGAGGATAAGCCCAGGCTATTGTCTGCACCTCGAGGGGATGCTGTGTCTGAGGGTAAGCTTGTGTCTTAGCAGCTTGAAGAACCAGATGACAGAAGCAATCACAGGGTAACCACTGCTATGGGGAAGTGATGGGAGAAATCCCATACAGGAGAGAGCCAGAGGAAGGGAATTCCAAATTCTGTGGATAAAATTCCTCAGTCTCTGGCTGAGGCCTGAAGCACGCAAGGGCAGGGCCTACTCAAGCGTCCCACATGAGACTGAAAGAAGTGAACTGAGATTTGAGCTGCCATTTACCACTGGGATGAATATAGTCAAACTGAATGCTTATTAACTGAAAACAATGCTTTTCGGAGGAATATACCAGATGCTCATAATGAATGGAAAGACAGCAACTCTCAGCCAAGAAAGAGAAACTACAAAAAGGAACCAAAAGAAATTCTAAAACCGAAAAATGTAACATCTGAAATAAAAATGTATTGGATGGGATTAACAGCAGAATGGAGGTGACCAAAAGAAAAAACTCAGTGAATTTAAATACACAGACCAATGTCAACTATCCAATCTTAAGAATAAAGAGAAAAATGATTGAAAAAAAGTAAACGGAGCTTCACAAACCTGTGGGACAATATTCAAAAAAGGTGAATCATACATGTAATCAGAGTTCTAAATGAGGAGACTGCGGTTGGAAACACTTGAAGAATAATGGCCAAAAATTCTTCAATTTTAGTGAAATACATAAATTTACATTTTCAGGAAGTTCTATGAACCTTAAGAAGGACAAATACAAAGAAAATTACATCTTGGCTTATCATAGTAAAACTGCTGAAAACCAAAGATAGAGTGAAAATTTTGAAAAACAGCCAAAAAACAAAATGATACATTGTACACGGGAACAACAATTTGAAATAATGAATACTTCTTATCAGAAACAATGGAGGCCAAAGGACAGTGGAACAATGTTTTTAAAGTGCTAAACGAGAAAAACTTTAACCTAGAATTCTGTATTCTGAGAACACAGATTTCAAGAACTAAGGTGAATTAAAGATATTTTCAGATAAAAGAAACAGAAAGAATATGTTTGCCAGCAGCCAGCAGATCTGCATCATGAAAAATAGTACAGGAAGTTCTTTAGGTGAAGGAGAAATGATACCAGATAAAACTTCATATCATCAGGAAGGAAAGAAACACATCACAAATGGTAAATATGTGAATAAATGATAAAACATGAGGACCTCGAGTTTCCAAAGGCAACAGGAAGAAGAGCTGGCAGAGGGTGACGATGCTGGGGCCATCTCTACATTACAACATAACTTGGCATCACAGCAAAGTATATACATATTATGACACAGTCAAGTGCTCCTTCCCCCCATGCCCACAATTAAATTAGTACAATTTGTTCATACTTACTATCATTGGTGCTTCAGGATTTTGAGCTATAATTGTAGTGATCACTAATATATCGTTTCTGAGCTGACGATCGTAATGACTAAAACCTCTCATAAACAGATGTTTAAATGCTTCCTTTAAAGCCCTGGGAGGTAAAATCATACTTTTAGAACCATATTCTATGGAAATACTTGTGTCTCTATCAATAAAATCTCCCTTTTACATTATTAATTTCAAAATATTACTAATCTTTTCTGTATTTTCAAATCTGCCTCTAATTCACTGTAGTGAGAATCCATCAATCCAATTTAGGCATGGTGGTCAAAGTGCTCTAAAATAAAGATTCAATCACATCATTTTCCTTCTTAAAGCTACTTAAAGGCTTTTCTTTGTTCTTAGCATAAAGCCCTACCTTCTTACCAAAACTTATCAGGCTTTTCATGGTATATTGTCCCTGGTAATACTGTTAGCTGCTTCTCTCACTATTGTACCCTGTACTTTCTGCTCTCACCATATTGAATTTCTTTCAGTTTTTTGATTTTGCTAAATTCTATTTTCACTTTTCTTCCCCTATCTAGGATGCTCTCTGCATGCAGAACTCTTCTGTGTTGCCAATTCATACTTATCATTCAGATACCAGATTAGGGTTCATCAGGAGGCACTTACTAACTCTCCAGGTTCCCTGTCCAATGGGCATTTGTGGCTTTGCTTCCTAGAATCGACTTGCCTGTCTTGTGACAACAGTAGTACCCTTATGTTTATTTAGGCTTCACGCTTTCGTCACTTTTGGTCTTATCAGCTGCCTTCAGTAATTCACTCTGGAATGGGCATATGGCCAACTCTGAATGCTCAGGGCCAACAGGGACTCAGTCCAAAGAGCTTTCTTTGTGATTTCAGAAAGCAAGCTCTTTCTCCTTCTTGATATGGGGTTATGATGTTGTGAACCTTCTTAGGTCTCACCAGGTGGAGCTTGTGAATAAAGCCAACACAGTGAAGACAGAACAGAGAGAAGAGGACCCAAGTCCCAATATTTGGTAAGCCTTGAACACAGCTGCACGTGAAACCAGTTTGATCCTTGACTTCACAGTAATATTCACCCATAAATTTCCTATAATTGCTTAGATCAGCCAGGTTGGGTGTTCAGTCACTTGGAAACAACAATGTACTGATTCACCCTCTTCTGGAAAACAGGTAGCACCTTAAGATAATCTCTTTCATAACATTTGGTACACTTGCAGTTAGTTGCCTATTTACTACTTGTCCATCTCTCCTAACACAACACAAATTCCATGAAAGCAGAGACCTATTTGTACTGTTTTCAATTGTCTTCTATGGCCTAGTATAGAACTTGGCACAGAGCAGACAATTACTTGATGAATAAATGAATAAGTCACTTAAAGGCTTACTCATATTATTGCTAATGCTTATTGCAGTAACTAGAAGATAGTAAGTATTCAAAAATACATTTACTGAATAAAAAATGAGTTCTTGTAAATGCTAATTTTACTTTATAAATATTCAAAGACATAATTTAGTTTTGTTAACAAGCTCCTCTAAATGCCTTCTACATAGAAAAAAAATGGCTTCTTATTGTGCAATAATGTAAACCATGGCATGAACAAGATGTCCTAAAACACAGCCATTACAAGAATTAAAAGCCTACTGGAACACAAAGTCAAATGACAATGTTAGTAATATCATAAGGCAAAAAATGTTAGTCACGTCACAAGGTTAAAAAACATTCCTAGCTAACCACAAATACTTACAGCAAACATTCCAAGTTACTAAGCTGTTGTACAATCTCTTCTTTTGACGATTTTTCCAGTAAGTTCCAAAGTATTTCTGATGAACGAAAGAGGAGCTGTCCGGAGGGATCTGGGTCATTGAGGTGAACACAGATGCCACTGGCTGCTTGTGCTTTCATCATTAAAGTACAATTAACTTCTGAAAATCAATTTATAAGTTGTTTATGTTACAGTTATGACATTATTAGATAGAAACAAAACAGGCTTAGAATAAAAAGTTTGAATTGAATAATATACAAACCAGAAGTTGAGAGATGTTGCAGAGCTTTAAGTACCCAAAGTTTCTCAACTAGTTGATTTTCAAGCAAGGCCAATGACTCAACCATCATTTTTGCCAATCCTCCGACTTCAGCCATTTGAATTTTATATGTTGAGCTAGCTTGCTGGTAACCTAACAACAATTAGTTAATAAATAGGTACAGTTATTTCACACAGTAATCATCTACATTAAGACAAAGGAATGAGTAATTGATCATTAAACAGCAGCAACAAAACAAAACTGTTAAAAAGTATATGGCATTTTAAAATGTTGTAGCACAGGGATAGGCAAACTTTTACTACAAAGGGCCAGGTATTAAGTATTTCAGGCCTTATAGATCATAAGGATTCTGTCGCAAATACTCAACTCTGCTTGAAAACAGGCATAAACAATAGAAAAATAAATGGATATGGTTGTGTTCCAATAAAACTTTATTCAGAGTGGGCCAGTTTTGGCTTGTAGTCCATAGTTTGCTGATTCTTGGTGTAACATTTAAAACAGGACCACAAATTTGGCGGCACACTTTAAATTCTAAAAGAGAACACTATTTCTTATTTGCCGTAGATATGCTGTCCATAAAGAAAAATGCCATGATTACAAACATGGAATGTTTTCACTATTCAAGTCAATGCATTACTTCAGTGTTTTCAAGAGATGGCAATTATGTGATGCTGGCAGTGAAATGAGGGATAAAAAATGTAATGCTGTTGTGATAAGTGCTAATAAATATGGTATTTTAGGGAAGTTTGATTCTTGGTGATGTGTCCTATAAGAATTTCCTTCTGCTGTGGGAGGGGGAAAATGGAGGAGGGTACTGGGAGATCAATGGTGATGGAAGGAGACTTGACTTGGGGTGGTGAACACACAGCACAGTGTACAGATGATGTACTGTAGAATTGTGCACCTGAAATCTGTATAATTTTGTTAACCAGTGTCACCCCGATAAATTTTTTAAAAAAGAACAACAAATTGGTAGTTACAAAATAGTCATGGGGATGTAAGTACATTATAGGGAATATAGTCAATAATATTGCAATAGCTGTGTATAAGCAGATGCCAGGTAGGTTCTAGGCTTAGTGGGGGATCACTCTGTAAATTATATAAATGTCTACAATGTTATAAACCTAAAACTAATTTAATACTGAATGTCAACTGTAACTGAAAAAATAAAATCAAACAAAAATGAAATTTAAAAATTTTTTCTTCTGCCTTAGCTTTCATGAGAATAGTGCTGCTCCTTCTGACACAGTTGCACAGGTGCCTGTCCAACTGCACCTAACGAGATTAAATGAACATCACAGGATGCTCACTCACCTGAGGTGCAGCTATTTTCTGATATCCCTCGTCTACCTCCCTGACTTCTAGACTTTTGAGACCAACTAGATTTCTCACTAAAGTTCTGAGATGCCTGTCTGGTTATCTTTCTGAATTTGAGGTCTGATCCTGGACAAGGCCCTGTCCCTTCCTATGATGGGTTTGGCATTTTAAAAAGGTATTTTTTTAAGCACTTAAGAAGTACAAAGAGGAAAACAAAAATTGCCTGGACTATCACCATCCAGAGATAACAACATTAACACTTTGGTCTATTTTCTGCTCATATTAATGTATGCATATTACTTTAACAGTATACTACATATATGCAGAATTTTATAATCTACTGCAACCACTAAGCATTTTATTTTAAGCTTTTTCCCATTCTGCAACATATTGTTCCAAAACAGGGTTTTTATTTGAATAATAGTCTATATGTATAGTTTATATTCACTGTATCTGTCTGTTGAGTTTACAATTCTATAAGAAGACATAATAAGACTAAGGCTCCTAGACTTGATTCCTATCTCCAGGGCTATATCTGTTACAATTGCTCTCTTGAGGACTTTTCAGCTGTGGTCCCAGATATCCATCCATGCCCATTACTTAAAATCAACTGTGTGACCACGAGAGCATTGCTTAAGACTCCTAATTTTCAGAGCCTGATCAAATTAAGCTCCAGCTCACTTCTTGGCACCTTCACTCCTCTTTTGTATCTCATATATCATTTATCTCCTTTTCATTCTTAAAGAAGGGTGTATGTATCTTACCAAGGCTAACCCTAAGCTTTTTTGTTCTTAATTCCATCCTCTCCTGCTTTCTTTGGGAATTTCCTATTTACTAGTTTCTTATTCTACAAACTCCATTTTAAATAAATTAAAAACAACAACATAACCTAAATATTTTCTTTGATCTTGCTACCAGTTAAGCTGTTCTCCATCTTGCTTCTTTTCTTTCACCATTTGATCTTAAAATATAGGGTCCAGCAAAAGTAATGCTTGCTTGAGTGTGATTGATAGGGTAGTAATATGGGTATAATAACGTATATAGTTTTAATTTGAATATTTCACCTAAAATGTATTATGGTGTGCTTGAGTGTGATTGATAGGGTAGTAATATGGGTATAATAACGTATATAGTTTTAATTTGAATATTTCACCTAAAATGTATTATGGTGTGCTTGAGTGTGATACTGTTGTGTTACAGAATTACATGCTTATGATTTTGTAATGAAAAAGGGGCATTATTTGGCTGGACCCTGTATAAGTCTGCACTCACTGCCTCTACGCCCTCACTCCCACCGCCTCCACTCTCACAGCACTCTCATTCTTTAACCCTACATCTGCCCTGACCATTTTAGGGCAACAATCTGACAAAGATTAACTTCAACTTTCCAGACAGCACGTTAGCTTGGCCTTTTCATTCCTCGATTATAGAAGCCTCCGCAGTATTTGCCACTGAGGCCCCTTCCTCCTTCATCAAAGCACACCTCATTCACTGGCACACCAGACATGGCAACTGTTAGGGTTTTCTTCCTCCCCTTTAAAGATCCCTTCACTGCCAACTTCCTTGGATAATTTTCTCTCCCAAATTTCAGTACGGGCACACTCCAGGATGTTATTCTTGCTCCCGTGCTCTTTCCTAGAGAATGCAACCTTACTGACAGCTTCAATTTTCATCTCTGGTTGAATTTCAAACCTGTATCTCTGGTCTCTGTTCCCTCTCTACTACATATGTCCACTATCTAGCAAATATTTCCATTTGTCTATCTCATCAGTAGTTCAAATTTGGCATTTAATAATCTCCTATTCATTTCTTACTTCAGAAGACTTCCCATTTTTCCCAAGTCATGTAAATAATCTTTCTTTTCTATCACAGAGATTTTTTCCAGCTATCTTAAAAAACACATAACTTAAAGAATATGATTTATATCCTCTCTCCATTCCTAGGTTGATTATAAATCACAGAAACTATGAAGGAAGGAAGTGTGTTTTATAGTGCAAGTGCCCTTTGCCTTAATATCATCCACATCAGTACAATTCACTTATCATCATATATTAAGATCTCTTAGCTGTAATATACAGAATTGTTTTCCCAAACATGATGGAGAATGTTATTATTAAGACCGTAACATCTAATTGGGTGGGACTGATATTATAAATAATTATGTTAGAGAACAATAAATAATATTACCAACACTATTACATTGACTAATAGAAATAAGTACAATTAAACTAATTTGGGTATGACTTTAACATTATATCATAAATATTTAGCACTAGAATAAAAATAGCATGCAAATCTAAAATGAAAAAATATGTACATATAATTACTTGTTTAGAAAGACCTAAAAGCTTGAAATGACAAAAAAACCTTTGTTTTTGAGATGGTGCATTTATGATCCTACTCTCTTTCCAAGTTCAAAGAGAAATGGGACAGATTATTCTGTTTTATAAAAACATAAGTTATTATTAAAAGACCATTGAAAATTTTACCTGTAATACGCTTCTTTGGTGGTTCTGCATGATAAAAGTCAACAATACACTTACAAATTTGTATCCTCAATTCAGAACTTGGTATTTTCATTAAATCACCTGACAGAAAGATAAATGAATACTATTTAATAAAACTGTCATAAATTTATTTGAAAATGTAAGCATAAAGTGTTAGTAATATGATCATTAAGGATATTGTCATCAGCCCTGGCTGGTATGGTTCAGTAGATTTAGCGGCAGCCTGTGAGCCAAGGGGTCACTTGTTTGACTCCCAGTCAGGTCTCCTGCCTGAGTTGCCAGCCAGGTCCTCAGTTGGGGGCACACAGGAGGCAACCACACCTTGATGTTTCTCTCTCACTTCCCCTCTCTCTGAAAATAAATAAAATCTTTAAAAAAATTCTCATCAGAAAATCAATGCAGCATTATTTACAATACCCAAAATTTGGAAGCAGCCCAAGTGCCCATAAGCAGATGAGTGGATAAAAAAAGTGTGGTACCTTTACACAATAGAATACTACTCAGCCATAAAAAAGAATTGATATTTACAGAATATTTCACCCCAAAGGAGCAAAATATACATTTTTCTCAACGCATATGGATCATCTTCAACGAGAGACCACATGGTAGGACACAAAACAAGCCTCAACAAATTCAAGAACATTGAAATCATATTAAGCATCTTCGCAGATCACAACGGCTTGAAACTAGAAGCCACCTCAAGGAAAAAACTCTAAAACACTCAAATACATTGAGGCTGAATAACATGTTATTAAATAATGAATAGGTTAACAATGAGATCAAGGAAGACATCAGAAAGTATCTGGAAACAAATGAAAATGAACACACAACAACCCAAAACCTATGGGACACAGCAAAGGCAGTCCTGGTAGGGAAGTTCATAGCAATATAACCTAAAGAAGATAGAAAATTCTCAAATAAACAACCTAACCCTACATCTACAAGAATTAGAGGATCAAAAACAAACAAATCCTAGAGTACAAGGAAGAAAATAATCAAGGACAGAGCAGAATTAAATGATACAGAGACCAAACAAACAAACAACAACAAAAAACAATTCAAAGGACTAATGAATCCAGGAGCTGGTTCTTTGAAAAGATTGACAAACCATTAACCAGAATCATCAAGATAAAAAGAGAGGAGCTAGATAAAATCAGAAATGAAAAGGAGAAATTACAACGGATACCACTGAAATATAAAAGATTGTAAGAAATTGCTATGAGCAACTATATACCAGGAAACTAGACTACCTGGATGAAGTGAATAAATTTCTAGAAACATATAATCTTCCAAAACTGAATCAGGAAGAAGCAGAAAACCTGAATAGACTGATAACTACCAAATTGAAGCAATAATCAAAAAACTCCCGGCACACAAAAGCCCTGGACCAGATGGCTTTGCAGGTGAATTTTACCAATCATTCAAAGAAGAATTAATACCTACCCTTCTGAAACTATTCCAAAAATTCAAAAAGAGGGGAGACTTCCAAACTCTTTTTATGAGGCCAGTATCATCCTAATCCCAAAACCAGGTAAAGACACAACAAAGAAAGAAAATTGCAGGCCAGTATCTCTGATGAACTTAGATGCTAAAGTCCTCAACAAAATAATAGCAAACCACATCCAGCAATATATTAAAAAGACCATACTTTGTGATCAAGTGAGATTTATTCCAGTGATGCAAGAATAGTACAATATTCACAAATCAATAAATGTGATAGATCACAAAAACAAAATGAAAGACAAAAATCACATGATCATATCAATAGATGCTGAAAAAGCTTTTTATAAATTCCAGCACCTATTTATGATAAGAACACTCAGCAAAGTGAAAATAGAGGGAGCATATCTCAACATAATAAATGACACATACAAAAAACCAACTGCCAACATCATCCCTAATGAACAAAAACTAAAAGCATTTCCATTAAGATCAGGAACAAAACAAGGGTGTTTGTTTTTAACACTCATATTCAACATAGTACTGGAAGTCCTAGCCATAGTGATCAGACAAGAAGAAGAAATAAAAGGCTTCCAAATTGGAAAGGAGGAAGTAAAAGTGTCATAATTTACAGATGACATGACGTTGTACATAGAAAACCCTATAGGCTCCACCAGAAAACTACCTGATCAAATAAGAGAATTTGGCAAAGTAGCAGTATACAAAGTCAATATTCAGAAACCAATGGCAATTTTGTATACCAAAATGAACTATCAGAAAGAGAAACTAAGAAAAAAATCCCATTTACTATAGTTACAATAACAAAAAAGGACCTAGGAATAAATTTAACCAAGGAGACAAAAGACCTATACTCAGAACTTCATAGTATACAGAGGAAAGCAATTGAGGAAGGTACAAATAAATGGAAGCATATACCGTGTTCATGGAGAGAAGAATTAGCATCATTAAAATGTCCATACTCCCCAAGTATTCTATAGATTCAATGCAATTCCTATTAAAATACCAATGGAATATTTAACAGATCTAGAACAAATATTTCAAAAATGTATATGGAACCAAAGACCCTGAACAGCCTCAGCAATCCCAAGAAAGAAGAACAAAGTTGGAAGGATCACAATAGCTGAAATCAAACTATACTACAAGGCCACTGTAATCAAAACAGTCTAGTACTGACATAAGAACAGACACCTAGCTCAATGGAACAGAATAGAAAGTCCAGAAATAAACCCACATCTCCATGGCCAATACATATTTGACAAAGGGGACACGAACATACAATGGAGTAAAGACAGTCTTCAATAAATGGTGTGTGGTACATGCAATTTACTGTGTACAAGAACTAGGCTGCCAATTTATAGCATACACCAGAATAAACTCAAAATGGATAAAAAACTTAAAATTAAGTCATGATACCATAAAAATCTTAGTGAAAAACATAGATGGTAAAATTTTAGATATCTCATATACCAATATTTTTGCTGATATGTCTCCTAGGGCAAGGGAAATAAAGGAAAAAAAATAAACAAATGGGACTATATCAAATTAAAAACCTTCTGCTTATTTGGGGGAAGGGGGTATAAGGGGACTAAATGGTAATAGAAAAAATACAATTAAGATTGTATAAAGAAGAATAAATTAAATTAGAAAAAAAGAAAGCATGATCAAAATGAGAAGGGTATTGACTGCATAGGAAAACATATTTGCAATGATACATAGGACAAGGGTTTAATCTCCAAAATATATAAAGAACTCATATAACTCAACAGCTGTAAGACAAACAATTCAATTAAAAAATGGGCATAGGACCTGAACAGACACTTCTCCTGGGAGGACATACAGAGGGCCTAGAGAAATATGAAAAGATGCTCAACATCACTAGCCATCAGAGAGATGAAAATTAAAACCACAACAAGATACCACCTTACACCTGCCAAAATGGCTATCATTAATAAATCAACAAATAAGGGCTGGTGAGGATGTGGAGAAAAGGGAACCCTAGTGCATTGTTGGTAGGAATACAGATGGTGCAGCCACTGTGGAAAGCAGTATGGAGTTTCATCAAAAAATTAAAAATGGAACTGCCACTTGTCCCAGTGATTCCACTGCTGGGAACATGCCCTAAGAACCCTGAAACATCAATTCAAAAGAATTTATGTACCCCTACGTTCACAGCAGCTCTATTTACAATAGCCAAGGTTTGGTTAGTGCCCCTCAGTAGATAAGTGGATTAAAAAACTGGTACATTTACACAATGGAGTATTACACAGCAGAAAAAAGAAGGAATTCCTGTCTTTTGCAATAGCATGGATGGAACTGCAGATTATTATGCAAGTAAGATAATTCAGTCGGTGAAAAACAAGTATCATATGATCTATAAGAGGAAACTAATGCACAGCATAAACTGATTAGCAAAACAGAACCAGAGGCATGGAATCACGGAATAGACTGACAGCTGTAAGAGCGGAGAGGGGAGGTGGGGACTGATCAAAAGAAGGTGAAGGCATCAGTCAAAGAACACACATGAAAGACCCATGGACATGGACAATGGTGTGGGGATTGACTATGGAAGTGTGGGTGGGCTGGGTGGAGGTGGGCCAAGGGAGAAAATATGGGACATTTGTAATAGCATAAACAATAAAACATTTTTTTCAAAAATGAAAAAAGAGAAAAGAAAAAAAAGACAGTTTCAAGATTATTTTCTTAATTTTATTTTTTGGGACTCTTGCTCTGAAATTGCAAAAATCATGTATTGAGAAAACTGTAGGCAAGAGGAAGAACTAAACTTTTCCAACAAAATTAACCAAATGTTCAAGTTTATGGGAAATTCTAAGGTTTCTCATCTGCTTCTCTACCCTTTTAGTGCCTGTAAGTTTAGATAATTTTTCAGTTTCTTGTTATATAATCTCAGGGAAGAGTACCAACTTCTTCATATGTTTTTGGAATCCTGTTCTTGAACCAGAGATATCTATCATTTTATATGAAAGAGTACGTAATTACTACTACATAATATAAACTAGAAGTTATTAGTAAAAATAAATAGCTTTTGTTTAACAGTTTATACTATCTAAAGTTATTTTAGCTTAAACCCATGTTTCCAGCAATGAAAAAATTGGGGACAGAACGGCAGTACTCGCAGTCAGCAATCAGTGAAGAGAGTTCGTTTTAAACCAAGAGTCCACAGGCCCTCAAGTGAGATACTGCTGTGTTCTGCAGGCAGGCAGTCATTCAGCAAAGAGCGATCTACACACTAAGAAATGGGCCGTGTGTTTGTCATACAAATGTCTGCCAACAGTCTTGGAGGTAACAGTTTAAAATAATAAGGGGAACAGAGGCACTTAAAAAATGTTATCAACCAAACCTACATTTTTTATCTGTTACAGTATGTCTTCTTTCTGTTGGCTTCCGATTGTAAACTTGTACTGATGACAGAGATCCACATAATTTAAGTTTCCCCTTAGTTTTTATCCTACTTGCTCCTTAAGGTCATCTTATCTATTTCCCCATGTGTATTCTAATTTTCTTCATACCTTCACCTACTCTAAGCCATAATATTTTTTCCTGTTATCTACAGTTAAGGTCTATGAATTATATTTAGATACAAAAGGGTCAGAGTCTATGTTAAAGATTAAAAATGCTTTTGGCCCTGGCCAGTGTGGCTCAGTTGGTTGGGGCATCGTCTTGTAACTGAAAGGCTGCAGGTTCAATTCCCAGTCAGGGCACATACCTAGGTTGAGGGTTCCATCCCTGGTCAGGCATGTATGATCTCTGTTCCAAAGGCATATGGGAAGCAACCAATAGATGCTTCTCTCTTACATTGATGTTTCTCATAAAACAATGGGGAAAAAACCGTCCTTGGGTGAGGATAAAAAAAATTTTAAATGCTTTTTACTTGTTCCAGTTGAGTCTCTAAAATCTCTCAGTGTGGAATATAATACTGGGTACATAACAATTCAGCAAATAGTTATTTTTTATTTGTTGGGCCAATTCTGTATCTTTTAGTTCTCTTATACAGAGATCTAAATTAATAAGTAACATTTAATGTAGGATTTGTTTGGGGAATATGCTCTCGTGTATTTAAGGGCTGATTCTAAAAGCTAGTGTTTGATCTTATTTCCTGGAAAATTATTTTCTCTCTCTAGAAAATCGAGCAATAACCAAAATACAAAAACCTGCTGTTTTATATTTTTTTCATAGTTTGAATACAAAATACAAGCATCTTCATCTTTATGTTATATTATGCTCCACTTGTTAATGCTCTACCATTTTATGATTTTATTTTAAATTTTAGGTTATTTACTGAACAATTTGGCTCTCGACAATTCTAGCAATTATTAGAATTCAAAGTTGAAAATATTTTGTGATTATTGGGACACACACTTCTAAATAATTTACAAAAAAAGGTAACAAATATTTTATCAACTAAGTAACTGAAGGAAAATAAGTGCACAGAAGCATCTCCAGTCCTAATATTAAGGAACACAGAATCTTGGTGGTGGTATCATATACAACACCGGAGGGGAAAACAATACAAAAATTATCACCAAGCATACTATGATTAATTCCCAACCAGAAAACAAGAAAAGATACTACATCTTAGTAAATCAGTGAGAGAGATATTTTTGTCTTGTTAATCAGACCTGTTATGTTACAATACTCCATCATAAGAAAACCTCAACTTACCCAGAAGCGCGATTGAATTAGCAGTATCTTCAGCATATGTTATTTCATCTGATACTTTCTTTTTCAAAAATGGCAAGCTTCAATAAGAATAAAGAATGTACAAGTTAGGTCTCACAAAATTCTTAAAGCATCATTTGCAAAGTACGGAAAAATGTATTTTCTAAAGAATAAAATGAGAATAATGTTCTGTTCTTTAGCCCGGGGGAACTGACAACTATCAAAAACATTCTTGTGTTTCTATGTAACTGTCCAAAAAAACAAAATAAAATAGGTTTATAAAAATGAAGAGAGATGGACAAGGGTTAAGAAAGCCATCTTGCAACACTGTATAAATAAAAAACTTAAAAATCCTCTTTCTCTCTGAGGGCAAAATAATAAGGGAATATAGGTGTACTTCTATCAAAATTAGGAAGACATTGGATAATCTAAAACAAATCACAGATCTAGACTTACCTATAATTTAAAAGCTGTTCAAGGATTCTTCTGAAATTTTTGATACTATAGTTATTATTTAATGGCCTATTTGTTCTTAAAGTGAAGTGACTTTTCCCTTATTAACTGGATTAGTTATTGTCCACAAAATAACAGATATACTTTTTTGAGACAGTAAGAAATTAAAGTTAAGAAATATTAATTATATTAGAATCACATTTCACAGTTACTATAACCAAAGTTATTTGAAAATAATTTACAAATAATAAAAGATAAGGCACTCGAGAACCTAGGTCCTTAGTCTAAATGTCAAAGGAAAGATAAAAGTTCTTAAATATAATATATACAGCAAAATATTTTGGCATTTCATGAGTTTAAAATTTGAGTCTTCTATACTATTTATTGAAGATATAATATATTCTATATATATAGGACTTTTAAGTAATTTTTTTCAAGAAAAATTAACCAAGTGATTAAAAGCAGCATTTAGAACACACGTGGAGATTTTATATTCATTTATTTTTGTACATATAGTCTGTCCAGAAAAAGTCCAGCCATTGTTAATATAACAAGAATGCAGGGGGAAAAAAAAAGAATGGTTTGCACCACATCAATATGACCTGGCGGCCAAGGAGAGTGGACTGGAATGTGCATGTGTGAACAACGATGACTTCACTGTACTAGTCATTGGGGGTGACAGACGCCATTGAGTGAGCATGTGCAGTGTGTTGCTGTTGAATTCAAAATGACTTGTGTATAGAGAAATGAATCTGCATCAAATTTTGTGTTAAGCCTGAACTTTCCTATGCAGAAAGTATTCAGATGATTCTGAAAGTCACAGCTAAGTGATTAGCAGCTTCATCACGACAACTCACCTGCCCATGTGTCTTATGCAAAACTTTTGGTGAAACATCAAATCACCCAGGTGACTCAGCTCCCCTACAACCCATATTTGGTGCCCTGTGACTTCTGGCTTTCCCCCAAACTAAGTCAACTTTGAAAGGGAAGAGATATCAGACCATCGATGAGATTTGGGAAAATACAACCAGGCAGTTGATGGCAATTGGGAGAACTGTGTAAGGTCCCAAGGGGCCTACTTTGAAGGGGACTGAGGTGTCATTGTCCTGTGTACAATGTTTCTTGTATCTTGTATCTTCTTCAGTAAATGTCTCTATTTTTTTATATTGCATGACTGGATACCTTCTGGACAGACTATAAGCCATTTGGTACTGAAAGATATTTCAAGGGCAAGCTATGAAAATTACAATTTTATAAATGCCACAGAGGTTCATTACAAGTGTTTGTTAGAATTCTTCATTTGAAACAAATAACTTATTACTCATTATCCAACTCACTGTTAAAACTCTAAAAACTAGTTCTACTTGTCCTCAAACCATTTCCTTCATTATTAAAGGGAATAACCTAAAGGATAAAGCATCAGAAGAGTTTTTTCCCAAAACTTATGAAAAAAATTAGCATTTTACTTCCGATGCAGTGAGAAAAGCATACTATTGATAGGCTGAAACAAAAAGACTTTATTTATTTTTTTTATTTTCAATGTTTTTATCTCCTAAAAATGTCTTCAAAAGGGAATCAAGTGAAGGTGAGGTATGGAGAAATGCAGGAAAAAAAGCAAAAATTAGGGAAGTAGAAAAATGAAATATGAATAATTATAAAATATAAAGGAAAGGAAAGAGTGTAATTCAAAAGATTTGTCATATTAGTGGTGAAATGCTTAGTCACAGCTTTCACAGAAAACCAGTTCTTGATGGAGCTCTGTAGGAGCATTGATGTTGAAAGTTATACTTAAAAACCTGGTGTTCTTGTACAGCCTCAAAATTTGAAAATGTTCTATGACCTCATATAATATAATAATTTCCAATTTATACATTAAAGTTCCTTGAAAGCACCAGAGCAATAATTTACATCTTTATTTTCCATGGTCTCTATTAAAAAGTAAGGCATGAGCCCTGGCTGGTGTGGCTCAATGGAGTGAGCAACAGACTGTGAGGCAAAGGGTCACTGATTCAATTCCCAGTCAGGGCACATGCCTGGGTTGCAGGCCAGGTCCCCAGTAGAGGGTGCATGAGAGGCAACCACACATTGATGTTTCTCTCCCTTTCTTTCTCCCTCCCTTCCCTTCTCTCTAAAAATAAATAAGTAAAATCTTAAAAATAAAAATAAAAAGAAAGGCATGGTAAAGGCATTCAATAAGTTATTTTTGACTGTTTTGTTCAGCTATCAGAAACATTAAATGTAATTACAAAATTTTAAATATTATTGCTGCTAAATTTAAAAGTGTTAGTTAAAACCTACTATATATACAGTTTTACCAATATTATTTGCACATTAAAAGGAACACTATTTAAAAAGCTAAATTAGTAGAAAGGTTTAGCAGGTTAAATTGTCAGGAAGGTTTATTTCTATTTTAAGAAATTTCCTCTACTACGTTATATTGAAAACTAAAAACAGATATTTTAATAAATATATTGATTAGCCACTATGTGGCAGCAAGGTGGCAGAGATATTCCTAGCTCCCTCAAATGGCTGGAAGAAACATTAATGCAGAGGATAGGGCACATATTAATTTTATAATTCTGCCCTTTAACATTTAAAAATATATCAAAAATAATTGTTGACATTTTATTCTTCATTCAAATTTGGAAAATCAAATAAACAGGAATCAGGACCTAATACATCTTTGGGAGTCAAATTTTCTAAAGAGAGAAAAAAACTGAACTGAAACTATTAAGTATTGTCCATAAAATTTCTCAAAGAGTTTCTAAAAATATTATAATTTCTTGGTTTCCTCTCATATTTACCATTACTGTGAGAGCAATTTATTATGAAAAAACATTTTAATGTACTTACAGTTTAGTCTCTTGTGACTAGTGTGGTCTCAGACTACACTAAAACTGACTACCTTTGAAACACCAGCTGCTGGAATCAAGTGGTCAAGTGAAGGTTCTGAGTTCTGCATCACTTTGCTACACCATCTGCATAGTATTTTTGTAATACAAAATAAAATGTAATAAAATACTGCATGCTAATATAAAATAAAGTTAAAGAAACACAACTTACCGACATAATTTTATAATATCATGTGCAGGTTCTATAAAACAGGGCTGGTTTTCAATTTTTCCTGCACACAGATTCAGAATTGTAAATATCTGTGCTACATCCCTTAGGGGCTTCAATATCTTTAGTTAAGAAATAAAATTAATAATATTTTCATTAACATATTCTTTATAGCACTTATGCCAGGAAAGTCCACAGAATTCCTATTTTGTTCAATGTGGTTGATACTATTTTAATTACACTAATTTTGAAGACTAACGGAGAAAAGTTAGAACTGTATTTTTTAAGGAATATTATTTAATTTTTGTCTTAGTAACCTCTTACTCAAAATATTTTTTTCTCAGCCCTGGCTGGCATAGCTCAGTGGATTGAGTGCAGGCTGTGAACCAAAGTGTTGCAGGTTCAATTCCCACATGCCTGGGTTGCAGGCCACAGCCCCCAGCAACTGCACATTGATGTTTCTCTCTCTCTCTCTCTCTTTCTCCTTCCCCACCCTCTAAAAAATAATAAATAAATAAAATCTTTAAAATATATATATATATTTTTCTCCTCTCATGACACCTTTAGAATTTGATTATCAACTAGTACACCAGAGTCAGTTGAGCAATAACTTACTATTGGCCATGAGTAATACCACATTGAAAAAATTAACTTAATAGCTCAATCTTATCCTTCATCTCCACCCACCCCTGCAAAACACTAACTGCTCTCAAATAAGCAACCCAAAACTACCTTACATTTTCTTAGTCATTTTATTAATATTACTCAGATGCACTTTCTCGTTTTTAAGGTTTAAATTGGTTGAGATTTTATTCCATTTAAAACTAGTATGAAAGCAAAATGTACTGTCTGTAGATGTTCAGGGAAAAGCACCTTTTATTTTACCTATTTAAAGAACCCAGTTGGTACATAAACAAATTTTGTAAATTTTGTTTTACAGCTAAGGGGACATGGGAGCTGTCCCTTGCACTTCTTGGTCAAATCCTATCACTTCTAGTCTCTTTCTAGGAGCTTCTTAGGAAAAGATGAGAGAGCTGGGTACAAACCTCTGTTAAATTCCTAGAGAAGTGACCAAGATACTTTTCTAACAAATCTTTGCTTTAAGTTTTATGACCTCTGAAGCCAGCCTACTAAAGACATTCAGAAACAGAGCCATTTCCTGTTCTTCAACCCGAAGAGAAAAAGTGATGATTAAAGGAGGGAAAGAAGTCACTTGCCAGCAGACTTTCTTGGCTACCAGTAAATAGTGCTTGATATCCACCCACAAGTCCTCAGGTACCCGACTGACCCAACAAATTCATATAAAACAAGGCTAAAATAAGGCAAGAAAACAGTTAAAATTACAAGGCACATTTCCCTGCCTATGGAACTCTGCCAGTCCTGAAATTGTATGTTACCAGCCTGTGGCAAGACGACTACAGAAAGTGATGGTCTCCTGTGGCAGTTTTATTGCATGTTACAACAGCATTTACATGCAAAGGTTAGAACAGCAACAGCAGCCACCCAACAAAGAACTGGATCTTAAGCATCCTAGTTTTGAGACACCTAAGTTTCCCCATATTCTGGTCAGGGTGGTATGTTTTTTAGGGATAATATATTTATGTAATGTTTTGCAGGTTATCGAGCACTTGCATGCACATGATCTCATCTGGTCTTCCTAATGTCTTCATGAAGTGCTGTTGTCCCCATTTTATAAAGGCGGAGGAGTTGAGAAACTTATTAACAGTATAAAACTGAAGTACATTGGTGGAAACAAGACTGACTTGGCTCTCCTACCTACATCCATGGTCTCTTTGAGTTTATAGGACTGACATTATCTGTACAGAGTTAGCTGCATTGAACTGTTTTCTTCAATTTTACATTTTCTGCTAAACAAAAAACACAGTTTTGTAAAAACACAAAACATGTTAAATATTTGCTGTGGGAGACAGAATAATGGCGTGCCCAAAGACTCCTGCAACCTAATCCCCAGAACTGGTGAATGTGACCTTACAAGGCAAAGGGACTTTTCAGTAATTAAGTTAAAAACCTTGAAGTGGGAAAGTTACCCTAGATTATCCAGGTAGGGCCAGTATAATCACAGGGTCCTTACATGGAAAAGAGAGAGGCAGGAGACTGCCTGAGACGAAAACAGGACGGCAGAAGCGGAGGTGGGAGCGCTGACACTCTGAGGGAGGGGCCGGGGCCAAGGAATGCAGGCCACCCCTAGAAGCCGAGAGAGGCAAGCAAGTGAACAGTCAGTCCTGTGGAACCTTCAAAAGGAACAGGCCCAGTAACACCTTAACTTGAGCCCAGTGAAGCTGATTTTGGAATCTGACCTCTAGACCATAAGGCAAAAAATTATGTTCTTTTAAGGAACTCTATGGTATCTTGTTACAGTAGCAATAGGAAACAAATACATTTTCTAATAAAAATTCTCCCATTCCAGAGTGTAAAGGATACAAATCCATTCTGATAATATTGCACCAGTTTCTTGACACATTTAAGTTGTTTTTCTTCTAAATCATCCTAAAACAAATGATCTGTTTTAGTTTTTCTGTGCTGTTGTTGAGATTTTAAAAGTTTTCATTAATGTAAAAAGAAAACAGACATTAAAATTATCAAATTATAAATTGTTTCCTGAAACAGTGAAGGTAAAAATAAACTACCATTCAAATGTAGTTAGGACATTGCAAATTAAAACTAGATTACCATAAGAGCAGCAATTGTTTCCAGAAATGGTATTAACAGCACCTGAAGCATGTTGAGCAGTTCTCTGTGCCTCGCACCACTCAGGCACCACACATACACACCCCTCCCCGAAACAACCCTGTTAGGAAAGTACTATTGACAAGAACCTCAAGCCGAAACACAAAGGAATTTGTTCAAAATCAGACAGATAGTAAGTGGTGGTGTTAGGAGTCAAATTTGGCAACCTGACTCCATAAATTGTATTTTTAACCTCTAAAATATGCCCAGTGCACTGGTGCAAACCAAAAAGCCTCAGCCAATTAAAACAGAACAAAACTCTATACACTGACATCTTTTCATGACTGAATCACTTCTGTCCTTTTAATCTTAAATTGTTCGTAAGAGGCTGTGGCATTTTCTATACCTTTTTTTCCTATCCTTACTAACAACTCGTAGGAGTTTTTTTTTATATAAAAAGGCACATATGAGCATAATTAAAAATAACTTTCACAAGAAACAGAGCCAGAAAAAGGTAAATTCTTATAGAGTTACTAGTTTTATGTGTTTTCTTTTTCCATGTAAAAATGCAGAGACAGAAAAATGTTAAAACAATGACTAAAATTTTGTCAGCTAAAATTTTGTGGTTTGCCTGCTAACCACAGGACACTGTTTTGTTTTGTTCTGTTCTGTTCTGATCAGCTTTACCACTGCCAACCCGCATCCCACCCACTAAACGCACGCAATCGCCATCCTGCGGTATCTCTAGAGAGCCTGCGCCAGCGTGCAGGCTCTCCGTCAGTCCCTGGGTGACCGCAGGGCTGTGGTGTGGGAGCGTATGTGCACGTCCATTTACTTTCCTTTTTCCCAACGCTCAGACTCTTAATTTTGAGTCTCAATCTAAAATAATTTTGTTTTCATAACATTCTATGTGAGAATTCTCTCAAAATAACCTATGAGCAACTATGAGTATGTATACATGTCCTGATTTCATGTCAGAACAACTTAAGTAGGACGTCACGACACTTCTGCTCTCGCCCCCCTCAGCGTACTTGAACAAGCAAACGCAGAGGCTAGCTGAGTCATCGCTACTCTTACGGTTCCTTCGGTTTCTATCCACCATGGATTTGTCCATCTCACGAACCTGAATCTACTCTCCTCTTCCACCATCCCTGCCAGGTTCAATACGTTCATACTAAATTTAAACAGTCCTTGATTATAAAACAGATACCATTTAAAATGTTTTCAAGAGGAGAGAATTCAGACTTATTTCAGGGAGAATGCATGTTACCTTTCAGGGCAATCACAGTTTATAAGTGACAGAGCAGAGAAATTTTCTCTCAAAACTTACTTTGCCGGTCTCTTCAAGCAGTTTGGTAATCCGAGTTAGGTCCGTAGGCTTTAAAGCACCCTGAAAGACATACCATTCTTAGTATTCTAAACAATGACAAATCAAGAAATTACATCAAACACACGATTTTCATATGTAATTATTTATTCCTTGGCAATTTAAATATCTTATGACAAAAAGATAGAGGGGAGAATGAAAAGCAGATGAGCCCTTACTGGAGTGAATAAATTTTGGAATTAAAAAAAAAAACCCTCTCTTGAATTCTAGCATTACTTTATAATGTTAATATCTTTAAATTTCACTGGTCCCAAAAGGCCCAAGAGAGCATCTGGAATAATAGCACTGTGTATGAAGTGAAAAAAAAATCATCCTCTTCATACACATTATACATCTCATGCATACACATCACACTGAGTTTACCTATGAGACATGCACAAGACTAACTTCTAAACTACAGGTAGGGATCCCCTTCTTGAACTAAGTATCCCCCTCTCAGTTGGTACCAGCATTCTTAGTGATGCACACTGAAAACAGGAACCTTCAAGTTCTATACAGTTTACATCTTAAATATTTCTTGAGTCCATTCTCTCTTACTGATTTATTCAACGCTCATCCTTGCCCAATTGCTTTCTTGCCTTCTCCCTGCTTCCACCTACTCTAGTACTTTTCAACATCACTCTCTCTCTATCTTGTGGTAAGGTTAATAAAACTCAAATCTGAACAAAGCCAGTCAAAGCCTCTCTATGAATGCCCCTCACCCCCTCCACTATTTTCATTCGCGTTGTTACAGTCCTCTTCCACTCCTCAGTTAACCCCCCACGTGTCAGTCCTTCAGGACACAGCTCAGTGTCACTTCCCCAAGGAATGAAAAAAGGAGAGAACAAATGTCCCTCCTCTGTGCTCCCACAGCACCCTAAGTGTATACATTACATTTCCCATCAGTGTTGTTCTAAGATGGTTAACGTATTTATTCCCTACCACCCCCTGCCCCAAAACTCCCTTGGGGGCCAAGACTTGCTTTGTGGCATCCTCAGCACCAAACACTGGGCCTAGCATACAAAGTTAATTGTAGGCCTTGGCTGCTATGGCTCAGTGGATTGAGTGCCAGCCTGCAAACCAAGGGGCCATGAATTCCTGGCCAGGGCACATGCCTGGGTTGTGGTCCAGGTCCCCAGTTGTGAGGAGTGTGAGAGGCAACTGATTAATGTTTCTCTCCTTCTTTTCTCCCTCCCTGCCCCTCTCTCTGAAAGTAAATAAATAAAATCTTTAAGAAAAATAAACAAAGTTAATTATAGGTAAGCAGGGAAGGAAATAGGAGGAGCTATCATCCAAAGTTTAAGTATCTCTTGATGGTGGCCAGAAGGGATGGGGGCGTAGGGGAATGGGTGAAGCAGTACATTAGGTAGTTACAGAACAGCCATGGGGACGTATAGTGTAGTATTAGAAATGGAGTAGCCAAAGAACTTACACACATGACCCACGGACATGAACAATGGTGGGGGGATTGTCCGAGGGAGTGGGGGGTGCTGTGTGGAGAGGGGTAAAGGGGGAAAATTGGGACAACTGTAATAGCATAATCAATAAAATACAACTTAAAAAAAACAAAGTTTAAGTATTTAAGACAATACCTAAGTCCAAAAATTCTAAATAGTTTTGCCTATATTTAACTAGGGGATCAATGGTTTGTTATATAACATTTTCTTTTTAATTAAAATGTTGTATCAAAACTGCTTATTCCTCTTATATAAATTAAGCTTTCCCAAGCTCCTTTTTTCCTTCCTCTTGTCAGCTCTCCTTTCACATTTACTTCTATTTGAAAATATCCATTTAAAAAGATGATGGAATGATGATACAAAAAAATATTCAAAAGGGAAAAAACCCTACTTATTCCTATCATCTAAATATACCTATATTTATTTTTATGTTATTTTCTGGTTTTATATATTTTTACATATTATTTTGGGGTTTTATTTACATGTATAAATACGCTACACAGTTTCACTTAATGTTAACACCATTATATTTCCTGACTTTTAAATCTATAATAAACACATTTCTATATTTCTACATAGTCATTATTCCTCTTTAGGTCTAGAATTTCCTTTCCTTTCACAATTACAAAAGCATATATTCTGACCTTTAAAAATGTCTTTAAAAAAGTTTTCAGTTAAGCAATCTGACTTTAAGTCTGCCGAATAAGTATCAGAATGAATTTATTTACTCAAAATGACTTTTACTTTAAAAATTAACAATCAAAAAGGATTTCCTAAATATTTTTCTATACCTGATACTATGGTTAACATAAAAATGGTTACACTTCACTATTAAATTGTTTACATTGTTAAATTTACTGTCACCAACAACTCTGCAGACAGAATTTTGCCCTTAAGGTTTGGGTATTTAACAGCAGCATCTGCCACTTCCTCAGTTGTCCTTTCTCTTTTCCTTCTGTGTTCCTAGGGAGTTTTTATTTTCTAATTCTCTGCAATATTGGTTTTGAGGGTTGGGAGGGATATTAAAATGAAAGTTCAATACATGATTTTCCTTTAAATACCTATATGTATTATTAGATTTTTTTCTTCCTACTGAGCAGGTATAACTCTCACAAGAAACAGAGAGTAGTAAAGATTAAAGCATAGATTCCGCTTAGATTTATCTTGTAGTACCACTTTATGTTACTCCGTGTTTTACTTGCTTGGCATATATTATATTTTGAAGATTTCTTCCTGCCCTCCTCCCATCCCTCTCTTATCGTCTGCTTCCTTCTGTGTTTTAGAAACCGTGCTGGGCGTGGGGAACACACTGCCCTGACCTCGAGCAGGTACCAGTCTGGCATGAGATGGAGGTCTAGAGATACCATACTACAAAATGTTTCACAAATGCTGAGCGGTGTGCTCTGGTAGCATGCTGAAGAGGCACAGTATGGCAAGGGGAGGAGGAGAGGGAATCTGGGACAGCTTCGGAAAATGTAATCTGCAGGCAGAGGCGAGAGGAAGTAGGATTTGTGGGAGGAACGGAAGGTGTAACGGGTGGAGGCAGAGGCAATGGTGCCTGTGAAGGCCTGGTGGCAAGAGGAAAGATGGCATTTAGAGGGTCTGTGAGTCACCCAGTACGTGAGTGCAGAAGACAGTGGTACAGATGCTGCTGATGAGGGAAGCAAGGTCAAATCACAAATAATGACAATGACAATGACAATGATAGCTAACACTTAAACATCTGCTTCCAGGAACAGTTATAAGCACTTTCCATGTATTTACTAATTAAATTCTAAGAGGTAGGTACTATTATTAACAACACTATTTTACAAAAGGCCTTGTATGCTATGTGAAAGATCTTCAGAAGCTATTGAATGGTGTGAGGAACTGGATATGTGAACAGACAATGGCCAGGCTGCATGGCAGTGGAACTATGGCCCACAGCCTCTGCAGCAACCAACCTGGGGCACCAAACCACAGTTTCTGTAGCATTTGGCTCAGAAAAGTCAGGATTTGGTTCATGACTGCCAGAATCCCTATTTTTTACCCCCTCATTTGCCAATTGGAACCCAGAAAAAGCCAAATGTGCTCCCCTATTCAATCATATAGAATGCCCTGCTTCTAGCTGGCTCACCTCTGGCTTCCCCATGGCAACTGCCTCCAACCAGAGCAAACTAGAAGGCTTCCCCCTTTTCACTATAAAACTTCCCTGCCTGCCTCAGTCTCTGCCAAATGCAAGTAAACCTGGCTGACACTCTTTCTAAGGACAAGCTTTGAATAAACAGCCTCTGTTCATTCTCATTAGGGTGGCCATTTATTTTCATAGGTTTTAACCAGAGGAATGTAACAAAAAGATGATTTTGTCTCTTGAGTGGAGACTGAACTGGAAAGGTCTAGACGGCGGGAGGAGAGCGGTCTGTGACTTCAGGCCTTGACTACGGCAGAGGCAGCTGGGATAGGCAGACAACAGTGAACAGAATGAAAAACGTCAACGAGGGACCATGAGCAGGAACTAAGGAGTGATTAGGCTTGGTGGGAAAGAAAAAAGTAAAAAGTTGTGGGTGACTCCTGGGCTTGAGGAATTATACAAGTGGTGGGTAAAGGAGATCATACAAGCAGAGTGTAGAAGCAAAGGAGAATATACACACATAAATATCAAAATAATTGCTGTTATTATTATGTTTATGGAGAAATTATAAAAACATTAACAAAACCTTTTAAGAACAAACATTTAGTACACTGCTTTGAAGCAAATTAGACCTCCTGTTACTTTGAGTTATAGGATGAACTAATTTTCTCACTTTACCAAGGGACATTTCAAAAGGGAGAAATCTTGCTCATTTGATACTTATAGAGAAAGGAACTAACATTTACTGTGGTCCTTTTATGTGGCTGACACTTTACATCTTAATCCTCAAATCTACTGCATCTGTTGATGAAACTGAGGCTCTGAGACTTAACTTGTTAAAGTCACAGAGCTAGAAAATGGGCCAGCAGGTCAGTCTGGTGCAGGAATGCTGGTTTTTTGCACCTTAGTTCTCTGCCTGACTTCTCAACTGACCACAGAGGTTATTTCTAACAATTACTCCAAAACAGGGGTAGACAAGTTTAAAGACATAGTCAACAGAATCTTGTAGACAGTGGCAGAGTATGACTGATGCAGACACCAGCCCACAGTGTCCGGGTCATTATGGATGAGATGAAACATTCACACAGACCACTGAGTCTGGTGGAGGGAAAGGGACAGCATGGCTTTTCTCTCAAGGGGAGCCAAAGCCTTGGCCCTTGCCATGACCTGCCTTTATTGGGTTTCTTGGCTCATTACATGATGGTCCTCTTTAATATGCTCAGGTTAGCTTTAGGTGGTTACCTTTTACAGAAAACAAAGGAGCCAATGCCACTAATCACATCACAGAAGAGGGATATTTGCAAATGAAAAGGCAAAAGTGGTTGAACCAGTTACACTCATCCTTGGAAGGTTTAGCATGGTTTTTAGGAAGTTACTTTGCAGTAAATATCCTCAATTCAGGGTGAGGGAGTTTTTTTTTTTTTTAGCAAGAGCAAGACTCAAAGCGGCCTAGGCACATTGCAGGCCTGATTTCCCATGGGAGAACCTATCTGTAGGTGTGGGTCCTGTGCATCTCCCAGTGGGAGCTGGGCCCACGCCACGCAGAATGGTCTCTTACATATAACATCAACTAGAAGGTTGTGGAGGTTCCCAGAAGTCTCTGAGGGAGTGTAAATTTGGGCAAGGAAGCTCAGCCATGATACATATGCAACTGAACTAAGCACCATTTATTATTTCTTCTACAAATATTTATTGATAGCTTATACCGTGTCAGACATTGTTCTAGATACTGAAAGATATGGTATCGAATAAAACAAAATCTGCACTGGCTGGTGTGGCTCAGTGGACTGAGTGCCAGCCTGCGAACCACTGGGTCACCAGTTCAATTCCCAGTCAGGGCACACGTCTGGGTTGCGGGCCAAGTCCCCAGTGGGTGGATGTGAGAGGCTACTGAACATTGATGTTTCTCTCCCTCTCTTTTTCCCTCCCTTCCTCTCTCTCTAAAAATAAATAAATAAAATCTTTAAGAAAAAAAGAAACAAGCCTAAAGAGGGTTTGTGTTAAACAAAAAAACCTGTTTTCATAAAGCATTGTTTTTTAAAAAAAATCTTTACCTGAGGATATGTTCACTGACTTTAGGGGGAGAGAGGGAGAGAGAAAATGAATGAATCATCGATGTGAGGGAGAAACACTGATCACTTGCCTTCCCTACACACACTGACTAAGGGACCAAGGATCGAACCTGCAATCTTTCAGTGCATGGGACAACGCTCCAAACAACCAAGCCATCCGGGAGGCAACATCAATGTTATGCAGTGTGGTACAAGATGATAACACTCTGGAGAAAAGGGAGAAGTGCCAGGATGCTCGAGCAGTGGTCCGCAAAACACTCACAGAGAGGATACTATTCAGTATCTCAGCAAAGTCTTTTTTCAAATTTATTTTTATTAAAATAATTTTTTTTCTTTTACTGAATCCAGAGAGAGGGGAAGGGAGGGAGAAAGAGGAAGAGAGAAACATCGCCCCGTCTGGGGACTGAACCAGCAACCGAGGCTTGTGCCCTGTCTGGTAACCGAACCTGCGCCCTATTAGTTTGTGGGAGGACGCCCAGCCAACTGAGCTGGCCAAGTCCTGAAGAGGGTGAGGGAAAAAGTCATGAATATCAAGGGGAAAGCTCACCAGCAAAGACCCTCGGGCAGACGTACACCCAGTACGGTTGGGGAGAAGCCAGAAGGCCAGTGTGGCTGGAACACAGAAGGCTTTGTAAGCGACTCATAAGGACTTAAATTTCTACTCTGAGCTCAGAATTAAGGGGAAAAGAAGAAATGAGTATTAAAATATATTTGCTATACTTAAGAAACCCAGATTCTAGTGGGAGAGACAAAACTGCGACAAATGACACAGTGGCCGACATAAAACAAGTGTTAATTGGGTGCGAAACTGAGCGACTCGGCCCTGGGAACAGGCCGCCTGTGAGACCATGTGTGAGAGTGAGAACAGACAGGCAGAGCTTCCCCCTGGGGGAGCACTTCACGTTGCTGCAGGAGTTGGATCTGAAGGCAGGGCAAGGTTTAAGTTGGGAAAAGGGAGAGGGGAACTCAGTAAACATTCACCGTCACCTGCTGGGCGCCAGGTGTTGTGCTGGATGTTGCTGGCGAACACTGGAGGAAATGGGGGACACTACAGAAAAACAACAAAGTCCCCGTCCTCATGAAGGTGGCACTAAGCAGGGCATATGTTACAGAGAAAGCACGGATTATGCTTTAAAACCCCTAAAAACAGCACAGCGAAGTGGAAGTGGAATGGAAGTACTTTAGGAAGGGCAGAGACCTTGATTATCACTTACTTCAGTGGTTCTGAGGCTGAATGTCACCTGGGGAAGTTTTGTAAGAGCCCCAGGCTCCGCACTGGGGATGGTACTGAGTGGATCTGGGGTAGGGCCCATTTGTGTGCATGACGATGGTTTCTAAACACTCCTGAGATGACTATGATGGTCACTCAGGCTTGGGGACTGCTCATCTAATACAGGCTTGTTTTATAGTGTCAGGGAGAAAATGCTGAGATGTCCTAAATTAAATACAGCTGGCAGAAGGATGGGGGAGGAGACAAGAGAGGTTAATCAGTTAACAACTGCAGTGCAAAACCAACAAAGTACTGCTTACCTTCCTGAGCTATGTTGAAACTCTGAATTAACTTCTGTTGCTGTGATTATCTAAAGAGGACAGCCAGGCACCACTGCCCACCTATAGAGAACTGTTCTTGTGACGTGGAAAATGTAGCCCAGCCCCCACTCAAGAAGGCCAGTGGGGAGTGTGGTCCAACCCACAGGACCCACATCCACGGATAGGTTCTCCCATGGGGAATCAGGCCTGCATTGTACCTAGGCTGCTATGAGGCTTGCTTTTGCTAAAACTCCCTCACCCTGAATTGAGGCAGCAAATGTTTATTGCATATCTTTAAAATAACTTCCTAAAATCTATGTTAAACCTCCCAAGGGTGAGTATAACCAGTTTAACCACTTTTCCCTTTGCATTTGCAAATATCCTTCTTCTTTAATGTAATTAGCAACATCCTCTCCTTTGTTTTCTGTCAAAGGTAACCACCTAAAGCGACCATGTGCATAGTAAATGAGGACCACCCATGAAGTAATGTGCCCAGAAAAGCAATAAAAGCCCATCCAGGAAAGGGTCAGGGCCCTCTCTTTCACTGAGAGAGTGGCAGTCCCTTTTCTCCACAGGATTTCTGTAGCCCCTGTGAATTTGTTCATCGCTACCACAAAACATGGACCCTGCTGGCCAGGGTCTGCATCACCCACCAGGAGACTGGTTCTTGCTTACACTGAACTTTCTGAACTGTTGCCTGCGACCAACCCAAAGGAACAAACACTCTCCATTACAGACTATGAACCACTCCCAGAACTAGCCCCACGTCACCCTCTCCCACCCCCTTTATCTACAGCCAGCATAAACTGACTTCCATCTTTCTCCCCCGTACTGGATGTGTGAAAAAGCCCGTCAGCTCCAGGAGGGCGTCAACACCAGGAAGGTGGATACGCAGTCTTCTCCATCTAGCCCTGCTGCTTGTTTACACTTCCTGCCCCACGACCTGGTGCTTTTCCTCCGGCTAGCACATGGCTCAATAAACTCTTTCTTTTGGAAATACCTTTAGCCCTGAAAGCTTTGTTTAACAATAGAAAAGGGAACAGGCATAGAGAGGTTAAGTGATTTGGTCAATGTAATTGCATTAGATGAAGTAGGCAATAAGGAGTTAATGTGGAATCCTGAAAGAAGGAGGGGTGGGACCTGGAGGAATGAGGATAACAAAGGGGTGTTTGTGGGCACTAGATTGGGAAAAGGAACAGGAGCAAACCCAAGAGCTGACTAGAAGGATGAGACAGGAATCCAGGACTGACTGAGGCACTGTGGTGACAAGGAAGAATGAATAGTTGAATTTTTTTTTTCACATCTTCACCCGAGGATATACAAGGAAGGAGAACAAATAGTTTTTTTTTCTTTCAAACCCTCACTCAAGGATGTGTTTATTGATTTTAGAGGGAGAGAGAGGGAGTGGTGAGATCAACGTGAAAGAAAAACATATATCAGTTGCCTTCGTAGGCGCCTCCACCAGGGATAAAACTTGCAACCTAGGTATGTGACCCTCTCTGGTGTACAGGATGAGCTCCAAACAAGGAGCCACCCAGCCAGGGCACAAGTAGTTCTTTTTTTTTTTTAAAGATTTTATGTATTTATTTTTAGAGAGAAGGGAAGGGAGGGAGAAAGAGAGGGAGAGAAACATCAATGTGTGGTCGTCTCTCACGTGTCCCCTACTGGGGACCCGGCTTGCAACCCAGGCACGTGTCCTGACTGGGAATCAAACCAGCGACCCTTTGCTTCGCAGACCTGCGCTCAGTCCACTGAGCTATACCAGCCAGAGCCAAGTAGTTCTTTTAAAGCCCCATTTAGTACCCCTTGGTTTTTTTTTTTACCATATCATCTGACCTACTGGGAGAGGGTTAGGATTTTCTTTTATTGTTGTTATTGTTTATTTTATTTTATAATCTGAATACATATGAAACTATCTCCTACAGCTTCCCAGGAGTTAGCTGTGAAACTCTGCAGCACTGTTCACAACACATACTGCAGCTGTAATGCACTACGCATGGCTACCCAAAGTGGGAAATGGGGTCCTCTAATCAGTTACAACTGCATCACCTCCAATCCTGTTAGAAAAGCAGAATCTGGAGCTCTACTCCAGACCTACAGAATATAAATCTGAATTTAAATAAGATCCCCAGATGCTTCAAATGTACAGTAAACTTTGAGAAACTGCTGTAAAGGGTTTCTGATTCTTTAGAACAAGAGGAACAGCATTAAAATAAATAGAAAGTAGGTAGAGGGTAAACCACTTGTGATTTCAAGCCCATGGTGGAGCTGGCTTAATGACCTGAGGTAGAGCCCACAGCCTCATTTTTAGGATAGGCCGAGGAGGAGGCTGCAAATGTGGAATGGTTGAAAGGACTGAAAACATTTAGATTTCCAAGAGTATTTCCTCTACTGGTTTGAGGCTGAGGTCTAAAAGGTTATTTTAATGATAGCAAAGAGCACTACAGGCCACTCTGAGTAAAGAAATCAAGTAACTCTCAATTAACTTCTCACTAGGGTCCTCATTTGTGAAAGCAACCACAAACAAAACCCGAGAAGGCTGAGTGATCATTTCTCCCAGCTCTTAGTTTTTATTCTATTTCATTTCTTTTGGTAGATACTTTTTCTTTGGTGCCTTATAAAATGTTAATACTCCTGACGTACTTAGTTATTGTTAAACAAACAAACAAAAGAAACTTTCGCAGCTGAGAGGTTTTCTGAAAGAAAGATTTATTGAGCCACATGCTAGCCAAAACAAGGCCAGATCCTAGGGAAGGAAGTCTAAACCACCAGCAGCAGGACAGAAAACATGTCCACCATTCTAGAATTGATGGGAGCTTTTAAACGTATCTGGGGAAGAAAGATGTAAGTAGTTCGGAAAGAATTTACATTGGCTACAGATAAAGGGGTGGGGAAAAGGAAAAGTGGGGTCAGTTCCATGACAGGTGCACTGTTTGTAGGTAGGAAATTTGACAACTGTAACAACAGTCTTGAAGCTCATGCATATGCAGGATATGGTGGGTCTAGCTCATAGGCGCCTGGAGGTTGGCTCCCAGCTCCAACATGCATTCAGGGTGTGAGCAGTCTTTTGTTAGTTGGCCCACAGCTGCTAACCGCTTGACTAGTTCTGTCTTTTGCTCTCACACCCGGCCTCATGTAATTTAATGCAGGGCATCTCAGAATTTTTTTCTTGTCATTATTAACAAGGTAGAAACTTTAATTAATACAAATTGATTTCTTTTTGGAAGAGAATCCTAGGCCCTAGAAGGAGAGGTAGCATTCAAAGAAAAGGAAATCAAAGGAAAAAAGGAGGGAAGAAAATACACACACATATATACAAAGGTATACTTGCTCTGCTTTATTCGATATGTTGTAGACTATTTTGGCAATGGTTTATTAAAGGTATTTCCTTTTTCCTTTTACTATGTGACCCATGCTTGCCTGTGTAATATCTCCTTCTCCCTGCCAGCCACCTGCCTTTACACCAAGGAAGAATGAATGAGAACCGTTAAGATACAAAATCCACCTGCTTCCCAATTTTGCCACATGTGTGGGAGAACAGTGGTATTGTTGAGCCTCCTTGCAGCCTTGGGAATGGGGCTGCTGTTCCTCAAAGTTCTTCTTTGGAGAACACTTCCACAAAACTGACGAGGTAAATTCCCCTTGTTCCTCCTCATGCAAAAATGCTGTTGCTCTACAGGTTACTGTGTAAACGTCTGACTGTAACTGAACCCCAACCAGGGCAGGGCGGGGGGTGGGAGCCCTACCATGCACCACGTACCAGGCAAATCTACAAAGACAGAGGTTGGTGGAAAAGAAAGGGATCTTTTATTTAATGGAAAGTTTCTGCCTAAAATATCTGGGTAACAAAAGTAAAAGGAAAGAAGAAGTCAGGATATGACATCAATAATAGCTATTTAAATATTTGTCAATACAATTAATTACTACATAGGTTCAGGAACTGAAAAATAACACAAGAACAGAAATCTGTTCACACTGCTGACTGTTACCACCAAGGTCTTTGGAAATAATGGCACGTTTCTGCCTCAAAGCCCATTCCCTCTAAGACACCCAAAGAAAAATCACCCTGTCACCCCCTGCCAGCTCAGTTCAAGGTTGTGTCACGAACCTCTTTTTGCACCCAAAAGTACCATAAACGCAGGTGGCTTACCTGGTCTCCAGTCACTGTCCAGCTTCAGGCTCTTTTGGAGTCTGAGCCCCCAGGCCTCTGTTCACAGGCCCACCCTGGCCACCACTGATCCGCCCCCCAACGGGGAGGGGAAAGGACCAACAGCCTTTTTGCTTTCCTGTGCACTCCGTTTCAAAAGTCCTCTCCTGAAAAGTCCGTGCGAGTGTTCAGCCTTCCCACCAATGAGGGTCAATGTCAGCTATATTTGCCTCTCTCCTAGCCACCATGTTTAGCAAGGGGGCATCACACATTCACAGTTCAAACCCCCCCATTTCCAGGGGTATGTCCCCCCTTTACATGAGCATCCTCAGAGAGCTCAACCCTATTCTCACAGTAGAACTGGTCCCCAGTCAACTGGCCACTCCCAAGGAATTCTCCAAGGCTCCAGGATGTTGACTCAAGAGACAGGGTTCCTTACGCAGCCTGAGACTTCTGAAGTCTCCACAGCAATTCCCACAGTGGCCCCATGTCATTAGTGTGAACAGCCAGGGCAGGATTCCTCCATAGAATTCACGCTTTGAGACTTGATCAGGGTTCTCTGGGGAGGAGCAATGGAACCCTTGCATGAAACAAATGACTTGGAATTTCTAAACACCCCAGCCACAAAGGAGATCCAAGCAAGCCTTCAAAGTTAAATTTCTCAACAGACCAGCTTGGAAGAATTAATTTTGTATAACAAAAATAAATTCAAAACCAAATAAAAGCACAATAAAATAAATCAACTGCAAGTACCATATGATTTCATTTATATGTGGAATCTAATGAGCAAAACTCACAAACAAAATAGAAACAGACTCAGAGATAGAGAAAATAGTGACAGCTGTCATAGGAGAGGGGGACTGTGGGGCTGGGTGAAAAGGAATTATGCGGGGGAAAAAAAAACAAGAAATAAAAAAAAGCCCTCAGACACTGACAATAGATAGTATGGTGATGACCAGAGGGAAAGGAGTGGGGGGAGGTGGAAGAGGGTAAAGAGGGATAAATGGTGATGGAAGGAGAAGACTGGGGACAGTGAACACACAATACATTACACAATGATGTGTAACAGAATTGTACACCTGAAGCCTATATAATTGTATTAACCAATGTCGCTGCAGTAAATTCAATTAAAAATCAATGAAATAAAAAGAGAAACACAAAAATCAATTCTATTCTCTGCTAATCTTCTCTGACCCACCCTATTGTCGGCTTCGAATTTCATATAAAAACGAGGCTTTGTTTCTAATTTTAACACCACTTCCTCTGCTCCAGGTGCAGGTTTTAGTAAGCAGCAAATTTAAACATAAAAGACTTTATATGCCTCTATTAAAAACATCATTATGTAAACGGGATCTACATACAAAAACACAGTACAAACAAGTTGCTCAAATTAGCACAAATATGCACAAATTGCAGATTTTTGCTAAGAATGTTTTCTTCCTTGAGACCCTTCATAGTCACTTTTGTAAGAAGAGTGGCAAATCTATAGATGCAATGTAATTCCTATGAAGAGACCAATGTCATATTTCACAGAACTAGAACAAATATTTCAAAGATTTATATGGAACCACAAAAGGCCCTGTGGAGCAACAATGATCCTAAAAAAGAAGAACAAAGTGGGAGGAATTATGCTACCTAATATCAAACCATACTATAAGGCCATAGTAAACAAAACAGCATGGTACTGCCATAAATACAGACACATAAGTCAATGGAACAGAATAGAGAATCAGAAATAAGCCCACACCTTTATAGTCAATTAATATTCAACAGAGAAAGTGAGCACATACAATGGCCTAAAGATAGTTTATTCAATAAATGGTGTGGGGGAAATTGGACAGACATATGCAGAAAAATGAAACTAGATCACCTTCTTACACCACACACAAGAATACATTCAAAATGAATCAAAGACTTAAGTTTTAGACCCAAAACCATAAAAATCCTAGAAGCATAGGCAGCAAAACTTCAGACATTGCTCATAGCAATTTTTTTTAATCTGATCTATCTCCCCAGGCAAGGAAACAAAAGAAAAAAAATAAACATATGGGACTATATGAAACTACATTTTTGCACAGCAAAGGAAATCATCAACAAAATAAAAAGACAACCCACAGAATGGGAGAACACATTTGCCGATACATCTGGTAAGTGTTAATATCCAAAATTTATGAAGAACTTACAAAATTCAACACCAAAAAAACTATCCAATTAAAAAATGGGCAAAGAACCTGAATAGCCAGTTCTCCAAAGGGGACATACAGATGGCCAATAGACATATGAAAAGACACTCAACATTACTAATCACCAGAGAAATGCAGATTAAAACCACAATGAGATACCATCTCACACTGGTCAGAATGGCTATCATCAATAAATCAAAAAACAAGTGCTAGCCAGGATGTGGAGAAAGGGGAACTCTTTTGCATTGTTGGTGGGAATGCAGACTGGTGCAGCCACTGTGCAAAACAGTATGGAGTTCCCTCAAAAAATTAAAAATGGATCTAGCTTTTGACCCTGTGATCACACTTCTGGGAATACAGCTGAAGGAATCCAAAACACTAATTCTAAAGAACATAAGCACTTCTATGTTCATTGCAGCGTTATTTACAATTGCCAAGAATGGGAAGCAGCCCAACTGTCCATCAACAGATAAGCGGATAAAACAAAGATGAGTAACACAATGCAACGTTACCTGGCCATAAAAAAGAAAATTTACCCTTGGAGACAGCATGATTGGACCTGGAGAATATTATGATAAGTGAAATAAGCCAGTCAGAGAAAAACAAATACCATAAGATTTCACTTATACGTGGAATCTAATGAACAAACTGAACTAACAAGCAAAACAGAGACAGACTCCTAGAGAGCAGGATGCCAGCTACTGGGCGGGAGCGGGGCACGAGGTCAGGGAGTGGAGGGATAGAGGAAAAAGGACTCATTGCCATGGACAAGAGTGGTCACTTGCAGCGGGGGGGGGGGGGGTATAAGGTTGTTAAATGGTAGTGCAAAAATATAATTAAAAAGAAAGCGAAGAAGAAGACATCTCGGAGACGAAAAAGAGCTGCAAAGCCTCACCCACTGAGTTTGGTGGGAACGCTCCAGCGAGAACCTCGTGGCGTGAGTGCCCAGGCGGGTTGGTTGACGACAACCACACCCGCTAGAAAGGGGCGCAGTTCTCCGAGGGATCAGGTTGAGCTTGGAACCCGCGTCCCAAGGAATCCCCCCGTTTCCACTTGGGCCCCCATTTCTGAGGGGCCCCTGCTCTGCCGCCCTTGCTGCCCCCGGCCTCCTCCCGGCTTCTAGATCTCAATCTACCCCTCCACAGCTCCCAAAGCACCTACACGATCCCATACCTGAGCGTCCTCGTCCTCCGTCACCACCCCGACTACCGGGATCCGTCGAGGGCTGCCGGACTTGCCCCTGCCGCCGGGTCCCTGGGGCCCAGCGGTCGCCGGAGCCTCCGCAGCAGACATGGCTGAGGCGCTGGAGTGAGGGACTGGGGCGGGGGTGTCTTCTATCCTACACCGTGCCCACGGCTGCGGGATCCAAAGAGGCCCAGCCTCCGAAAAGGGAAGGCCACCTGAGAGCCGCTAGAGGCAAGAAAGTCCCTGGGGTTAGCCCACCCGCTCCGCACCACGGCGGCTGGACCTTGGCTCCCGCAAGCTGGCTCGTTGTTAACACAAGCCGGTGTGTTGCTAAGGGCGGGGCCACAGGCGGTGGAGCACCGGCTCCTACGGAAACCCAGGGAGCCAAATTATTTCTCAAAGCCTATTCTGCGCCTCCCCGGTTGGACTAGCTTGGTTGGTTTCCGCGCTAGACTTCGGCAGGTAGCCCAGGAGTGTTACGCGGGCGCCGTGTGTCTCGGCGTTGGTCGTTTGCGCTGCGCCTTCTGGAAAGGGGAGAGTGGGTGCAGCGGTGAGGTGTGGGTGGGGGTAAGTGGCGGGTAATGGTTGGAGAGTGTTGGAAGTGGAGTTTATCTCACCCCAGAGAAGTGATCAGTGCCATCCACATTTCCCAGCCTACTACCTCTTCTGTACTTGAGTGGCCCGACGAGGCAGCTAGTAAGGCATTTTAGGCAACATTAGAGGACTTCTGAGTCAAATCATTGAATCTAGAACAAGTTAACCCCTGGAAGCCTCACTTTTCTGATGTCACATAAGATAGCTGTGAGAGCATAGAATGGTAGATGATAGTTTTGTCAAGTGTTGATTGGCACATAATAAGCCCCAAGGGGTCAAGATTATCATTACCTTTATTATTACTGTTATCTTTTCATTGTTTCCTCAGTAATAGTCCAAGAAGGGTGGGAACTTTTAGTGGAAAGCTTCTCATGAAATCACCAGTATAACTTAATCTAAACACCTTGGCTGTGAAAGCCTATTTAAGAATCCTTTAAATCTTTTAATCTTTTTTAAACTTCCAGAAAATTTTTAAGATTTAAATGTGAGTTTTAATATAATTCATGGAGTAAAAAGTTACACAGAAACTCCACTAAAAATAAATTTCATTTCACTTCTCGGGGTTTCTCTCATTTGCGGAATAAGCAAGTTGATCCATGATCTCTAAGGTTTCTTAACCAGTTCAGACACTGAATGACATTTTTGGGTCCCCAAATATAAAGACGTGGAAAAACTAGATTGGGCATGGCAGTGCTTAATATAAATGATAGCCAAAATAGCCCAAGCTTCTTTGAAAGATTACTGAGCATTTTCAGTCCCTATTTTTTCATTTCAGTGCATTTTTTTACTTTCTCATCCTCACTCCTCTGAAACAGATCCGAGGTCAGTCTGTAGACACTTTCCTGACCTCATCTTGCTGTACTTGTCTGTATTTGTTAACCACTCTTCCCTGCTTTAAACTCCCTTGCCTGGGCTTCAGCGTTGTTTTTTTCCTTTATCTTTAGCTACCTATTGGTACTTTTAGAGCACCTCATAGGGCTTACACCTTGAATTAGGTTCAGTAGATCTAAGTTTGCTATCACCCAGGGACAGTGCAATGGGTTTGTCAAGTGTATTAATGTAACCTAAGTTGATGCCGCACATTCCAAGTTCATCACATCAAAAGCAGACAAGCCACTTGGATAAACGCCAAGTAACCTTGTGAGAATGGCACCTGAAAGCAAGATGGTGGTGAATGGACAACTGGATGACTTGCTTATCCTGTGTGCATTTATCCTGGCATCTCAGTATGAAAGATGAACAGGAGGGAATGCAAAGGAAAATTTTCCACTTAAAGCAGAGCTTGCCTAGGAGATGTCAACTACTGTTGTGTTTCAGCACAACAGGCTGACAGCTGTTACTGATCCATAAACCTCCATGGCTCTGGAAAGTCAGACCCTTCTCCTTGGACTTAACCGAAGACACTTTCCTGACAAATGAACAGGACTTTTATTTTATTTTAACCAATTGTGTATAGACCTATACATTCATTTTGTCCTATAACCAGAGTACCACTTTGCAATGCTTAATTAGCGTAACTCCCATGAATGCCCCCTTTCTAGCACTTAAAAACCCTTGACTTTTTTTCCGTTTCAATCAGGTAGTAGATTTAAGTTTATTCATTATTCACTGATCCCTTTTAATAGATTTTTGTGTAAGTTAAGAGTACAGCACCCATTTTTATAACACTAAAACAAATATAAGGGTAAAATGACTATTAAAATGGCAAACTACTTCAGAACAAAGTTAAACTAACAGTTGAGAAACACCAGAAATGACAGAATGTTTCAATCTGATAACAATTCTGCAGATTTAACATCTGTTAACTTACAAACTGCAATTTCTTAAAACAAGCAGCTGGAAATTTTAATATGTTGACCTACACATGATTTTTAATTTTTAAAGTAACAAAGTTAAATGTTTTGAACATAAATAAATGTGCAATATTGTTCAGATTTTCTCCTGATACTTCTTTGCATATTGCCTAATTAATGTTTAGTAAAATTAAAATTATTCATTATCATGAGTTAGGAACATTTCTAATAAGGATTTTAGATTAAATATGAATTTTGTAGTCTCTAATGCCAGATACTCTAAATGTTCAAATAAATATTATTCCTTTCTGAGTCATAGTTTTTTTTAAACAGAATTTTTATAGCACATATGAAATGTAATTAGAATATAGTGTTAGCAGGTTAGCTTTGGGAAAAGAAAAGAAATACACACACACACACACATATATAAATAAAATGTTGGAATTCAATCTAGTGTTTTAAAAATTTGTTCAGGTTGATTGTGAAACAAAGCCTAAAAAAGAAACAAAACTAGTTACCTCTTTCCAACAGAATCATTAATATAAATTTGAGAGTAATAAATACATGCAACAAAAAAAACAAAAGAACAGCCACCCCTGAAGTCAACCATTCTAATGAAAAGTGTGCTGATAATCTAAATTGTGAGTGATTTTTAAATAGGAAGCTGGAGGAACTCTTTATGTTTGGTGGAGAAACTAAATAAATGGTAGTAAATGAATTTATGAAGAGTGACTTTTACCTGGTTAAAGCTTCAGTTCCATAATATATGAATACTTCTGTGAAATGAAAATGTTCTCAAGCTTTTAGAACTAAAAACTATTTGCCGTGTTTACATGGTGGAAAATTAAAGTATGCCCAGGATGTTAACTGTCTTTATTGTGGAGCAGGATTAATCAGACATTTTACTCTAATAATGTTAGTTATTTAAGCTCTGTAACTTGACTTACTCTGATTCTGCATTAGTTTTCTAGGGCTGCTGGAACAAATAGCACAAACTGGGTGGCTTACACAAGACATTTTATTTTCTTACAGCCTGGAGGCTAGAGGTCCAAGGTCAAGGTGCTCAAGATTGGTTTCCTTCTGAAGTCTCTCTCCTTGGCTTGCAGATGGCTCCCCTTTGCCTTTGTCATCACATGCTCTTCCCTCTCTTACTCTCCTCTTATAAAGATGCCAGTCATATTGGCTTAGGGCCTACTGATATAACCTCATTTTACTTTAATTACCTCTTTAAAGGTCTTATCTCCAAGCATAGTCATTCTAAGGTACTGGGGTTTAAGACTTCCAACATGGATTTTAGGGGGACACAATTCAGCCCATAACTAATTCCAACATCCTTTGGGTTATTCTTAAAACAGATTCAGTAATAGAATATGCTATTTAAGGCAATATTGGTATTCTTGCCTATAGGGCATTGATTATTTCTCACAGTAGTGAGAAATAACTCTTCTGATTTAACAATTTATCACTGTACATTTACTTGATTAATGAAAATCTGTCCCTGGCAAATGTATTGAGTTGGCCAAAAAGTCCATCTGGCTTTCTCTGTGAAATAAGACTCATTTTTTCATTTTTATCAATAACTTTATTGATTTTGGGTCTTTTGAGTATGTCAGCTATCTTCTGTGTGGTATAACACGGATGGTTCTCAATTAATGTCTCAACTTGATCACTATCAACTTCAATGGGCCTACCTGACTGTGGAGCATAGTCCAGTGAGAAATCTCCAGCACAATACTTCACAAACCACTTCTGACACATTCAATCAGCCACAGCGCCTTCTCCATACACTGCACAAATCTTTTTTTTTGCATTCAGTTGAGTTTTTACCTTTCTTGAAATAATAAAGCATAATATGCCAAAAATGTTGCTTATTTTCTTCCATCTTCAATATTAAAATGGCTACACAGAAATCCACTGATTTTGATGTCTTTTTTTAAATGCATGCTGACATGACAGCTGTCACAATACAACCTAACAAAAATTGTTTTGAATGAAGTTAAAAACAACTAAGTGCTGCTAGAACATCTTATGGAAAAAACCAAATGGACTTTTTTGCTAACCCAATATTCCCTTCCAGGGCTCCCAACCAATCTGAATTTTGGGCCTGCTTTATCAAATCATTTATTTCATGTTTCATTTTCCATTTGAAGAATCCACTACTGTGCTAGCTAGGTTCCCTACAGCCTGCCATAAGCAACAATAAACATTTAAGTGCTGCCACTTTATTGCAAGACACTATTTCTGGGATGCAGAAGTTAGGAAAAGATGGAAGTGAGGCAGGCAGTGGAGAAGGGAGCAGAAACATAGGTGTTACTGAGCTGGGCATAGCTTTGGAATAAGTGCAGTTAATTCCTCAGTCTTTTAGGGTATTTTCATGGAGGTCTACATAGACTATTCCACTTTGGAACAGCCTATATAGGGGAAAGCAAGGGAGAAGAATTTATCCACCAGCTCCTTCTTGTGCTGCACTCTTCTGTAAAGTTCACCTCTTAAGGATTGCCAAATTCAGCAAATAAATAAATAATAAATAATAAATAATAAATAATAAATATCCCCATGCAATATTAGTTAACAGAATTACACTAGAAAGTTATTCATTGATTTCCTGCAATTCAAATTTAACTAAGTGTCCAGGCAATTCTATGCTCAGGACACTAAAACCCACGCATTGCCAGGCAGCTTCGGGGGAAGCTGAGCCTCCGCAGACACGGTGCACAGGCACCAAGGTTGGTCTCTCCTCCTCAGTACAGCAGTGTGGTCGTGGTGGTGATGGTGGCAGTGAAGCAGTAGCAGTGACTCCACTCTGACACCACAGGGCAGCTCCAGGCCACCAGCCAGGGGGCAAGGCAAGAGGTGTGGGCAGGAGGGTTGCAGGCCTGGCTGCAGGGATGTGGGGTGATAAATAACAACACTTTCTGTAAAGATGAATCAATATTCATTATACTATCTTCTTAGTATCTGTAGGGCCGTGTTGCACTAGTCAACAGAAATATATCAGTAAATAAGGCAGGCAGAGTTCCTGCTGTCAGGGAGCTTATAGAATATAGCTTGAATATTGCATTGAGTTATGGTTAAAGGAACATAATGCTAATGAAAAGAAATAATTTTAAGAATAGCAACTCATTAGATAGATGTTTTTCTAAATGGCTACTTTGGCAAAAACTTGTTACAAAACCTCCAAGACTCTGAAACTATTACATGTATTTCTTTTTGGATGCTTCTAAAAAGATATAGAAAAGTATTACATGGCCTCCATTACATATTGTAATTATTATTTAGTAAGAAAGAAAAATGTTTATATACAACATTTCAAAGAAGTTAAAACACATTAAATAGTACTTTTTATTTATAAGGCAGATCTATGAGAATGATATAAAAACATGGCATGTAATGTGATAGCAATATTTGGAGATTACAGAGTTTTAGCAAATATCTGTTACATAGTTACGAAGACTATTTTCTAAGCATATACAAAATATCAAATCACATATCTAGGCAGGAAGATGAGTATAATTAGTTTACAATGGAAAATCAATCCTAATGTGAACTGCACATTACCTTTTAAAAACTTTTAAAGGTAAGAATTATTGTGTTCTAGTTTATTCAAACAGTGTTAAACAGTATCATGACAAAAAACTGAAGCCAGAATGGATGGATTTTGACCTCATAGAAAGAAACCCAAGTTTACAGTGGCTTAAAACTAGGAAAAGACAGTCCAAGCAGTGAACTAGTCAAAGATCTCCACGAGATCTTTTTAGTCTCCACGATCTTCTCCTCAGGGCATGGCCTTGGTTCTCTCGGATATGCCAAAGCTCCCGCAATTCTGGCAGCGAGATGGAGGAGTAAGATAAAGGACACGTGCTTTCCTCCGAAGAGACTTCCACTCCAGGAAGTCATTCATCCATCCCCCTACTTCTCACTGTTGAACAGCAGACACTAAGTCACAGGGGAATGCCTGACTACAAGCAGCTGAGGAACTGGATGGACAGCAGCTTTTAAAGAAGTAGGGTAACTAAACACTGGGAGACAACTTCCAGTCCCTGTTCGGGCTGGATATATCTGATAAACTATGTAAAACCTTTTAAAAAAAATCTTAAGAGAATATTTCCTAGAAGTTGGCATTTTGGAAATCATACAAAAGCACCTGCTTTGGTGATTTAACTTAGCCCGTCTAGTCACTGGGAGTATCCGTACCATCAGCCCTAATTTTAAATGACAGCGTGATGGAAATCCCATGGTTCTGAAAACTAACCATCTCAGCATGTACATGTGCCAGGCTGAACTAAACATTTTTTTTTTTTGCTATCATGTGGGCGGAATATTAGCACTTTATAATTTTTCACACTAAAAAAAATTGAAGAACCTTCCCATTCCTGTAGAATTCACTGTTCAAAGGTAAAAAAGGAGTGTGTTTCCACTAAAATTACTCAGAGTGTCATTTAGAGCAATTACATATATTGAATACCATACCAGAATTTGTTTTACTGGCTTGCTGACTTACAATCATTCCAAGGTGGAGCATCTCCTTTCCTTGATGACACATCACAAATATTAATCTTAACACTGGACAACATGTGTTATACTACGTGTAGTGCTGCTTTAAGTCATGAATTTACAAAATAACTTCAACATGACATTTTAAGCTGTTTAATACTTACTGCAAAACAGATTTGGTAGGCTGATACAGGTTCAGTGTTTATAGTATTCCTAAAGAAATACTTATGAATTACATTTATGGTATTTTATTTAAAATATCACATAAGAAACCTTAAGTTTCACAAATAAAACCCTTTTGTGGGGGGGAACTCTCTGTACAGAATTTATTATGAAATAGATTAATGGCAAAAGGCAATTAAAAAGAATTAAGGTTTCATCATATTACATAGGAGATACACAATACACAAATCGGATATATTCTTGAAGCCCTTTTACACAAATTATTTTCATAATTTGTATGAATTTACCTTATGTTACTATTATCAAATTAATTTTGAAAGCAAAATTCCTTAGGTTCATGCCAATTTATAAGAAAATAATCAAGCAGCTCAACACTGCAGCTCATCCGCCAGTCCCATAGGCAGCACAAAATAATCATCTCTGATAAATACCTATAAATAGAATTTAGTCATAGTTTAAAATATTTTAAAATTTAAATAAAAATCTCTCCATGTTGGCAATCTCAGCTAAATATCCATATATGTTTTGAAAAATATATGCCAGCACGAATATATTCATATTTAAACATTTTAAAAATTACTAATAGAGGAAACATAAGACACGTGCACAATAAAAGCTTAGTAGCATGATTCCATCCAGGATTATTTTCTTCTTAGGAAAAAATTACTAAATTTTCTTTTTTTGCATAGGCTAAGACTGGATATATTTTCTACATTCTTATCATTTTTGCAGGGGCACTTCTCCAAATACAGATTAGAGAACAAATCCCTGTTACTCCACAGTACCCAGCACTTTCTCACACCCAGAAAAGAAAGAATTCAGTCCTACTTCTGAGGCCAGAGTAATGATTTTTTAAAAAAATAATTATGAAAAATACTGATGAAGAAAAACAATCATGTAGGAAATAGTAAAATTAGGTTATTAAAAGTCAATTAAATAAAGCAATTAAGTCAATATTTTTGCATTTTAGAAAGGCTTTTAAATATTTAGAATTACAATGAATATATTATATTTATTCTAAAGCTTCAAAATTAATTTCATTTTTGTAAAGGAGAAAAGGAAATAGTATTGGAAACAGTTACATCTTATATACATTTTCATAAACTGTTTTTTTTCATATTTTTAAAGACCCCATTTATCTCTCATAGTTATTTATATTATTGGCCACTTAATATATATGTGCAACAATATACTTCAATAATCACCTAACTTTTAAAAATATTTCACTGCCTTTTCACATTAAATGGTGATCATCTTAAGACAGTAAAACTTAAGGAACAAGAAAGTATTGAAAATATTCTGTTAATTTCACTAGTCCACTACAATAGTTTATAGGTATTTACCTTTAAAAGTTATTTTCCAACTGAATTCCTACTAAGAACTAACAAGAAAGTGATTATCAAGAGGAGAAGACTATAACTAAAGAAAACAAAGAGCTCGGTTGAAAAGTAAAAGCTATTTTAAAACTCACCAAGAGCATCAAGAGATTCACGATGATTTACCAAACTGACATCACGTACAGTAGGGGAAGAGCCACTGGGGGACAAGGTAGCCTCCGCAAGTACAATTCCTTTTATTTTTGGCAGCTGAATTCAGTAGTACTTCAGAGGGTAAGTTTAGCAATGTTATAATTTTGGAGGAATGTATATAATGTTACCTTGTCTGCAATTTTTTAATAGGAAAGAGCACATGGGAAAAAAAATGTAGGGCATTCCAACCAAAATTTGAATGAAATGCAATTTTAATGTGGAATGTCAGCACTGAAAAATTTATGAATAATTTGTGTGACTATATGCCTCTAGAGGAGATTTATAATTAACTTACCCTAATATCCTTCATGCTTGCGAACTGCTTCCGAATGAATGGCTGAGCACATAGGAGGGCTTCTCAAAAGAGAAAAGGAGACGACTAACCTACTGGGGCTGTTTAAGCCTCTGTAGGACCATTTATTAAAACTGCCACGGTCCTACCTCTGCTGGGGTCCCTCACCCCAGTGAGAGGCACATGGGCTGCCATGGGTTTCCAGGGTCATGTCCCAGGCACGATCCTCCCCACAGGTAAGTCACTATGGATTACCCCACAATTTAATAACCACACTCACTCTCGAGGATGTCAATACCTTTGTACAAAAGAGAAAGCACATAGACTGGCACTGTGACTGTAATGCATGGGGGTGAAGCAGGGGCCGTGCAACCTAGTGGTTACAATCACAGCCTCTGGAAAATTACTGCCTGGACTTGAAGGCTAGCTCTGGCCTAACTCCATGACCTTGGGCAAACTGCTTAACTTTCTATCCTTCAGTTTCTCCTTTGTAAAATGAGGATAATAACTACCTCTGTCATGGGATTATTTAAAGTATTAAATGGGATAATACAGCTAAAGTGCTCAGAACAGTTTGTGGCATGTTCTAACCCCTCAATGAACTTCTGTAAAATCCTGCGTGGTAGAGAGCGATGGCTGGCTGAGCTGCAATGGCACATGCCAGGTGGCAAGCAACTACTTGTGTGGAAACCTAACACTTTCCTTCTAACGAGGAACAAAGAGAAGATTTCCAGGACTGGTACTGTAAGAAAAGTCAGTTTGGGAGGCCACATATTACAGTCTTCTCCCTGACAACACACTGATATTCAAATGGGACTGCTTTGTAACAAGATAAAGAGGAAAATCTTTCATGAGGTTCGCATTATCAGTGTATCTTTCCTGTCTCCAATGCATTTTAAATATAATTTCAGGTACAGTGTATCTTCTCTGTTTGTGGTGGTTCACATAATCACATTGATTCACAAAAATCAATGACATTTTTCAAATCCTGTCTTATGAGACAAGTACAGGAACATTGCCATGCATCCTTACCTAGATGCTAATATAATGCGCCCTTTCTTAAAAAGTATGATTATGCATTTCTAGTTCTTACACTGGATAATCATTAAAACCTTACTTGAGCTTCAGAAAAAAACTTATGTATTGAATTGTATTAAAACTTAAATTTGGCTGTTTTGCAAAGTGTTTTTAATATTATATTGTATCTATATTATTAACTATAAATATTTTTGCCTGACTGTGGAATAGTTTGTTAAAATAACAATGTCAGAATGTGCAAAACAAAAAAAAACACACCTAAATTTCAACAATAAGTTAACTACAAAAATTCATTTTCACACATGACATTTGTGAAAATTAATCTGAAGAAGATTCTACCACTATTTGGCTGAGATCACACTGAACAAGTTTCAGCCCACAGCAATTTGACAGTGTGCTGGCAACTGAACACAGACAAAGTCGTAGAAACAACGGCATGAGTAAGAGCTCTTTATGGCATCCGCCAGCACCATTTACTCTCACATAACCGTGACCCTCTCCGGTGAGAGGTGAGGAACTGCTCCTCCAATACCTTCTTCTCGCAATTGGCTCTTTTCCCAGCCTTTTTTAATTCTCCTTAGCTTTTGGCTTATACACGGAAGTAGTAAAATGCTCTTACCCAGAATTACAATTGAGGGCAAAACAAGAGCAAGCACGAAGTTTGGCGGTGTATAAAACCTGTAGTACTCTTCTTCGAAAGCTCGTTTCCATCCATAAATTAAAACATGGAAAGTGCTTATGAGCAGAGCAACATAACCGAGTGTAGACTTTGGGTAGGGAGGAAGAAAAAACACAGAATAAGAAACAAATTATTCAAACTCATACATACACCTCTCCAGCTCTACCATGTTTGTATTTTGATAAAACTATTTTATCTGAAATTGTTGAGCTACTTTTTGTTCTCTACTAAATCAAACAATTTAAACATTTTCATATATATTTATATGCATACTCTATTTTACACAAAAAGGCCATACTACAAATAGTTTAATATTCTAATTATTTTGTTTATTAGATGAAGAGATTTTTTCTTCATGTCATTAAGTGTGAAAACGTGACTCCAACGCTGTATTCTATTCCACTGACCGGATGTGCTATCTACACTTTATACAGCCATTCCTTGGGTCGAACATTTACTGTGTCCAGATTTCCTCAACTATAACTAATGCCACTTTAAGCCCTTTTCTTTATTTTGGTTTATTTCCTTAGACCCGATTTCTTATGGTGGGATTGCTGGTCAAAACATCTGGTTTTACCTTAAGGGTGTTGATAAAAACTGCTAAACTTCTTATAAAGGTTATCCACATTTCTGCCAATTGTGTATATTAGAAAAAATGAGTGTGTTTGCATATGTATGCTTCCATATATATACATACATACATACAAAATTAAATGATGAAGAGCATTCTCATGGGGGCATGCACATATTCATACGTACTAACTGAAAGTTAATATAAGATTAAGATTAAGATTAATTAATCTTAATATATCAATTAATCTCGATAAATTAATATATTAATTAATTAATCTTAATATATTAATCTTAATATAAGATTAAGATTTTATATGAAAAATCTTAATATAAGATTAAGATTTTATATGAAAAATCTTATATTAATATGCAATATAAATAGCATTTCAAATATGTGGCTTAACTGACCTTATTAAATGAGATTATTAACAGCACTTCAGTTAAGCAGTTTACAGGTTAAAATCTAAAAGGTCAGCATTCCTGGTTCCCTAGATTATTATGTTCAATTGCTTACTATGAGAAATAGTGTGTTACATAAATGTAACATTACATCTGTAGACTGATGGAACGTCTAACTTTAGTGGGAAAGGGTCAGAACTCTAGCAGAAAATTGTTCTGTTTGCCAAGTCACTCATCTAAGTTTATAATGATAATTTATAACCATCTAGCACCCTTCACCAGAGGGCCTTCTATTCTTTTCGGTGTGATTAAACTAGCAGTTAGGAAAAAGACTTTTAGATAATTTTAAAATAAAAAAATAAAAATAAAAACAAAAAAGCTCAAGCAAAAAGGCAAAACACCCTAAATTAGTGTATCACCAATGAGACTCATCGGCCTGATGGTGCCGTGAACCATGTGGGTACAGCCAATACTGATTCTGTGATGATACAGGCAGGGTCTATGTTTGAGTTATGTATTTATAAATATACAAATGTATTAAATAACAATAAATGGAGGTGAATATTCAACTTATTAAAGAACAATGGTGTTTTGAAACTCCTTTGGAGACACTATATATATATATATATATATATATATATATATATATATATATATATGAAATGCATACTAACAGGTTCATAAGGCTGGTTCCTTGTCATAATCTACTAACCTAGATACCTGGTTTGTCATGGCTCATGTTTGTGTGTGTGCATACACATTCACTTGAAAATATTTGACTGACCTTCTCTCTGCCTTAATTCAAATTAATGAGATTTTTCTGGGTAAATCAAGATGACTCAACATATAAAATAATTCTTCATTCATTCGTGTGGCTAATACATTGACTTTTGGCATTAAACTTGTCTTAAGCTCATACACCCCCACTTTCATTATTTTTCCTTAATAAAATGCTCTTTACCTGCAGCATAGCAGGCAATGCTATCAAAGCCTTCCAGTCAGTTCCTGTACTGGCCTTTCACTTACTAAACCAGAACAGTCCTAAGCTAGCCTCCCACACATGTGTTCCCCGAGCTTCCATGCATAAACGCAGCCCCCAAAGGCACTCTTCTTAAAGGAAGCACATCTAAAATTCAAACAGATGTAACACAAATTCTGTGCAGCCCATCCCTTCACCAAACAAAACCCCAAGTACCTGAATGAAACTGAACTCCCTCCAGTTGAGGGCATTGCTCACTGAAGGGATGGAGGTGACGGCCAGGAGGGAGAGCAAGCCCAGGCTCATTATGCCGAAGGAGATGTACATTTCAATTCTCCAAACTTCTTCTTCATTCCAAGAGTTTTCAATATTTGCATGAACCTAACAAGACAGCAAATGTGAATTTCCCTTATTTGGTAGAACATTAGCTGGTTCAGCACAGAGTTCACTCTTGGCATAAGAAAACATCACACATGGACATATTTAAGTTGTCCATGGACATAATAACAATTTAACAAACTGCTCTGGAGAACCTGTTACTGGATGGTGTTGTCCTCCATGTGGGAGAAAGAGAATGCAGTGTTAAACAAAAAGAGGACTAAGATTCTTTCCTTGCATACTTGTGAGGAGAGTGGATAAACCTGCAATTACATTTGTTTGTTGTTGTTTTTTCAATCCTCACCTGAGGATATGTTCGTTGATTTTAGAGAGAGGAGAGGTGAAGGGAGAGAAACACTGGTCACTTGCCTCCCGCACATGCCCCGACTGGGGACTGAACCCTTAACCTAAGTATGTGCCCTAACAGACAATCGAACCCATAACTTTTGGTGTACGGGGTGCTACAACTGAGCAACCTGGCCAGGACATGCTGTCACATGTGTAACACATCATGATTACAGAGATTCTGGTGTCCCAAGACCATGAAATGTTGAGGGTGACCCAGAAGAAGTATTGGCAGTTAGACTTACTTTTGAGGTACTTTTATAAGTTGGTTTATAGTTGATTGAATATTTTGGGTACATTCTGGACTTAGTTCAACTTAGAATCCAGAAAGGGAATTTCTAAACTACTTCTGTATGTTCCTTTCTCACATCAGGAGTATTTATATGTTTATTCATCTTTCTTCTTATCTTCTTTTCTACCAGGAAGGTGACATTTTCTTGGGAATAAAACCCTACCAAATGCAAATATCTGTCCACTTGAATTGTCTCATTATTTAATATACTTTTCCAACTGTCCAATGCCTCATTCTTTAATTTTTTTTTTTTTTTTTTAGAGAGAGAGGGCAAGGGAAGGAGAAAGAGAGGGAGAGAAACATCTATGTGTGGTTGGCAATCACATACCCCTTACTGGGGACCTGGCTCACAACCCAGGTATGTGCCCTGACTAGGAATTGAACCAGTGACCCTTTGGTTCACAGACAGGCATTCAATCCATTGAGCCACACCAGTCAGGGCAATTGCCTCACTCTTGTACAGTACTTTTCCAAATGCCTTTCCTTTACATTAATGATGCATATATAATTAAGTAAGACTTGATGAATTCTGAATGTGCAGTATTCTGCATAGGGCTACTTTAGAATAGTCTGTTTACATGCAAACAATATCAGAATATAAATCAAGGGTTAGACTCCTTGGGCTAAAGCTTTGATCTAAGTATCTATTCATGGAAAACAGATTCTAATTTAGTAAAAGCTTAATGTTGTCCAGTTCCAGTTAACCAAACATACTTGGTTTCCAGTGTTGTATTAATACCTGGATACACACCTGGACCTCCAGGTAACCCTCTAATTATCCCTGGAAGGACTCACTCATCTGGGCCACCTGATTACCCCCTGAATGACTCTCGTATGCATCCACCTGATACCTGTTATCCAGACACCTGGGACCTGAACTGGACCTCCTGCGCCCATCTTCTAGACCACCTGCCATCCGTCATGCCGACAGCTGATCTCAGGCTGGTAACTGTCCTGAAGCAATCTTAGGGCTAAGAATGCAGGATTGATAATTCTCAAGAACACACTTTCTACCATAAGAACTCTGAACTTTTCTTTTCCTCTTTGGGTTTTTGCCTAGTTGCATTCCCAGACTGCAAACTCCAAGACCCTTGAATAAATCTCAATCACTTCTAGCAAAGCTCCAGACTCAATTCGTTCAGCATTACATTCTGGTGACAGAGGGCAGACAACAGGAAGTATCACGAACAAGGAAAACATAAAAGGTGCTAAAAGATGGTAAACTGCTATAGACAAAAGAGAGAGGGCAGAGTAAGAGGGACTGGGACTTCCAGGGGGTTGAGTCAGAAGCAGATTTTAAAATGTAGGCCTCACCAAGGGGGTAAGATCTGAGCAAATGACTTGAAGGACAGAGAAAACAGATGTCAAAGCCTCAGTATTCAGTTAAGAGAAGTAGTAATTTTAGGGAAAGAATGGCTTAAAAAACATTAATGTATTATTTTTCAAATTATTTTAAGTTGAAATTGTTGAAACAACATATTAAGTGCGAGATGCTACATACTTGGACCATGATGCCTTGGTTCCTTATAAAAAGAAAAGGCTTTTACACATTTGTTTTGGTGCAGTGTCCTTTCATTGAGAAGTGCTACATTGGAGGCCTTTATTTGCATTTGCTGAATGGGAATTACTGAGGAAATCATAATCTATGCCATCCTTAAGTTTCTTCCGTGGAGCTCTCCTTGAGATTTTCTTGAGCTAAGTACTAGAAAAGCTTCACCTGAGGAACTAGTATCTTTTTCACTTTTTGATAACAAAAACCTTGTAGGTATATGAGGTCTGTCCAGAAAATATCCAGCCACATCCTATGACAAACAGACACTTATCGAAGAAGATACAAGAAACACTGTACAGAGGACACTGACACCTTAGTCTCCTTCAAAGTAGGCACCTTGGGACCTCACACAGTTCTCCCAGTTGCCATCAGCTGCCCTGTTGTATTTTCCTGAATCTCATCGATAGTCTGAAATCTCCCTTTCGAAGGTGATTTAGTTTTGGGAAAAGCCAGAAATCACAGGGCATCCAATCTGGGCTGTAGGGGGGGCTGATTCACCTGAGTGGTTTGATGTTTTTCAAAAAAATTCTGCATGAGATGTGATGCATGAGGAGGCGCATTGTCATGATGAAGCTGCCAACCACCAGCTGCCTATAGCTACAGTCTTCTGAAGCATGTGAATAGTTTTCATGAAGGAGTGTTCAAGCTTCACTCAAAATTTGATGCAGATTGGTCACTTTACTTGCTATCATTTTTGAATGCCATGGCCACACAATACTCATGCTCACTCAACAGTGTCTACTGCCCCCACTGACTAGTACAGTGACATAGTCACTGTTCACACATGCATATTCCAGTCCACCCTCTTTGGCTGCCAGGTTACACAGATGTCACCCATACTGTTCTTGTTATATTAACAATGGCTGGACTTTTTCTGGACAGACCTTGTATGTCTCCTGATCTTGACTTCCTACTGTTTTATGTTTTCACCGGTTCTAATTTTATTGCATAGTTTTACTAAGAATTGCTTTAACATTTTGCAGAACACAATTTACAAAACATTAAAATAATGAACTGTTCATTACTGAGAACAGTCACTGCAATAATGACTTAAAAAAAAAGCCAATCATTTATTTCTCTGCTTTTATTTTGCAAAGAAAGGGATGATTGATGCTTTTACCATAAGTGATTTTGCATTAGCCACATAATTCTTATGCAGAAACATTGTTTAAAGAACAAGACTTGCCCTGCCCTACATATATCAAGGTATGCAAAGTTGTACCCTATTTTAATCTTACACTTTACAAATCATATTAAGCATCAGATAAATAACAAGCATGTTCCATACCTGCTGATAAGCCATGTTGAGAAATAAGTATCTCTCTGACCTTCTCATTGGTAAGCAGAGGCTGTAGGCAACATGGACTGAAGCAAAGAAAAAACTTAGTAATCCAAGCTGTTTTCTACACTGTAACCAGGTCTCCAACCAAGGTGGAAATCTCCTATACTTGGTTCCATAATAAAGTTGATAGGCAGCTGCCAGGAGACCTGCTAGGTACACGAGGGACAGCAAAGTAATGGCAACTATGGGCAAGGTTTTATTCACAATCTCAATAGGAATCTTGTAGAAGTCACTCTGCTGGTTTCTAGCATATGGATGTATCACATCTCGGACAAAGGAATAAAGAAAGAAAAACGTGGCCAGACTGATGGCTACCACCACGGGCCCTCTCCAGAGAGTAAACAGTCGCAGAGGTAAATTTTCAATCTCCCTGGCTGATGATAATGATCCCAAGTCAATGGGTATAAAATTCAAATGCCGAGCAAGTTCAATAACCTGTTGTCGAGCTTGAATATTGTTGCTGCAAATATAGACCTGAAGCAAAAACAGAAGACACATCAATACATTACTTATATAATAATTATTAAAAAATTCAACCTTATAATCATTAAGAAATAGTTCTACATATTCTGAACTGCATATAAAAAAGAACTGCTAGTCCTAAAAAAAAAATGGCGATGATCCCATGCTCCACTTAATCTATGGAGCATCACTTGTGATGACTTTAAGTGATGCAAAAAATGAAGGACATAAAGCATTTATTAATTTATTTATTAATACATTAAAAAATAGTGTCATTAAAAACAAAGTCCCTGCTACCTGAGATGACATGAAAACAAAATGCAAAAAAAAACACAAGCAAAATGCAAAAAAAAACACAAGCACTTCCTGAACCTGAGGTCAGGAAGTGCTTAGGGAAGGCAGGCAGGCAGGAAGAAAGGTTTCTAGACCATGTGGTTCAGGGGCCCTGGTCTCCCCTTCAGTGGGGGCTGGGTGTACTTGGAGCTGCTGGTTCAGCCCCTTCCGGCTCCAGCTCTCTCTCTCCCCAACGGGGAACAGGGTGGGGTTGGCTCTCCAGGCTTTCCTGGGTAATATTTAGTTGTTGGACTATAGTGATTCTGCCTAGTAGAGTGATTACAAGCACTGCCCTGTACAGGTATTCAGCAAGAGAGAAGTTAAGCATGGACTCTAGACTGAATTTGCAATTAAATCTTCTAAATTATATCACGATGCTGTATTATTCATAAAATTTATCTTTTGGCTTAGAAGCTAATTCACGAAGTAAGTATCTCTAAAACCCCATCTCAAGTATATTATTTCACTGGTCAGAATATGAGATTCTTTCATCTTTAAATTATGATTATATACCTGCAGAGTGGAAAAGTGGTATTATAAGGCTTAGTTTCATTTAAAAAGTAAATCAACCACCATTTTCTAACACTAAGGTGTCAGCTCCACAGGAACACTAATGATGGGGAGACTGGGGGTGAGGGGAGGCTTGCAAACCACCGAAGCCTCTGAGATGCACCACTGCAGGTGAGAAGTCAACAAATATTTGTAGAGCACCAAATTCACTACTGGAGTGCGTCATCTCCCTGCAAGAAAAATACTGCTATTAAGTCTCTGAGTAATGTCTGGGGAAAACACTCCTGAAGAGATCTATCCCTGAAGGCGTTTATATAAGGGTTCTGGAACAGACCACACTGAAACATTTGCATGCTAAACCTATGCACATTGTGCTCACAATGTAAAGCTCTTTGGATTATTAATTTTACCTAATGTAGGCAGATAGGTGACAAAGTCTATACTATTATACAAATGTTCATGACCTTCTAAAATGGAGTGAGGAACATTACCGACATAACAAAGAAATGAGAAAAAGCATTCTAAATTAATTTATTATGGTTATGACAATGGTAAACTCTTTTTTATGATATTCATTGGAAAAAACTAGACATTATGAAATTTTATCATAAACCTAAAAATATAAATCAAACATTCATAATAAGGACACGAGGACTATGAAATACAAATGAAACGATTTCTGCAGCTCACTTTGAATTAAATCATTGTCCACCATTTTTTGTTGTTCAAGAATTAAAATTATCACAAATATGGGCAAAGGATTAAATTCAGTTTCATCCCTAATTTAGCCTGTATCCATTACTGAACTTTTTTGGATATGCAAAAGGAAAGAAAGATTCAGAAATAGCTTCTAGGAAAGCTGGAAAATACATATTCTTTCACTAGAATAAAATTAGACTTGTGAAAATGAGTGGTTATCATGATTGATATGCAGCATACACTGATATAATACTTAAATATATTGTCTTTAATTTTTTAAATAAACATTTCTTTATCCTTATCCAAGGACTTATTTTTTTCATTGGTTTTAGAGAGAAAGGGAGAGAGAAAAACATTGATGCAAGATTGCCTCAGTCAGCACCTAGTCCAGGGATCCATGCTGGGACCAGGAGTCAGCTGCATTTGGACCAGGTGTGTGAGGTTGCACATAGGCACACCTGGACCGGGTCTCTAACCCAAAACCTAGATATGTGCCCTGATCGGGAATCGAACATGCAACCTTTTGGTTACAGGGATGATGCTCCTACTAACTGAACCATATCAGCCAGGGCTTAAATTTATTTTCTAAGGTCCTTAGTCAACTGTCTTTATGGAAAAAATAATTAAAGTATTTTATCATCATGCTTAATTATAATGCATAACCACATCTTTAAAAAAATTGTATTTATTTAATCTTCAGCTGAGGATATGTTTATTGATTTTAGAGCAAGAGGAAGGTTAAGCGAGAGAAGAGTGGGGAGAGTGAGAGAGAGAGAGAGGAACACAGGTTGGTTGCCTCCCATATGCTCGCGGACCAGGGATTGAACCCTCAACCTAGGCATGTGCACTGACAGGGAGATCCACCCTGCAACCTCTGAGTGCACGGGAGGATGCTCTGACTAACTGAGCCACCCTGCCAGGCTTAAAAAAGATTTTTAATGTACACTATTTTATATGTTTACTTATAAAAGCTATCATTGCCCAAATGCATTGGTGGAGTTCCGCATCTTCTTTTATTTTCAAGTTGAAGTAAACAGAACCCTAGACTAAAAGAGAACCTGAGAAATCCAATCTGTCTCTATCTTCCCCATATGGATTAAAATCTACACTTAAAAAATATGTACTACTTTAATAAGTTCTATGAACAATGTATGTAAAATAAAATGGTCTGTACTTCCAAAGCTATTTATATTAAACATTAAATAGTATTTCATACAGAGATGGAATACTGTTACCCAAACACCTGCAAGAAAGAAGGAGGGAAGAACGAAGAAGAGGGAGGACAGAAGGCTGGGAGGGAAGGAGGGGAAGCAAGAGGACATGTTTGCTGTATTTGTTTTTGAGGAAGGAGAGACTCGATGCCATGCAATGTGTCCCATTATTTACCAGCCAACCTTGCCTTTTCTTGAATTAGCTGGTTATGACAGAAAAGTCCAAGTTATTTTCTCAGCTTTCCACATGATTTCGAGAACAGAAATGTGCCCCTACAAGATCAGCAAATGTGCCCCTACAAGATCAGCACGTGAACTTTCAGGTTCTTATACATAGTTTCCAAAATGATAATCAGTGGAGGGTGTCAGAATTTGGTTTTTAAATATATGATATTTGTTTAACTACATAACTACAAAATACCAGGTAGGAAGAAAATTTAAAAATACCTACCTGCCGGCTGGCATCCTTAGGTCCCAGCTGAAGTGTCCAAGCTGAGATGACATTAAACCCTTTGACAATCAGTGAATCCGGGAACAAGGAAGCCAAATATTCAGCATTGGATTCTGGGTACTGGTTTATCCTCATGTTATTGCTCACATCAATCAGGATTTTACCCACAAGCAGGTGTCTCAGGTCCCACAGGGAGGTGTAATGTTCTCGGTGTATAGCGATGAATATTATATTTGTTTTTGTTAGTGCATCTTCATGATGAGTGACATCTACCACATGAGGAAAAAATTCAGAAGCAAATTTAGGATTTCTACTTCCTATGACCACATGATAGCCACATCTAATAAGTCGGATGGTTAAGGATTTGGCGAAATCTCCACTTCCAATTACACCCACAGTGACCTTCCTTGCATCTTTGATACCATTTATGCCATTAGGCAAAAATGTCTCACTAAGGCTCTTAGGGCTTCCCATCATAGAGATCGATTCCATGATACAGATTCTTCAGAGATCACCAGGGATATCCTAGGGGAGAGAAAATAAAACGCTCGTTGATTACCTCTTACCAAACATTAATACACTTCTAGGCATTATAATATGTGCCTTGTTTCTAGAGGTAAAATATTTTGGCAAGCTAGATCACCTAGAACACAGCAAGACAATTGGTAAGCTAAAAAAAAAGGATCTCGAAATAGAAAAATGAACTGTCACAGAGTTGATACGCTCAAGTGGGGCTTCTCAAATTTTAATGTGCTCATGAATCACCTGAGAATCTTATTAAAACATTGTTTCTGATTCAGGAAATCTGGAATGAGGCCCAAGATTCTGCATTTCTAATAAGGTGAGCTGATATTGCTGGTCTGCAGGCCCCTCTGAGCAGCAAGGCACTAGAGCACAGAAGGAAGACACTAATGTCTTTATCTAGAACTTTTCCCCAGCAGATCAGAGGCAGCAAATCAGAAACGCTGCTAGAGGTAGAAAGGACTGTGACAGGACATGATAGCACAAAGGACAACAGAGACAGAAAACAAGGAGCCCTGGCCAGGTAGCCCAGCTGGTTAGGGTTTTGTCCTGATGGCCAAGGTTGCAGGTTCGATACCTGTTCAGGGCACATGAGAATAAGTTACGCATTTATAAGTAGTTATACATGTTATCAACCAATGAATGCACAAGTGAGGGGAACAACAAATCGGTGTTTCTCTCTCTCTCATATCAATAAATAAAAATAAATTTAAAAAACTACTTAAATCCAAACCGTCCAGAGACACTAGGGGTGAAGTCTGTAAACTATCCTATAAATCTCAGTAGTTAGTGCATGACTTTATTAAATGAAAATAAGAAAAATAATCTATTTAAAAAAGGAACCTTAGTACTTAGGTAATAGCCTAAGAAAAACAGGCATCAAAATATAACAAAGGATTAATTAAATATCCTTGGCTTCCACTTAGGCACCCTGAATACTATAACGTATCACTGAGAAAGACAGCTTCTCTATGAAAAGGATGTTAACAAAGTGTTTATGGTTTTACACTACACAATACTTATAAAATCTTTTTCTTCTCCTTTTATTCATCGTTGGAATAGAATACGATGCAGTTACTCTTTCTGGAAAAAACTGGTCAAATTCTTTTGTAAGTGACTAACATCTGAAATGTTTGTAATAACTTGCTCAAGAATACCAATCCGATTGCCATGAAGCAGTTTCACTAATGGGACTGAATGAGAATATCTTCCCTTCCTCTCCCCACTGCACAATTTATTTTCTGCTGAAAATGGATGTGGATCACTTCAGAGGATTTAATAGATTTTACAGGAATAGGTAGAATATTTCCAAAATGTGGTTTGGGGGCTTTTACTAAATGAAATTTGAAATTACTAAAGCCAGGAATACTTAACTTTTTACCCTAGAAATGGATCACATTCAATGCCTCCAAAAAAAAAAAAAAAAAAAAACCCAAAACCCAGTAAAGTATTCTTTAGAAAGACAATATAATATTACCTAATAGTCATTACAGCACATTCTTTGTCAGCTGTGTTTGTGTTTTATACATTAACTGACTGAATCCCCACGACCACCCTGGAGAGAGCTGCTAATAATGCCATGCCCCGTTGGAAGATGAAGAAACTGAGACATGCAGAAGATAATTCATTTCTCTAAGGTCCTAAGAGAGAAAGTCGGGGAGCCAGGATTAGAATCCAAGCAGTCCAGCTAAGGCTGTGTCATCTGGACACACAGAAGGAATTTAAGAAAGGGCTTCTCTATGGGCCTGGGGGAAGGGGGAGAGTTGTGCTCCTACTAGCATATTCTTCTTCTTTGGCCACATCATTACTCCTCAGCATTACCTAGGCTAACTCAGATCCTGGGAAAGGAGAAAACTCACTATTTTTAATATATTGCACATGCTTCACACTTCTCAAGATGGAAGGGACAGTAATTATCTGCTTCCCTTTGGAGTGATTCCAGGTACCCAGAAGGCCAGGAGGGGCTCAGGTGCACCAGCACAGTACAAAAACATCAATGTCCTCTTGGAGAAATCAGGGGCTGTCTTGTTTATTCAGGAAGAGTTAAAAGAACCAGAAGTAATTTAGTGAATTTCATTCGACAATCCAAGGTGAACTGACAAACCTACCCCTAGTTATACATGTTATCTAAGGGTACAAGGGTTATTAGACTCACACACAGGAACCCAAGTGTCCTACACCCCAGCCCTGAGTTCTTCTGAGTAGAGATTGCAGCATCTCCCGAAGTATGAGAACTGAAAAATCTTTAAATCTAAGAAACCATGAAGATCAAGGCCTTTTCAAACTAAAAACAAAACAATTTATCAACTATCTGCTAATATTACAAAGCAAATTAACCCCTTCAGGGAATCAAATGTGAACAGGTAAAAATACATTAGGACCTAATAATGCCACCTATGGGCTTCTCACTATACCTTGTATTTTTATGCATATTTACAGGTAACTGTTCTAACACGTTTGGGCCTTATTCACATTATATTTCTGATGGCAAGTTCTAACTGAATACTTAAATGGTGTGACTGTGACTACAAATAAAAATTGGCCTAATAACTGAGATTCTTTTTATTAAGTATTTTTAAGGAATGTGAAAGTTATCAAGTGGGGGGGCAGGAAATGCCCATAAAGAATCTGAGAGATGGAATATTTGTGTATTGTTGAAAGCATATACTAAAATATGCTTGTGTGCTATTTAATAGTCCACAATGTTTTTACATATAGTATTATCTTATTGAAGTCTAAAATGGCTGTGGAGCACATATTATGCCCATTTTAAACATGAGGAAATAGGCTGAGAGAATTCGAGTGGTTTTCTTAAGACAATGCAGTTTGTAATGACCCAATCAGGATTCAAATCTGAGTCTTCCCACCCCTCCTCGTTCTAAAACTGCAATGCAAGCATCTATGGGGAATCTTAAAATTGTCTGGATCTCCAAACGTCATCTGCAACTATATTCTCTAAAATCAATACTAACTTTAAACAGTTTCAATATGAATCTCAGCTTAGGATAATTTTATGTAAATCCAGAGCTATACACTTAGGAATTCCAGCTACAAAATGGATAAAATGTTGAAACAATTCCAATTTCTGGATCAAAACCAAAGAACTGAGTTTAGTAATACTAGAGTAAAACAAAACATGAATGGTTGCTGGGTAACCTTGGAAGAACCCAGGCTAGCAACCCATTTGTCTTCTGGGGACTCTGCAGAGCACCCTGCTTTCAGTGGGAGGGAGGAAGGGGAAAGAAATGTGTCCGTATCCTAGGGAACTCGGCCATACACAGACCTAAGAGCAACTCATCTCCACAAGCTATACTCGCTACCCGGTGCTGAGACACCGCAGCAAAATCTCATCAATCAATTTCTAATTTGCCACACTATGATTTGGGTCACTTGCTTAACCGCTGGGTTTAATTAACACTTTTGATATCCATAAAAATGGGGTTATAAAAAAAGGAATAATGTCAATATCTGAAAAAGGTTTACCTAGTATTTACAAAAAAGAAAACTAACAACCTTACATTGTACATTTCCACTGACAAGAAACAATGCGACTGTAATTTAAAGACAGATCTACCCTGCTGTGACCCAGCATGAATTTATTGAGGCCGCTGTGTGCTGTGCACGTGAGACATAAAGGACAAAGGAAGAACAGTGCTTACACTCAAGAAATTTACATTCTATTTAGGAAGAGACAAGCTGTACTTAGAATAAAAAGCAAAAAACCCTCACATCTTCATATAATAAACAGCTAGATTGTACAACCAGAATGTAGTTACTCTGGAAAATCAGGAAATAGAAATACCACCTGGTGTTCTCTAACCCTTACCTCAAGTCATTCATATATATAAAATTGTACCTATAAAATAATCTCTGAATTACACAGGACTGGCCCTGGCTGGGTGGCTAAGCTGGTAAAAGCGTTGTCCTGATATGCCAAGATGGCTGGTTCAGTCTTGGTTGGGGCACATACAGGAAGCAACCAATGAACAAATGAATGAATAAGTGGAACAACAAATCTCTCTGTCCCTTTCTCTCTCTCAAATCAATAAATAAAAATAATGAAAATAAAAATAAATTACACAGGACTACTTCAACCCATGTTGATGACAGCACACTACAGGTTCATTTAAGCTTAAAACTATAAGAACCAACGGTTAAATTTGGTGTTCTGTGACCTTACCTTAAAAGTGCTAGGGCATTGGCTTCCAAATACAAAGTCATCACTAGTTTACCGCAATTAAAAAGTACATGGAACAACTAAATATTAAAAAAAAGCACACATCAAACAATCTGACTTAAAAATGGGCAGACGATCTCTCTCTCAAAGATTTTATTTATTTTTAGAGAGAGGGGTAGGGAGAGAGAAAGAGAGGGAGAGAAACATCAATCAGTTGCCTCTCATACTCCCCCCAACTGGGGGCCTGGCTCACAACCCAGGCATGTGCCCTGACTGGGAATTGAACCAGCAGCCTTTTGGTTCACAGGCTGGCACTCAATCCACTGAGGCACACCAGTCAGGGCAAAAAATGGGCAGAAGATCTTAAAAGACATTTTTTCATTGTCTATGAAGACACAGAGATGACCAATAGGCATATGAAAAGTTACTCAACATCACAATGAGACACCACGTCACACCCATCAGGACTATTAGTGAAAAGACAAAAAGATAACAGGTGTTGGCAAGGATGTGGAGAAAAAGAAACCCGTGTGCATTGTTAGTGGGAATGGAAACTGGTGTGGCCACTGTGGAAAACACCTGAAACTAAAATAATATCGTAAGTTGGTTATACTTCAATAGATTTTTGAGCATAGGGACATAGTAGGAAGTCTTCCTTAAAATTACTCAACTTAAAGAATTGCCCTTTATTCTGACAGAAAGTCTTTCCTACTTTATGTGGACAAAATGTCCTTTTTTCATAAAAGAACAGTGATAATAACAGTTGCTGGAGTTGGAGTTGTCAGTCCTATAAAGATCCCCTCCTTCCTTTCCATTTTACTGGTCTGTAACATCTGCAAGTCTGAAGGCGACTGACTCAGACGTTCTGAAGCTCTCTATAGGAAAGTGCCTCTGAGATCTGCTGGGAGAGAAAACCTTTCTGGAGAGGGGAGAAAAGCTCCCTACAGGTGGAGATGTCTGCTGAATTCTCAGGTGAATGCATTCGGGAGGTGAAACACCAAATCTCCCTATCTCAATTCCTATAACTAAGTGGTAATTTTTATTTTCATAACCTGTAAGTTGCACAAAGACAACCTAAATTCTCTTGGTATTCAAATAAATAAAATCCAACTGTTTGTTTATAAAATTTCTCTGAGGGAAGAAGTTTTTTTTTTTTAGGTTTTTATTTTTTGGAAGAGGTTCTTAAGTCCTTTAGAAACCCTTAGAGGTGGGGCTGCAATTCCACTTGACAAAACAGAATGGGATCTCCTGGGCAGCAGTGGTCCAAGTGTGCTTCCCCCACCAGCAGCATCAGCATCCCTGGGGGAACCTGTTAGATGTAAATTCCCTGGCCTTTCCCCAGAACCAAAATGAGAAATCCTGGGCCTGGAGCCCAGCAGTCAGTATTTTAAGAAACCCACAGGTGATTCCTATGCTTGTCCAAGTTTGAGAATAACTGCCCTAACGTAATGCAGTTCAGCTATTTGCTGTTTGTTTGAATGTTAAAATCCCCTTAAGTTAGATTATTAAATTCTTTCCCTCAGCTGAAACTCTGGGGTAATTGGTATGCATCCTTAGTTGAAAAGCATTTTCAAAAAATTATGAAATAGTAATAAATGATTTAGTAATATTTCACACTTGGATCTGAGTGGCTTTTGGTATTCGAGTTTACAGAAGAAAAAAACAGAATTTTCAGAAAAAAAAATAATACTCTTCAAGACTCTTCGAATAACCAGGATTTTAATGAGACAAACTTAAAGTAACCAATAATTTCCAAAATATTTCCTAAGTTTAGTATGAATTCCATATATACTTTTATATATCGGTATGATTTTATGACATTTCTAGGTCCTAAATCACCCAAACAAAACTTTGTATGTTTATTACAGTGCAATTTCTAGGCCAGGAAAGCAGTCCAATTCATATTAGGAAGAATTTCATCAAAAAAGCTTTCTGGTTAAATTTAGGTTTAGAAATTTAATTTAAAAATGTATTTCCAAGGATTTCAGTTAATAAAATTTTAGGATCCTTTTCAATAAATTAAAACAACACCCTCCTCCAACACTTCCCCACCCATTTTTCTTCAATGGATGGGACAGAAGAGACTGCTACGCACATCCCCCATCCCACTCTCGGTGTAGCCTCCTAGGTCGAATGGAGCCACGTATGCTGAGCGTACACAGGCTTTCATAACACTGCAAGTGGGAACCACTGAGGTGTATGTCAAAAATAAAGCTGGCAGTAGTGGGTCACAGTATGACTGAAATAACTTCCCTATCCGATAATCTTGTTGTAGATGTAACTTTGAAATGAGATATATATATATATATATATTTATATATTAGCTAGCAAATAAAACTTTTTCTGTGTTACAGTAAAGAACTGTAAATAAAAAAGCTCTATGAAAGGCATGACATTCTAGCATCTACACAAACCCCCTTCTCTAATTTCAATGCCATACCAGAAAACAGGTTACAAATGGCTCCAATGCCCAATGTGTGCTGCGAACCTTAGGGCTCTCCGGTGATTGGCACTGATTTAGAAATCAGCCCACAACCCAAGATTATAATGATAATCATCTATCATCCGTCCATCCACCCACCCCGAACCATTCACTCACCCAGTGTCATATTCAGCCCTGTACACTTAGGCTTTGGGCTAGATGCTGACATTTCAATTACACAGAACAGACACTGGCTTCCTAGCTATCTAAATAATTAATGTGATGAAATCATGAATGTTGAAGCGTACACAGCAACTAAAAAAAAGCTTTATTGAGGTGTAACTTATACATCATAGAGTTTACCCACATTAAGGGTATAAATGAATAATTTTCAGTCAATTTACAGTTATGCAACGATCACCACAATCCAAGTTTAGAACATTTCATCAGCAGTAAATGCTATTACTCAAATTTTAACAAAATTGGCTGAGAGTAAGTGCCTCTTTTTGAAAATCCTGCCTCCTTCGATGTCCTGAGAGCCCCACTGGCTTTCACATGCACAGCACAGTGTGACTGGAGTTTTGTTGACTCTGCTCGGTGCTACGGGAGGAAGAGAGGGTTCCACTGTCGGGGCAGATGGACAAGCAGAATTGCAATCTCAGAGCTGCCTCTTCCATCAAGGAGGAATGACCTGCTAACGCAGTGGTTCTCAACCTCAGCTGCACAGTGGATTGACCCGAGAAGCTTTATAACATAGTGACACTTAGACCCCACCGTCACTCTGCCTAGAGCTTTGCTTAATTGGTCTGGGATTCGGCCTGGGCATCAGAATTTGTTTTTTAGACCGTTAGGTATTTTAATATGCAGTCAAGATTAAAAACACCTCTCCTAAAGGATTCGGGATTCCACCTAATATTTTATTTTGGTATTTGGAGATAACGGATGTAGCTATTTGATCCTCAATTATGCTCATTGTTGTTTTTGTCAGCCAATAGTCAACACTGCCAATTCAATGCCCACAGAATTCCCAGTTTGGGGTGTGGTGAAGAAGGAATCTTTATTCAGTGTGAAGCAGCTCAATTGTGATACAGCCCAGCTGTGAAGGACCCTCTCTGGCTAGACAGGTCTGCTCATATCCGTTCCAGCCAGGCAGCACAGTCTTTGGTGGAAAGGGAAAATGCATTCTCACAGCCAGAGAGCTGACTTATACAGACAGGGGTCCCTGCCCTTGGTCCCTGATTGGTCTGTTCTCATGCAAATGAGGACTCCAAATCCTCACAGTTGGATTGGTCCAAAAGGCACTGTCCTCATTGGTCAGAATGGAGCCACCCAGTGAAGAAGCTCATAGGGGACACAGCTGTGTGACTCTGATTAGATGGGAAAGCCTCAGTCCTACAGGCTGAAATAGGATTCCAGGAACTCTTTTATAAGTGCTAGCTCAGATGGCAGGAACCCAGTGTGGGCCTGGCCCTGAAGTACAGTTTGCAGGAGAGGCCCCTGTGTAGATGGCCGCTAGGCTCTTTTTTTTTAATAAAGTTTTTATTAATTTATTTTATTGATTTTTAGAGAGAGGGGAAAGGAGGGAGAAAGAGAGTAAGAGAAACATCAATTAGTTGCCTCTTGCTAGCCCCCAACTGAGGACCTGGCCCTCAACCCAGCACGTGCCCTGAACGGGAATTCAAACTGGCAACCTTTTGGTCTGCAGGCCAGCACGCAGTCCACCAGCCAGGGCTGTTTTGTTTTGTTTTGTTTTGTTTTGTTTGAGCGCAGTTACCCACTGGGAGCCCTTTTTTTTCCTTTTTGACACCATGTTATTTCCTTTCTCAGGGTCCATATTTGTAATAATGAAAAATAATACTGGAGGAAGAATAACAGTTGCCCTTGAATGGGGGAAGCTGAAGAATTTGCATGCAGTCCTTTCCCTTTTTCCACTCAGGCAATAAGAGTATCAGCAAGTCCACTCACTCTTTTGTAATTTCCTCTCTTCACTTTCTGGGAAGGACTACGTCTTTCTTAAGATGTGTCATCCATCCAACAGGAAGCACAGCATGTAATGTTCCTGTTGTTGCATAACATTCAAAATTCAGAATGTCCCAGAGAGGTATCCCTGTATTCTGTCTGCCGAGCGGCTCCTCGCCTCAGTTCTCCAGGTGTCATAGGTTCTGCTGACCACAGCAGATGAGAGTTTCCAAGAGGACTGACTGGCTCTGGAATAGCACCTATCAGATTTTAATGTGAATGTGATCACCTGGGAGTATTGTTAAAATGCACATTCTTATTCTCTACATCTGCAATGAGGGCTCAAGATTTAGCATTTCTTGCAAGCTCCCATGTGGTCCATAGGTCACACCTGGATGAGCCCTGCTACCTTCTCATTGATGTCACTCACAGGCAATACAGCCTAAATAACTGAGAAGACTAAAATGGCAATTGTGGAAGTTTGTTTACATGGTGTCAAGAAGAAAGAACAGGCCTAAGCTTCTGAAATCTGCTTGTTTTTTGAGTAGGTTTTCCTTGTAAAATGGAAAGCGAAGAAGTTGTATTTGACTCCTGTGGTCCTTTCCAACACTAAAATTCTTTGTTTCCAAGTCTTAAAGTTAAATAATAATGGTAATACCATTGTCTTATACTTAACACCATGAAACTTCAATATTGAGATCAATCTAAAAGTATAATTTTAGCGGCATATGGGCTCCTTGAAACGTCAAGGTCACAGTCTTGGGGAATCGACATTTGACTCACTGTATGCATCTAATACTTGAAGAATATTGTCAAGGTAAGAGAATTTGATTACTCTCAACTACATGGCCTCCTAGATTTTCAGTTTAGGAAGTTTTCTTGACATTCCTCTGACCAAATGACAGCTGCAGTGCTGTATTTATTTTGAAAAATAGAGCCTCATTTCTTTCACATATAAAGATCTAGGGCATTAATTTACTGGATGACAGTAACTCTGAAAGAGCTCTAAGAGATCTTTTTTTAAAAAAATGTTTCAATTACAGTTTACATTCAATATTATTTTGTACTAGTTTCAGGTGTACAGTGTATTGATTAAATAATCATAAACTTTACAAAGTGGTCCCCTTAATTTTTCAAGTACCCACCTAGCACCACATATTGTTGTTACAATATTATCAACTATATTGCCTATGCTGTAATTTACATCCTTGTGATTACTGTGTCCTCAGAGATCTTGATTACATTCCTAATTTGCTGATTTACACATGCCAACAAGAAAATGCAGTCTTCCAGGGCCATCAGATGGGGTAGATGAAATTTTAACTTTTAAAGGCTACATATGAATCTTTCTTCCTTTTGTTTCCTGCAAACACCCAGTTCTTTAGAGACTCATGGCACCTCATAATACCCTCTCCCCATACTCACTCCTGCCACCTACTGACTTCTAGCTTATTCTTTATCACTGGTGGCTTAGGCCCCCAATACACACAGTCTTCCTCTATGCCAACAGTTGTCATCCTTCTCCAGTACGTCATTGTTCAAGTGGATGAAACATTCGACCTCACAACCTCTTGTTTACTTATTCATCAAAGGCAGTGATTCTTTGCCTCTATCCCATCTCAGTGACTTTCTGACGTCTCCAAATACTATATCCTAACCTTGCAACAGTCCTAGTCAAATATTCACACTGATAAATCTAGACAGCAAAAAAAATCTGATTCATTGACCCAATAGTTTCTCACTCTCCAATGACATACTCCTGGTTTTTCTTTATCCATTCGAGATTCTATACTGTATATTTATCTCCACTTTCTTTAAAAAAAAAAAAAAGAAAAGATCCACTTCTGTTATGGACTAAATGTTTGTCTCCCCACCAGCAATTCATATGTTGAAATCCTAACTCTTACGGTGAAGGTATTAGGTGTGGCCTTTGGGAGGTGATCAGATGATGAGCTAGAATCCTGATGAATGAGATCAGTGCCTTTACAGAATAGACCTTAGAGAGCTGCTCTCCCCTTCTGCCGAGTGAAGACCCAGCAAGAAGATGGCACTACAAACCAGGAAGTGGGCCCCCACTAGACAATGCATCTGCCAGTGTCTTGATGTTGAATTTCCCAGCCTCCTGAACTGCGGGCAATAAATGTCTGTTGTTTAAGCCACCCAGTCTATGTTGTTCTGTCACAGCTGCCTGAATGGACTAGGATGACTCTCTTGCTCTCCACCACATCCACCTGGCAATAACCTAGTCCTGGAAGAACCCAACTACCCATTTTCTGCATCCAAGTTGGTGAAGGTTGCTGAAGAAAAAAATCAGACAACGGAGCTCATTAATTTCACCTTAAAGTCGTGATCATCAGCTTCACCTATCAAAGGCCAGTGTGTCCACTTCTGGAGACCATCCCTTTCCTCCTTCCAAGGGGCTGTGGTTATGATCTCATTAGACACAGCTCACACTCAACAGGTTCAAAATAGAACTTGTTTTCCATCCAGACCTGTTCATTCTTTCAGATTATCTTATTTCAGTAAATGGTACCATTATCCACAGGTTGCTTAATGCAAACACCTGGGAGTCATTCTTGAGTCCTTGCTTTCCCTCACCCCTGACAAAATCCACACCAAGTCCTATTCCCCAAAATATTTCTTAAATTCCTCTCCATTAAAACCAGTTTAATCCAAGTCTTTCCCATCTCTCCTCTAAACTCTGGAAACACTTTTTAAATAAGCCTCTCCACTTATTCTTTTGCCTCTTTCCAAATCATTCTCCACAGAGGGGCTAAGATCATCTTAAAATATTCATAAGATGATGCCTTATCCCCTCTTCAAAATTCAGTGGTTTTCTGTGGCACTCAGAACTACAGCTACCTTCCTGACCATGACCTGAAAGGCCCTGAATGAGCTGGGCAGCCCCTGGACACCTCTCAGCCCCGTCCTGTGTGGTTGTTATTCCCTGCAGTCCAGACAAAGCATCCTTTTCTGGAAATGGAAAAAAACGATCTTGTCCCATACAGCTCTTAAGTTTCTCTTGTAATTATCTTATGTAATTGTTTCTTTATTCACTGTTATTTCCCCATTAGACAAAAAGCTCCCTGAGGTCAGAACCAGGTTTATCTTGTCCATCACTGCCTCCACAATGCCTGGCACGTAGTTAATAAGAATCCAATAAATATTCCTTGTTGTTGAATACCTCAAAAATGTCAAGACCAAAAGAGATGTACTAGGTCTCTAGGTAAAATACCTCTTTTTACTCATCAAGATATGTAGGCCCAAAGGGGGTGATACATCAATGTCATGGTTACTGGCTGAGCACATAATAAATGCATCTCCTGATGTCCTGATTGTGTCCCAAAGGCCTAGTCTTTCAAATTTTCGTTGCATCTTCTTTCTCACCTTTCTAACTCATTAACAATCCTTTCTCTAAACATTTGTTTGCCTTTATCTATGCTACTTTTTCAGTATTAAAATGTAATTATGCTCATTTACTACATTTTCTATGTCATTAGCGCAATAAAAAAGTGACTTTGATACAGCTTTTCTTTTTTTTTGCAAAATTAGCTCAATTTATCATTACTGATGTTGTCTCTCCCCTCCCCCCTCTCCCCAAAAGACTTACTAGATAAGAGAAATAAACTGCAAACTACTCCTAAATACTCGGAAACAATATCTAGGATGGGTATCTTTATTCCGTAAATAGCTTTTAATTTTTGAAACAACAGAAGAGAGGTGCAAAGTAAAAAAAAAGTATCTTAGAGAAAGAAGAAATAAATGGAGATTAACACAATGAAGAAATATTGAAGGTGGGAAAAGTGGGGGCAGGAGGGGCAGGATGGCGGAAAGTGTTTGGAAAGAACTAAAAAGGTTCCCAGTAGGGGGGCTGCTAACTGGACTGTAGTCTCATCAAAGTCACAGGGGTGGAACGGTGGAGGTAGCGGCAGGAGTTCGAATTCCGCTTCTCCCAATTTCACCCGTAGTGCTGAGTGATAATTAACCATGGCCCATAATAAGTTTTTTTCCATCTAAAAAACGAACTGCCTGAGGAGTAAAAACTGACACCAATTCTTCTCCAAAGGGTGGGAAAGATAATGGAAATTTCTTGACAAAAATCCTCTATCTCTCTGCCCTATTTTAAGAGAAATATTTTTAGGGCATAACTTTTAACAAGTTTCAGCTGAGGCTGAACACAGGGTTCAAACATAATTTAGGACACGTAAAGACGAAGCCAATTACTTCCTAACGTATAATGGCCTAAACACACCATGGTCACATAATTGGGTAATAAATAAAATGACTCCTAGAAATACCCCCTTGTTCGCAAAGCAGTGATGTGTGATTTTCGATGAAATGCGCTGCATCAACCCAAAAAGTGGAAGATAGGCAATCGGGGAGGCTAAGGTAACCTGACCGTCCTTCCCCTCCGGGGCACATCCTACCTGGGATGATGTGGCTCCTGGCCTCCTTTCTCCTGGGCCCAACCTCCGGACGACTCTCTGGGAGCTAAGGGAAGAGCGAGAGGAGTTGGGGGCGGAATCGGTGGAGTAGACACCTTTCGGTTCCCTTCTCACTCCCCGCATCAAGATGCCAGGACCTCAGGAACCCCGCCAGCTCAGGACGGACGCCCGCAGAGGGCGCGGGACCCGGGGAGGACGGACGCAGCGCGTGGCGCCGACTGCATCTTGACCCTCAACTCCGGGGCCGCCCCCTCGTTTGGCGCCCTTCTCCGACCCGCTCACCTCCGCGCCCTCCGCGCCGGGCAGAGGCCAGCCTGCGAGACTCTCGCAGCGGCGCCGACTCCCCGGGGGCGGCCGGGGCTCCAGGGCCTAGGGACGGCGCCTCCGACCCACGGCTGCAGGGTGGCTGCCGCGGCGTTCGTGCTCCGCCGCCTGCCCGCCTCCGGAGGCTGGATCGCGTAGAACCCGCGGGGAGGCGGGCGGGGAGTGCAAGAGGCGGGGGTGGGAAGCGCGCGGAGGCCGGCCTCGCGGTGACGCGCCCCTAGGGGCTGCGCTCGGGAAGGGTGCGGAGCGCGATCCGGTCCAGGCGGCCGGGACTAGAGGGCCCGGCGGGGGAGGAGGTGGGGCGGTGGGGCGGTGGGGCGGTGGGGCGCAGGGAACAGTCGCGGAGTTCGGAGGGGTCAGGGGAGAGCCTGGGAGGACGAAGAACGCCGCGTGGGGCGAGCCGCCGGAGTCCCGGCCGCGGCTCCAGTTTTGAGCTCCCACCCCGCCCCCAACGGGAGCAACTGAGCATCTACCCCTGGCCTTTGCCCCTCTGCAGGGCTCACCCAGGGCTCCTTTGAAACAGCTCTGGAAAAATGAAGCCCACTTTTCCATTTCACTGCTTTTGTGCTTTGTGGTCGCCTTTCCGCTCTAGACTTAGCTTCTTACTACGCCGCAACTCCCAGATTTCCTCTACCCTCAGCTCCTGTCAAGTCTCCAAGAAACTGCGCTTTCTCTACTGGACGTGTTTTTTCTCTCACCTCTAACTGTCTTTTGGCTGGACAGCGTTTTGTTAAAAAATGCTCTTCCCAGCCACATTTTAAAACTCCCCCACAGCCAACTGTCTGTTGACTTTGACCCTCACTCTAGCCGTTGCCACTGGAACTTTGGTCTTGGGGAAAAGAGGGTTAAGGCCGGAGTCAGGAGACCTGCATTCCTGGTAAAGCTTCTTAAAGCTTCTTAAACTCCAGGGGCCAAAATGGCCTTAAGTGTCCAGGAAATGTCTCCCTGCAGATTACCAAAGTAGTCAGGTATCCTTTATCTTTTGTGTAGAAGACGTTGTAACAGTGGGGAATTGTAACCCACCCCACCATTCTTCTAACTAATTCTGTGAGTGCTGACTCTGACTCATATGTGGCTTGTAGATGAACAGCATGTTACTATAAGAATTCTAAGAACTAACTTCCAAAGATACAGACTCTGTCTTGCAGGCATTCCAGCTCTGGGAGATTTTCTGACTCTCAAACAAAAACCAGGCGGATGCATACCAGACCATGTCTTGACCAGTTTCAAGGTCTTTCAGGATCAGAATAAACTGTGCTGGTCTGCAGGAGAGAACTTTTCACTGCCCTGGCCTTGGTCTCTTGTGCTTTCTTTCCCTCCGCCTCCTTATAAAAACCTCTGCCTGCACTGAGATGTTAAGATGGGCTCAGGACACAAGTCCTCCACCTCTCTGGTCGCTAGCACCTGAATAAACCCCTTTCCTTTTTCCACCAGCACGTGCCTCATGAGTTCAGCTTTCTTTGTGTCAGGCAGCCAAAGCTGGGCTCAGAGACAGTGTCAGTAGAAGAAACGATAGATCTTTATTCTCAGATATAAGACAATTTACAAGTAATTCTCAAATTTGGGGATTTTTTCATATGTTAGTAAATTTCCATTTCAGGAAATTAAGTTTAAAAATTATCTCTCCCTGTGGTTTATTAACCAGGTAACAGCCAAGAAGGGGGTCTTGGATCGATCAGTGGACACTGCACTTTCCCCTGTGAGGCCCACAAACAGATTAACCTTTGCAAATGCTGCTTTGTACATCCCAGTACATCCGGTACCCGGTCAAATACTGGTACATCTCTTATTTGACCTGACATGTGCCCTCTCTCCCACTGCCAAATATTATTAAGGACTAAGGTTTAGGCATAAACTAAGCTTTTAGTTATGTGTCAGGGTGTTGGGCGTTGACAACTAGTAAAATCCTACCCATTTTGGTAACTGGGAAAAATTAAATTTTATATCAGTTTTTGTTATTTCACTTCCACACTACTCTCAAATAATGAAAGCAGCATTTTTTTCCTAGCACTTCTGGAGGACAATTGGAGGACATTCATGAATCTTAGCAGTTAATGAAAGTGTGTAGCTTTAAAAAAAAGCATTATGTAACTTTCATAAAGGGTTATTACAAAATATATCATTTTCAACTATCCTAAAACCATAAATTATTATATAAAACATATAGGTAAACCATGTATTTCAAATATTTTTAAAAGCTGTCTTAACGGGAACAATCCAAAAAATAAAAATAAAATCAAGTAACAGGTAAAATCATTATCCTACAAGAATCAATGAGTCAATAATTTGCAGTTTTCAAAAGGAATATTTGCTTTTCATTCTTAAACTATTAAAATAAGGAAACATTCTTGGTGGAAAATTTCATGTAGTGAAATGAGTTCCCTGAAAATTGTTGGCATTGATGCAAAGCAGGATGCCTTTCTGCTCATCCCAGGGTAACTGTAATTTTTACTACTGCATTCCAGTTGGAGTTTCTGAGAGTAAAAATGACTTTGCAAGATTCTTCCATATCATGACATGTCCACTGAGAAATCTCTTCAGTTCCTTGAAGTAGTAATTGATTCCACTGAAGTGCAGCAATAATTTATTAAATGAACCTCTCTCTAGTGGCCTAAAGGTGTTAACAAAATTTCTTCTTTGAAAGTATTCTACAACTGAGTAACTTGAGAGTGGCAGTTTCCAAACTGTGTAACTTGAAGCACTAGTCCCTCCAGATGCGCCTCCAGTAATTCATTCACTAGAAAGTATTGATTGAGCTCCTGCTGTATGCTCTGGCTGGGGCACTAGGAACAATGGGGGAAGAACCCAGATATACAAGCAGGACACTAAAAAACTGGAATTTATTTATAGAAATTGAGTATTCTTAAATGTTTAAATTTCAGTCACCTTTAACGTACTCTTCATTTGATGCAATACACCTATCGAGAGAATTTTTTCACTGCTAAAAACAGCTTTTGAACTGATCATTTTAATGCTGTTTAGTGCTGCTGTTTTTTTCACTTCTTCCACATGGGCAAAATGTTTCCCTTTGAAGACTTTTTCATTGAGGAAACAAAAAAAGTCACTGGGGTGAGACTGGGTGAATAAGGAGGGTGAGGCATGGGAGTCATGCTGTTTTTGGTAAAAAACTGCTGGACAGTCAGCGCAGTGTGGGCATGTGCGCTCATAAAGCACCCATCATGAAATGGGCCAATATATATCATCCATAACATTGGTGTAGAATAGTTTTCTTAACCCTAAACATTAGGAAAATACATTTTCTGATTCATTTTACTGAAAAGTGATAATTTAAAAAATTTCGGTATAAACAGGTTTGATTATGGATCTCATGGGTGACCCATCTTCTAACTCAGTATAACTGTGCAATATTTTTTGCGTTATCATTGCATCGGTGCCTAGCAGTATCACTGTGTCAAACCTTAATGAGAGAACTCTCACAGATGAACAATAAGAGACAACCCAATTATAAAATGGTCAAGGGATTTGAACTTGAACGCACATTTCTCCAAAGAAGATATACAAATGAACAATCATTATTTCATGGTTTCATGTTATTTCATCATCTTTTTGATGCCTGGATTAAGATGTAAGTTCTGGAAATAATTGAATCATCACCAACATTAGAGATCCTGTTGTTAGTATTCAGCAAATGAAACCAGCTTTAAGAAACAAAACCTAACTGCTATTTTTATAAACATAAAGGCTTGATCTTCAAAGGAATCAAAGAGGATTAGAAATGGAAGATATATTAAATACAAATCTTTCTTAATCTCTATTTTATTATTTTAAAATATATATTTAACTTTATTTTAAAAACATTTAAGAAAACTTGAAATGTTCTTTAAAGTGTTGTAATTGTTCTCAAACTATCTCTGAGGAGAGATTGCCATTTATTTTTAAACAAAAGTTATAAGAACTGATCACAATGCTTATAAATAACAAAGTACTAATACTTCATTCCATACAATACAGTACACCAAAATAGATTCTATTTAGGTCAAAGCATTAAAATTTAAAAGTCACCTGATAAAGAAAAATTTTAAAAAGCAGAAATGAATATTTGCTTGATTTCTAGTCAGAAAGGTAAGTTTGAATAGATGGAAGAAATCCCAAAATAAAGATTTATAATTTTGACTAAATAAAATTTAAAGTTCTATGTGTTTTTTAAAAATCGTAAAAATGAATGAAAATGTTTGCTGTAAATTTAACAAAAAATTAATGTCTTAAATATTTAAAAGAGGTCACAAAAATTCAGAACAGAAGCAAAAATTTAAGCTCCAATAAATAGGCAAGAGAATTTAATGAACTTTTTTTAAAGATTTTGTTTATTTATTTTTAGAGAAGGGAAGGAAGGGAGAAAGAGGAGAGAAACATCAATGTGTGGTTGCCCCTCATGCACTCCCCCACTGGGGACCTGGCCTGCAGCCCAGGCATGTACTCTGACTGGGAATTGAACTGGCAGTACTTTAGTTTGCAGGCCTGCACTCAATCCACTGAGCCACACCAGCCAGGTAATGAACATTTCTTTTAATAAAGAGAAAATACAACTGTTTAGTGAACAGAGACACTGAGAAAGATACAATCTACAGTCTTCCTATAATCTGTAGTCTTTTCCTGTTTATAAATTTTTAGCAATCAAGTATTTCCCTCTTTAAACAAATCATCAAAAGTTTTACCTCTTAACAATTTGCACTGTATCTTTGTCAAAGCAAAAAGTAAAATTCAGGCCATTGGTTTACAAATGCCAAGGACAAGATTTTTCCTGTTCTTAGTTTTATTATGCAATTGTATGTTAAAGTGCTTTCCAATATTCAACATATATACTTGGCCTTATCTTAATTCCTAGACAATTTTACAGTAATAAATTTGCACAGAGAATTTAGGTAAATTTATGAGAATCATAAATGTTTTGAGGCCATGTTTTCCAGGATTATGTCCTTTAGTTTAGAGGGTGCATATTCTATTTTAAAACCATAACTTTCATTCTTGTGTTTTTTAAAACTATTAATTTGTTCTCCAAGTTGAGTGTATTTTGTGCACCACTCTGTAAGGGGCTGGGGACACTAGCAGCAAAGCGGATCCTGACCCCAGAAAATATTTTACTTGGGGCTGTCAATCATGTGTGTGATAAGGTACTGTCCAAAGACACCTGGCTGAGGAATTAAATAGGGGCCGGAGCCTTGGGGAGTGAGTACAATTCATCCTGTACTCGGCTCCCACCTATGCCTTTTTTTTTGCACAAACGTAGTTGCTAACCAAACCCTGTGCATAAGTAGGATGGGTGTATTTGTGTGCAAACACGTACATGCTTGAATCTTTTTCTAATTTGCACCTAAGTGCCAAATCTGAGACACCAATTCTACTTGGGGAAGACAGCCAATAAAGAAACTACATAAATAAAGATATGGAATGTGTCTGAGGATAATAGGTGCTATAGGAAAAATAAACTGAGAAAGAGAAATAAGGAGTGGGGTCAGTAAAGGCCTCCAAGGTGACATTTTAAAAGTGAAAGAGATGAGTAAGTGAGCCATGCAGACAGCCAGGGAAAAGTGTCCCAAGAGGGACTAACCCAACGCCTGGCTGGAGCCCCATGCAGAGGGCAGACCAGCTTGGCTGGAACAGGTTGGGTGAGACCAACAGTGGAGGTAAGGTCGGAGATCTCGAATAGAGGGTGAGATGTGGGGAAGGGGGTGGGCCTAGTTGTTTAGGTCTTTATAGGCTAATGTATGGAATTTAGTTTTTATGAAGAGTGATTTGAGAAACCTTGGAAGATTTTAAGTAGGCATGATAAAATCAGATTTGTATTTTAACAGACTAACTGTGGCTACAGTGTTGAAAATAGACTGAAGGGAGACACTGGCAAAAGCTGGGAAAACAGGGGCTATTTTAACAGTCCAGGTAAGAGGTGATAGTGGTGTTGATGAGGGTGGTAGAATGGAGCTGGGGGAAATGTAAGACTCTCAATGCATTCTAAAAGTAGAGCCAACTGAACTTGATGGTAGATTGGATGTGGGTCTGAAGAAAGAATGGAATCAAGGATAATGGCCAAGGGTTTAGGTCTGACCAACAGCAGTACTGACATTGCCATTCAGTGAGAAGGGGGAAATTTTGCCTAGATCTGATCAGAAAGGAGGAAAGATCAGGAGTTCAGTCTGGGGAATGTTTCAATATAGATGACAAATGGGGATTTGGGGTTCATATGTGAGTCTGGGTTCAGGAAGGAGGTCTGGCCTAGAGATATCGATTTGGTAATTATTGGCAGGTAACACATTTAAGCCATGCAATAACCAACAGAGTAAGAGTAGTTATTAAAAACTTCCAAGGATTGAGCTTTGGAACATTGCACTGTATGTTGGTGAGAGAGATAAGGAGTAAAAAACAAAGATTAAAATCCCACTAATAAGGTACAAGAAAGAGTGGGACAGTTGTGTCCTGGAAACCAAGGGAAATGACTATTTTAAGGAAAGGGGAATAATCAGCTGTTTCAAATGTTTTGTGTGATTAAGCAGGATGAAAAATGAGAACAAGGTTTAAAAGACTACCAATAACTTAGCTCATGGGAGCTGGTTTACAGCAGGGATGTCAAACTCATTTTCACTGGGGGCCACATCAACCTTGGGGTTGCCTTCAAAGGGCTGAATGCAATTTTAGGACTGCGTAAATGTAACTACTCTGTAACAGTTAAGTGAGAGTGTGGTGCTGCCTCTGAGTAGAAACAAGGTGCCTGTCCAGATAAAACAAGGTGGAGGGCCATATTTGGCCCATGGGCCTTGCGTTTGCCACCTGGGATTTAGAGAATGGGAGAACTAAAGCTGTAGACAACAATGATAGACAACTCTTCTATTAAGAAATTCTGCTGTAAAATAAGGAAAAATGGAGTGGTAGCTGGAGGGGAAGTAGGGTCCAGACACAAGAATGTTGTAAGATGGGGAAACATCGTATACCTATGCTTATGGAGAAGAGCACATAAAGAACAGAAGGTCACTGATGGAGAACAGAGAGTGGAGAATTGCTAGAACAAGATTGCTGAGGAGGCAAGAAAGGATGGGATTTTGCCAGGAGAACAAACAGTGTATCCTTAGTAGAAGAAAAGGCACTGCAGATGGTCCAGGCGCAGCCAAGTGGTGAGATGTCATGGGTAAGCTTGTGGAAATCTCCTTTGACTGCTTTTTTTTTTTTGTCAGTGAAATAGGAAGCAAAATTGCCTGCTGAGAGTAAGGATGAGCAAGAAGGGAAATTTTGGAAAAGAGGAAAAGGCTTGAAAAATGGGACAAAGAGAAAGCACATTATAAGAAGGTGGAAATGTATCCGAATGTACCAGTCGCTACCATAACTCTGTATGAAATAAACTTTTCAGCTGAAAACTCAAAAATTTCAGGCTGGATTGAAACAAACATTTATATTATTTATAAGAGTTAGATGTAGAATGCAAGGACATAGAAAATCTAAAAATCAAGGATTCAAAAGTGGTACAAGCAAATATCAAGTAAAAGAAACGTATGTCTATCAGAAAAAGGACTTTATAGATGTTTATTATATAAAGGTAAATATTCAGTTCACCAAGAAGATAAAATAATTCTGAATCTGCATGCCTCTAATAACAGAGCCTTGAAACATACTGACAGAACTATGAATAGATTTTTAAAAATGTACCACCACAGTAAGAGATTTTAACACATTTTTTGAGAAATTGAATCTTTTATTAAAATCTGTCCATAAAGTAAAAACATAAGGAACAAACAAAGAAACAGAATCAGGCCCAGGAGGCTTCAGTAATCCAAACATTCAAAGAACAGGCCAGTCTAATATAACACAAACTATTCTGGAAGGCAGAATTAGAAAGAATGATTCCCAATTCCTTTGATGAGGTTACTATAGCCTTGAAACCTAAATTTGCCAAAAATATTATAATTGCTTTTTAATATCAATGCAAAAATTAAAGATGAATAAGTGAAATACACTGTAAATAACATTTACATTATGATATATTATGATTACATGATGATACATTATGGTTAAGTTTATTATACAAGTGTTAGATGATTTAACATTAGAAATATATTAATGTAATTCACCATAGTAACAGTTCAAAGGAGATAATTATGTGGTCATCTCAACAGATGCAGAAAAAGCATTCTGCACATCTCTATTCGTGAAAAATGATAACCTCTCAGTAAACAAAATGAAAGAGAATTCCTTAACCTACTATCAGGCCTGCCCCAAACCCTACAAAACTTCCCAGTGTAGTGTTGAAAGTGTGTCCTTAAGTCAGAAACAGGACAAAGATGTCTGCCATCATCATCTCCGTTCAGTATCGTACCTGTGGAACTAGCTCGTGTAGTAGGGAAAGAAAAAATAAAATGTAAAATGATTAAAGAGAAGGAAACGAAATTGTCATTATTTATAGATCAAGTGACTTTATGTGGAAAACTGGAGTCCACACATAAAGTATGGGATTTAATAAGAGAGTTTAGCAAGACTGCTAGATAAAAACATGAATATATAAAATCCATTTGCATATCTATGCAGCCGTAATAAGCAGTTAAATAATGCAATTAGGAAAGATACCATAGCAACTCAGGGCACCAAGTAACTACTGAATAAATGTAACAGAATATATGCAAGCTGTTTGTGGGAAAAGTAAAACCATGTGGGAAAAATTTTAAAGAATATCTTAATGAACATAAAGACCTTCCATGATCTTGGATAGAAGGACTTAGTATTGTAAAAATGTAGTTCTCCCCAAGTATATGTGTAAGTTCAGTGTGGTTCCAAAGGGTGTCCTGTCAGGATTTTTCAAGCAACTAGATGTATTGATTCTAAAATTGACCTGGAAGAGCCAGAGGTCAAGAACACTCATGAATTTCCAGAGAAGAATAATGTAAGATGATTTTCCCCTGTAGATAATAAGGCTGTGAAAACTAAAACACAGGGTTAGACAAACAGACCAAGGGAATAGAACAGAGATCTTCAAAAGTGACTCAGACATGGAGGAAAACTTAATTTATGACAGAGCAGGCCTTTATGTCAGTGGGAAGGAAAAGCTGTTGTTTGTGTTAACTTATGAAAAATCATTTTATGAAAAAATTGTACTTTACCCTGTAAAAATAAGTTCAAGAGGAATGAAAGACTATGAAAGGCAAGCTTGAAAACATAGGAAAATATCTTAAAAAAAGAAAACATAGGAAAAAATTTGTGACCTTTAAGTAAAGGTAGATCTATTAAATAAGACACACATGGAAAGTTGTGAACCAAAAGAGGAAAAGGTTATCCATTGACACTAAAATTAAAACTCCTCATAATTAAAAGAAACTATAGAGGGACTGAGAAATACTAGCCACTTTGTAAATAGGTATTTGCCTTATGTATAAGCAAATGATTAGTATCCAAAAATAAAACCTATGCAATTAAAAAGAGTGGGAAGCCAGCTGTAATAAAGAAGGGTGCTTAGGAGCCTCTGACATTATTATTTTATTTCTTAAGTTGGATGTCTGCTACATGAGTGTTCATTTCATTATTATTATATTAATTATAATACATATACATGGTTCATATACATTATATGTAAACCATATTCTATAATGTAATAAAAGTCCACTTAAAATGACTTAAACAATAAAGAAACACATTGGCTTTCATAATTGAAAGATCCAGGAGTAAAGAGAATTTCAGGTGTGGTTTGAACTGGAGTCCACCCCTATGGCTGGGGAAGAGGTCATCTGATGAGCATCCGGGCTATGTTGGGAAAGGTTGAATACCAGAATGAAGAATCACTGAGAGAGGAACAGTCTAGGCAGGAAAAAATAGTGAATGTCCAGAGCCACAGCACGTAAAACGAGTGCCATAAATAATTCAGTTAGCATTTCTCATCTCCTGTCCAACATTTTAAATCTTTGTCTTTCCTGTTTGACTTTTGCTAACCTGGATTTCCTGCTGTAATGAAACATTAAGAGACATAAAGATTCTATAATATCCCTTAATTATTTTGTACCCATAACATTCCAACTTATGCTCTAACTTTTCACTAGAAAGATGTTTTGATTCATCTTTGATTCATCTTATAAGCGTGGTGGCATTCTGCCTGAGAATAGTGTTAAAAACTTGTTAAAATAGTGACTTCTGTGCCTGTGTCCCTGTATTCCAGATGTTTCTATAGGTTATAATTAGGACCATATTGACTTTTGATATAATTGCAACTTTATTTTATATTGTTACTTAGTTTTTCATATTTTTCCAACTTTAAAAATGTTATTATAATAGACAACTTTCTCAAGCTAATTATTATTATCAGTTTATCATTACTTTCAAATAATTATGGAATTATTTAAATTGAAAATTTCTCTTTTAAAGTCCATAACTTATCTAAAAACTTATTCTTGATAGCAATCTCTCAAGGCTTTGAATAAATTAAATGCTATGTAATTTTATGTTTTCTTTGTGACTCAGAGTCATTAGAAATATAAATTACTTTATTATAATTACAATAATTTTAGATGCAAGTAGTTATTACTTATTTGCTTCTATACATAGGGAACTATTCTAACTGGTAAATGTAATCTTTTTCCCCTTTTTTCTTTCTTTCTTTTTTTGGCCTCTACTCTTACAGAGTGTTTCAACTTTCTGACAGCATTAATACACCAGTATCTAGCAGTAAAACTCTCTTAAGTTGTTGCATTTAAAGAGCTATAAACTGATAAACTAGTAACCATGTCAAAAGTATCCGTAAATAGGTTTTAAATGAAGTTCTCATTAAAAATAGCATTTGAATTTTAGAACAAAGATTTTTGATATTTCTTTTATATCATAACAGCTTTTAAATTTATATAACTTATATTTTTCTTTTTACTAAGTTCCAGTTATATCTTATGTAGTTAAAATTTCTAAGACATTTTGCTAAACAATAAATATGGATTGTCTTACAGTCAGGAAAAAGCACTTAATGTGGGTCAAAGTGCCGATTTAATTTGTGTAATATTGTTACTTTTTATGGCCCAGCCACTATAATCTTTGAATTCTATGTTTTCTACTCATAATGCTGACATTGAGCTTTATTAATCTCTTTTCAGCTGTGATTTTTATTAAAAATGATTGGTTTTCATTGTCTCTTTTTAAAGTTATTTTAGTGATTTGATTATTTCTCATTTTGATATTAAAGCACTATTTTGTAGGTGATCTAAACTTTCAGAAATTTCCATTATCTATAGAATAAAACTCAGACTGTTAAAACTCTTCTCTAGTGTATTTCCAAATTACCTAGCTTTTTAAACTTACCATAGCCCCATTTAAGCTGTTTTTACATCCTATTAGCCTAAAATATGCCATTTGCAAAACTCTCTCCTGGTGGGACTCTATTAAATAACTCACCTCTACCAAGTCATCCCCTGGTTAGATTCCTCTTTTGTATGAAACCTTTCTTGAGTTCTCTCAGCCCACACAAAACTCTCTCGTCTCTCATTATGCATGGCACTTATTATCCTTATTACTGATGTTGAGCATGCCTACTATTTTCTAATGCTAATCTTTTTAAGTATCCTTTAGATGACCTTGTATATCTGCAACACTTACCACAGTATTTATCCAGGCAGTGTCTTTACATAGAGCAGGGTGTTACTACATACTAGGTGAGGATGTAATGATGGTTAGGTTCATTTCATTAAGAGTACACACCAAGAATATCTGAGAGACCTCTTGTCTTTTCATGAGTCTTACTGGTTTCCTGTGGGGGGGGTGCTCTGCCCACAGGGCCACCCCCCGCCCCACCACGGATGAGAATAAGTCTACCAAGACATGATCTGTTTGGGGAGGAAAGGTGGCTGATGTCTCAAAGGAGAAGGGCCAAGAACCTTTTCCTCAAAGGGCTTTTATTGGGTTCGTTTGCACAAGAATACAGGTAAAGCTCATTCATCATTGTCAGGCAGTAAGGATCAGACAATAGATAACAAAAACTCTGAGGGTCTATTTTGAGTCAGGATCAGATACCTAAAGAACTATAAAACTTTGAGGAACAAACTCACTTTTTGCTTGGACCCTTATCATTTAATTGAGAACATTCTAAACAAAGCAGGTTTCACAGGATTTTACATATTCTTTCTTAGGCCTGATTGCCTAGGGAACTTGCCTTTTCCAGCACAGGGCTGTACCACCCTCTGTCATTGTTTCAGGCTTAGGTGGAGCAAGGGAAGTAAGGCAGCCAAGAGAGTAGGAGACTTCTTGAAGACAGAATGAGGACTCAGGCTTTGTCAAAGCTGAGGGGCAAGGGTCCATCACCCCTTTTTGCTGTAGCCTCCCAAGTCCTTCCTTGGGGGCCTCCCATGTGATCATGCCTGGCTTAGGTCATTCCCCCTTTTGGGGAATCTTACCCATCGTTGGCTAACTGACCAAGCACTGGGGGCCAGTTATGGATGAAATAAAAGGAGCAGAAGCAGGGCCCCTGCCAGGGAGGTAAGCTTTGTCTCCTTAGTGGCTTATGGTCCAAGATCGCTCCCTCAGCCTTAGCCTTGGTGGAGGTTACAGCTTCTGAAACCAGGCAGGACAGTTCCCAACAGTTTCCTTTTGGCAAGACATCTTTGCAGACAGGATTCTATGGGCATACATTTCTACCAGGAATCTAAAATAGAGACTGCAAGCCAAAACTCAAGTAATTCTGGCCAAAGACATAAACAGCCAAGTTCTTTTAGAAATGGATTCTTAGAAGCATTTTGCATTGACTGTGCTTTGGTCCAAAAAGGCTCATTTAAAAGTGATAAAGTAATATGCAGTAAATCTAATCATTGTAGATGGCCAGCTTGGAGTAGTAGTACACATCTTTTTAAAACTGGAGTACCTTTCTAATTACTGAATAGCCCTTCCTCTGGTGTAGACTTTGGTTGAAGCTCGTGTGTTGAAGAAATTAAAAAAAAATACATATGAGTGTTATTTCATGATGGTTAAAGAGTCAGTGGAAACTTGGCAATTTCCCTTAATGTGTACATTGATCAGAAAGAAGAATTCTTAAACTGGATTAAAGACATTTATATTTTTAAATTACTCAGAGGTATACAATAAAAATCAAATGAACAAGTGTTTATTGATTGTAAGCTAAGCCTTAATTGGGATGAAAACATATATAAGCCATAATCTTTGCCTTTAAGAAGTTTGCAATCTGGATAAGTAAATACAGGTAGATAATATGTGTAATTTATTAAAATATGAACCCTTGATGGACTAAAGTAGTGCATCATATTTGTCAAAGAAGGATACAACAAAATTATTATCATGAGAGAGGAGAGAGGAGTTCCTTTGGGCTGGGATGACTAGACCTGAATAATGGGCAGAGTCTGAATAATGGAAGAAGAGAGAAAAAGGCATTCTCAGAGAGTAAAGAATGCGAACAGTGTGAACCAGGCCATGGAGTCAAAACAATTTTTAGAGGAGAGTGAGTAAATTGTTTTTTCAGAGAGGTGAAAAATTGTAGAAAAGGAGTTTTGGGTCAGATTGTAGAAAAGTGTGAAGGCCAAGTTAAAGAACGTGTGTACTAATTTTGTAAGCAGGAAAGGAATTATTTGAACAAGATTTTATTTTTCATCCTCACCTGAGGATACATTCATTGATTTTTAGAGAGAGAGAGAGAAACATTGATGTGAGTAAGAAACATTGATCTGTTGTCTCCTGTTAGTGCCCTGATTGGGAATTGAACCCACAACCTTTTGGTGTACAGGACAATGCTCCAACCAAGTACCTGGCCAAGGCAATTTGGGTAAGACTTTGATTTAAAAAAAAAAAAAAAGAAGTCTTCATCCAAGTTGAGTTTTAGGAAGAATAATTTGTTAGCCATATGCCATTTGAAAAGGAAGGCAAAGAGATGGGGTAATATAAGAATATTTAGAAGACTGATAAAGCAACTGAAGTACAAGATAGAACAGAGGGCATATGTAATTTTTCTGTTTACCATTCTGTCCTTTCTGATTCAATGATATCTGCATGCCCACTCTCAAGAGCCACAGCTAGGCACATGATCTGCTCAACTAAAGGAGTCCACTCTTTGGTTCATAATTATTGGTGCACAGATGGGCATATCACTTAAACTGAGCCAATTCATGTTGTCTTCTAGAACGCTTCCTGCTAGACCTATCAGGAAAGATACCCTCTTCTTCAGGGACCCTAACATTGTCTGTGGTCCTCTTTCCTGTCACACTGTGTAATAGACAACCTCCAAGATGGTCCTCAATGTTCACTCCTGATATTCATGCGCTTGTAAAATTTCCTTTCATACTGTGTTATGGTTGCTCTATGTGATGAGTATACAGAAGAAGTGATGGTATGTTATAAGCACTGATATGGAACTGGGAAAGTATAGAAATCAAAGATTCCCAGATGGAATCAATAAAGCTAGGTAATTGGTTGGATTTTTAGATGTGTGGGAAGACAAGTTTTGAGTTTGACAAAATGGTGATGTCATTAACAGACGTAGCGATGTCAGGAAGGAGGATTTGTTGTATTGTTTTAAGAAATAAGAAGGAAAAATAAGGAATTTATTTTAAGCTTGAGACTCTGGATAGCAGTATTAGGAAAAATGACTGGTATTCACAAAAATGAAATAGAGTGCTTCAAAAAAGTGAGATTTCTGTCTCTGTATGATTCCTTATTGAGAATGTTTGAGACTAGACTTACTATAATAATAATACAGCATTTAAAAGCACTAGCAAGTAAGTGATTTAATTTCTATTAGTTGTTACACACACACACACACACACACACACACACTCAAAAGAAGGAATACTAAAAATAAATGGAGGGAATAGCCATAACCCTTCCTACCATAAAGCTCTTAACAGTTTTCTCTTTGTTTCTCACTTGTTGCCTTAGGTGAATTATAATCTCCCTTGCAGGTATTAGACGGGCTGGAGCCAGGTATTAGACCCAGGTACCTGTATTAGACAGGCTGGAGCCAGGACTAGGGGATTTGTGGTCACACCCATCTCCCAATTTTACAAATCACTTCAGCTCTACTTTTACTTGATTCTATACTGTATAAAACTGACCATCTCACAAAATGCTCAGGAAATCAGAGGAAACCAACAGATAGTCTAACAAACCCGTATGTCTTATTTCCACAGAAATTATTGTATGCCCTGTAATATCATTCCTGTATTGTGCCTTACCCTTTTCCTTTCATTTCTTTTTCTTTTATTAGAAGTTATCATCTATTTATTGTTTCTGAAAATTTTTATCTTTTTAAAAAATATAATCCTCAAGCGAAAAAAGTAAACTGGTTTTCTTTGGAGAAAATAAAATGAAAATGTAGAACAGAAAATTAGACTCTGCAATTGCTAAGATTCCTTTCAGCTCATAAACTCAGTAAATTTAGTTTAAAAATAGTCAATCTTATTAGTGTATTAATAGTAAGTAATGTATGATTATTTTGTATTCAGCATCACTAAATTCATTTACTAATAGTAAAAAATATTTTAATAATACAATTATATAAGTTATGGTTTTTTGATGCTTTTTTATTAAATTGTAAAATTCTGTGAACATTTAAAAAGCATTTATGGGCTTGAAAAAATTAACATGCTTCTCTATGATATATCATTCATAAGGAGCCAAATCTTGATATTCAGTAGGGTTTATGCAATACAGCAAATCAGGAAGTGGGGAAATGCAAAAAAACAGATCCATTAGATTCTTGCCTCTGTCTTCGGCCTACCTTTGCCCTCCATTTTAAATATGTTGAGCACTTTTTTCTTTAAAGTCTAAAAAAATCTCGTCTGTTTGCATAATTTGGTGGATGACTATCCTAGAGAATTACTATTTACCTTCCCTACATCAAGTTGAAAATTTTAGTGATAAAATAGAGATTTTTTTTTAAAAAAATACTTGTTTTGGCAAGTATGAAAGGATTAGCAAAAATAGTGATTAATTTCAGTGACTTTCTAAAACCACACAGGAGAGATTTTCATCACAGGAAACATACTTAAAATATTAAGGTTTTCTTGACGTCTGAGAACATCAAAAAGACCAAGCTGATGCAATATTCACTCATCAATTGTTTGATGAAAGGGGAATTCCTAGTCAGCCAGGTCTAATGACACTGCATCTGGCTAAAGGACCTTATTTGACTCTTTAGAACTTTTTGCACAAATACATACAAACCAAGAGAGTATCATGAATCTGTTGGCTTCATAATTTTCCTTTCATCATGCTGTGTTTTTCTCTGTCCCTTACTCCAACCTCCCTCCTTTTGTTGACAGTTCATTTTACGATAAGCTATTATAACGCAGAAGATGCTATCTTTCAGGATAAAGGCAGAATGCCAAAATGGGAGGCAGAATTTGGCAGTGTTCTGGATTTTCTTAAAGACAATGTTCATTCTTCTTCCTTTATTCCTTTAGGAGTGAAAAGTAAATTTCACCAGCTTTTATGGAACAAATTTAGCTCAGCCCTCAGTGGACAAAGTATTTCTTTTCCTATAGTCACTTCAGGGAGAAGATTCCTAAACATTCATTGTACAAGATATTTAAAAAAAATATTTAACTCTTTCTTTTAAAATGACTTGTGCAGTATACTAGAGTAAATTAATAAGGGAATTTTGGTTTTCTTGTCGCAAATCAGGTAGCTCTAGTTTAAAGTTATATGTTGGTTGCCAAGGAGAAAAGAGAATTTTATCTTTGAATTGTTTAATTATGCAGGCTTAGTGTATTTCCCTTTTTGTTGTTGTTGTTGTTTGTATTCCTGTTCCAGAAAGTTTTCTAGAAAGCGATTCTTCCTCTTCTGGTGATATTGCACAAATGTAATGAAAACCTAAAATAATTTTGGTTTTCACTGACCTCTTATGAATTAATCAGTTTCTGTTTTATTCTCTGGAACAAATGAATTGTGTTCCAGAGAATAAAACAGAACAAAGAACAGAACAAAGAACAGAACAAAGAACAAAATGAATTTTCAGGTATGAACTAGGAAATGTATTTTGGGGTTGACTAACAGAGATAAGAAAAGAGGGTAAAAACTGGTCTATTTTTCAAAGGACTATTACAAAGAAGGAAATGTGGTTTGGGATTGACTATAGAGATAATAAGAAGGTAAAAAACTAGTCTATATTAAAATAGTTGACTGTAAAGAAAACTTACAGAGTTTAGATTTGCCTTGAATAGAATGAAGATATTTTATTCTATCACCTATGTAATATGAATTTAAGAAGCTGTACTAGGTATTAAAAACTAAAGTAATAGGCTATTTTGTATTTGAATTTCAAGTTTTTAAAATAATGTTTAATAATTTTTACATTAGTTTTTCCTTTTGGTAGGTTAAAAAACAATTTTTTTTTGAAAAAAGAAAGGATACTTCTTAATTTGAAGCATAAATCAATCACTCTCTTGACCAGTCCATGAGATTTCAATGATTACCCTGAAGTTGCTTTTGAAGAGAGACTATTGTTAGAGTTATTGCATGAAATTTATTCACAAGGTCCTGTGATCTGAGAACAGAAATGAGTCAGGAAGTCACAGTGATAACTAATGGAAGTGTCAGATATTTTGTCTTCTATCTCAATAGAAGGAAGACTTTTGCCACAAAGTATTTTTATTAGTAGTCATTGAATGGTGCCCTGATGTGGATTTTCAAGGGACTGCTTTCCCAGCACTAATATGCCCCAGCATCCTGGTAACCTGAAGCAACCTCAGATTTACTGCCTGTGACCAGCCGGCTTGTTAAGCCAGGAATGAGGATTTCTGCAAAGGACAAGATTTACTCTGTTTTGGGTCTCTCGACTCTTCATCAGCCCTCACAAAGGTACAAATACATATCATATCCGCCATCACAAAGGAGACCAAATACAAAATGTAGGAGAATCAGAGCTAAGCTCTCGGCGTGACATGGAGCAAAGTCATGAGCTTCGAGTGTCAGATGTTGTCCTGCTACCTACAAGTGCGTGACTTGGAAACAGTCTCCTCTCCTAGCCTTCGGTGTCACATCGTGGGGGATTTATGGTAAGAACTTATTTAGAATTGACAAAAATTATTTTGGATTATGTATATAAAGACTAAAGGAAATAGTATGGTTTTTTTTCTATGGATGTTTTTGGGATTTATTCACCAAGACAGTATAGGTGTAGATTTCTGCCTTTCCCCACCCCTTAATTTATCTTAGGGAGCACTTTGACCTGAAGTCTAGTGTCTGTTTTTAGCTGTAGGAAATTTTGTTGTGTTATTTATTCTCATTTTATTGCTTTCATTCCATTTTTCTGAAATTTACCTGAGAGGTATTTGAAATAATCTAGATCTCTTTTCCATGTCTTTTAACTTTTCTTTAACATTTTTCATTTTATGAATTTTTGTTTGACTGCATTCTGGGACACTTCCTCATGTAGTCTTTTGTTTCTGTAAATTAATCTGAAGCTCTATCTATTCTGGAATTCAGTTCCTCCATTAATATTTAATTTTTTTCTTTTTTGAATCCTTAGTCTAAAGACGTGACAATTATAACACCTTAGAACATAGCACAGTGCTATCATTTGTGTAAGAGTCCTGTTACACTCATTTACTTTTTAAAACTTTACCCCTGATCTGCATTTCCATTCTCCCCATCACTGTTTATATTTGAAGATATTTGATATACACTTCTTCTTGTATGCTTAAAGATATTTTGTTGTCTTCTGTGCATGTTTTTTTCTTAGCTTAATAAATATACAATATTGTACTATACAGCATAGATTTTTAAAATTTTGGCAATAATAGTTTTTTTCATGATTTTTCATCATTCCTGAAGAAAAAGTATTTTTATTCAGTAATTACCATATACAATACCAAACTGTTCATTTGGGTACATAAATTTCAAGGAGACTGGCTCAGCACATGAATATTACAGAAACTGACATTAAATTCCAGGTCGTTTTGTAGCAAAACTGCTACAAAATTAAATAAAATTATTATTTTATGTAACACTGGTACTCTTGGGGTACATTTTTTAGTCTGACATTTGGAGTTTGGGCTTTGTTCACAGACTGGAAATGAGTAGATCTAAGTTCATGTTTGCTTAGGCAAAATGATGAGGATATGGGCCTAAGGCAAATTAAATTAAAATTTGAATTTTAAAGAAATTCAGATAAATCTGACTCCAGTTCAAATGTTTTGTTTGCTTACTGTGGTTTCATTAAAAAGAAACAATAAACACACCAATTTTATAACATTTATCTGGTGTGTGTTTGTGTGTACATATACATTTTATTTATTTATTTTTTTCTTTTTCCCCTTACAAAACACATCTGTAACACTTGGGCTGTAAATTGGAGTTCCCATGCTCCTCTCCTTGGGTTCAGTAATTTGCTGGGATGGCTCATAGACCTCAAGGAAACACTTTGAATTATGCTTACTGGTTTATTATACAGAGCATATTAAAAGATGTGAATGAGTAGCCAGATTCAGAGATATGCAAGGCAAGGTGCAGACATGTCTCAAGCACAGGGGCCTCTGTCCCTGGGGAATTGGGTGTGCTACCCTCCGGGCATGTAGATGCGCTCACCAACCCAAAAGCCCTCCAAACACCATACTGTTGGGACTTTTATGAGGGCTTCACCACACAGGCATGATCAATCATTACTTCAATTACCAGCTCCTCTCCCTTGTCTGAAAGTTGACAGGGGAAGACTGAAACTTCCAAGATTCTAATCATGGCTTTGGCTTTCTGGGGACCAGCCTTTATCCAGGAACCAACTGTGAGTCACCTCATTAGAACCAAAGACATTCTCACCACTCAGGAAATTCCAAAGACTTTAGGAGATCAGTGTCAGGCTTTCCTATCAGGAAATTGCTTGGCTCTTGGGAGTTCTGTGTCAGCAATTGGGACCAAAGACTGAACATTAGAACAAAAGATTCCTTGAGTACTACTATTTTAATTTTATTATTCGTTTCCACCACCATTTGTCCCTCTTAAACCCTCTTCCACCTCTACCGACCCATCTCCCTGCCACAATCACCACCCTGTTGTTGGTGTCCATGAGTTTTTTCCCTTTTTTGCTCAATCCCTGTATTTCCCTCCTCCCACAACAGTCAGCCTGCTCTCTGAGTCTGCCTCTATTTTGCTCATTAGTTCAGTTTGTTAATTAGATTCTACATGTGAGTGAAATTATATGAACTTTGTGCCAGGAACTGGGAGTAGAAACCAATATATATCTTACTATTTTTATAAGATGGTATCTCACTTTAAAATTTAATTTTTATTATGTTTTATTTTTTAAATATATAATCTTTATTATATATTTTCCATTACCATTTAGTCCCCTTATATCCCCCACCCCCCAGCAATCTCCACCCTGTAGTCCATGTCCATGAGTCCTTTTTCTTTTCTGTTCAATCCTTCCATGCCCTAATTTCCTCCCCCTCCACTAGCTGTCATCTGTTCTCCATCTATGAGCCTGTCTGTTTTGCTTGTTAGTTCAGTGTGTTCATTAGATCCCATATGTGAATGAAATCATATGGTATTTGTCTTTCTCTTAATGGCTTATTTCACTTAGCATGATGCTCATCAGGTCCATCCATGCTGTTGCAAAGGAGTGAACTTTTCTTCTTTTTTACGGCTAAGTAGAATTCCATTGTGTAAATGTCCCATAGTTGTTTTATCCACCCATCTGTTGATGGATACTCGGGCTGCTTCTATATCTTGGTGATTGTAAATAATACTTCAATGAACATAGGGGTGTTCAAATATTTATTGAAGCTAAAATATCAACATTAAGTTTATCCAAAGGTCATCGGGCCCTAGGATATATTAGGTCATGGTGGCCAAACTGATTTATAACATAGGCAATTAAATAACTTACAATAAAAAGCACAGCTGTTAAGCAGACAGCTGTTGGCATTGGTAGGTCAACACATTTTGTTGCTTTGGGGTAAAGCATTCTCGATGAAGCAAGCTTTCAAATCACAAGGCGTGTGTTTGTCATCACTTAGCATAATGTCATCACTTAGCATCACTTAGCACCACATCAACAGAAAGGTTGCTTTTCCCGTATCTTCTATGTTTTTCATTGCCACTTTTTAATATAGTCCAGACTTTATTAAAAGTGGAATTCTTCCTGGCTGGCGTAGCTCAGTGGATTGAGCGCGGGCTGGGAACCAAAGTGTCCCAGGTTCGATTCCCAGCCAGGGTACAATCCTAGGTTGCAGGCCACAGCCCCCAGCAACCACACATTGATGTTTCTCTCTCTCTCTCTCTCTCTCCTTCCCTTCCCTCTCTAAAAATAAATAAATAAAATCTTTTAAAAAAGTGGAATTCTTTTAAAAATATAAATATTGGGCCCTTGCTAAGACTAAATTCAAACTTCTGAGGGTAAGACTTGTAAATCTCTATTTTTTAACAGCTTCACCACTCCATCCAAATGATTTTGAGGCACATTAGAGAATTTTTGGTACAGTCTATACTCACTTCCACTTCTTTACCTCATATTTCTTATTCAATTCATCTGGCTTCTACTGCCCCACTCTGTTCCTCTCTTATTGAAATATCCCACAGCATCTTAATTTTCAGCTTCCGTGGCATTGTTCTTATTAATTATTTTAAAACAGTGAAGATTTTTGCCCCTCTCTCTTTCTTGGGCCTCTCTACTTCTCGGTGTCCAAGGTGGCATTCACTCCAGGTCCTCTTCCTATTCACTTGACTTTGTTTGCTTTCTTTGCTGAATCCTCTTCCACTGCCTTGGCCCATGCAATTGTGGTTTTCCCAGAATCCAGTCCTTGTTCTTTCCTTTGTTATTTCTAAACATGTCTCTAAACGTAATTTCATTCATTTCCATTTCTTTTTCCATTAACTGCATTTTTATAATTCCCGAGTCTTTATTTCTGTTGGGAACCTCCTTGCCTGGTTTCAGAAGCTGTAACCCCCACCAAGGCTAAGGCTGAGGGAACGATCTTGGACCATAACCCACTAAGGAGACAAAGCTTACCTCCCTGGCAGGAGCACTGCTTCTGCTCCTTTTACTTCATCCATAACTGGCCCCCAGTGCTTGGTCGGTTAGCTAATGATGGGTAAGATTCTCCAAAAGGGGGAATGACCTAAGCCAGGCATGATCACGTGGGAGGCCCCCAACTAAAGACTTGGGGGGCTACAGCAAAAGGGGGTGATGGACCCTTGCCCCTCGGCTTTGACAAAGCCTGAGTCCTCATTCTGTCTTCGAGAAGTCTCCTACTCTCTTGGCTGCCTTACTTCCCTTGCTCCACCTAAGCCTCAAACAATGACAGAGGGTGGTACAGCCCTGTGCTGGAAAGGGCAGGTTCCCTAGGCCTAAGAAAGAATATGTAAAATCCTGTGAAACCTGTTTTGTTTAGAATGCTCTCAATTAAATGATAAGGGTCCAAGCAAGAAGTGAATTTGTTTCTCAAAGTTTTATAGTTCTTTAGGTATCTGACCCTGACTCAAAATAGGCCCTCAGAGTTCTTTGCTATCTATTATTTGATCCTTACTGCCTGACAATGATTAATGAGCTTTACCTGAATTCTTGTGCAAATGAACCCAATAAAAGCCCATTGAGGAAAAGGCTCCTGGCCCTTCTCCTTTGAGAGATCAGCCACCTTTCCTTCCCAAGCAGATCAAGTCTTGGTAGACTTTTTCTTATCTGTGGTGGCTGGGGGGTGGGGGGGCCCCTGAGGGCAGAACGCCCCTAAAATTTCCAAACTCGAGTCTTTTCTTAACCGTGGTCATTAACTTCCAGTGCTCACCTAGCTGCTTTCAATAATTAAGTAAATTTGAGACAGGAGTAGCAAATATGGCTCTGAGTAGAGCTGCTTGCATAAAGTCTCGGAAAGGTTGGGAAAGTGCTCTGGCAGAACTGCCTAAGATTAGATAGACCCAGTATATAAGAAAGGTAATAAGACCCAGGTGATATCAGCCCAAGAAACACAGAGCTAGTGATTGAGTAGGTGGATTCAATCCGGAGAGCCTAAAGATTGTGTCAGTGTCAAGCAATTGGGGGTTGTGAGCAAGGGGTAATGAAGCTGGTTGCAGACCTGAACAGAAGCAGGAGCTGAGGCAACAGCTTAGTCAGGAACAAGGCTGAGAACTACACATGTATTGATCCAGGTGACTGTAAAACACAGGAGCATAGTGCTAAAGCAGTTAGCAAGAGGATAACCTATCCATTGACAGGGAAGCTTAAAGGGATAAAAAGCTCAGTTAGGTTATCTATAAAACCTTTAAAAAATCACCTAGAGATCTTGGATTTACTATGTGTTTAACCTAAGGTGGTCAGAATGTTCCAGGATTATCCTATTTGAGAGCAATTTCTCTTCCTCCACTCTTCTTTTTAAGGTCTAATCATAAAATATTTTAAATAGAAAATATTTCTTTAGCTGTGCAAAAGCTTTTAATTTTGATAAGGTCCCATTTGTTTATTCTTTCCTTTATGTCCCTTGCTCTAGGAGACACGTCAGTAAAAAAGTTTCTGCGTGAAATATCTGAGATTTTCCTACCTACGTTCTCTTCTAGGACTTTAATGGTGTCACGCTTTGTATTTAAGTTTTTTGCACAGCTAAAGAAAACAGTATCAAAATAAAAAGAGAACCAACTGTATGGGAAAACATATTTGCCAATGATACCTCAGACAAGGGTTTAATCTCCAAAATATATAAAGAACTTACACGACTCAACTCTAAGAAGACAAGTAACCCAATTAAAAAATGGGCAAGGGACTTGAACAGACACTTCTCCAAGGAGGACATACAGAAAATCCAAAGACACATGAAACGATGCTCAATATCGCTAGCCATCAGAGAGATGCAGATTAAAACCACAATGAGATACCACTTCACACCAGTCAGAATGGCCATCATAAACAAAGCAACAAACAACAAGTGTTGGAGAGGCTGTGGAGAAAGGGGGTCCCTAGTGCACTGTTGGTGGGACTGCAGACTGGTACAACCACTATGGAAAGCAGTTTGGAACTTCCTCAGAAAACTAAAAATGGATCTGCCTTTTGACCCGGCAATTCCACTGCTGGGACTCTATCCTAAGAAGACTAAAACACCAATACAAAAGAACCTATGCATCCCAATGTTCATAGCAGAACAATTTACAATAGCTAGGTGCTGGAAGCAACCTAGATGCCCATCAGTAAATGAATGGATCAAAAAACTATGGTACATTTACACAATGGAATTCTATGCAGCAGAAAGAAAGAAGGAGCTCCTACCCTTTGCAACAGCATGGATGGAGCTGGAAAGCATTATGCTAAGTGAAACAAGCCAGGCAGTGAAAGACAAATACCACATGATATCACCTTTAACAGGAATCTAAACAACAAAACAAAAAAAACCTAGCAAAATATAACCAAAGACACTGAAATAGGGGATAGTCTGACAGTGACCAGAGGGGAGAGAAGAGGGAATTTCAGGGGGGAATGGGTAGGGTTTACAGGAACAAATTCGGAGGACACATGGACAAAAACTAGGGGTGGGGGGTAATGGGGGGGAAGGGGGGAGGGTTGGGTGGGTGGCCTGGAATGGGAGTAGGGGGGAGAAAACTGTACTTGAACAATGATTAAAATAAAAAAAATTCACCTGTGAAGCCAAAAAAAAAAAATATTTCAATACATATGTAACCTCCACAGAGATTAAATAAATATTAGTATCTTACTATAATTGTGTCAGATTTCTGTCCTTATTTATTTTTATGTCAAATTAAAAAATATTGTTTAATTACAGTTGTCCCCATTTTTTCCCCATTACTCTCTCCTGTCCTACCCACCCCACACCTACCACATTCAGTCCTCTCCCCTGTTGTCTTTGTCCATGTGTCCTTTATACATATTCCTTGACAACCCTTCCTCCCCCCACATTATTCCACTCCCCCTTCCCCTCTGGTTACTCTCAGTTTGTTCTTGATTTCAATGTCTCTGGTTTTATTTTGCTTGCTTGTTTGTTTTGTTGAGGTTCCACTTACAGGTGAAATCATATGGTATTTGTCTTTCACATCCTGGCTTATTTCACTTATCGTACTGCTTTCTAGTTTCATTCATGCTGTTGTGAAGGGTAGGAGCTCCTTCTTTCTGTTGCATAGTATTCCATTGTGTAAAGATACCATACTTTTTTGATACACTCATTTACTGACAGGTACTTAGGCCATTTCTAGCACTTGGTAATTTACATAGGTAAATTGTGCTGCTCTGAACATTGGGGTGCATAGATTCTTTTGAATTGGCGTTTCAGGATTCTTAGGGTATAATCCCATCAGTGGAATTACTAGCTCAAAAGACAGTTCTATTTTTAGGTTTTTGAGGAAATTCCATACAGTTTTCCACATTGGCTGTACCTGTCTGCAGCCCCATCAACAGTGCACTAGGGTTCCCTTTTCTCTACAACCTCGCCAGCACTTATTTGTTGATTTGTTTATGATGGCCATTTGGACCATTGTGAAGTGATATCTCATTATGGTTTTAATTTGCATCTCTCTGATAGCTAGTGCTACTGAGCACCCTTTCATATGTCTCTGGGCCCTCTGTATGTCCTCATTAGAGAAGTGTCTCTTCAGGTCTTTTGCCCATCAACTGGGTTTTTTAACTGTTTTTTTTTTTTTTTTCCTTCAATGGAGTCGTGTGAGTTCTTTGTACATTTTGGAGATCAAACCCTTGTCCAAGGTATTGTTTGCAATATATTTTCCCATATGGTTGGTTCCCTTTTCATTCTGCTGATGTTTTCTTTAGCTGTGAGAAGGTTTTTATTTTGATGAAGTCTCATTTGTTTATTCTTTCCTTTATGTCTCTTGCTCTAGGGGACATATCGGTGAAAATATTGCTGCATGTAATGTCTGAGATTTTCCTGCCTATGTTCTCCCTAGGACTTGTATGGTGTCACGACTTCTATTTAAGTATTTTATCCATCTTGAGTTTATTTTGGTGTATGGTGTAAGTTGGTGCTCGAGTTTCATTTTTTTGCAGGTAGCTGTCCAGATCTCCCAACACCATTTGTTGAGGAGGCTATTTTTACTCCATTTTATGCTCCTGTCCACTTTATCAAATATAAATTGATCATAGAGACATGGATTTATTCCTGGGCTCTCTATACTGTCCCATTGATCTATGTGTCTGTTCATATGCCAGCACCAGACTGTGTTGATTACAGTGGCCTTGGCCTTGTAATATAATTTGATATCAGGTATTGTGATCCCTCCTAATGTGTTCCTTTTTCTCAAAATTGCTGAGGCAATTTGGGGTCATTTATGGTTCCATATAAATTTTTGAAATGTGTTGTTCTACATCTGTGAAATATTTCATTGGTATTTTAATAGGGATTGCATTGAATCTATACATTTTGGGGGTTGTATGGATATTTTGATGATGTTAATTTTTCCAATCCATAAACATTGTATATGCTTCCATTTATGTATGTCTTCCTTAATTTCTTTCTTCAGTGTAGTTTTCTGAGTATAGGCCTTTTATTGCTTTGGTTAGGTTTATTCCTAGGTATTTTATTTTTCTTATTGCTATAAGAAATGAGAGTTTCCCCCCTAATTTCTTTTTCTGATATTTCATTGTTGGTGTACAAAAATGCCTTCAATTTCTGAATCCTGACTTGGTATCCCATTGTTTTGCCAAATTCTCTTATTAGCTCAAGTAGTTTTATTGGTGGAGTCTATAGGGTTTTCTATGTACTCTATCATGTCACCTGCAAATAATGACAGTTTTACTTCCTCCTTCCAACTTGAATGCCTTTTCTTTTTCTTATCTGATATTTGTGGCTAGAACTTCCAATACTATGTTGAATAGAAGTGGTAAAAGCAAACACTCTTGTCTTGTTCCTGATCTTAGTGGGAAAGCTTTTAGTTTTTGTCCATTGAATATGATGTTGGCTGTAGGTCTCTCATATATGGTCTTTATTACATTGAGGTATGCTCCCTCTACTCCCACTTTGCTGAGTGTTTTTATCATGAATGGGTGCTGTACCTTATCAAATGCTTGTTCAGCATCTATTGATATGATCATGTGATTTTTGTCTTTCCTTTTGTTTGTGATGTATTATGTTTATTGATATGCAAATATTGTACCATCCTTGCATCCCTGGATGCATCCCACTAGATCATGGTGTATGATCTTTTTAATGTATTGTTGGAAGCAGTATGCCAATATTTTGTTAAGAATTTTAGTGTCTATTGTTCACCAGCGATATTGACCTGTAGTTTTCTTTCTTTGTTGTGTCTTTATCTAGTTTTTGGATAGGATGATGCTGGCCTCATATAAAGAGTTTGGGAGTCTTCCCTCTTTTTGGATTTTTTGCAATAGTTTGAGAAGGATAGGGGTTAGCTCTTCCTTAAAGGTTTTGTAGTATTCTCCTGTGAAACAATCCAGTCCAGGGCTTTTGTGTGCCAGGAGTTTTTTGATTATTGCTTCAATTTCACTAATTGTTATTGGTCTGTCCAGGCTTTCTGCTTCTTCTTCATTCAGTTTTGAAGAATGATATGTTTCTAGGAATCTGTCCATTTCACCTAGGTTTTCAGATTTCTTGCTACAGTTGTTTATATTAATTTCTTACAATCCTTTGTATTTCTGTGGTATTAGTTGTAATTTCTCCTCTTTCATTTCTAATTTTATTTATTTGGGTCCTCTCTCTTTTTCTCTTGAGGAGTCTGCTTAAAGACTTGTCAATTTTGTTTATCCTTTCAAAGAACCAGCTCCTGTATTTATTGATCCTTTGAATAGATTTTTTAGTCTCTATGTCATTTAATTCTGCTTTGATTTTCATTATTGCCTTTATTCTACTTGCCCTGGGCTTTGTTTGTTGTTGTTCCTTCATTTCTTTTAGATGTAGCATTAGGCTGTTTATTTGAAATGTTTCTATGTTTTTTAGGTAGACCTGTATTGTTATGAACTTCCCTCTCAGTTCCACCTTCACTGTGCCCCATAAGTTTTGGACTGTTTCTGTTCATTTTCATTTGTTTCCAGAAACTTTTTTATTTCCCCCTTGATCTAATTATTAACCCATTCATTGTTTAATAGCATGCTATTCAGTCTCCATGAATTTGAATGTTTGAGTGTTTTCCTTGAGGTTGGTTTCTAGTTTCAAGATCTTGTGATCTGTGAAAATGCTCGATATGATTTCAGTTTTGTTGAATTTGTTGAGGGTTGTTTTCTGCCTTATCATGTATTCTATCTTTGAAAATGATCCATGTACATTTGAAAAGAATGTGTATTTTGCTTCTTTGGGATGAAAGGTTCTATATATGTATAGACTTAACTGGTATATATATTATATATATGTGTTATATATGTTAATATGTAAATGTAAATAACTGTATATGTAAATATAGCTAATATATATAATCATGTATTGAATGTAACCCAATATGAATGGGTTACATATAAATATACATTTAAATATATTTATAAATATATGTATACTAGTTATATATATCAGTTAAGTCCATTTGATCTAGTACATCATTCAGTGCCCAAATATCCTTGTTGATATTTTGTTTGGAAGATCTATCCATTGTTGACAGTGGGAGGAGGGTGGTTAAAACCCCCTAGTATAAATGTGTTGCTTCAGTATGTTTCTTGAAGTCCTCCAAAATTTTTCTTATATATTTGGGTGCTCCTATGTTGGGTGCATATATGTTTACAATGTTTATGCCTTCTTTCTTTTTTTAAAATATTTTATTTATTTATTTATTTATTTATTTTATTTTTAGAGAGGGGAGGGAAGGAGAAAGAGAGAGAGAGAGAGAGAGAGAGAGGGAGAGGGAGAAACATCAATGTGCAGTTGCTGGGGGTCATGGCATGCAACCCAGGCATGTACCCTGACTGGGAATCGAACCTGTGACACTTTGGTTCACAGCCCGCACTCAATCCACTGAGCTACACCAGCCAGGGCTTGTTTATGCCTTCTTGATGGATTCTTCCCTTGAGTTTTATGGAGTATCCTTCTCTGTCTCTTTTAATGGCCTTTGTTTTGAAGTCTATTTTGTTTGATATAAGTATTGCTACTCCCACTTTTTTTTCACATGCATTTGCTTGGAATATTTTTTTCCAACCCTTCACTTTCAGTCTGTGCAGGTCTTTGTTCTGAGGTGGATCTCTTGTAGGCAGCATATGTGCAGGTCCTGTTTTCTTATCCATTCAGCTTCCCTATGTCTTTTGATTGCAGCATTTAATACATTTACATTTAAGGTTATTGTTGATAGGTACTTAATCCATTGCCATTTTTCTTTGTAACTGTGTTCCTCTCCCTCTTTTTTTCTTCATCTTCTTAAAGCAATCCCTTTACCATCTGTTGCAATGCTAGTGTGGTGGAGGTGTATTCTTTGAGCCTTTTTTTTTTGTCCTGGAAGCTTCTTATTTGGCCTTCCATTTTAATTTAGAGCCTCACTGGATAGAGTAGTCTCAGTTGCAGGCCTCTGGTTTTCATTACTTGGAATATTTCTTGCCATTCCCTTCTGGCTTGGAGTATTTCCATTGAGAAGTCAGCTGCTAGCCTTATCGGGGCTCCCTTGTATGTTACTTCCTGTTTCTCCCTTGCTGCCTGTAAGAGTCTCTCTCTGTCTTTGTATTTTGCCATTTTAATTATGATGTGTCTGGGAGTGGGTCTCTTTAGGTTCATCTTGATTGGGACCCTCTGTGCTTCCTGGATTTGTGCAAATTTTTCTCTCACCATATTAGGGAAGTTTTCCATCATTACTTTTCCAAACTGGATTTCTATCCCTTGATCTTCTTCTTCTGGTATCCCTATTATAGGGATATTATTCCACTTTGTGTTGTCCTGCATTTCCCTTAACACCTCTTTGTTCTTTTTGAGGCTTTTTTCCTTTTCTTGCTCTTTCTAAGAATTTTTTTTCTACCTTTTCCTCCAGCTGGTTGATTTGATTCTCTGCTTCATCTAGCCTACTTTTGATTTCTTCTACTGTGTCCTTCAATTCAGAAATTGTATTCTTCATTTCCTCCTGGCCTTTGTTGATAGTTTCTAAGTCCTTTTTCATGCTGATGTAATTCACAGTAAGTTCCTTATAGCTTCCCTGTGTTTTTTTGTAATTCTCACTGAGCTCATTGAGCTTCCTTATAACTATTGTTTTGAACTCAATATCTGATAGTTTAGTTGCCTCTATTTCATTTAGCACTCTTTCTGTGGATTCTTTCTTTCCTTTCCATTGGGGGTTGTTTCTTTGTCTTCCCATTTTGGGGGAATTCTTCTAATTTGCATCTGCTTCTTAAATTGACCTGCTTTGACTCCCTGTCTTTGTGAACTTCTATGGTAGGAGACCTGTGAGATTCAGTGGTGCAGTCTTCTTGATCTCCTGAACCTGATGCTTGTGGGATTCCCTTTATGCCATTTATGTTGGGTCTGGATGTAATTGGGTTTTTACTGTTTTGGGGGTCATTCTTTGGTGGGTCCTTCCCTCCAGCTGATTGACTGAGGGTCACTCCACACACCAGGTCTTGTATACTGTTGTGCAGAAGCTGCCAGAACAAAACCACAAAGCCAGGAAACAAACCCCTACCTGCAAAAATAACTTTCACCTGCAATCCCGTTATCAACAGCAAATGAACCATTACTAATAAGGGTGTTAAGAGATTAAGACTATTATAAGAAAGGTGAGCAACTATTAGATGTCCTACTGAAAAAAAAGATTTTGAGAGGGTAGAGGGAGGAGCACTAATGAGAGTAGGTAATCGGAGCAATGTGAAGAGAGAATGTATAATTTATGTCATAAATAAAAAAGGAATGAAGAAGGCAGAATGGAGTAAGAGAAGGGAAGTGTATAGTATTCAGTTTAAACAGAAAATAAAACAAAATAATGTGGGAGAGGAAGAAAAAGGAAAAAAAGTAAATAAATAATAAAAAAATAGGAACCAAACTGAAGAGAAAGATCCACCACAGCACTATCAATAACAAGTGAACTAAAATTAATATAGGTGGGATGGGAATAAGAGGGGGAAGCTTAAGAGATATCTAGAGGACAGGGAAGTGATTTTGAGATGAGAGGGAGAGGGAATACTAGGAGTGAGGAACAAAAATCAGGCTAAGACAGGAAAAATTAAAATTTGAGGTGAAAAGTAAAAGAAAAAAAGGACAAGAGGAAATAAAAGGGCAGGATGAAAGAGAAAAAAAAAACAGTCCAAGACAGAGCAAAATTAAAATTTGAGATGAAAAATGAGTAGAAGAATGGAATGGTAAAATTTGAGATTTGAATTATAAAAAATTAGTGAAGATCTAGACATAAAATTGAAAAAATGCAACAACTACCCTATCCACAACCACTAAACAAAGATTGCTAAAGGTGGAGAGATAATGTGATTATTTTAAGCATGGAAAAAAGAATGTGAGATTACCATTGACAAGAAAATTGATTTTGAGAGGCTGGACAGGCAAGACATAGTAAGAGTGTAGAATCAAAATAAGTTGTAGCAAGAGAGAAAGCAAAATTTAAAATGAAAGTAAGAGGAAAGAAGAAGGTAAAATGGAGTAAGAGAAATGGACAAAATATGTGAATTGAAATAAGCTATAATATAAAATCTAGTGACTTAATAAGCACAAACTTGAAGGACAAGAAATGAATGTTAAAAAGCCATGCAGGAAAGAAAATATTATAAATCATGGAGAAGACCATGGTGGATTTTGTCTTCATAACATCTAGTATTTACCATGTTTTTTCTTTCTCTGTCTGCCTCTGGTGATGACAGATGGTGACCCCATCTGACCTTAGGCAGCCAGTTTGAGACTACCAGGGATCTACTGTCTGTGGCTGACTCCTTCAGTTGTTAATCTAGTCACTCTGCACTCAGCAGTCAGGCTTAATCTCCACAGGGCAGGGCAAAATCCCTCCTTCGGGTAGGGCAATTGTTTTCCCTCGGGCTGCTGCTGCTGGGAGGGGAGTGGCCTGCCTAAGCAAGATGGGTGCTGCAGTATGGGGGATGTCTCAGCCCTGGGATCCTGGTGGCTGTTCTCTCAGTTCTCTCCCCAAGCCTCTGTCCCCAGTCTCTCTTCAGGTGTCTCTGGTCCACTCTGTCTACCTTTATGCCAGAGGCCTGGGTAAGTGGCTGCAACTAAAAATGTATTCATTGACCCTTTAAACAACTCTCTGTGTCTCCAGCTGTCCCTCTTTGGCAGAGAGCAACCCCGCTGCTTTTCGCAGCTTGATGTTATCTGTGTACTTTTCAGGCTCTGTTGCTCTAGGTTGGGGATCCCAGCTTAGGGCTTAGACTGCACTCTTCTCAGGGGGACCCAACTGGCCATGTAAATATCCCTCCAGCACTTCAGCTACCACGTGTGGGAGCCCAGCCAGCCCTCCCATGTCTCCACCCCACTCCTTACCAGTCATGTCGTCCTGAAGCAGATTCTTCTGTCTGTCCATGGTTATAAGGCTTCTCTCACTCCTGTTCAGTTGTTTGTTCCGAGTGACTTGCAGATTGGTCCTGGAGGGAGGTTAGTGTAATTTCCACTCACTCCTCTGCCATATTCTCTGACTCTAGGTTTCTGTCCTTTTTTAAAACAGATACATTTGTATATAGAGAGAGCTAAAGATACATGCCAAAAACTTTCTCTTCACCCTGTTCCCCAGAAGTTGTCACTTGCTGAAGTCAGTGTATGTCTTTATTGTGCCTGCTTTATTTCTTTTACTACAGTGGAAATACTAATAATAAATCTATAATATTCAATTCAGCATTAGGTAAAATTAATGGAAAAATGCATGTCACAGTGGTATTTGGGAGAAACCTTGGCTTGAACAAATTGGCTGAAATAAGTACTTTTAGAAGCCAAAGCATTGTCCTGACCATTGCTTGCCTCAGGAAGAGACAGAAATGCTTAGAAAATATTAATATTTTACCAACCACTGAAGTACAATGAATAAATATGTAAGAAACTGGCTAATCAAGGCAATGATATTATTTAAATCTAAATCAATATAAGTTTTGCTTACTATTTCCATTAAAGTAAAAACCTTTCTTTAGTGTTTACTGAAAAGAAAGAAGATTCTCAAGTTATTCAACAAAGAATAACTCTTTGGGTTGCTCATCAAAGAATGTGACCTTTAGCCCTAAAGCATATGAAAACTCCAAATATTTTCATAGAAATTCTTACTTCTCATCCAAATGATAATTTTGTGATATTTAAGTTTGGCCATCTGAGCTATAATGCCTTCACATATTTTACTGTAATTATTACCCCAACGGTCTCTATATAAGGGTAATTTCTCTTGTTCATCAGAAAGCTTCAGTCTCATTGGGCTTAGATTTTCTTGGTGAACAGAAAATTTTGTTTTAATTTTAATTTATATTCTTTTAAATATATAATCTTTATTATACTTTTTGCATTACCATTTTGTCCCCTTATACCAATATCTCCCTGGCCATCAATACCCTATTCTCCCTTTCTATGGGTCCTTTTGATTTTTTGCTCAATCCCTCCACCCCATAACTTCCCCCTTGCTCCCAACTAGCTGTCATCTGTTCTCCATCTATAAGTCTGTCTTTGTTTTGCTTGTTAGTTCAGTTTGTTCATTAGATTCCACATATGAGTGAAATCATATGGTATTTGTCTTCTCTGACTGGCTTATTTCACTTGGCATAATGTTCTCCGGGTCCATCCACACTGTTGCAAAGGATAAAATTTTCTTCTTTTTTTACAGCCTAGTAATATCCCATTGTGTAAATGTCCCAGGGTTTTTTTTAAGGTTTTATTTATTTTATTTTTTCAGTAGGGGAAGGGAGAGAAAGGGAGAGAAACATCAATGTGTGGTCCCCTCCCATGCACCTGCCACCCAGGATCCTGGCCTGCAACCCAGACATGTGCCCCAGAATGGGAATCAAACTGGTGACCCTTCGATTCTCTGGCCAGCACTCAACCACTAAGCCACACCAACTAGGGCCCATAGTTGTTTTATCTACTCATCTATTGATGGACACTTGGGCTGCTTCCCTATCTTGGTGATTGTAAATAATGCTGCAGTGAACACAGGGGTGCTTTATGTACTTTCAAATTATTGTTTTGGGTTTCTTCAGATATATTCCCAGAAGTGGTATTGCTGGATTGAAAGGGAGATCCATTTTTAATTTTTTGAGATATCTCTATACTGCTTTCTACAGTGGCTGCACCAGTCTACATTCTCAGCAACAGCATAAAAGGATTCCCCTTTCTCCACATCCTCACCAGCACTTGTTTTTTGATTAATTGTTGATAGCCATTCTGACAGGTGTGAGATGGTATCTCACTGTGGTTTTTATTTGAATTTCTCTGTTGATTAGTGATGATGAGCATTTTTTCTTATGTTTATTGTCCATCTGTATGTCCTCTTTGGAGAACTGTCTATTCAGGTCTTTTGCCCATTTTTAAATTGGATTGTTTGTTTTTTTGGTGTTGCATTTTGCAAGTTCTTCATAAATTTTGGATATTAACACCTCATCAGATGTATCAACAAATATGTTCTCCCATTCTGTAGGTTGTCTTGTTTTGTTGATGACTTCCTTCTCTGTGCAAAAACTTTTTAGTTTGGTGAAGTTCCATTTGTTTATTTTTACTTTTGTTTCCCTTACCTGGGGAGACATAGCTGGTAAAAAATTGCTATGAGCAGTGTTCAGAATTTTGCTGCTTATGTTTCCTTCTAGGATTTTTATGGTTTGGGGTCTAACATTTAAGTATTTGATCATTTTGAATTTAGTCTTGTGTATGGTGTAAACAGGTTGTCTAGTTTCATTTTTCTGCACCTATCTGTCCAATTCTTCCCACATCATTTATTGAATAAACTATCTTTAGCCCACTGTATGTGTTTACTTCCTCTTTTGAATATTAATTAATTTTAAAGGTGTGGGTTTATTTCTGGCTCTCTATTCTGTTCCATTGATCCATATGTCTGTTTTTATGCCAGTACCTGTCTGTTTTCACTACTACGGCCTTGTAGTATTGTTTGATATTAGGTAGTGTGATTCCTCTAACTTTGTTTTTCTTTTATAAGGATTGCTGTTGCTCTGTGGTGCCTTTTGTGGTTCCATATAAATTTTTGAAATATTTGTTCTAGTTCTGTGAAATACGTCATTGGAATCTTGATAGGAATTGTGTTGAATCTATAGATTGCTTTAGGAAGTATGGACATTTGAATGATGTTAATTCATCCTATCCATGAACATGATACATGCTACCACTTATTTGTATCTTCTTCAATGTCTTTCTTTGGTGTCTTATAATTTTTCAAGTATAGGTCTTTCACATCCTTGGTTAGGTTTGTTTCTGGGTAATTTATTCTTTTTGAAGCAATTGTGAATGGGATTGTTTTCTTAATTTCTCTTTATGTTAGTTTGTTATTGGCATATAAAAATGCAACTGATTTCTGAATATTAAGTTTGTATCCTGCTCCTTTGCTGAATTCATTTATCAGTTCTAATAGTTTCTTGGTGGAATCTTTGATGTTCTCTATGTATAGTATCATGTCATCTGCAAATAAGACAGTTTTACTTCTTCCTTTCCAATTTGGATGTCGTTAATGTCTTCTTCTTGTCTGATTGCTGTGACTAAGACTTCCAATACTATGTTGAATAAAATAGGGGAACATGGATATCCCTGTTTTTTTCTCAGTCTTAAGGGGAATGCTTGTAGTTTTTGCCCACTGAGTATGATGCTGGCAGTGGGTTTGTCATATATGGCTTTTACTATGTTTAGGTATGTTTCCTCTATTTCCACTTTGCTGAGAGTTTTATCATAAAAGGGTGTTGGATTTTATCAAAAGCCTTTTCTGTATTTATTGATGTAATCATGTGGTTTTTATCCTTCATTTTGTTTATGTGGTGAATCATGTTTATTGATTTGTGAATATTGTACCATCCTTGCATTCCTGGAATAAATCCCACTTTATCATGGTGTATGATCTTTTTGATGTATTGCTGTATTCAGTTGTTAATATTTTGTTGTGGATTTTAGCATCTATGTTCATCAGTGTTTTGGCCTATATTTTTCTTTCTTTGTAGTGTCTTTAACTGGTTTTGCAATTAGGATAATGCTGGCTTCATAAAATGAGTTTGGGAGCTTTCTGTCCTGTTGAGTTTTATGAAATAGTTTGAGAAGAAGAGGTGTTAGTTTTTGGAATGTTTGGTAAAATTCACTTGTGAAATCATGTGGTCCAGTGTTTTTGCTTATTGGGAGTTTTTAAATTAGTGCTTCACTTTCATTTATCATCATCTGTCTATTCAGATTCTCTGATTCTCCTTGATTTATTTTTGGAAGATTGCATATTTCTAGGAATGTATTCATTTTAGTCCAGGTTGTCTAGTGTGTTGGGATATAATTGTTCATAATATTTTTCTTACAATCCTTTGTATTTCTTTGGTATCAGTTTTTATTTCTCCTCTTTCATTTATGATTTATTTAGGTCCTTTCTCTTTTTTTCTTGATGAGTCTGGTTAAAATTTTGACAATCTTTTTTTATCTTTTCAAAGAACCAGCTCTTGGATTCACTGATCTTTTGTATCATTTTTTTAGGTTCTATTTTATTTATTTCTGCTCTGATCTTAATTACTTCTTTACTTTGACTCACTTTGGGCTTTGTTTGTTGTTCCTTTTCAAGTTTCTTTAAGTGTGAAGTTAGATTGTTTATTTGAGCTTGTTTTTGTTTTTTTGTTGTTTTTTTTTGAGATAGGTCTGTAATGCTGTGAATTTCCCTTTAGGATTGCTTTCCCAGTGTCTCACAGATTTTGGATTGTTGTGTCCTCATTTTCATTTGTTTCAAGGTCTCTTTTGATTTCTTCCTTGATCTCACTATTGACCCATTCATTGTTTAAAACATGTTATTTAGCTTCCATGTCTTTGTGTGGTTTCAGTATTCCCCTTGTGATTGATATCTAGTTTGTGATTAGAGAAGATGCTTGTAATGATTCAATCTTCTTAAATTTATTGAGACTTGTATTGTGTCCTAGCATGTGGCCTATCCTAGAAAATGTTCCATGTGCACTTGAAAAATATATATATTCTGCTGCCTTGGGGTAAAATCCTCTGAAGATATGAATTAAATCCATTTGATCTAATGGGTCATTTAAGGCCACTTCTCTTAGTTTATATTCTTCCCGGAAGACCCATCCATTTAAGTCAATGGGGGTTTAAAGTCTTCAGCTATGACTGTATTTCTGTCAATCTCTCCTTTTAATACCATCAAGATTTGTTTTACATATTTAGGTGCTCCTATGTTGGGTGTGTAAATGTTTACTAGGGTTTTATCCTCTTATAGAGTTGTTCCTTTTATCATTATGTAGTGTCCTTCTTTGTCTCTTACCATAGCCTTGATTCTAAAGTCTATTTTGTCTTATGTAAGTACTGTGTCCCCAGCTTTTTTTTGTCTCTTCCATTTGCATGACATATCTTTTTCATCCCTTTGCTTTCAGTCTGTGTGAATCTTTCCATCTGAGATGGGTCTCTTGGAGGCAGCATGCAATATATAAGGATCTCATTTTCTTATCTATTTAGCTACCCTTTTTCTTTTAGTTGGAGCATTTAAACCATTTACATATAAGGTGATTATTGATAGATATTTATGTAGTGCCATTTTATTGTTAGACTGTTTTTCTCTGTTTTTTTCCTCCTCCTCCTGGCTTGTAATATTATACATATTACAACATATAATACATACTAATTATATAATATAATTAATATATGATATACAATTAATATATTTATTATATATATAGTCTGTTCTGAAGTTTGCCAATGATGTAAAATGAAAAATAGAGACATTTATTGAACAAGACACAAGAAACATTGTATATAGAACAATGATGCCTCAGTCTGCTTCAGAGTGAGCTTGGGACCTCACACAGTTCTCTCAATTGCCACCAGCTGTACCGTCATATTTTCCTGAATCTCATTGATGGTCTGAGATCTCTTCCCTCAATGGTGATTTTAGTTTCGGGACATGCCAGAAGTTGTAGGGTGCCAAATCTGGGCTGTAGGGGGACTGATTCACCTGGGTAATTTGATGTTTCACCAAAAACCTCTGCATGAAATGTGATGCATGAGTGGGCACATTGTCATGATGAACCTGCCTATCACCATTTGCCCATAGCTGTGGCCTTCTGAATCATCTGAATAATTTCTGTGTAGGAATGTCCAAGCTTAATGCAAAATTTGATGCAAATTAATTGCTCTACTGGCTCAGTCATTTTCCCTCACAGAACACATATTCCCTCAATAGCATCTACCACCCCCACTGATTAGTACAGTGACATTGTCACTGTTTATACACATTCCAGTCCATTCTCCTTGACTGCCAGGTTACATTGATATTGGGAAAACAATGGCTAGACTTCTTCCACACACACCTCATGTGTATGTAATTTTGTAATTTCTTTATCTGTTCCTTCATCTATAGACACTTAGGTAGGTTGGTTGTTTCTATATCTTGGCTATTATAAATAATCCTACAATAAACATGGGGTGCATATGTATTTTGAGATTACTGTTTTTGTTTTCTTCAGATGAATACCCAGAGGTAGAATTGCTGGATAATAGTTCTAGTTTTAATTTTTAAGGAACATCCATACTTTTTTTGCTAGTGTTTCCTCAAATTTACATTCCCACCAACAGTGCACAAAAGTTCCCTTTTTTTCATGTCCTTGCCAACATTTATTATTTCTTATCTGTTTGATAATAGCCACTCTGACATGTTTGATGTGCTGTCTCATTGTGGTTTAGATAAGCATTTCCCTGATGATTAGTGGTGTTGTGCATCTTTTTTACGTACTTGTTGTTTTCATTGGGACAAATGTCTGATCCTGTATTTATTCTTAAGTGAGATTTTTTTTCCCCTATTGAGTTGTATGAGTTCTTTGTATATTTTGGATATTATTCCTTTATCAGATATGTGATTTGAAAACATTCTCTCCTATTTAGCGTGTTGTCTTTTCATTTTTTTTTGTTACAGTTTTCCTTGCCATGCAGAATCTTTTGTGTCTGGCGTAGACCCACTTGTTTCTTTTTGCTTCTGTTGCTTCTGCGTTTGGTGTCAGAATAAAAATATTTTAATTCGGTTGTACAAGTTTACAGAGAGAAAAGTATAAAAGGTAAACACCACATTAAACAGCCTTTTAAAAAGACCTATGTCAAGGAGCTTACTGCCTATGCTTTCTTCTTGGACTTTTAGGTAGCTTACTTTTAACTACATGATACTGCCTGCAAGTTTTTAATGAAAAATAACAGTATCAGTGATGATAATAATAATAGTTAACATTTATGGAATGTTCAAAGCTTTCCAATCAATATCTCTTTCAATCCTGGCAATAATATTTTTATGTCCCAAGAACTTCAACTGTTTCGGTTTTATATAGTAGTCATATTTTTGCTAATGTATGTAATGATCTCATGTCTCCCCAAATACATTATACTTACTTTAAGCTCTTATTCTTTCACTTCCAGTAATTCTCTGTAGGTTTTAGTTGTTCTGTTATTTGAGTCAGATGACCCTTCCTAATGGTGTAAGTTTTCCTCAAACATTTGGTAATGATTGTCTGTTCTTATTGTTGGTGAGGTCTATTTCCTTGGCCAGATGAGAATCCCTGTTCACTTGTCTGTCAATGCATATTATCCTTCTGGTGATAAAAGAGGAGCACAATGGATTGTGTGGGCCAGAAGACTGGTGTTAATTTCGTACTTATGCCCTAACAAAACACCCCAAACCAGGTGGCTTTACACAATAGAGATTTACTCTCTCACAGTTGTGGAAGCTAAAGGCTCAAAATCAAGGTGTTGGCAAGACCACACAATCTATGAAGTTTCTAATGGAGGATCCTTTCCTGTTTCTTTCAGCTTCTGACAGCCCCAGGGATTGTTTGGCTTCTGGAAACAAAGCTGCAACCTCTGCTTCTGGTGTCCCATGGTCATCTTTTTCTGTGTCTCTTTGTCTTCACATGATGTCTTCTTCTCTATGTGTCTCTCTTCTTCTTATAAGGACACCAGTGATGTTGGATTAAAGACCCAGTATACTTCATCTCAACTAATTATATCAGCAATGACTCATTTTCAAATAAGGCCATATAGTCTGGTTCTAGGGGTTAGGACTCCAACATATCTTCTTGGGTGCTATAATTTAACGTATTACAATAATAGCTTGCCCACTGAATAAAAGCGGGCTTCCTATCCTTACCTTGTAGATCGTCCTGCTTCTTTAGTCCCAGAAGCTACTCTGGAAGTCTTCAATTCCAGAACTCCCATTTTAGAGACCCGTACATGACAGTTCATCTTGGTGCCAGGTGCTGGAGCCAGGATGCCCTTTCTTTTTGTCCCCAGCTGTCACTCTGCAAGTCCTGCTGGACTCTGCTCCTCAGGCCCCTGCACTAAAGGCAGGGAACTTTCCCAAAGCCTTTTAGCTTTGTTTATAAATGAAGCCTGCAGGCAGCTGTTCAAATCTCTGGGTAAAAGAATCACTGGCCAGATCTCACGACCAGCCCGCTAATGACTCATCTAATGATTTCTCCAGGACTGATTTGGTTTGATTCATCTGGTGTATGAAACTCATCAGGGTTTTTCTGAGGAACGTTTGTTAACAGCTTTTATGTGGGTCTTCGGTTGCAGTTTCTCCTACTCGTTTCCCCATTGATCTGATCTTTTCTGCTCCTCCCCCTCCTCTAAAATAGTTTTTGTGGACTAATGGTCTCTCAAGCTTTTTGGTCCACCAATGCTATGTTTTCATGTTTTTTAGTCTGTTATGGATCCTTCTTTTGCCATAGCTTTTCTTTAATTTCAGTAACATTTGGGTGGGAAGGGGATAGATACATGGGTTTCTCTGCCATAATTATATGGTATAAGGTGTTGCTCTAAACCAGAGGTCATCAAGCTTTTTCTGAAGAGGTCAGATAGTAAATATTACCGCTTTTGTGGACTATAAGGTCTCATTGCAGCTATTTGACACTGCCGCTTTAGTGCAAAAGCAGGCATAGAAACTACGTGAACGGAGGGAAGTGGCTATGTTTCAGTAAACTTGACTTACAAAAATAAGCAGTGGGCCAGGTTTTGCATATCACCAGGTTTTACACCAGAGGTTCTCAAACGTATCATGGGTTGGAATCTTGGAAAAAGCTTGATAAAACACATTTCTCTCCCCACCTCTAGTTTCTTACTTAATACATTTGAGTGAGGTGGTGATTCCAGAATTTTAATTTTTAATAAACTCCCAGGTGATGCTGGTATTACTGGTCTGTGGATCATACTTCGAGAGCCACTCATCTAAGTAATTTTGTTTCCTAAGCACTACTGTTTCAACCATTTATTGATGATACAGCCATGTTCTTTATTTATTTGTTCATCCATCCATCCATCCTTCCATCCATCTATCCATACATCCAACACACATTTATTGAATTTCTGCTCTGTGTCAGGCTCTGTTCTTGGTCATGAGACTATTGTCACAAATAAGACAAATTGTCTGTTCTCCTGAGTGGGGGAACCAGACAACCAGACAAACATAGGTATACCTGTCAAAGTTGTAGAATTGGATGGAAATAAGAGCTACATAAATAAAGCCAAGAAAAAGGTGAGAGTGGACAGGAAGTGAACAGTTTCAGACAGGATAATCAGGGAAGGTCACTCTGAAGAAATCACATCTCGGCATAGACGTATTGATGTGAAAGGACTAATTGAGGAAAAAGTAGCAGACAAAATAGTGAGTATGAAGGCCCTAAGGTGAGAACAATCTTATGTTTGAGGTAAAGCAAGGAGAGCATTTGTTTGAGCAGATTTTCAATTCAGAAAAGTAGGCAGGGTGTAGATGTTTTAGAGATTTGTAGCCCATGATAAAGAGTTTGCATTTAACTTGAAGTTTTATGGGAAGACATTGGAGGTTTTTGTGCAGAGGAGTGACATTACAGCATTTACATTTTTGAAGCGTCACATTTATTTCTAGGTAGAAAATACTGGGTGAGTGGTAACATCAGGGGTTGGGATGAGAGTAGGAGCAGAAAGACCAGTTGGAGGGTTTAAAAAATTTTAGGAATGCCCTGGCTGGCATAGCTCAGTGGATTGAGCGCGGGCTGTGAACCAAAGTGTCGCAGGTTCGATTTTGAGCCAGGGTACATACCTGGGTTGCAGGCTATAACTTCCAGCAACTGCACATTGATGTTTCTCGCTCTCTCTCTCTCTCTCCCTCCCTTCCCTCTCTAAAAATAAAAATGAATAAAATCTTTAAAAAAAATAAAATAAAAAATTTTAGGAGAAGGACTATAGTGTCTAGGACCAAGACAATTTTAGTGATGAGTGACAGTTGGATGCAGAATATATTCTGATGGTTGAACCTATAGAATTTGTAGGTAAATTGGATGTGTTGTGTGAAGTAAAGAGCAGTATCAAAGATAACTTCTGGGTGTCTGTCTTGAGCTGGGTGGAGATGGGAAGGAAATTAAGATTTTACCTTTAGAATTTTATGTTTGAGATGCTTTTTGCACATTCAAGTGAAATTGTCAAGAAGGCAGTTAGATGTAAAAAGCTGCCAATCAGGTGAACAGTCAAGGCTAGGCTAGAGATAAATGATAAATTTGGGATTCATCAAACACTTTTGATGTTTTATATTTAAGGCCATAAATCTCAAGGAAATCACCTATATTGTGGGTGTAGGTAGAGAAAAGAAGGGGACCAAGGAGTTAAGCTTACCAATTTTGAGATGATAGAAAAGGAAAAAGAGCCAGTGAAAGAAACAGAGAAAGCATGAAGGGGAGTATGGTTTTTCAGAAGCCAAGTAAAGAAAATGTTTCAAGAAAGAAGCAATCCCTGGCCAGGCAGCTTAGTTGGTTAGACTATCATCCCAATATGCCAAGGTTGCGGGTTCGATCCTTGGTCAGGGCACATACAAGAATCAACCAATGAATGCATAAATAAGTAGAATGACAAAATCAATGTTTTTGTCTCTATCTCTCTCTTTTTCTCTCTCTGTCCCTCTCTCTCCTTTCTTGTCTCTAAAATCAATAAATAAAAATTTTAAAAAGGGGGAGTCATCAAAAGTTACTGGGTAAGCAAGTAAAATGAGGACTGAAACTTGATCACTTGATGATCTTGATAAGAGGGAATTTAGTGGGACAGTGAGGGGTAAAGCTGTTCAGACTAGAAGAGAAAAAATAGAAGAAGAGGACATAGAGATATGAATGGAGTCAACTCTCTCTAGGGATTTTTGCTCGTGGTAGTGCTTGTCTAAATTACATGTACCCATTCTACGAACAACTAGAACAGCAAGACTAATTTTAAAAACTCTTCCTGAACATGTTGGATAGCTAACAAAATGGGGAAGAATAATAAGTTTTGGAAGTGAAAGAAACCCAGATTAGTAAACCCAGCACTGAGGTCTACTTTTCCATTAGGAGAAAAGGTAGCTGAGAGGTCGGGAATCTGAAGAACACTTTTAACAATCTCAAGAGACTAAAAGAACAAAATATGTAAACCAGAGTATGCCCACAGGGAGAGCCAAGTAGTCACACTCCACCAGATTTAGAGCTGGAATCCTCAAAACTACCTCTTAGGAATAAGTGTGAGCCAGAAGTAGTTTAAGTCTGACAGAAACTGAAGCCAGCTTCAGATAAACTCAATCCTTAATAGTAAATTAAGGAAAGCATATTGCTAGTGCCCCTAACTACCTTCCAGAAGAAAACACAAATTCTCTCTAGAGTAAGATAACATCATTCTAGGCTTTAAATTATTTCTACAATGTCTTAATGTGCAGTGTGGGACATCCAGGTGGGAAAACCCTGACCCTGGAAGCAGGCTGACAGGAGCATCAGGTAACAGACTGTTCTTTAAGAGTCTTACTTTGCTTAAGGAGATTCAGGACAGATTAGGCAGTTTGACAGACAATTGGAAGCTATGAGAACAAACCAAATGGAAATTCTAAAACTGAATTTACCTGATCACTGAAATGAAAAACTCAATAGATGGAGATAATAACTGATTAAACACTGTCGAAAAGAGAATTAGTGACCTAGGGGACAGGTATGGTGATTACCAGAATGGAGCATAGACAAGAATAAGGAATGAAAAACACACAGAGAAGCTGTAAGATGGAAATAACGTGGAAACATCTTGCGTGAGTAATCCGAGCCCTGGGAGAAGCAGAGGAGAGATCGGGGACATAAACGAGATTTGAAAAGATAATATGAGAATTTTTCAAGTCTGTTGATAAATAACAAACCAAAGATTCAAGAAGCACTACAAACCCCAACTAAGACAACTAAAAGGAACCCAGTTTGCCTAATACAGCGAAAGTACTGAAAATTAAGACAAAAAGTAAAAAATTATAAAGTAGCCACGATAACCTCAAGAAACAGCAGAATGAGACTTCTCTCATCAGAAACATTGGGACTTTTTACCACATTCTGAAAGAAAGTAATTATCATCTAGATTTCAAAACATCTAAAACTGTATCTTTCCATAATGAAGATGAAACAGGTATTTTCAGACCAAAAACTTGTGAAAAAATTTTTCCACCAGGCACACATTGTGCACTGAAAGGAACTCTAAATTTTTTTCAGATAGTAGGAAAATGAAACCAGATGAAAGTTAGGAGATTCAGGAAAGAATAAAGAGCAATAAAAAATGTAAATGTATAGAAATCTAAAAGACTATACAAAAGTAGTTCTAATTCCTATTGGGTCTAAATACACATAGAATTAAAATGTACAGCAATAATGTCAAGAGGGAGTTACGTTGAGTTAAAATGGTCTGTTTCTCACATTGTACGCAAAGAGGTAAAAGTGCTGATTAAAATTAGACTTGTCTAAATTGATGATGATGTAACCTGTAGGCAGGGATATCCAACCTTTTGGCATGTCTGGGCCACACTGGAAGAAGAGGAATTGTCTTTGGCCACACATTAAATACATCGTGACACATAATCACAAAGAAAAATTTCATAATGTATTAAGTAAATGTATGAGGTTGTGTTGGGCCGCATTCACAGCCATCCTGGGCTGGATGTGGCCCTCGGGCTGCAAGTTGGACGCCCTTGCCTAGAGTAACTTCTAAAAGTAGTGAAAATGTATAACTGTTTTGAGAGGGGAACTGGGGTAATAAATAATCTCAAAAAAATTGAAAGAGACAATATAATAAAGGATGAACAAGGAATTGGTGAGAAAATAGGAAGCAAACAGTAAGATGGTAGAAGGAAGGTCAAATATTTAATTACATTTACTATATATGACCCTAATGCTGACAGTATAAACAAAGATTTCCAAGCAGAACTAAAAAACCAACTTGACTATGTGTTGCTCTAAAAAGGCACACCTAAAACACAGGAAAACAGAAAGGTTGAAAGTAATAGGATGGGAAAATATATACCATGCTAATACTAACCAAAAGAAAGCTGAATAGATAAATTAGTATCAAAGTAGGCAAATAGTTTGAGAAATTTTGTTTTAATGGTTTGTAGAGAAATGGGTCAGGTACTGGAGGAGGAAATTAGTTCAAATTAACTTCATTTATTTATTCATTTTTTAAATTCTCATCTGAGGATATGTTTATTGATTATTGATTTTAGAGGGGGACAGAGAAAAAGAGAGAGGGAGAGAGAGAGAGACCTCCACGTGAGAGAGACACATCAATTGGTTGCTATATGCCTGGACTGGGGACTAAACTTGCAACCTAGGTACGTGCCCTGACTAGGAATTGAACCCATGACATTTCATTTATGGGATGACACTCCAACCGACTGAGCCACATTGGCCAGGGTCAAACTATTTTATTTGTTAATATTGTGTACCAATGGGAATATTGCAGCATAGAGGGGTAAATTGGTGACAGGAAAGATATATAAATTTAAGAGCAAAATTCTTTGAATAGAAAAGGGATGGAATTCAGAGTTAAAACAGAAGAGTTCATCTTAGTAATGGGGACGATACTCTTTTTTTTGTTGTTGTTATAATAAGCAGAAGATAAGAGTACCAGATTCTTGTACTTTGGTAGATAGATTTGTTAGTGAGAAGATGAGATGGTTCTCTTCTGATTGTATCTATTTGCTAAGGAAAATCTACCAGTTGAGTATAGGAGAGGCTATTATTGGTTTGAACAGAGGAAAGGTGTAATGTAGCAGTTTTAATGAGATAAAAACACATTTACTGTGGAAATATGCAAAGAATAGGAAGTGTCAAGAGTTCATTTAACCTTTGCGATCATTAATTTAAAGGAAGGCTAGTTAGTGTAGCAGTCGTATGTTTTTTTTTCCAGCCAAGTTCCTCCTCTCCAGTGAAGATGTAGAGTAGGTGGAGTTGAATCTATGCTCAGGTGAAGTAAGCATAGTTTCTCTGTATAAATGTGGCACTTCCCAAACCAAAGGAGCATTTCGCCCTTCCTTTTATCCTCTTGTATACCAATTGGTAGTGAGTTGGTCAGTGGTTGTAGTGCTGGTTGTGCTGAAAAGCACCTCGCAGCAACCCTGTCCAACCCCACAGCTGGTTGTACTCTGAAATTAGAATGAGGACTCTAGCTCTTCTGGTTCTCAGCTGTGGGCCTAGTTGCCATATTTGAGAAAATAGGAAAGAACCCTTTGAACTTTGCAGCATCCATACATCTGTGTGCAAAGATAGAACACATAGATGAACTTAGATTCTACCCTGCCTGGTGCGATTCTAGCTGTGGGGCCTGGGAAGATAAGTCATTCACCTGACCTGCGGGTTAGATCAGTATCCTCCTTTATGTTATCAATATCTCACTTGTTAGCAAATTTAAGTAGGTTTCTGTGCCTTGCAAATAAGCAATCCCTGACAAAAAGGTGTTTCCTCATCTGTATAAATGAGGAGGGGTTTTCAAATTCTGCACCATGGAGCCCAAGTTGTTACATGGGCTTATGAGCAGGATGGAAGAAGTAACAGAAAAGCACAGCTCCTGGTCCTGTTAGCCCTTTCACCTCTGACCCCTATTACATGTGGGGCTTTTGTTAGGGATTGCTCTCAAAAACGGTTCTATTTTAAAAATGAACATAAAACCTACTCTTCCAACTCTTAATACTGTATAATTCCACAGTGTAGATTCATTTATACTTATTTTTGATATTAGTACAACTTCAAGTTTAAGACAAGGTTAGGTCTGAAATCATTTCCCAGGTAATATGTCGGGGCACGTGTCAATCATTATGACTTGGTCATCATAACCCCCAGGTGCTCTTCCTGGTTCTCTGAGTCAGAAGATGTCAAGTCACTCACTGCCTGGTCCAGCTGAGCTGCAGAAGTGGGTACTGGTTATAAGATCATCAGCTTCCTTTCTGTTACAATTTTGGCACCTATGTTTCTTTCCCTTCTCTCTCTTCAATATTTTTTAGAAATACAGCCATTTTGCTGAGGAAGCCTCATTTCAGTGGGGTCTTGCCAGTGGGACAAAGGATTAGCAAGCTCATGTGATCGCATCAGTTCACGTTTTATAGCTGCATGAGCTGGCAGCTTGTTCTTGGCACAGTTCCAATGGGCATCCATGAACAAATCTGGGAATGGCACATACTCACCAGCAATAAATGTGAGGCCTGACCAGATGAAAACGTAGAATTAGCTGAGAAGAAAGTACTGACCTTCAGCCTCAGGGCATGTGTAATGGTCACAAGTCAGTGATTTATTAACTTATTCAATTATAGGATTATTTTCAGTAAATAAGAGATCAAATAATTTATTACTTCTTCAAAGGGCCTCTTTATGACATCTGGAAAAATTGGCACGAAGAAAGAGGACTTCCAATTAACTAACTAAAACTTAACATTAAATCCAAAGTAGGAGTCTAACACTTTGACTTTGAAGACTGGTTTTAGAAAAAGTAGCTACTATGTCTTATTCATTTTTTTTGAAGAAAATTCCAGACTTAATATTATCAATGAAAATTACATGTTTTTGTTACTTTTAGTTTTAATTTTACATATCCCATGCTCAACAGCCCACATTTCTTACAGGCTTTCTCAGACATGTGGTCTACCGTCTGAAAATTGGAGCAGAGTCATAAATTTCTTTTTTGTCTTAAACATCATTAAATGTAACTAACTCATTATTAAAGTAGTAAGAGGACATCATTTTAACAGTTTTTATTTTTTATTCTTTTATTTTTTTGGCTCATCTTGTTAAAAGAAAAATCTTGCTTATTCTATTATAGGTTGGACCAATTTTTACCCCCATGTGCCCATGCCCCCCCCATCTGTCCCCACCCTGTTGTGCACGTCCAGGGGGGCATTCACACGTGTTCTTTGACTAATTCCTTCTCCTTTCCACCACTGCCCCCCTTCCCCCTGCCCTCTGACAGCTGTCAGTCTGCTCCATGTTTTCATTATAAGATCCCTATAGAGGAAATGCGTAAAAAAACAAACAAAGAAAAAACCTCCAAGCAACTTCCTCTTGAGCATAAAAGGAGGCCGGCGGGGAAGGAAGGCATTGACTCCTGGCCAGCAGTTTTTCTAGGTGCTGTCTGTCCCCTGTGTTCCAGGGAAACCCTGGATGACCGTCCTCCACAACTGTGTTAATTGTCTAAGAAGTTTTATTTAAAAAATAGTCTAATCATAGGGGTGATACCTTCTTTCTGCTTCCCACTGCCGTAAACTGTATGATTTTCATAGTTAATTTGCGTATGCTGAAATCAAAAAAAAACACACTGCATCCCTTAGCAACCGAGATTATTGCAAATAAACAGCATATACATAGTCTGTTTTTGTCCTGGTTAAAAAATCTGCTACCCCTGTAGAAATCCCTGTTGCACTTAATGGCATTTCTGTAAGTCATGCAAGCTAACAGAATTCTAGAAGTCCCATTCTAAATGCCTTTTTCCCCTTCACTCCTCATAATATATTGGTCATGAATTCATAGACATTCTGTCCTCTGCCATATTATATTAGCTCTACTCTTTTATCCACCCCCTCTGTTATGACCTCCATTTAAGAACTTACTGCCTCTGTCTTGGAATATTGTATTGTCTCCTTCTTTCAGCTTTCCACCTTGGCCCCCCACCATCAAATCCATCTCTGGGACAGTTGACAGATCTTTCTAAAATGCAAATCTGACCACGTTAAGCTCCTGTTTAGAGTTTTATCAGTGGCTTCCCCACTCCCTGAAACAGGGTCTTAACTTAGTTTTGTGTCAGTCAATGACTTTATTGATCTATCTGGCTTGTGTCTTCACCAATCTGCTATTTCCTTCACATTTTCTAAGACTTGTGTCCTTCCAACACATTTCATCCCAGCATTTTGTACCTCCATATTGCTCGCCATGCTATGCATCTTTCTACTCTCTCTGAAGGACTCCTACTTATACTTTAACACCCAGTCCAAATAGTTCCCCTTATTTTGGATCAATTTCACACCTTCTTGACTTAGCCCTTTGAAACAGAACTGCCCATTTTGTCCTTTAGTGATCCCAGCTAGTCTAGAATCCATTGCCGCATTAAAATTCTCTTCCCTTTGAGACTATGAGCAGGGACTAGGTCATTTTTATCTTGATATATATATCCTCCAACACTGGGCCTGGTATATATATATATATATATATATATATATATATATATATATATGGGAGGTGCTCTATAAGTGTTTATTGAGTGAACAAAGGAAATCCAAGCTTATACCAAAATATATTTGTTCTTTTTAAGACTTCTGCTTATAAAAATACTACATGATCATTGATAACTTTCAGAAAAGATGCAGAGTGGATAGTCTAGTTTTCAACAGCCTACGAATACAAAATGAATCTTGATGTCTTATGCTTTACTTCCAAGGCCTTTGTTAAGTCTACTTTCTCTTATTGCTGGGAATTATCCAAAGGGTTTATTTTGTGTTTCAGAATAGGCCTGTTAGTACAATGGCTAACAGAGACAGGATTCCAATAACCAAGCCAGAACTTGAAAGCTTCATCCAAGTACCACTTCTGGTTGGAACCCTGTTCCGAAGCTGCAGCCTCTATGAGGTCTTGAAAGCAGGAAGGTTAAAACTTGATTTCTTCCTCTCACTACTGGACATGTTGATACTTTGCCATCTTGCAATGCAGGTGAGAGTGCAGGTACTCGACTGCTGCATCTCAGAGCTGGTTGCTTGTATGTGTCACGCTTAGTTACGTGGATCCATAGCTATGTCCCTTGCTGCATCTGGTTTGCACTCCTAAAGCCCTAGATTCTTTTTTCTCTTGTGAATTACTTCTCAAGGGCACTATTGTCTGCTGGTTCTAAGTGTGCTACTCTCAACTCCTTTCTTCAATAGCTGCAGACAAGTCTCTATATATCTGAGCCCCAATAGTGCATAGAATTCAAATTTATACACCAGAAGGCTTCTTAGTCCCAATGTAATAATTGTCCTTTGTAATAGAACAACGAAAAAACTGGACTCCACTCAACACACATACTACTTGTTTTGCCTAATTTGTACCATTAGCTCTGTTGTGTTAGTCACAATAAATGATTTACTCATACAAAAGAGAAGGGCTGTGGTTAGTTTGTTGGGTTAAGAGTCCTGCGAGTAGACGTAGAGGGTGATCATTGGGGAACTGTGTCATGGTCTGCTTTTGCCAGTGTGTTAAGCTAAATTCAAATGAGTGGTGCATAACTCGGATGGAGAAAATTGAATCGACTTTTTTTCCTGAATAGCTTGAGTTTTATTTTGTCTGCCTGTGTATCTGCAATTATTCTGCTGCTTTACTTGTGCTAGACATAATCTGTGTAATTTTGAGTGAGATGTTCCATGAATCACACCCCATTAGGGAAAATGAAAAGAAAATGAAAGTTCTTTAACAACGATCATAAACACTGGATATACTTGTATGGTAGACTCAGATAATACATTTTTTCACGGCTCATGATACCTTTTAATAAGTAGCAAGTACTGGTATTTCAAGGTCATTTCTTATTAATAATGTTATGCAGTCTGACAACTCAGATGTGATTATTTAGCTTTACTGAACATAGAGAATGTGCTGAAGATGATTTTATTTCTTGCTTTGAATCAACTCTGAAAGGAAATACACATATTTCAAACTCATCACTCAGAGAGTAAGAGATACACTAAGACCCTCAGCGGTCATTTTATTAAACAAATACACATTTGAAATGCTTATGATCAAATATATAAAATTTGAACAAAAATGTTGTAAACAGTAACTCTACAACTGGGAAGACATCTCGACTTTATTAACTTTGGTGACGTCTTCCCAACCATGTCTGATCTTCAGTATCTTCTTTCTCAAGCACGGCAGGAACAGTATGGCCTTACACGTCAGGACGACAATCGGAAGGAAAACGGCGATCATAAAAGTTGGAGGTGTATACCATACAAACTGTTTTATATCCACCCATTTATTCCAGGCAAAAATCAATGCATGTATTGTGCCCAGGAGAAGGCAAACAATGCCCAGCTTGCTCTGCAAAAGAAAAAAAAAATTCTCTAGGTAAAGATTGGTTCAATAAGAGTTTATTCCATCCTACTTCATCTGAATCTGTTCATCTGGATTCTGTTGCTTGGAAATTCTTCCATTTATCTGTAATTGTTTTCCTATGACATTTCTCAAAATGTCTACTCATACCTTTCCATTCTTTTTTACATGTCCCCACCTTACCCCCACTTTTGGGTAATGCCTTTGTCTCCAGGCTATTTAAATTAAGAAAATTCACAACCATACTCCTTTTGGACTCAGCTAATCAACAACACTGTCTTCCCATTCTCCACACTGTGTTCATCTCTTTTATGACATTTACTTCGTGACAGTTTGTCTCTTGTGCACTTGACTTAATTCTGCCGATCAAGAGACATCTAAAATCAGGGACTCTGTCTTACTCAGCACAGGATCCCTACGGGATCAACACAGTGATTTGTGCATTTTAGATGTTCAATAAATAGTGCTGGGTTGACTGAAGATCAGTGCAAAAATCAATTCGAATTTGGTGATCTTTACTCATTGTGAAGGTGACTAAAGTGACTGACTTTGGTATATGAATACTGAAGATTTTGGTATGTGACTTCAGTATGCGAATGAGCTTGGCCTATGTTAAAACAAAAACCAAACATTCTGACAAACTGGAAAAATACCAACAGTTATTTTGATGTTTGAACAAAACAGAGATATAAAAATGTGAAGAAAAATTTCAGCCTGTACTGGGATACTGACACCATCCAGATAAAGATGCTTAAAAATCGCTGTTCACCTAAATAATTTAATGGCATCCTGACAATAGCTCTTCTACAGAACTCTGACTCCTATTCACTTACTGGAAATGGTCATTAACCTGCCAGAACAAATCCAACTCATAATTATTCAGCAGTAAGTACTCTTAAGCCTCAATGAATATAATCAGATACTTAAGCTTCTACTTTCAGATATAAATCTCCAACATAAATCGGAGAGTAATCAGTTCCTGGATTGTAAATGAAAAGCGTCTAGGTTATTAAAAAGTACATGTGACTGGCTGAAGGTTAAATTTACCAAATGTGTATGATATCCTTATTATGAGCTAGGTGTTGTGCACACAGGGAAATGCGCTCAGTCATCCGGATGCAGTGCTTGAATTCCTGACTAAATTTGAAAGGTAGGGTGCTCAGCACATGTGTGACGGACAGTGCTCGGGAACAGAGAACTCCATTGGCTATCAGGCTGAACCTACCAAATCAGCAAATACTGCACTTGGAAAATAGGGCACCATCTCTAAGCCATGTTGGAATAATTCAGATGAAGGCATACTTTTCAGCCTCATCAGATGTACTGATAAAGTGCTTGTAGGAATATATGTATGAACATGCAGAAAGGATTGTGGGGAATGCCACATTTTGTGGGAATGTCCAAAGATGTCTACCCATATGGGCTAAAGCTATGTAATTTATGAAATCTTGGTAGTGCTTATGACTTAATTAAATTTAGTCCTTTGATTCTTGTTCAACATGGATCCCCTTATGAATTCTGGCACATAAAGCTTTTTAGGGTGTAATTTACTACTAGAAGATTAACCTTAGCAAATCTGAAATAGTTTGAATGCCAAGAATACCGAGAAACTTCACATGAGCAAGCTACATAAAATGTAACTTTGAAAAAGCATTTAAAATTATGTATCAGAATACCTTTGGTAGATAAAACTCCATATTTCAAGGAGAGATGACTTTTTATGGATGGTACAGAGCTGTGTAACTTAAAAGGCATGAATAAAATTAGGCAATAGGCAAAAGAATGTTTTTATTTTGGAGGAACTAAAAAAATCAAATATTAAATTTCTAAAATATCACATTTATAGTTATTAGATGGATAGCAAATTGTTTAACAAGCTATAGATGTTAGAAATATTTTCCTTAGAGTAAGGTCCTTTATTCATGTAGAAAACACTTCTCTGTACCAGCAATAGGGAAAATGATAGAAGAGCACATTATTCACTGAAACAAGTGTAGGATCTTTGCTATTGGAAAACCATTTGTTATTATTATTTTTTATCCTCACCTGAGGACATTTTTTTCATTGCTGTTTTAGAGAAAGGAAAGGAGAGAGAGAAACATTGAGGTGAGAGAGAAGCATCATTTGGTTGCCTCCTGCACGTGCTGAGACTGGGGATCAACGCCGGACCTGGGATCCTACCTGTTTGGAACAGGGGTCATATGCACCTGTGCCTGGACCAGGAATCAAACCCACAACCTTTCAATTACAGGATGATGCTCCAACCAACTGAGCCACACTGGCCAGGGCCATTTGTTATTTTTATGGGGCAAAGTCAATATACTTGATGGTATTATAAGCACAACAAGATTTACCTCTCTGAGGGAATAGAATCATTTTATATATCACTTACCTGAATGTAGTGAAATTCTCTCCATGTCAAAGAGTCACTCACAGATGGAATAGATGTCACAGCCAGCAGAGCCAGTATTGCAAGGGCTACAATTCCCAGAGACACATAAATTTCCATTCTCCAAACATCATGCTCAATCCAGGCATCTTCTTTATTTTGTTGCACCTACCGAAGGGTGAAAAGAGGAAAGAATGTAAAGAACACTTGGTTTCTGCATACGAACCCCCGTCTACACTCCCTCCAGCTGCTCCGGAGGGCCTGATAACTAGAGGCCTGTACAAAATTATAACTTGTTTTTGCATTCCTGTAAAAGAAATGACATAGGAGCTATCAATCACTTTCCCTGAATGCAACATTGATATAATCTATTTACATAATATTTTTTTAATGATTAGAATTGTAATGTGCATGCACATGTGGTAAAGAAGCAGAAAATAAGAAAAATTAGCATTAAAAAGTAGTCTTGTGAGGGTGGTAGAAAATGGAAATGTTGCCCTTTCCATGAACAAAATATTTGTTTATATTGTTAAAGTTACAGTTCACTATTTTCAGCTTAAAATAAATTGCTCAACGTAAAACTACACAAGCCCCAATGCAATAATAAAACATTTTAAATGTACAGATTACTTGCTCAACACAGGGTTTCAACTGGGACTGGAGGTATTGATATTAACCTGACAAAGAGTTAATCTGTTAGGTGACTTAGACTTTTTGGTTTAGTGATATTGTCAATCTCGCTATCTTACCTGTTGATATGCCCAGTTTAGCAACTTGTATCTGTAGGATCGCCTCATGGGATAGGATAAACTATAAAGTGCATGCAGGACGGCAAAAAAGAAACTGAGAAGCCCAAACTGTTTCCTTGTTAACATCCACCTGTCCAACCAGTGAGGAAATTTCTTATACTTGGTTCCGTTACGAAGCTGTACAACCGCTGCTATCACACCTGGCAAATAAACCAGTGCCAAGAGGGTGATGGAAACCATCGGCAAGACTTTGTTGATGACCAGGATTGGAATTTTATAAAGATACTGCTGATGGGAAGTTACAAAGGGGTGAATTACTTCCCTCAGAAGAGTGTAAAGAAAAGTCAGAGATGATACAATAGCAGCAATTTTAATTGGCAAGCGCCACTCTGGGAAGAGTTCTTGTTTTTGCTGAAGCTTCTGCAAAAGCACAGGTTCTCTCAGCATGCTGGTCTCCCCAGAGTTCTTATTCTACAAAGAAAAGAAAACAAACATCTTAAAATTAAAACAATGGAAATCCCTTAAACTAATTACTTATTGCTCACTGTGCTCATCAGTAAAAAAGGTCATTCAGAGCCTTGCTTTCGGACACTGGCTGGCTGAAGAGACAGCACGGTCTATGTACCACCGATCGCAGGTTCACGCAGCCACACTGGGGTTCTCCACTAATTTCTGTTACTCGTTTTTCAAAACAAATACATGCTTCAGATAAATACATGCTCCCCTAAAGCAAAGGACACTGTGTTTCTATCCTAAAGGCATAAAAGGATTCAAAATAACGCAACTAGGAAACTAAAATTAAAAAATGAACAAAAAAAATCTAGTAATCTTGGGTAAAAATAATAAAACATAAATTTTAACAGCTGTGTGTTTTAAATATTTTTTATTGCTTCCTGGGTAAATCTCAGCAAAGAATGAAGAACTAATTCTTCATTAATTCTAGTACAGAAGATGAGGAATAAGTCATTACTGAAAGAAAAAAATCTGTAATTTCTGTCATGTCATGTCTTTGATTTTATGTTTCTACAATGCCTCATCTGTGTAAATGCTGGCAGACAAATAATCTATCTCCTGAGAAAGTTACAGTTCTTTACCCAGTTCTATTTCTAGTTAGGAACAAAAGGTTACATTGAATATTTTGTCATTTCCTCAATTGACTAATATATCAGCAAACTGTAAAAAAAAATCCTCAAAATGAGAAAGTATATCAGAGTGTTTCATATTGTTACTTGATGAATAAATTCACTTTCTCACCCAATATGTTATTCCTCATTTTTTATAGCTCCATTTATAGAACCATAACATTTTAATGCTCCAAATACTAGTGATTATCTCGCTCATTTCCTCATTTTATGCATGGTAACTTTACTTTACATAGTTCTCCATAATTCTTGATGTTTAAAAATGACCTCTCACCATTTAAATTTTACTTTCAGTAATCAATCACTGTTCCATCCAATGCTTTTTCCAATTAGTCCATTTAGACGGGAGTCGAGCATGATAAAGCACCTGTCATCTCTTCACATCAAAGCAATCTAGGAACTATCAACTGAGGTCAATTTGCTGGTTAAAGGTGAAGAGTTATGCAACAGCAAGCAGGACAGTTAACTTGAAAAATAAATATGATTTTATTTTATTTTTTCAGGCACAGCTAAAATTTTAAAGGAATAGCTTTGGCCCAGGCAGAGGCAGCTCCTAGGTATCTCAGGAGGTGTGCGAACCCCAAGAAACTGGGGGATTTCTCTGGGCCACCAACATGGTTTTATTTTATGCACACATTTTTATAGAATATGTGCTTATGATATCTTAATTATTTTGCTTGTTAAAATAGTTAAGGTAAAATAAATAATTTCTGTTAAAACTGCAGTTGAGATCATTTAGAAAGGTAAAAAGAGTGTGAAACCAAAAATTTCCAACACCTTTTCAGCTACCAATGCAGTCAGAAACATTTCATCTTGAGTAGGGGAAAAGAAGGACCACTGATTCTTATTTTAAATCTAATGTATTTGGTTAAACAGTGAATCATTAATTAACTTGATGATCTCTTGGTAAGCTGCCACGGTACCTATTAAAAAAATGCAGGCTTGCAAAACTTCTGATACATAGGCATTGGTGATTCTTTTGAAACACCCAAAGAATGTTAGAAAAAATTGGAAGTGCTCTGGAGAAGATACAGTCCTACTCTCTCACTTGACATATAGACCAAGACCCAGGATTTTCAGTGACTCATTCAAGGTTATTCAGCTAAGCCCATGGCAGTCAGTCAAGGTATAACTTCTCTCCTTACGACACTGCCCTTCACCCACCACAGTATCAGTGGCATGAATCAGAGTGAAGGTATCAGCAGACTAAGGTGAAAAATCACTTTAACCACACTATGAGCTATAGAATAGCATTTGAGTTATGCTTACAGGTTCTAATTAACTATTATTATGTTTACCAAATAATCATCTTCTTCTAGATTTCTCCTAGGTTTCATTTTCCAAAGTTCTTGGTTTGTGATGTTTTGTCGAATTTCCATTAATTCTATAAAATATGGCTTCAGACACCTATTAAAATAAAAATAAAAATAATTATCTTATTCAAGTCTATGCTCTTTATGATCTTGTTTGATAGGGCAATATGAACAATTTACTCATATAAGGTCTAGAGGGGCAAATAAAGTGCAATACAATACAGTTGGTGACTAATTACACATTTAACTTTACATTACAATCTGTAAGAATTTTAAACCAGGGCCCCTGTGTCCATAGCAACTGCTTTAGTTTGTCCAAGTAGGAGTATAGTGTCTGACATAGGTTTCTATAGGGAATTCAAAGGGTTGGATATTGTCTTTTATTTTAGGGAATTTAATTCCAGGTGCTCATTTAGAGGAAAGCCAACTCCCCTCAAAGGTCAATAGAATTAGGAATTCATTTTTCTTTCTTTTTAAAAGAAATGTTTTATTGATTTATTGTTAGAGAGGGGAAGGGATGGAAAAGAGAGGGAGAGAAACATCAAGGTGCGGTTGCCTCTTGAGCGTCCCCTACTGGGGACCTGGCCTGCAACCCAGGTATGTGCCCTGACTGGGAATCGAACCTGTGACCCTTTGGTTCGCAGGCCAGCACTCAAGCCACTAAGCCACACCAGCCAGGGCCAAATTCATTTTTCTGCGAGTAACAATGTTATCAAATAGAGGCTGGAGTTAGCTGATATACCATTATACTTCTGTAAGTTGTATTTAATAGGCTTTTGGGGTTGACACTAGAATCTGAAATAATAATTAAATGATTTTAAGGGTAAACATATTCTGATTTTCAGACAATTAACAAAATGGACACTCTAGGTAAGTATAAGGTGAACCCTGATAGTGGCATAAAGGACCAAAAGGTGGCATTTTCAGAGTCATTTTCCCATTGTAGTGACAGGCTAGTTTTTGTTGGTAAAACATGAGTTGCTGCTATATTTCCACTGGCGCTGAGTTGTGTTCAGTCACTGACATGAACCCTATCCTGGTTAGCCCTGTGGAAATTCATTTTGTTAAATTGTTACCCTATAAAGGAATCTTTTCCTTAATAGCTATCACAGATCATCATTCAGGCTTGAGTAATATTTTTAGAAAGAGGAACGTATGATGTCATAACATTACTCATTATCTTTATTTGTCTAAATTTATTTCCAGAGGAATACATTGCCAATTTGTAAATACTTAATGAAATTCAATAAAAAAAGCAGATTAGATATACAATAATTTGATTGAGAGAAAACATTCCAAGTATTTCTGTATTTTAGATCATCCATAATAATGCTTCATTAAATGGAAAGTTGTCTTCAGGAATATTTTAAAGTACTTAAAAACATTCCCCAAACTTTTAAGGGTTTGATTGTCACAAAGACTATAGAAGAGCCATATTTACAGAATGCCAACATTTGCCTTTGTTGAAGTACTCCGAGAACATTTTCCTTATGTTAGTTATTTTGAAATTTCACAATATTCATGCTGAAGATATTTGTTGTTGTGGTCTGCCCACCTTCTTTTCCCATAAAAAATTACATAAACATTTCTTCCATTTGGAGAAATGCCTCCACCTTGGCCATAGCCGCAGGCATGTGACTTAGTCTGTGCTCATCACAGTTCTCTACTCCTTTGATCACGTCGACTGGTTTAGAGATGGCTCACAACCCTTGTTCAACCAGGAAGAGTCCTTCTTTGAGACGTACATATGGGAGTGATGATAAAGAGGACATGTAACAGGGTGCAGCCAAGAGGGTAGCCTCAAATAGGGGTCTGTAATAAGATCCAGAAGAACCTGGAGATAATTGGCTCCACACCACAGGGCCACACCTGCCCGGAATCTGGCAGCTGTAGCCAATTGTGAGAGGAGCCGGAAATGGGGCTTCAGAGGAAGATTGGCGCCGGGATTTAAACCGAGACGCAGCAGCCGTTGCGGGGGGTGGAGAGCCATGCGCAGCCCTGCAAGAGAGAACCCCACGGCTTTGGCAGAGTGAAGACTCCCTTGGCCTTGAGAGGAGAAGGAGAAGCACGCGGACTTGACCGAGTGTAAACTCCTGCAGCCCTGAGGAGAGAACCACGCGGCCTGGCAGAGTGGGGACCCCTGCAGCTTTAGAAGGGGGAACCACCACCTGGTTTTAGCAGAGATCCCGGCGACTCAGCCGAGGGTGCCGGGAACCCAGGGAGCTCTCCCAGTCGAGAGGGAGTTCTAACTGGGAAGAACCAGAGGACTGCCTGAGCCATGGACTTCTATTTCCTTTCCTGAGATACGGTACTCTGGACTGGGCAAAGGGGGAAGGAAGGAAGGACTGTGTGTTTGTGGGTGTTTTAAGGGACTTTGGGATTTTGGTGAAGACATTAGGTCACTACTTTAAGTTAGTATAGCATTAAATAAACGTTTCCTTTCCTTTTCACAAATCTCTGGCATTGAGAGACGTCTTTCCTCTGGCGGCGGACATAACGGACCCGGGGCCTTCTTTCAATAATAGTACATCATCCCAGGCCCCCCCCCCCCCTTGTTTGTTCTGTAACAGACATGCCTAACATTTTAAGTTGAGGGGGATAGAAACCTACCATGCTTCCTTCTGCATGCTGTAAGGAAAAAGATGTTTTTAACAGAACAGAAAGCCCAGGTCAGAAGCACAAGCAAGAGATAGGGACACAGAAGAGTCCTGGTGGTATATTTTAAGTATTTAGAGTCCTGGAGACTAAATTCTGAATATTTTAGTTACACAAACTGATATGTTCCTTTTTTTCCTTAAGTTAGTTTGAGTTGGGTTGATAACATTGGCATTTGAAAAAGTTCTGTGTAAGGTATATGCCAATCAAAATACACAAAGAGGACTGCATCAAACTAAAAAGTTTTTGCACAGAAAAGGAAAACATCAACAAGATAAAAAGACAACCCACAGAATGGGAGAACATATTTGCCGATACATCTGATAAGGGGTTAATATCCAAAATTCATAAAGCACTTACAAAACACGACACCAAAAAACCAAACAATCCAATTAAAAAATGGGCAAAGGACCTGAATAGACATTTCTCCAAAGAAGACATACATGTTTAATAGACATATGAAAAGATGCTCAATATCACTAATAATCAGAGAAATGCAAATTAAAACCACAATAAGATGCCACCTCACACCTGTCAGAATGGCTATCATCAATAAATCAACAAACAGCAAGTGCTGGCAAGGATGTGGAGAAAGGGAAACACTTTTGCACTGTTGGTGAAAATGCAGATTGGTGCAGCCACTACGGAAAGCAGCATGAAGATACCGTAAAAAATTAAAAGTGAATCTTCCTTTTGACCCAGCAGTCTCACTTCTGGGAATATATCTGAAGAAACCCAAAACACTAATTTGAAAGAACATAAGCACCCCTATGTTCATTGCAGTGTTATTTATAGTCACCAAAATATGGAAGTAGCCTAAGTGTCCATCAGTAGATGATTAGATACAACAACTATGGGACATTACACAATAGAATTCTACTCAGCTGTAGAAAAGAAATTTTTTGTTTTTTAATTTTTATTTAAATTATTTTATTGGTGTTCAATTACAGTTGTCTGCATTTCCCCCCCACCCCAGCCAAACCCACCTCCCTCCCTTGCTTCCACTCTCTCCCTTGGTTTTGTCCATGTGCCCTTTATAGTAGTTCCTGAAAACCCTTCTCCCCACTGTCCTTTCCCATCTCCCCTCTGGCTATTGTTAGATTGTTCTTGATTTCCATGACTCCGGTTATATTTTGTTTGCTTTTTTCTTTTGTTGATTATGCTCCAGTTAAAGGTGAGACCACATGGTATTTGTCCCTTGCCTCTGAAAAGAAGAAAATTTTACCCTTTGCGACAGCATGACTGGACCTGGAGAACATTATGCTAGTGAAATAAGCCAGTCAGAGAAAGACAAATACCATATGATTTCACTCATACGTGGAATCTAATGAACAAATTGAATTAACAAGCAAAATAGCAACAAACTCACAGATGGAGAACAGATGACAGCTAGTGGAGGGGTAAGTGAAGGGGTGGAGGGATTGAGCAAAAAGGAAAAAGGACTCATGGACACGGACAACAGTGGGGTGATTGTGGTGGGGAGGGGGGCATAAGGGGACTAAGTGGTAATAGAAAAATACAATAAAAAATTAAGTATATGCCAGTTATCAAGTATTATGAACTCAACTCTATGATGGGCACTGAAGGGGAAAAGATAAGTGGGATTTCATGACTGCTCTAGAGGAGCTTATGGTATTTGCCCCTAAGAAGTATTATTCAATATCATTTGGTGATTTAGCCAACATTATAAACAGAATAATCTTTGGTGTGCATATGTGTCTAGGAATTGAATTTTTATCTACTGTAATCAAATAATTCACACTATTTAGATATTTTTAACTCTGTGAGTTGCAGGATGGCACAGATGTTAACATACAAATCTACACTTATTCAATATTACTTCTTTAACTGTAGTGTAAATAACATCAGGCAGTGGGAATACAAAGTTAAGTGAGAAGAAGCCTCAGCTCTCAAAAACGTCAAAATCTGGGAGGGAAGGCAGACATTTCAACAACTAACCGCATGGTTGTGTAATGAATCCTCAAGAAAGACGAAGCTTCTGACTGGCAGTGGCATGGGAAGGGTGAGGGCTCTCGTCTAGATCTGGTCCTGGGGCATCTAGCAAGTTGGCAGTTTTGCTGATTGACAATCAGCAAAGCCAAGGAGAAGCCCAGGGCAGCGAGGGAGCTTTTTGACTGTGTGGCCCACAGTCAACTCTGTGCCCAGAAGCCAAGAAAATAAAATGTCAGTCAAATAAATATGTTGGTTTACATCAGACATTGACCAAATATATAATTTAAATTCGACATTTAAATCTTCTCACGAAAAAATATATAGGAAACAGCACACTGTTCACATATTAGGAACTGCAGAATTTGACCCAAAGTTCTGTTTCATCCCTGTTAAAAAGCAAATAATATTTTGATGTGAGTGTTCCATTTAGCTGTAAAAGGATCGCTAACTTCATGTTCCTGATAAATATTGACACAGCTCGACTGACTCACGTTTATGTCGAAGAGTTCAGAATATGAAGAAACTCAATAACTGGAATACATTGTGGTTGCACTGCATTTGCAAACTTATACTTTCAAGTATACACTTTTATTAACACATTTAACTATGTGAAGGAGAAAGGTGTTTCTTTACTGGGCTGTTTTAAAGCACTGTATCTTCCCTGTACTCAACATTCTATGCTAAATGAAATGATGTCTTATTAAATGTTAGGATGTTGATACACACATAAACAAAGAGAACACAGTAAGAAGTTTGGAAGTGTTTGTAAATTTTACCTCTACAAATCCCCTCCAGTGAAATTGACCCACGACACAAATAAATAAAACCTTGATCGACTGTTTGGTGGGAACTTGAATCGCAATCCAGACCCTAAAAGAGTAGGACTAATCCTCCAAAGACTTAAAATGAAAACTTCTTGTCACTAGGAAACCTGAAGACAAGTTGCGCGATTCTAAGCACTCTGTACTAATGCCATGCAAACTCGTGGCAATCTTGCCAAGTTGGCAAAACTGCAGCAGAACACTACCTAAGGACAAACTTAATAGCCCGTCACAGCCCCTGAAACCCCGGAGAAAAGGCTTTCTTGTGAGTCCCTGGCTGCCAGCCCCTGGACCGGCCACCTCAGAGCGGTGTGCTCCGCGAAGCGCGGGGCTGGAAGGCAGTAGCCGAGGAGTGGCGCAAAAGGGGCCGATTGAGCAGCGCTAGCTCCGGGGCACCGCCGCCTGGGTCCTGCCTCGGCTTGCTGCCCGATACAACTTGTGCGAGCCCGGGAGCCGGCGCGGCCTCGCAGGGACACACGCAGGCGGGAGGCCAGTGGCGAGCCAGCATGATTCAAGAGACTCACCCGCTTCTCGACGTGACCCGACGGTAGAGTGGCGGCCTCGGCGGCTGTGCGGAGTTGCCAGCCCCACGCGGCGCCGGAGCCTAAGACTGCTCAGCCAGCTTTCTCGCCGCAGACCCCGCCCCCGTGTCAACCGCCGGTACAGCGCCACCTATGGGTTCCTCGCGTTCCCACGGCTCCTGCACTGGATGAGTCGCCAAATTTAGGATTTCCCCTGTGTTGCAGCCTGGCCACTCGTTTCCCTCCCCGCCGCCTCTGCCCAGTCCCTCAAAAATCCGGTCCTCAGCCTGAGATCGGCTACACGTCCTCCCACTGCTCGCCTTTCTTTTATCTCCCAAATACTGAACATTAGTGCAATAGTTCTCGAACATTAACGAGTATCAACCGGAGGCTTATTAGAACACCGATTTGACCCGCCCCTCTCCCCAACACACAGACACATTGTCCGGTGCAGTAGGCCTGGGATGGGGCCTGAGATGTGTTCACGCATTCTCAGGTTATGCTGAAGCTCGCTCAGATCACCCTTTGAGATGGGCTATTTTAAAGCGTAGCTAGCCCACTTTATTTATTTATTTTTACTGAATTTATTGCAGGTTTCAAGTGTACAACTAAATAAAACATCATCTGCACACTACATCATTGAAAGCCCATCGACTCAAACAGTCTTTCTTACCCCCACCACCCTTCCCCTCTGGCTACCACCACACTGTTGTCTGTATCTATGTTTTATACCTATATATATGTATATATACATATCTGCTTAAAACCTTCACCTTCTTTTATCCAGTCCCCCACTGCCCCTCCCCTCTGAGGCTGTCAGTCTGTTCTATGTATCCATGCCTGTTTTTTGTTCATTAGCTTCCAGATATAAGTGAGATCACATGGTGTTTATCTTTCTCTGACTGGCTTATTTCATTTAGCATGATAATCTCCAGGCCCATCTATGCTGTCGCAGAAGGTGAGATTTCCTTTGTGTGTGTGTGTGTGTGTGTGTGTGTGTGTGTAGTAGTAATTGTGTAAATGTACCACAGCTTTTTTATCAACTCATCCACTGATAGGCACTTGGGCTGTTGTCAGATCTTGGCTATTGTAAATAACTGTGGAGGATACTGGGCCAGCGGTATCCATCGAGGCTGCGGATGCTCATCGAAACATGAGAAAAACATACACACGGACAACCAGGTCCTGTGGGGAAATATGGGTGGAACAGCCACTCTCTCTAGTGGAAAGCACCTCGGCCACCCTCCCTAGGGGAAAGTGCCCCGTTCTCACACCTGAGCAGGCTTTTATTGGGTTAGTTTACACAGGAATTCAGGTAAAGCTCATTAATCATTGCCAGGAAGTAAGGATCAAACAATAGATAACAAGGAAGTCTGAGGGCCTATTTTGAGTCAGGGTCAAAGAGCTGTAAAAAACTTTAAGGAAAAAACTTACTTCTTCCTTGGACCCTTATCATTCAATTGAGAGCATTCTAAACAAAGCAGGTTTCACAGGATTTTACATATTCTTTCTTAGACCTGATCACCCGGAGAACCCGCCCTTTCCAGCACAGGGCTACACCACCCTCTGTCATTGTTTGAGGCTTAGGTGGAGCAAGGGAAGTAAGGCAGCCAAGAGATTAGGAGATTTTCTCGCAGACAAAGAGGACTCAGGCTATGTCAAAGCTGAGGGGCGAGGATCCATCACCCCCTTTTGCTCTAGCCCCCAAAGTCCTTCCTTGGGGTCCTCCCACGTGATTGTGCCTGTCTTAGGTCGTTCCCCTCTTTGGGGAATCTTACCTGTCATTGGCTAACTGACCAAGCACTGGGGGCCAGGCAGGGTGAAGTAAAAGGAGCAGAAGTGGCGCTCCTGCCAGGGAAATAAGCTTTTGTCTCTTTTCTGGCTTATGGTCCAAGGTTGCTCCCTCAGCCTTAGCCTTGGTGGGGGTTACAGCTTCTGATACCAGGCAGGGCGGTTCCCAACAAATAACACTGCAATGAGCATAGAGGTGCATATATTTTTTTGAGTTGGTGTTTTGGGATTATTAGGCTATATTCTTGGGAGTTGGATCACTGGGTCAAAAGGTAGTTCCATTTGTAATTTTTTGAGGAAGCTCCATACTGCTTTCTACAGTGTCTGTACCAGTCTGCATTCCCACCAACAGTGCATGAGGATTCGCTTTTCTCTACAACCTCACCAGCGCTTGTTTGTTGATTTACTGATGATTGCTATTCTGGTAGGCAAGAGGTGATATATCATTGTGGTTTTAATTTACATTTAATTTGACTACTAATGTTGAGTATCTTTTTATGTCTATTGGCCATCTGTGGAGAAGTGTCCTCTATGGAGAAGTGTCTATTCAGATCCTTTGCCCATTTTTTAATTGGATTATTTGTCTTCCTGGTGTTGAGTTGTATAAATTCTTTTTTTAAAGTATATTTTATTGATTATGCTGTTACCATTGTTCCATTTTTTCTCCCCTTTATTCCCCTCTACCCTGCACCCCTCTCCCACTAGCATTCCCCCACCTTAGTTCATGTCCATAGGTCATACATATAAGTTCTTTGGCTTCTCCATTTCCTATATTATTCTTAACCTGCCCCTGTCTATTTTGTACCTACTATTTATGCTTCTTATTCCCTGTACTTTATCCCCCGATGTCCCTCCTCCCCCTACCCACTGATAATCTTCCATGTGATCTCCATTTCTGTGATTCTGCTCCTGTTTTAGTTGTTTGCTTAGTTAGTTTTTCTTTCTAGGTTCAGTTTTTGATAGTTGTGAGTTTGTTGTCATTTTATTGTTCATATTTTTGATCATCTTTGTCTTAGATAAGTCCCTTTAACATTTCATATAATAAGGGCTTGGCAATCTCCTAACTTGAACTTATCTGGGAAGCATTTTATCTGCCCTGCTAAATGATGGCTTTGCTGGATAGAATTATCTTGGGTGTAGTAGGTTCTTGCCTTTCATGACTTCAAATACTTTTTTCCAGCCCCTTCTTGCCTTCAAGGTGTCTTTTGAGAAATCAGCTGCCGGTCTTATGGGAACCCCTTTGTAGGGAACTGTCTCCTTTTCTCTTGCTGCTTTTAAGATTCTTTCTTTATCTTTAATCTTGGGTAATGTAATTATGATGTGCCTTGGTGTGTGCTTCCTTGGATCCAACTTATTTGGGACTCTGAGCTTCCTGGACTTCCTAGAAGTCTATTTCCTTCACCAGATTGGGGGAGTTGTCCTTCATTATTTTTTCAAATAAGTTTTCAATTTCTTGCTCTTCCTTTTCTCCTTCTGGTACCCCTATGATTTGGACGTTGGGAAGTTTTTTTTTTTTTATTTTTTTATTTTTTTTTACCAGAGATTCCTCAGCCTTTCCTCATTTTTTTTTGAATCTTGTTTCTTCATTATGTTCTGGATGAATGTTTATTTCTTTCTTCTGCTCCAAACCGTTGATTTGATTCCCTGTTTCCTTCCCTTCATTGTTGGTTCCCTGTATATTTTGCTTTATTTCACTTTGCATAGCCTTCACTTTTTCCTCTGTTTTGTGACCGTGCTCAACCATTTCTGTGAGCATCCTGATTACCAGTGATTTGAACTCTGCATCTGATAGGTTGGCTATTTCTTCCTTGCTTAGTTCTTTTTTTGGAGTTTTGATCTGTCCTTTCATTTGAGCCATATTTCTTTATTTCGGTGCCAGGAGTTTCTCCCACAGCTGCAACCCCCACAATTTTTTTCAGTCAGATTTTGAGGCTTTATTTCCCTGTGCTGGAACCCTGGGTTGCTTGGTCTGTCTCACTGTCCAGTTGCTCCTCCCAGTTTATCTGCATGTGAATGTGGGATTCTGTATATTAGGTAGATTTGCTATGACTTCCAAGCTTGTTATGAAGGCCTTATGATCTAGGTGCCTTGTGGGTCTCAGTGGTGCAATCTTCTAGATCACCTTAGCTAAATGCTCCCAAAATGTTTCTTGCATGAGGTATAGAGCCTCTCCTATTGCAGGTGAGCCTTGACTGCTGTTGTCCCATTCATGGGCAATGTTAATCCTCAGGCTTGCTGACTATAAAGATAGACTTTGTTCACTGTGCATGAGTCACTGTTCAGGGGTTGCACCCCAAGGCAGAGTTGTTCCCTGCAGAGTCTGGTGACTATCGGAGTATCCCTTTGACCATGTTGTTCGTGTGGCCGGTAGGATGAAGCTCTGGTGTAGTTTGAAGCCTGGAAGTGGTTGTGTTGGTTTTGGGCTCCCTCAGCCAGGGCTCTGGTGCAGGTCAACGTGTGTAACCCACCTTGGGCTATGCATCTGCAGCTATCATGTTATTCACTGCCTGAGACTGTGTCTGCTGGGCCTAAGTGTGTGGGAGACGGGCCAGGCTGTGTACCAGAACTGGCTTTCTGAAGCTCTGAGCTGGGGGTAGATTTGTAAAATCCAAGGCTCCCTGAGGTCAACATTCACATGTTGACTACTCTGCCCCCCAACCCAGGTTGCCTGGACTTCCTCCAGAGTCTTATGAAGAAAGGCCCTAGAGTAGGACCAAGCTGGCCACACCCCACTGACCCTTCCACAGGGCTCAAGACAGGGTCAGGAGGACAGGGCTGGTTGGTGCTCTACTTAGGGACAGTGTGATCAGGCACTCAAAGGGGAGACTGTGGCCTCTACTCTAGAGCCATACAACTCAGTCTCTGCTAGAGTCTCCAACTTTAGCTCCCCAACAAGGAGCCTGCCACAGGTTTGGTTTGGGGGCAGCCAGCTGTCCCCACTGCAGGAGCAAGCTTGGCAGGATGGGACCACCAGGACTTGGGCACACAGATCAAGTCAGTCTTCCTTTGGGATGGCCCCAGCTGAACCTCTGGAGGGGGTTGAGTTGCACTCTCCCCCTTAGCTCTGTAGCCACACCTGCTCCAACCATGGACTGGAGCCTCTGAGCAGGATGTACTCAGAATGCCCCAGATCTGAGAGGAGCCACCTTCCTCCCATGGAACTGAGCCCATCAGGATGGGGCCAGTGGGACTTGAAGGAACAGATCAAGGTGGCCCTCCTCTGGGGGTGGCGTTGACCTTTGGGAGGAGAGTGAGCTGCGTACTGTCCCCTGCTCTGCAGCAGTGCTCCGAGGGGTTTGCACCAAGGGTACCAACTCTGAGATGTGTTTTCTTCTACCAGTGGAATGGAGCTCAGCAGGATGGGTCCATGTGGGATTTGGGAATGCCGATCAAGGCAACCCTCCATTGTGGGTGGTGCTTGCCTGTGGGAGGAAATCACGCTGGGTACTTCTCCTTAGCTCTGAAGCTGCACTACCAGAAACCCTGATAAGTTCCCTTGGGCATGGTGACTTCCTAACCTGTGTGTGTATGGAGGGTTGGGGGAAGATTGGCCCTCATTCCAAAGCCACACAGTTCAATGACTGCCTGAAAGTCTGCCTACAGTTTCTCCAGAAAAAACACGCAGGGCCCTGTTAGGTGCAGCCAACAGTCCTTTCTGCTGGATTCGAGCTTGGCAGGGTGCTTTTGCCAGTATTTGGAGGACCAGGTTACTGCACTCCCCCAGCTGGTGCTGTAAGAATAGGAGTGTCCAACCCTGGGGTCCCAACCTGAGGCAATATCCTACAGGACCAGGACCTAATCAGCCAACAGTACAGATCCCTTTCCAGAGCCATGCCACCCGGATCTCTGTATGCCCTGCATCAGCATCCCTCTACCACAGCCTGGGGTGAGTGCCTGAGAGCAAGCTCCTGTGCATTGCTCCTGTAGGAGAGTGCCTGGGATTCTAGCAGACTCCTTCCTCTTTCTGGAAGACAGAGTTTCCACTAATTTTCTCTAACAGATGCTACACAGGCTCCTCTTCCTGGCCCTGGTGCCCTGGGTTGGGGTTCTTAGCATGGGGCTGAGACCTCAAGCTCCTCAGGTGGGACTTTTACAGCTGAGATATCCCTCTGGCTTCTTAGCCGCTGTAGCTGGATGTGGGGCCAGCCCTCTCCATGTCTCTGCCCTTCTTACCAGTCTCTGTGTAGTTTCTTCTATAAACCCTTGGATGTAATACCCCTGTTCAGCAGTCCTTCAGTTTGTCATTTAGGTTGATTGCTTTATAGTTTAGCTGTAAATCTGGTTGGGTGCCAGGAGGACGTGTCCACCTACTCCAGAGCCTTCACGAGCTCATTTAAAACTTCACAGCAACTCTGTGATGTGGCTGTTAGTTACAGCTGAGGAGTCCGAATCTGAGTCTCTGAGTGTGACTTTCCGCTTCAGCCATGCAAGCCTCATACCCTAAACTTCACAAACCCTACCCCCTAGCTGACTAAGCCCTTAAACCCCACGTTTATTCCTTCCCTCCACCGAGCCCACTGAAGCATTCCAAACCTAAAACAGAGTTACCGTCACTAAATGTTTTATGTTGTTTGCAGAATATGAGAGGTATGGAGGAGGAGAGAATGTGAACCAGTGATTTACTCCTCTGAGTTGCGACCAGCCTCAAGGCAGCATGTCTGTGACCAAAATTGCAACATCTGTGGATTTGGTGTACAGCATCCCCAGAACTAGTCTGATTAAAAAAAGCTAAGGGAAATAAACACTCAAGCATTTTCCATGACTGTCCTTTACTCATAGAGAGGGCAGCGGGGACTGTGCTTGTTTTCGTGTGTATTTCTTTTTGTGGTCATGGACTTTCTGAGGGGAAATGTTGAAGTCCCTTGAAGATTAAATTACCATGGGCTGACGCCTTGTGGTAGGACTAGAACCTTACACTTCTTATTTCTAGTGAAGTGAGAAAATAATCATTTACAAAATGTTTGGGAAAAAACCTGTGTGTGTGTTTATAGCACAGACTACAAAGAATTAAGACAAATTGTTAAATGTGTCTAAGCATTGTTGAATTTTTAAAATGATCATAGCTCTTAAATGGTCAAACAAAGCAATATGCTTTCATTCTTTAAGATTTGGTAGAACAAAGGTCATTCTTTTTTCAAAATTTATTTTGCATATGAAGGGGCAGGGAAGTATTATGATATTAATACAAATTGGCTAATTATGGCAAGCCCCACTTAAAACTGCTTTTTCCTTCTAATGAAAACATTTAAAGTCAGGCCTAAAATATTTTTGTTTTATAATTAGACAAATAATTTTATTCCAAACTTCTGAAACCTTTTTTTTTTTGTTTACTATTTCATGGTGATGAATCAATACAGTTTGTTTCAAAGTAAAATGATTGAAATGAGAGTTATTTACTGATTAGTTGTAGATATGATAAAGGCAACATGATATTGAATTAAAAAAAGATGGCATTAAAGAATTTCTACTGAGTTGTCATAAGTTAACGGAAGAAATTTCTGCATTTTTTACATACAAATGACCAGTGATTTGGATAGAAAGTACAGAATTTTTAAAAATTAATTAATTAATTTATTTTTTAATCATTGTTCAAATACAGTTTTCTCCTTTTTACTCCCAATCCAGTCCCCCCTCCCACCTCTCCCCACTTCCCTCCCATTACCACCCTCCCCTTAGTTTATGACCATGTGTCCTTTAAGTTTGTTCCTGTGAACCCTTCCCACTGTCCCCTTAAATTCCTTCTACTCTCCCCTGTGGTCACTGTCAGCCTGTCCTCTATTTCAGTGTCTTTGGTTACATTTTGTTTGTTTCTTTGTTTTGTTATTTAGGTTCCTGTTAAAGGTGAGATCATATGGTATTTGTCTTTCACTGCCTGGCTTGTTTCGCTTAGCATAATGTTTTCCAGCTCCACCTACTCTGTTGCATAGGGTAGGAGCTCCTTCTTTCTTTCTGCTGCATAGAATTCCATTGTGTAAATGTACCATAGTTTTTTGATCCATTCATTTACTGATGGGCATCTTGGTTGCTTCCAGCATCTAGCTATTGTAAATTGTGCTGCTATGAACATTGGGATGCATAGGTTCTTCTGAATTGGTGTTTTAGTCCCAGCAGTGGAATTGCAGGGTCAAAAGGCAGATCCATTTTTAGTTTTCTGAGGAAGTTCCATACTGCTTTCCATAGTGGTCGTACCAGTCTGCAGTCCCACCAGCAGTGCACCTGGGATCCCTTTCTCCACAACCTCCCCAACACTTGTTGTTTGTTGCTTTGTTTATGATGGCCATTCTGACTGGTGTGAAGTGGTATCTCATTGTGGTTTTAATTTGCATCTCTCTGATAGCTAGCGATATTGAACATTGTTTCACGTGACTTTGGATTTTCTGTATGTCCTCCTTGGAGAACATACAAGTTCTTTCTGTTCAAGTCCTTTGCCCACTTTTTAACTGGATTCCTTGTCTTCTTAGAGTACAATCTTGTAAGTTCTTTATATATTTTGGATATTAAACCCTTGTCTGAAGTATCATTGGCAAATATGTTTTCCCATACAGTTGGTTCTCTTTTAATTTTGATACTGTTTTCTTTGGCTGTGCAGAAGCTTTTAATTTTGATGAGGCCCCATTTATTTATTCTTTCAAAAGTAAAGAAATTTTTGTTTTTAAGACATACAAAGTCCAAGCATCTGAAAATGTTTTGAGTCAGCTTGATAGCACATACTTTTCAAAACCAGTATGACTTGTGGAAAACTGTGTTATGCTCTTATGATTGTTGAAAAGAAGATTGTTAGTTTGGGTATAACTCATACAAACTAGAGGATTTTAAAATAGAAATTTAACTGTGAGTTACAGACAAAGTTGGGTCACTCAGAATATTTTGTAAAAAACAAACTATGGCCAGAGGGCATATTAACACAACAGTTCTTCAGTGTTATTTGGGGTCAAATGCTAAACTGGTGTTTACATACTAGCGTGTCATGGGGAAAATGTAATAACTTAGAGGCCATGAGTGCTTTTACCGGACCAATAAGCAACTTCATTTTAGAATTTGATGGGGCTGCCGTGTAAGATAAATGGAGTATGTGGGTTGAGGAGAGGATTGGTCACCAGTCCAAAGTCCATACACTTCCACAAGCCAAACTCCAAATGTCTGAGTTTGCAGTAAGGAGGGTTTATTGATGAGGAAGGCAGCAACCAAGAAGATGAGAGTTCTATTAGTTCCTCAAATCCATCTGAGAAAGTAGAGTGTGGGCTTCTTTCATGTCAAGGAAGGGAAATCGGAAGGACTGTTTTGTAAAAACTCCAGCCCCAAGAAGGGTTCCCCTAACAAGCAGCATGTCTAAAGCAGGAGTTATTAGGCCACGGGAACAAGGCAGATTTGAACATGATACAGTCAGAGAGACCGAGCATTTCACTCTGCTACAAAATGAAAATGATCCTATTATTAATCACATGAGCAGTGGACAGTAAACTGTAGGAGGATGACAAGAACTGTATTTACGGTAGTTTTTCTCCTTTGGAGAACAAACTAACTCCTACGGAGACAGTAATCCAATAATGATCAATAGTATTTCCAAGTCTACCTCATCCTGTGTAAGAATGATCAGGCTTATTTAAGATGAGGCGAGAACTGCCTAAAGTTCACGGAGAAATATTTTGTCAGAATGATTGTTTTACTACAGACGTGGTAAAGCTCCAATGGCCCAATTTTCTGATCCTATTAGCCTCATGTGATAAATTCCCTCCACGGGTTCAAGATAAACTGTTGGAGCGATGCTCCAAGTGTGGGGTCGGCTCCTCCCAATGTCTGCGTGTGAGGCTGGTTTGGGGTAGAAGGAAGGTCTGCCCTCGGGCTGGGGGCTTTAAAAAATTCTTCATATATTTCACTAACACAGTTAATAGTCAGCCTCTGTCCTAGGTGGGTTTTAAGAACTGGTGGTTTATTTTGAGATGTACAGATTCATCTCTGTCCAAGTATTGCTCAAAATCCCATGACAAAATACATTCTGTTGTCTCTGAATCTGTTGTGATCTATCCAAAGGCTGAAGCCCCTGGACATGGTACCATGTTTGTTTACATCCTACCATGAATGAGCATTTCAGTACTTTTATGAAAGCATGTTCTGGTGTGGGGAGTGAACTACCAGGATACTGAAGACTAGTACTGGGTGGTTGTGAAGGGTTACATCTCTGGAAGAGTAAAGAAGTGTTGGGCCAAGAGGACAGATTTTACCATCTTCATGATATTGCTTAAACTAGGGAATTTTTCCTTTCTCCACAGCTCCATATCAAATGATACACAATAATTAAATAAACTCTCTTCTTTAAATGATTCTATCTCGGTCCTCTTTGTTATAGTGGTTTAGCCCACACCCTAGCTTCTTTGATATACTATATTATAACACTTTTCAGAGTCTGCCTGTGCTGGAAATTTTTACATATGTTTCTTTACCGTCATTACACTGAGAGCTTTAAGAGAGCAGAGATCTGGCTATTTTTACCTTTGTGTCTCTTGTAACTTAGTGATCGATGTAACAGATGCATGGTGAGTGTCTGTGGAATGTAATTTTAGCCTTGAGTCTCAGTAAAGTTGTGGAGAGCACATGAATATGAAACCAGTGAAAGTGTAAACATCATGTATCCAAACGGTGGGCACACATCCTCTTTGAATTTGTTTTATAAGGAACATTCTTTTATCCACCTTTGTTTGTACCCACACACCCAGGGGAAGGCTCCGAGACTTTATGGTTTTTAGGTTCCCCATATAATCGAGGCCATACAATATTTTCATTTGTCTGACTTATTTCACTTAGCATAATGCCCTGAAGGCTCACCCATTTTGTTATGAATGGCAGAATTTCTTTCCTTATGGCTGAATAACATTCCATTATTATTGGAATATTATTGGACATATACATCACTTTTTCTTTATTAATCCTTTACTGGATGCTTAGGTTGTTCCTTTATCTCAGCTATTGTAACTAATGATGCAATGCACATGGAGGTGCAGGTGCTTCTCTGAGGTGGTGGTTTCACTTCATATCATCAGAGATATACCCAGAAGTAGAATTTCTGGAGGGTATGGTAGTAGTTTTTAAATTTCTTAGAAATTTCTATTCTGTATTCTATAGTAGCTGTACCAATTTTACATTCCCACCAACAGAGTCTAAAGGTTCTCTCTTCTCCAAATCCTTGAGCTGGTTTTTTTTCTGACTACAAGGTTAATCTCCTTATCAATTTTATGACCAAGTAACTTTTTGTGAAGTCATGTAGAAAATTCTTTGAAATGTGGGTTTATATCCGGTGTAGATAATGACAAACACCACCTTATTATATTGAGATATGAACCAACAGTAGTATATATGCCTACATTTACAAGTATATTGGAGATATATGCATGGATAGAATACACAATCAAAACGTGGGGAGATCTTTGGTAGGGAAAGGGGAACATGCAAAGGCTCACTATGGGAACTAGAAGCCTTGGATACGTCTTCTGCACTCTCCTTACCTTATACTCAGCCTTCTGTACTAGATTTTGAACTCGTGGGGGTCAGGGGTCATTTCTTTCCATTTATTGCTTCGGGCTTAGGAAGGAGCATGGTATATAGTGAGGAGTTAATAAATACTTATCGAATGAAGAGTACCTTGGGGAAAATTGAAGGAGGAGCAAGTGGATGACAGAATCAAGTGCTACAAAAAGTCAAATAAGATAGGAAATAAAAAAGTCTGTTGGATCCAGCATTTGAGAGGACTTTGCTAGCTAATGAGAATAGTCGTTGAGGGCGGAAGCAGACTGAGCACATTGAGCAGGAACTGGGGGAGGAGAGAGTGAGGACCTTGACTCACTCTCATGATGACAGACTGTTAATAAGGCTGGGGAAGAAATGAAGGAGAGAGCTGGGGCAGCAGCTGGATAAGCCTTTCAAGGGTGAGAGATTAGATTCTTCACACAGGCTGAGAATAAGAGAACCACAGAAAGAGAGATTGTAGATATACGAAAAGGAGAGATTGATTGATGATGGAGGTTGGTGTTTGGGAAAAGGGAACAGAGATGAAAATCAGAACATGATGGAACGTTATCTTGAAGCAGAATCAGGGACACTTCTTTCTCAGGCATTAGAAGAGAAAAGACAAACATGAGTTAGATGTGGGTAGCGTGAGAGGACAATGAGTGAGCTTATGCCTGATGGGAGTTAAGACCAGAGGAAGGGGAGAGAGGGCTGGGATTTTGAAACGGCAGAAATTGAGGACTTGTTCCCTGCCTTCAAAGTGTAAAACACTTATTGAGGTGAAATGGGGAGATAAGTTATATGAATAATTGAGTTTACTGGGAGAAAATGCAAAGTACTAAGTAATAAAATAAGGGGCCTGGGGTGCCCTAAATTCACAGAAACGATGGAGGAATGATTTGAAATTTAGTTGGTTGGGGAAGATATCATGGAGAACTTGATGCTTTAAACTTGGCCTCAAAAAAGTGAAAGATTTTTCACTGGGGAAAAGATAAGGAAATGTTTCTTTTTTCTTTCCAAAGCAGAAATGGCATATATGAATTGAATTTTCCTTTGGTCTAGCAACATGTTTATGTCTAAGAACTAGCTTTATAAATTTGATGGAGCTCCCTCCCTAGACCACTGCTTGTTTGGGCTACCCAGAGAATTCCTAGCAGTGTATTGGTGGTAATTACTTAGTACTTCCTGAAGATCTCTCCTAGGTGAGCTTCTTAAGGAATTAGCCTTGCTCGGGTCCCTAGCCCATAGCAGGGAGCATGACCCACAGTAGCTAGAGCTCAAAAAATTTATTGAATTGAATTCTTCCACTCAGCTCTAGCTACTGTCCTGTCCTTAGTCCTGTTTTTGTATTCTGGTAGCTTCCCCCAAAGCCTTACTTCTGTCTACACACCAGTCAGTCCTGCAACATGCCTCTCTTGCCTATTGACAGGCAGCTGCAGAATCCTTAAGGACCCGCCATGCGCTTCTCAGGGAGAGTATATAGTTGGGATGATTCAATAAAAAACACCGACATATGTTTGTGAGTGATGGAGAAAGTTTTATGCACTGTTTTCATCTGAGACAGGATAAGGTACTTTTTTCAGTGAAGGAAACGATTCATCTGAATATCCGAGGGGGCCTTTGGAAAGCTCAGACTTCACAGTTTCTGTGGAGCTCGTCAGTGACGGGATGCTGCACGATACGGCCACAAGGTGGCTCCAAAGACCTTCGCAGTAAAAATGAACATCCAGGGCCTCTGGCGCTGCTGCGATCCGCTTACATTATTTTACCTGACTTTCTCAAACTCTTTGGAAAAAAGAGAAAAAGATGACATTCTTTGTGGTTGTGTTGCTATGCGCTATTTGAGCATATGGCAAGTTCTAAACAATTTTCACAAGGTTTAGAGCACGCATCAGATTCTGTATGTTCAGACTCACTTCTGTGTGTGTGTTCTATCATCTGTGTGTTTGCACATGTGTGTGTCTATCTTTATATAAAACCCCTGATTGTCTATATTTATGTCTGTATCTCATATTTACTAAGTGCTTACCATTTCAGGAATTTCACATACATCATTTTTTTTATGCACTGAATGCATGATTATATCATCTTATTTTTTCAAATTGAGGTATAATGACATCAATTTTAGGTGCCTAACATAATGATTCAATATTTATATATATTGCAAAAGGAAAGCACAATAACCTAGTTAACATGTGAGGTGATATAAATTATCTTACTTAGTCCTTATATAAAACCCTTGAAAATAGGTACTTGTATCATATATAGTAACAAAAAACTTTTGTGTGTGTGTGTGTGTTAAGAACTTTTAAGATCAATTCCCTTAGCAACTTTCAAATGTGAAATAAAGAGTCACCATGCCGTGCATTACACCTCCATGACTTGTTCATTTTTTGTGCCTTCTGACCCTTTTCACCTGTTATGCCCGCCTCCTGCCTCTGGCAACCACCAATCCGATCCCTGTATCTATGAGCTCAGCTTTTAATTTTTTTGTTTTTTGTTTTTGTTTTGTTTTTAGATTCCACATAAAAGTAGGTCATACAGTATTTTTCTTTCTCTGTCTGACTTATTTCACTTAGCATAATGCCCTCAAAGTCCATCCATGTTGTTAAAAATGGCAAGATTTCAGTCTTTTATGGCTGAATAATATTCCATTGGATATATGTTCCACATTTCTTTATTATTTATCTGTTGGTGACCACAGGTTGTTTCCGCATCTTGGCTCTCATAAATAATGCTTCGGTGAACATGGGGGTGCATACACCTTTCCGAATTAGTGTTTTCATGTTCTTCAGACAGGTACCCAGAAGTGGAAGTGCTGGATCCTGTGGTAGTTCTTTTATCAATTTTTTGAGGTACCTCCATACTGTTTTCCACAGTGGCTGCTCCGATTTGCATTCCTACCAACAGTGCACAAGGGCTCCCTTTTCTCCACATCCTTGCCAACACTTGCTATTTCTTGTCTTTTTGATAACAGTCCTTCTAGTAGGTGTGAGGTGATATAAATTATCTTATTTAATCTGTATAAAAGCCCTTGAAAATAGGTACTTTTATCATTTTGCAAATGAGGAAATTGAGGCTTAGAGAGGATAAGCATCCTGCTCAAGGACAGATATAAAGCCTTTTTGCTCTTTAGAACCACGGTATAATGCCTCTTATAGTTCTTTTAACCTTCACAACAGCTTTGTGAATTTAAAATATATGCAGAAATAAGAGTGGCTTATAAATATAGATTAGAAAGGGAGGGACTGAGATGTTTGTCTCTGGTTCCTGACCTGTTGATTACTAGTTTTTGTGAGCGTGGGAATCTTGCCCTCTGTCAAGGTGGACATGTCACACCCCAGCTGCCATTATTGCTGGAGCACAGCCGTGATCTGTGCCGGTCGCTGTGGGAGGGCCGCTTCCCCAAGCAGCTTCAATGGCCCCACATACACTCCAGGCCTTCCTTAAGTGGTTCGCTTAAGTACATTTATATCATGAGCTGACATAAAGGAGAATGAAATCTTGCCATTTTTGACAACATGGATGGATCTAGAGAGTATTATGCTAAATGAAATGAGTTAGGCAGAGAAAGACAAATGCCACATAGTTTCACTTATATGTGGAATCTAAAACAAAGCAAATGCATAAACAAAACAAAAAAAGACTGATAGCCATGGCCAGCATGGCGCAATTGGTTGGAGTGTTGTCCTGTAACTGAAAGGTTGCTGGTTCGATTCCTGGTTGGGGCACAGGCCTAGGTTGAGGGCTCCATCCCTAGTGGGGGTGTGTCAAGAGGCAACTGATCAGTGTTTCTCACATTGCTGTTTTTGCCTCTCTCTCACTTTTCCCAACTTGCTCGAATGAGAATAAGATAAACTGTTAAAAAAGCCCCACCAGAAACAGTCTTATAGAAATAGAGACCAAAGGGATGGTTACCAGAAAGGCAGGGGTGGGAGTATGGGTGAAAAGAAGAAGGGGAATATAGCCAGTAATATTGTGATAAGTTAGCACAGTGACAGATGATTACTAGGATTAGTGTGGTGATCACATTGTAAGGTATAATAATGCCGGATCACTATATTGCACACCTCAACCTAATATAACCAATATAATATTGTATACCAACTATACTTAAATTTAAAAAAATCATGAACTGAGAGACACTGTGAGAAGATCACTCATTCGAGCTTTTTATCCCCGTGCCCTTGGCCAAGAGTTCATACAAGGTGTTGAATGGCTGTGCTATTGTGTGCACTGGACTATAGCGGTCTGAGGTGGAAGAAGGAAAACTGTCTAAGATTCAGCCTCATGGTCTAGAAAATGAGAAAATAATTTCAACTATTTACTAAGGTAGTTGTCAGGATTAAATGAGACAAGGCACGTGAAATTTATGGCACACAGAAAGTGTCCAATGAATGTTCCTAGTATTACTAGACCATAATGATGGTAATGTGGAAAGAAAGCAGGGAAATGTCAGAGGAGGAAAAAAAGACAGTGGACAGGAAGGACGACCAGATATTCTGAGGGACTGAGAGGCGCGGGAGAGGAGGTGCTGTCGCATTCACAGACTGAAAACGCTGTTAGTGCCTCAGTCCTGATTATAACCAGCCACAGAGTCATGGACTTTCTGGCAGGTGACTTAGAGATCATCTACTTTTAACCATGTCACTTGAAAGAAAAATGAGTTCTGGGACTTAAGGTCAAGGTCAGCTAGCGGCAGCTCCAGGACTAGAGTCTTGGACTCTTGACTATTTCTGTTGGCCCCATCCCCCGCTATTCACATTGCTTTATGTTAATCAGGATATTTGCAAGCATGAGATTGAAGTAATTTTTGTATTATATGAACTCACTTTAGAGCATTGAGTTGCTAAAATGTAATGTCATATGGAATTGAGTGAGAGCACGGTGTTATAACTTTAAATCAAAATGACAACTTACATGGAAACTTAGTTCTCCTTGGCATAGTATCTTCAAGTTCATGATGCATTCAGTACATCTCTTCCTAGAAAAGCTACACGTAATGTGATTTTTTTCTCCATTATGGGAGAATTATGGCTGCTTTTGTGTGTGACCTCTTCAAGATGCTTCCTATTATCTTTACTTATGATATAATCTATAGAGACTTATTTCTCAGTAAGCTCCCAAATATGAATAGCAGTAACTTGATTTTATGGGCTAATATATTTTCAATAGAGTTATATTTTCTGAGCCTTCCTTAGAGAAAAGTCTTACTTCTGTAAGCATATCAGCACCTACCTCTTATCCACATGGCTGCTGGACAAAGGGAAGAAGCAGTGCACTAACTGGCTCCAGAGGCCACCCAAAGGGAAGGGTCATCGCCTTTGCAATTATGGGAAAAAAGTTCACTTGTTGTCCCAGACATAGAGCAGCTCTACCATTTTCTTGGTTAATTTTTATATGTTGCTGATGAGATTTTTTCATTTCACTATTCAAATAAGTATCTTTTTAAAAAGATTGTCTCTTGCTTCCCACTCACATATATACTGCTCAGCATGGGTGAAGACAAAAATTGGAACTATGATAACGCTGTTTTAAGACATTTATTGTGGCTTCCAATGACAAAGGTACATATTTATTGGATAAAATGTGGAAATTGTAGAACAGAAAGAAGAAGATAAGTGTGAATGGTAATTTCATCAACCAAATGGGGTTAACCTCTAGAGAAACTGGCATTTGCCTTTCCAGAGAAAGATTACTTAGATAGATCTCTAACTGGCAGACATCAGCTATATAGATAGTGTTACATATCAACAGGATTACACTAGATACTGCTGCTTTTTAGCCATTTAATCATTACTCAATTTCTTGAAATCTCAGAGCAATACCTTATTAAAAGAGGTGTAGTTTAATGAGAAACACCGGTGAGTGTAGGAAGCAGAAATTGAGTGAATTCTTTCTGTTGAAAGCTTTGAACATGGGGTTCAGAGATTTAGAAGTGTTTGGATGGACGAAAGTAAGAGCCAGGGAGGAGCAAAGGAGGGGGAAGAAAAAGCCTAGTTTTCGTGGTGAGTCAAGGATAGCGTTTAAGTGGAGTGGAGTGTGCTGATTCAGTTTTTCTGGTTTAACCTATTGAAAAAGCTGTTTTCATAAATGGTGCCATTAGAAAATCCTCTAGGTTGCCAGTTTTTGCCTCTTCAAACAACACTACATTAAACATCCTTGTACTGAAATTCTTGCTCACTGACACATTTATTTTCATGTGATAGATATCCAAGTATGAGATTGCTGGGTTGGAGGCAGTATGAATTTTAAATTAAATTGATAATGACAGACTGCTTCTTAAAAACACTCTTAACAATTCCAATTTCTGTTAGCAATGCCTTCTCCTGACATCTTCACCAATAGCAGGCTTTACTAAACAAGAAAATTGCTAATCTGAACCCTAGCTATTTATTGGTGTATACACACATACGTATTCACAATATGGCTACTTTAATTCACTTTTCTTTACTTGCAAATTCAAGCATATCTTCATAGATCACTTGTTATTACTTTACTGAGTTTGTTAGGGTATCTTTTGCCAATATAACAATTTGTTTTTATAAGGTCAAATAAATATATTTTTCAAAAATGCTTATTTGTAATTGTATCTAGTCTTCCAGATTTTTCCTAATTTTTAATTGCTTAATCGTGTAGTTAAGTCTTTAATCCATTTGAATTAATTTTTATATATTGTGGGAGATAAGAATATAGTTTTCTTTCAGATGAGTGGTCATCTGTACCAACCTTTTTTCCCTACAGAATTTGTAGCTTTTTCAGATTCAAGTCCCCATGTATAGTGGGATCTATTTGGGTTTAGCATTTTTATATTTCACTAACTAATCATCCTTTACTATGACAATGACAAATTGATTAAAATACTGTTCCTTTGGGTAAGGTCAATTAGAAAACACAAGTGTCCAAAGCTTCTCCCACCCATTGTTTCAATGGAGTTGAGCTAGACTGAGTGTTGGCCTCTCTCCCCTATTGCAATAACCTGAATAAAGTCTTTGTTGCCTGTTTAACTTTGTCTGGTACAATTCTTGCTTTGGTACAGCTCATATCTTTTCATTCTAAAAAAAATTCTCAACCCTTAGCTGGTGGTCCCCTCCTCACCCTTTTCTTGTTGTTCTTTCATGGTCCTACAAGGACCCAGGCTTTTTGTTGTTTGTGGGTTTTATCCTGTGGCTCTGCCATCCTTGAGGGCCTTGGAATCCTTCTCTGGATCTCTGAATCTGACTAGTTAATAGGAATAGAGAAGGAGGATTACTTTGGGAGACTTCTGGGCCAGGCCTAGAACTGGTATATATTATTATATTCATATCTTACTGGTGAAACTCAGTTATATATGGCCACATCTAAATGTAAGGAAAGTTGGGAAAATAATAGTCTAGCATGCGCCCAAAAGAAGGGAAGAAGGGTTTTATGAACATAAAGAGACTTCTGTGATTGTTTGCTCAACTGGCCACTTAAGGTTTATTTTATATTCTTCCTACATATAAAACATATTACCCCTTTCTGCTCCCCAAGGCAGACAACCCATCTGGTCACTGCCTCCAGTTTCAAGTTTGGGACTCCTGGGTGATATTCCATCCTTCTGCAAGGGTTGGAAGTCACTCTTGTGGACCATTGACATATGAAGAAGGAAGAAAATTTATGCCCTCTTTCTATTGCCAGAGTGATGGTGGAGCAGGGACAGGATAAACACAAAGATTCTATTCAGAGAAGAAAAGGATGGGAGACATGCAGCCATCAATGGTCCATAGATTCTGAAATTCTGTTGAGCAAGCATTATAAGGGCTTCTTTCTAATCTGGGGGTGGGAGAAATTCTTTGCTTGACACTGATTCTGATTTTGGAGAGAAATTTTCTTGATCCTTGTTCCTCATGGTCCTTGACTCTCCTGGAAAATTCTTCCTCATTCATTACCCTTATGCTCACAACAGACATAGACTTTGGTGAGTATGCCTTCTTTGCCACCATGCCTTCTTTCCTGAGGGTTGTATTAAGACTTTTCCAAACCAAAATTTTTTTAAACTAGCCTCATGACTTCTTTGTCAATTCCACCAAAATTTTGATAGTTTTTAATGTTACTTTAAATAAACTCACATAGATTTTCCCTAAACATAATTCTTAGGCTTTTCCTGGCTGGGATCTCTGGTCAGGCACAGCTGTGTGAAGGAATGTGGTCCTCTGGGATCTGAGCCCTGGTTGCTATTAGCTTTGCCCCCCCTTTTCTATCTGTACCTGGTCCCCAGTGGTCTAGCCTTGCAGATTCCCTTGGTGAGCCCTAGGAGGCAAGACCCAAGTGGGCCTCCTGAGAAGCTCCTGTGACACTGGGGCAACTGGATGTCTACTTGGGCTCTTTCTTTTCCTTCCCCACTAAGAAACTGTGGGTTCAGAGGGGCCCTCGCATTGTGGTGCTCTTCTGGTCTTGGGGAGGGGCAATGTGGTCACAGCTAAACTAATTGTCTTACCTTTCTAATGTGTCCCTTCTCCATCTTCATAGCCCAGTGTTCTGGGAATTTGACGATTATGTCTCATTTATGGATAGTTGGTAGATGGTCTTCTTGTGAGGCAGACTGAACTTGTGAATGATCTACATCACCATCTTAATGTTGTCACCTCCCATGACTGTTTCCTAAATAAAATTTCAACCGATCTACTTTAATCTAGTCTCCCATTCAACTCTTCCTCCAAGAAATACCTGCCATCACCAATTCTGATCCTTTGGGGAGTTTACAGTGTAAATTGATTTGTTCTTGCCTTTCTTCAACACTGACAGGGCTTTGTTGTCTCAGGTCTGGTACATAATTTACAAAACATACTTGTGCTTTCTACCTTCCAAAATTTTGTGTCTGTTATGCGCTCTTCCATTCTTCCTGTCATTGTGGGTTTGTGACTTACCATGAGAACATGAATTAATTTTAGCAAGCCTTCAGGAAAGAGCAGGAGTAAACGGCTGTGTTTAATTCCCATCTTTTTTTCCCCACTAGTACTTCTCTTTTTATAATTTTCTTGGATATCACTTTCCATCTTTAGAGGGAATGTTGAATACATTTTGATAAATTAAAAAGCATAAATATGGATCCAACAAAAAGAATGTTACCTCCTTTTCATACAACTTGGACTTCTGCAGGAAGAAGTGTTGCTTCTTAGTGTTGCACCTTAGTGTTGCATGGGGAAAAAACCTTAGTGTTGCACTGGGCTCTATTCTAAATACAGCACTAACCAGTTGAAAGCTAGAGCCAAGGAGCAGGGTGGGAATCAGTGGATGGAAAATTACTAGAAGGAAACATTAGGGGCAAGGGGAGATTCTGGCTAAACCAATTGGACAGGATTCTTGCTGAAGGAAGACCAGGGTGATCAGATATTTAGGATGAAGGATGAGGAATTTGATATTACATCGCAGTGATCAAATATCAAAGGTGTGACTTTGGTCTAAACTGGCATAAGATTCTTACTAGAATTGGGTGTTGCAGATCTGACAGGATAGACATTGAAGTTCAAGGTTGACACCTAGTTGAGAAAAGGGTTTAGAGGAGCCTAACTAAACTTTGATCAAGAAAAGGGTTTTTGATAACTGTCAAATAACTAAATAAAGGTGTGTGTGTGTGTGTGTGTAAAATATATAATTATATAACTGCAGAAAAAGATATTAGTATTGGTTACTTGACTGGGGAGAGAAGGCATGTGTTTGGAAAGAGAAAGAGCAGGGGAAAATAAAATAGATGTAACGACATAAAAATAGCATTTGTCACACATAGTCGTCCCCTATTATCTGCACGTTTGCTTTCTACAGTTTTGGTTACCTGTGGCCAACATCAGTTCAAAAATATTAAATGGGAATTCCAGATGTAAATAATTCATAAGCTTTAAATTGCAAGCTGCTCTGAGTAGATTCCAGATGAAATCTCTTATCATCCTGATTTATCCCGCCCAGCACTTGAATAATCCCTTTGTCCAATGTATCTGTGCTGTACAAGCTACCTGTCACTTAGGAGCCATCTCAGTTATTAGGTCGACTGTCGCAGTGTCATAGTGCTTGTGTTCAAGTACTCTTACTGCACTTTAGAAATGGCCCCCAAGCACAAAAGTAGTGATGCTGGCATTTGGGACGTGTCAATGGAAGCCGTCAAGTGCTTCCTTTAAGTGAAAAAGGGAGTTCAGAAAAATAAGATTTTTTGAGAAAGAGAAAGTGAGCACATTCAGATAATTTTTATTACAATCTACTGTTATAATTGTTTTACTATATTGTTAGTTATTGTTGTTAATCTCTTACTGTGCCTAATTTCTAAATTAAACTTTATAAATTAGGTATGTATATAATGTGGATAAATGGGACACTTCTATGATGCCATTTATTTCACATTTTATACATATATGTAAATAAACATTGCTCTTTTCAGCCAGCACCAAGCCATGGGCATCTCTCAGGACAACTGGCACAAATGCTGCAAGACTGAGGACAAGAGAAACCCCTACCACAAGAAGCGAACATATGAGCTGGGGTGCCCTGCTGCCAATACTAAGATTGCCCCCCTGCTGCATACGCAGTTTGTGTGTGGTGAGGTAACGAGAAGAAACCAGCCTTGAGGCTGGACGTGGGTAACTTCTCCTCAGGCTCAGAGTGTTGTATGTGCAAAACAAGGATCATTGATGTTGTCTACAATGCATCCAACAACAAACTGGTTTGGACCAAGACCCTAGAAAAGAACTGCATCGTACTCATTGACAGCACACTGTACCGACAGTGGTACAAGTCCCATTGTGCATTGCCCCTGGGCCGCAGGAAGGGGGCCAAGCTGACTCCTGAAGAGGAAGAGATTTTAAACAGAAACAATCAAAAAAAATTCAGAGGAAATATGGTGAAAGGAAAAAGAATGCCAAAATCAGCAGTGTTTTAGAGGAGCTGTTCTAGCAGGGCAAGCTTCTTGCATGCATCACTTCAAGACCAGGCCAGTGTCAAGAATGAGGAACAGTTAGGATGAATCACTGAGTGTCAGAAGAGAAATTCAGGGAGATAAAGCTGGAAGGAAATGTTAGGGCCAAAAAAGGAAAAAACAAAGACCAGGCCAATGTGGCCAAGCAGATGGCCATGTGCTGGAGGGCCAAGAGCTGGAGCTTTATCTGAGGAAAATTAAGGTCCAGAAAGGCAAATAAATCCTCTTCCCTCCTTTCTTGAAACCTCAAGTTAAAAAAACAAAACAAAATAAAAAACTCATGTAATAAAGGTGTTCAATTCTCAGAAAAAGTAAATTAAAACACATCTGAAAGGATGCTTAAAATATATTAATTGTGGCATGGAAGATAAAAGATGGCCAAGAATTTCTTGACACCCCTCCTGTTTAGAGATAGACATCTAGGAGCGCCCCCCCCCCCCCTTCAGTATGGGGACATGCTCTGTGAACTGCTTTGACCAACAGAATATAGCCAAAGTGAAGCACCATCAGTTTCCAAGGTTAGGCCTAATGAAAGGGCAGCTTCCACTTCCTTCCTTTGAAACTCTTCCTTTTGGAGTCGTGAGTCACCGCATGAGAAGTCTGACAACTTCCAGGCACCTGAGGACTGAGTGCCGGACTTGCAAGTGAGAAAGCCATCTTGGAAGTGAGCATATTTCTAAAGACATGCTTGAAATGATATTTAACAAAATATTAATTGTATCATTCCTCAGTGATGGCATTTCAGATGATTTATTTTCTTGCTCATGCCTTCAAAAGGGGTAGTATTGTATAATAATGGAAAATGTAGAATCTGAAGCCAGACTACTTGAATTCAAATACCATGTTTGTTACTCACTAACCATTTAATCTGGGGCAAGTTAATTAACATCATGTGCCTCAATTTCCTCAACAATAGAATAGGGATGATAGTGGCACCCGCCTGGTGAGATTGTTGTGAGGGTTAAATGAACTGTTTCATACAAAGAACTGAGAACAGAATCTAATAAATGTTAACTACTATTACTAATACATCTGTTGTTTACATTATTTTCCCTGTGCCTACGGAAAAGGATATTAAGAATGGAAATATGGATATATACTTCCCTTAATTCTTAATTCATTCTTTTTTAAAAGTTTTTTATTACTTTATTTTTTGTAATCTTTATTATATTTTTTCATTACCATTTAGTCCCCTTATACCCCCTTTTCCTCCAGAAGTCACTGCCTTGTTGGCCATGTCCACAAGTTCCTATTCTTTTTTGCTCAGTCCCAATTAATTCTTTGTTAATGAATCTGATATATAGGTTTAAAACAGTGGGGGTAAAAATCTCACACATAAGGAATTTTGAGGTTTAAGTTATTCCTCAAGTATAAAGTACAAAAATGGGCATCCAAAAGAGAGTAAAGTATAGCTTAATTCTATTATATCTGGTAAATATTTAGACAAAAGCAAGATGGAGCCACCGTTTTAGGAGCTAGAGAGGGACATTAGAGAATCCCTACGGGTTGGAGAGCTTGTTGAGGACTAGGAGTGTGGCCAGCAAAGGGAGGGAGTGGGAGTGGAAGGCTGGGGTTCTTCAAGAAGTCAGGAGAGCTCTCCAGCTCCTGGCATTTGTGTGTCTACTGGAAGGCTCTACAGTTGAAGAAGCTCTTTGGTTAGATTCTCACCTCACCAAAGTTTATCTACAGCTTATTGGGAATTTTTTCCCCCCTAAATGGAACTTAGGACAATGAAGGAAATAAGTGAGACAGATAGGGTTCTTTCCATGGCTCAGTTTAAAGTAAGCCATTTTTTTTGTATGTTCATTTCCCTAAAACTGTGCCAATGCAAGTAAGCTAGTTGGAGAGGAAATTCTCCTGATGACCCAGGCCAATAAAACCTGCTCTTAATATATTTTGGATTTGAATTATGCACACTTCCTTTTACATTTATTTGAATACATTTGTCAGCATCACTACGGTCTTCGCTCTAGTTGTACTAAAATGCCCAAATTATGTGGTAATAAGATGCACATGACCTAGTTCTCAGAAATCACTAAATTACAGATGAATCTTTCTCCATGATATTTTAATGTCAGAATGTAAAATATGTTACCTTCTGGTCTTAATAAGTTTAGTCTAGTAAATGTGGATCTAGATGGAAGATAATTGGAATGTTGTAAACAAACTCAATTTTCTCTTTTCTGCATGTTTCAAATAATTTGTCACAATCCTGGGTCATCATTCAACTCAAATGGGAAATATAATTGAGTGTCTACTCTATGTAAATCATTCTATAGAATTTAATAGAAGATTTAAAGATTCAAAAAGACTTTAAACTAGTTTTGGAGGCAAGTTATATGTGATTATATTCAAGGCAATGTGATATCAGAGTTATGTTATTGTATTTAATTCCATATACTTATGATCTAATTCTGAAAAGAGAGTTTAGGGGTCAAATAAAATCTCAAATATAGAGTTAAAACTTCACAGTATTGTGGGATCCTAGAAAATAAAATCAATTTTACCCAGAAGGATTAGGTAAAGTATTTGGGATGACAAGGAGTTGATTAATACAAGGGACCATGTAAACAAAAGTGTGCAAATATCTAACCTAATCAGTCAATGGCATAGAATCCATTTGGGCTATAACACATGAAGATGGATAATGAAGCCCAAAGTGTGATAGATCTCTGGGAACTCAGATGTTTAAAGACTTGGCTTTAGGTTTTTAATCCAGCGATTAGCTTAGATTAGCAGTTTCCAAAGGATCTGATTTAGAAAGCTAGTTCAGCAAAGTGCTTAGAGGTATTCCAAGGGAAAAAGTCTCCATGATGAAAGAAGTTTTGGAAATCCGAAGCTAAAACAACCTAGACAGTATTCTTTATTGCAGGTCCTTCTTGGACTTCTTGGGTCCTTTACTGTTCTAGTATGCAGAGTTAATCATGGTGTTTTGGAAACATTGATTTAATTTGTTTTAAATATCAGAATCTTAATTTTGGTTCTTTTAAATACGTGATTTTCAACTGGTGTGCCACAAGAATTTTAAGGCATGCAATACCTGACAATTTAGTCAGGGGGACTGACCTCTTTTTTATTAGATTTCCCCCCCACAAAAAAGAAACAACCACTAACACAATACTGTCCAGTGTGAATGCCCTGTCTTGAACCATAAATATACAGGTCACATAAGACAGCTGCATTTTATTGGTTACATTGCATAATAAAGTAGCATCTGATTGGTTAATTCTTTTTTGATTTAATCTCCATTGTGTTTTTTTCCATTACCATTTAGTCCCCTCTCCCCCTCTTACCCCCTGAAATCATCACACTGTTGTTCATGGTCATAAGTCCTTTTTCTTTTTACTCAATCCCTCCAGGCCCTAAACTCTATCTGCCTTAGCTGTCATCCTGCTCTGTATGAATCTCTCTATTTTGTTTGTTAGTTCAGTTTGTTTATTAGATTCCACATATGACTGAGATCATATGGTATTTGTCTTTTTCTGCCTTATTTTACTTAGCATAATGTTCTCCAGGTCTATCCATACCATTGAAATTTTCTTCTTTTTATGGCAGAGTAGCATTCCATTGTATAAATGTCCCATAGTTGTTTTATTCACTCATTTATTGATGGACACTTGGGCTGCTTCCATATCGTGGTGATTGTAAATAACACTGCAATGAACATAGGGGTGCATAATGTACTTTCAAATTAGTGTTTTGGTTTCCTTTGGTTATATTCCTAGAAGTGGAATGACAGGGTCAAAAGGCAGATACATTTTATATTTTTGAGAAAATTCCATACTGCTTTCCAATCTGCATTCCCATCAACAGTGCAAAAGGGTTGTCCTTTCTCCACCTCCTTGCTAGAATTTGTTATTTATTGATTTATTGATGATAACCATTCTGACAGGTGTGAAATGATATCTCACTGTGGTTTTAATTTGTATTTCTCTGATTATTAGTGATGTTGAGCATCTTTTCATATGTCTCTGAGCCATCTGTATGTCTTCAAGTGTCTATTCAGGTCTTTTGCCCATTTTTTAATTGGATTGTCAGGTTTTTGATGTTGAGTTTTGTAAGTTCTTTATAAATTTTGGATATTAATCCCTTATTGGATGTATCAGTGAACATGTTTTCCCATCTTGTGGGTTATCTTTTTATTTTATTGAAGGTCTCCTTTGCTGTGCAGAAACTTTTTAGCTTGATGTAGCCCCATTTGTTTATTTTTTCTTTTGCTTCCCTTGCAGGTACATATCTGTTAAAAAATTTCTATGAACAATGTACAAGATTTTGCTGCCTATATTTTTTCCTGTGATTTTTATGATTTCAAGTCTAACCTTTAAGTCTTTGATCCATTTTGAATTTATTTTTGTGGGGTGTAAGAAGGTGATCTAGTTTCATTTTTCTACATGTATCTGTCCAATTTCCCCCACATAATTTATAGAATAAACTATCTTTAGCCCATTGCATATGCTTGCTTCCTCTGTCAAATATCAGTAGACTGTAAAGGTGTGGATCTATTTCTGGGCTCTCTATTCTGTTCCATTGTCCTACATGTCTGTTTTTATGCCAGTACCAGGCTGTTTTAATTGCTAGTATGATTACTAGTATAGTATGGTTTGATATTAGGTAGTGTGATTCCTCCAGCTTTGTTCTTCTTTCTCAGGATCATGATTGCTCTGCAGGGCCTTTTGTGGTTCCATATACATTTTTGAAATATTTGTTCTAGTTCTGTGAAATATATCATTGGAATCTTGATTGAAATTTCATTGAATCTATAGATTGCTTTGGGTAGTATGGGCATTTTAATGATGTTAACTCTTCCTATGCATGAACAAGGTATGTGCTTCCACTTATTTGTATCTTTTTCAATTTCTTTCTTTGGTGCTTTATAACTTTCCAAATACAGTAGGGGAGCTGATGGTGACTGGGAGAACTGTGTGAGGTCCCATGGTGTCTACTTTGAAGGGGACTGAGGCATTGTTGTCCTATATACATGTTTCTTGTATCTTGTATCTTCTTTAATAAATGTCTTTATTTTCCATATTACATGGCTGGATACCTCCTGGACAGACCTTTTACATGGCCTTTATTATGTTTAGGTATGTTCCCCCTATTCCCACTTTGCTGAGAGTTTTTATCATAACTTGGTGTTGGATTTTATCAAAAGCTTTTTCTGCATCTACTGATATAATCATGTGGTTTTTATCTTTCATTTTGTTTATGTGGTGAATCACATTCATTGATTCGAGAATGTTGTACCAATCTTGCATTCCTGGAATAAATCCCACTTGATCATGGTGTATGATCTTTTTGATGAATTGCTGTATTTGGTTTGTTAATATTTTTTTGAGGATTTTAGCGACTAGGTTAATCAGTTATACTGGTCTATATTTTTCTTTTTTTGTAGTGTCTTTATCTGGTTTTGGATTTAGGATAATTCTGGCCTCATAAAATGAGTCTAGGAGACTTCCCTCTTCTTGAATTTTATGAAATGGCTTTAGGAGAGAGGTGTTAGTTCTTCTTGGAGAGTTTGGTAAAATTCACTTGTGAAGCCATCCAGTTCAGGGCTTTTGATTACTGCTTCAATTTCACTGGGTGTGATCTGTCTATTCAGATTTTCTGATTCTTTCTGATTTAGTTTTGGAAGATTGTATGTTTCTAGGAATTTATCCATTTCTCCCAGGTTGTCCAGTTTGTTGATCACAATATCTTCTTACAATCCTTTGTATTTCTTTGGTGTCAATTGTTAATCTTTTCTTTCATTTCTGATTTTATTTATTTGGGTCCTCTCTCTTTTTTTCCTGATGAGTCTGGTTAAAGGTTTGTCTATCTCGTTTATCTTTTCAAAGAACCAGCTCTTGGATTCATTGATGTTTTGTGTTATTTTTTTTAGACTCTATTTTGCTTATTTCTGCTGTGATCTTTATTATTTCCTTCCTTCTACTCACTTTGGGCTTTGTTTGTTGCTCTTTTTAAAGTTCCTTTAAATGCAAAGTTAGATTGTTTATTTGAACTTTTCTTATTTTTTGAGATAGGCCTGTAATGCTATGAATTTCTCTCTCAGGATTTTTTTCCCAGTGTCCCACAGATTTTAGACTCTTGTGTCCTTGTCTTCATTTGTTTCAAGGTATCTTTTGATTTCTTCCATGATTTTGTTGTTGACCCATTCTTTGTTTAATAATGTGTTAGTGTTAAATAACATGTTATTAGTGTTTTTCAGTGTTCTTCTTATGGTTGATTTCTAGTTTCATAGCACCGTGGTCAGAGAAGACGCTCGTAATGATTTCAATCTTCTTAAACTTATTGAGACTTGTTTTGTGTTGTAGCGTGTGTTCTATCCTAGAAAACACTCCATGTACTCTTGAAAAGTATGTATATTCTGCTGCTCTGGGATGAAATGTTATCTGAAGATATCAAATAAAATCATTTGATTTAGTCAGTCATTTAAGGCCACTCGTTGATTTTCTGCCTTGAAGCTCTATCATCCATTGAAGTCAGTAGGGTATTAAAAACCCCAATTATGGCAGAGTTCTGTTGATCTCTCCTTTTATGTTCATCAAGATTTGCTTGACATATTTAGGCATTGGGTGTGTAAATGTTTACTAGGGTTATATCCTCTTGTTAGATTATTCCCTTTATCATTTTGTTGTGTCCTTCTTTGTCTCTTACTATAGCCTTGGTTTTAAAATCTATTTAGTCAGATATAATTACTGCTACTTCAGATTTTTTCCCCTTTCCATTTGCTTAAAATATTGGTTTCTATCCCTTTACAAGTGTGTGTGTATCTTTCAATCTGAGATGTGTCTCTTGGAGGCCTCATATGTATGGGTCTTGTTTTCTTATCCATTCAGTGACCCTATGTTGTTCACTTGGGGAATTTAAGCCATTTACATTTAATGTGATTATTGATACATATGTACTTAGTGCCATTTTATTGTTAGACTATTTTCCTCTGATTTTTTCCTTTCTCCTCCTGTTCTCCTCCTCGCTTTCTTCTTCTCCTCTTCCCCCTCCTGCTTCTTCATCGTCAAGCCAGCCCTCTAACATTTGTTGCAGTCCTGGTTTGGTGTTAACAAACTCTAGCCTTTTTGTGTCTGGGAAGCTTCCTATTTCTCCTTCAATTTTAAATGATGGCTTTGCTGGGTAAAATAGCCTGGGTTGTAGGCCCTTACTTTTCATCACCTTGAATATTTCATGCCATTCCCTCTGGCCTGAAATGTTGCTCTTGAGAAATCAGATGACAATCTAATTGGTGCTAATTAGATTGTATGTAACTACCTGCTTCTCTCTTGAAGCTTTTAGGATTCTCTCCTTGTCTTTCAACCCTATCATTTTTATTTGAAGTGTCTTGGTGTAGGCCTCTTTGGACCCAACTTGTTTGGCACTCTCTGAGACTCCTGGACTTGTGTGTCTTTTTCCTTCAGCAGATTAAGGAAGTTTTCAGTCATTTCTTTAAATAGGTTCTCAATGCCTGTTCACTCTCTTCTCCTGGTATTCTCATTATGAGGATGTCGGTATGCTTCATGTTGTCCAAAATGTTTTTTAAGGTCTCCCTATTTTTTAAAAATTCATTTTTCTTTTTGTTGGTCTGCTTGGGTGTTTTTTTCTCCCTTGTCTTCCAAATCACTGATTGGATGGTCTGCTTTATCTAACCTATTGTTTATTTCTTATAGTGTATTATTTATTTCAGATATTGTATTCTTTATTTCTGACTGGTCCTATTTTATGATTTCTATGCTTTTTTCCATGCTCTTGAGTATCCTTATAATCATTAGTCTAAACTCTCTATCTGATAAATTGTTAGCTTCCATTTCATTTAACTCTTCTGGATAATACTCGTTATTTCTTTAGGGGTTTATTTCTCTGTCTTCTCATTTTGGCTGCTTCTTTGTATTTGTTTCTATGTATTAGGTAGATCTGCAAAGACTTGGTATATGCCTTTGTTAGATGCTGCTTGTGAATTGCACAAGGCAACCTGTTTTGAATTATCAATGATCCACAGTATGTGGCTCCGCTTGCTGGGCCTCCTTGTGTGCAGAAAGAACCTAGCTGCACAGCAAGACTGGCTGCTATCAGCACCTGGCCAGGGGAGGGCCAATTGAATTTTTATAGAGCTCCCAGAGATCTGCCTTAGTTGTTAAACTAATTAGTGATATAGCCTCAAAGTATAATCAGCAGCCTGGCTTAAGTTCCAGAGGGTGGGGCAGGGTAATTCTTGTGGGTGAGGCTCTTGCTTCCACTCAGGCTGATGCTATTTGTAGGAGTGCTCTGCCTGAGAAAGATGACTTCTGCAGTATAGGGAATGGCTCAGCACAGGGATCTTGGTGGCTGTTCCTTCAGTTCTCTCCCCAGAGTTACCAGCCCCAAACTGTCCTCAGGTGTTTCTAGTCCACTCTGCCCTCCCTCTGCTGGAGCCCAGGGGACATGGCTGCAAATGAAATTTTATGCATTGAGACTTTAAGAGTCTTTCGCTGTCTCCAGCTGTCTCTCACTGGCTGACAGAACCTCTGCTGCTTTTCACAGCTGGATGTTATCTGGGTTCCGTTCTGGCTGGTGCTGTAGGCTTGGGAGCCCAGCTTGGGGTTTAGACCCTACACTTCTCAGGGGGAACGGCCCTGGCTGCTGAAATATCCCTCCAGCACTTCAGCTGCTGCCTGTGGGAGCCCAGCCAGCCCTCTTGCATCTCTTCCACGTTCCCTACCAGTCTCACTGTGGTGAAGTGGTTTCTTCTGTCTGTCCTTGCATATAAGGCTTCTCTTGAGCTAGTATTCAGTTGGTTATTTATGGTGATTTCTTTACAATTTAGTTGTAATTCCAGATTAGTCTTGGGAGAAAGTTAATGTAGCTTTCACTTACTCCTCTGCTATTTTAGATCTTTCTGATTGGTTAATTTTTGGTACCAGAAATCCTTATATACAAATATAGGCACTTAATTCTATTTTTTAAGTTTTTTTAAAAAAGGTTTTTATTTATTTATTTTCGGAGAAAGGGGAAGGGAAGGAGAACGAGTGGGAGAGAAACATCAATCAGGTACCTCTTGCATGACCCCAAACTGGGTACCTGGCCTGCAACCAGGAATTGAACCAGTGACCTTTTGGTTCGCAGGCTGGCACTCAACCTACTGAGCCACACCAGCCAGAGTGCACCTGATTCTTTAAAAAGTCACTTTGGAGCAAAAAGGGTAAGTAATTACTATTGTTTTATTAATTTTTGTGTAAATCAATCAAAATAATACCTATTTTTGTCAGATTGGCAAAAAATATTTTTTTTGGTGTGCTGCAGAATTTTAGTAATTAGTTTATATTTGCTATGCGATGAAGAAGGTTGCAAATTGATGCTTTAAATGAAAGACTTCTAAGTTGTTGTTTCTTCTTTTTTTTCCTCCTTCTATTCCTTGTTCCTTAATTTTAATTTTAATTTTATTTTTTATTGGTTTCGCGTGTACAGCTTAGTGGTTAGGCAATCATATACTTCACACAGTGTTCTTTCCTTAATTTTTCTTTTTGATTTTTCTCTTTCAAGAAATTTGGGTTAATTATAATTAAAAAAAAATCTGTGACCACAGGCCTGTGCTAATTTAAAAACAAAGTCTTTTGTGTACTTCTTTAAGAACTTGATTCTAAAAATACTGATGAAAATAAGTGTTCTCCATTGCTAAAACTATATTATCTCAGTTCTTATATTACCATCCTTTTGATAATGAAACACAGCTACTCTTATAGTGATTTAAAAATATTTTTTAATTGGAAAATGATACATTTATACTTTTTTCTGTTTTAATGTAGGCTGCAGCTTCTGCATGGTGAGTTAAAAATGGGACAGCAGTCTACCAGTCAGAGCCACTGAATCTCTATGCAGGTCAGTGGTTGATATGTTTCAGCCAAACCTCCTAAAACTATATTTTTAGTTCTTAACAGGCTTGCTATATGCCACACACTGAAAAGCAAACATTTTTCTCATTGTCATTCAACTTGTGTAAGAGGTAGAGCTAGAATTAGAACCCAGGAATCTCTGATTTCAAAACCACTCCATTTTACTGCCTGCTGCTATGCAAATTAGAACTTCTCAGTAACATCACAAAAGAAGGCTACCATTCTTTGTTTATTCTGATAAACTACAAAATTCTGTAGGGTTGTATGGTAAGCACCTATCAGCATTTAAAAATCATTTGTTTGGTAGAGGTGGCCATTAACATACAGACAAGGAAGAAGCAAACTGAACAAGCAGAAACAACAACAAAAAAAGGAAAGTAAAAACGTAACTTTTAAATACAGTAAATGCATAAATTATATCTTTTGACATCCAATGATAATGACATCATTTTTGCAGATGAATGACAGAGATATAAAAACACCATAAAATTTTAGATGCACATTTGGATTAAATAAAGCTCTTTTTAGATGACTACACCCTGCAAAAATTTTGGAGAGTAAATTGCTTATTGATTTTGGCTAACTTAACAAATACTAGTAGAGAACATGATGATTTAGGAGACATGTTTCAGAAATAAATATTGTGGAAATCTAATTAGGTATAAAATAGCAAAACTGAAAACAGAAATGAGTAACATTCATTTGTGGGAAGAAAATAGCCCACGACATATAAAGGTGTATAGAAGCAAAGAGAAATCTTTAACCTGGGCGCTGAGAGACATTAAATCCCCTCTGAGGCAAGTTCAGTGGAGACCAGTGACACCCAAGTGCGCACTCCTCCGGCTGTAGCAGGACTGGGGTGTGAATGAGGAACCAGCTGATGTGTGGAATTGGTTTTCTAAAAATGTGAGAATGCTTGAAGTTGACATTTGTTAAAACCTATTCCACTAAAATGGTATAATTTTTAATAAATACACAAGAAACCAAAATGTCAAAAGATGAATCAATCTTCTAAGTTCTCTTGGAGCAGTGTTATTTTCACTCCTCCTGTGGCTCTTTCACTTGGAAATTAGTCACAACAAAAGGACAAGTCTCTCCTTTTTGTGACCACGAGGGGCTGAGACAGATGCTATTTGAATTATAAAAGCTCCTTTTTAAATGCTTCCTGTATAATAAAGATGGCACTAATCTGGAGAACAATTCTTCTTCACATTTGCTACCTAATATACTGCACAGTTTCAATTGATCATCTTGATCATCTTGATGACCTTAATTATTTAATATGAGATAAATTCCCCTCTCCTCCATTAGGCTATTTAACTTTAATCTTCATAATGAAATGGAGTGGGAAAGGTCAACTGCTCACCTCCTAAAAACCAAGTGGGAAATTGCATTCATCTTCCAGGCAAGGGTGGCTTTAGCAAAAGATCAAATTATGCAAGTGCTCAAGGAAATAGGTTCTAGGGTATAGCAGAGGACCTACACCCCTTTGGAAAGGTTTCCCAAGAATTAAATATTTTCCACTCTCTTTTATTTTATTTATTTATTTATTTTTAATTTTTTTTTAAATGTATTTATTTTTTTGAGAGGGAAGGGAGAGAGAGAGAGAGAGAAACATCATTGTGTGGTTGCTGGGGGCTGTGGCCTGCAACCCAGGCATGTGCCCTGACTGGGAATCAAACCTGCGACACTTCGGTTCTCAGCCCGAGCTCAATCCACTGATCTACACCAGCCAGGGCCTCTTTTATTTTTTTTATCTCTTTCCCTGGGAAATACTAGACCCCCAGCCCATGAGACAACACCTTACTGCTGGGCCGAAGGGGTGATAGAACTCTACCATTCAGTCTGGAAGCACACCATGCATGTGTGGGGAGAGGTTGCATGGGAGGAAAAATAATTTTCCCTCCATTTTTTAGGTTCTTGGCTAAGCCCCTCCGCCAATCATAGTAACGGATTAAAGGATTCACAGGAGAAAAGCAAACAGAAGTAATAACATGTATGTCCCTTGTATATATAGGAAAGACCCAGGAAAACTGAGTAACTCCTTAAAACAGTCCAATCATCACCTTAAAAACATATCATTTCTAGCTAAAAACAAAAGGTGTTTGGTGGAAGAAAGACAGGTTTTTAGGAAAAGCACAGTAATCAAGAATGAGGTTCCTATGCAGTTTCAAACCCACACCTTCTTCAGTGATAAAAGTTGCTTTAGATTGGGTCCTCCTCCTCTTCCTGGTACAGAGAGGGAAACACCCTTACAAATGGAGATTTCCCTGAGAAATACAAATCTGTCTTACAAAAGAATGACTTCTACTTGGTTTTTAGAGCTTGTATCTTGTCTGGTGTTTTTTTTTTTTTTTTTTTTTTTTTTTTTTTTTTTTTAAATTATCAGCCTTCTTAATTCTTATGCCAACAAGGCATATTTTAGGGAGACAAGTTCTGTTTCTCTTCAAAATCATCAGAGAATGAGTCCTACCTTATGGTCACATGTATCACTAAAGTGGAAACATTAAAAAAGAATTGTTACTGTTATCGAACCCCAATATATGAGTGTGTCCACTTGCACATTGTCCCCAAAAGAGGAATGAACAGGATGTTGCAGTGGACAAAGGAAGTAGTTTATAAGATTGGCACCAGCCTAGAGTTTAGATGAGCTTGTGCCTTAAAAGATCTGGCTCTCTGATGGCAGGTGACTAACAGGTTATATAGGGCAAAATCATGACACCATGGATTAAGGGTTTGGGTGTCATGTTAGGAGTTGATTGGTCAGTGGTGAGTAAGGGCAGTATATCATTTTTTCAGGTCTTGAGGACAGCTGTGGGGTCGGCTCCCCATCTCTCTGTTTGGTCTTATAGAGAGGTAGCTGAGGGGGTGGTTCTGCTTTAGGGTTCAAGAGCTGAAACATAACTTAGGTCAAGATGCTATCTTTATCCTGCCAGCAGCTCAAACTGGACCAGGCTATGGTCTTTTGCTGCTTCAGGGGTTAATCATTATCATGGGGAAAAGGTTAAGGTCTTGAGGTGGGCAGAGAGAAAAGAAAAAAAAATGACTTTTAAAGCTATAGTCACATATCAAATAAGATTTTGGTCTCAGTATAGCCATGGGTGGCTTAATGATGGGGATACATTTGGAAAAAATGTATCTGAACTTACACAAAATTAGGTGTCATAACCTACTGCACACCTAGAATGTATGGTAGGTAGTGCACTGCTCCTAGGCTATAAGCCTTCACTGCATGTTACTGGACTGAATACTGTAGGCAATTGTAAGTGTAACATAGTAGTAAGTATTTATGTATCTAAACACATATAAACATTAAAAAGGTACAATAAAAATATGGTATAAATAATCCAAAAAGGTACACTTGAAGCAGGATAGAAACAAGTTAGGGGAAAATCCTGGCAAGTGGAATGAAGAAGGAGGAGCCAACATCCTTTCACCAGAGTCCCCACCTCTGGACATAATCACAGAGAAAACCCTTTACGGCAGGAAAACCCCTGTGGTTGTTGTAGAGGTCGACCCCAACAAGGACTGGTTAGAACCGTGTTGATAGGGGACTCAAAACTTGGAAAATTTTAGCTTAAGGTAAAAAGCTGTAAGTCTAGCAAGTAATGTGTGTATGCTAAGCTTTTGTTTCAGAAACTACGGATAAGGCCCATCCTGGCTCCTGGGAAAAGCAGCTGACCTCCTGGGGCACTGGCTAGAGATTATTGCCTGGGGACAGGTTGGAGGCATCCGGGCCTTTTGTGTGACTCCCGTGTGCCCCCTTGCCCCCATCCTTGGGAACAGCTAACTTCTGAGAACCAGAATGCTGCAGCTTCGCTCACCTAATCCTCCCTGAATTTTAAAGCCCTCACCACACCTTGTTTGTCCTCCCCCACCCCCTTATAAAAGATCTGGCCAGGAAAAAGAAGGCAAGATGGTTTGTTAGGGTATGAACCTGCCATCTTCTTGGGTCCCTGGCCATCTGAATAAAGCGCCCATAAAAGATTCAATCGCTGTCATTGCTTATTGGATTTGGTAGTGACAGGTAGCCCGAATGCCAGTGTCTTTTTTGGTTACAGTATCACTCCAAGATGGGGGAAAATTGACCTGAGACCTGTGCAAGGCTCATAATGAAAACTGACACCACAAGTAGAAGGGGGGCCCATAGGGACAACCTCCATGACACTTCCAGAACAGATCATATTAGGAACATGGCTCTCTCCCAACCAGAGGCAGAGTCAGAATTTGGTGCCGCAAAGTTTGGGGATACCTCCCTCTCCCTTGGAAACACATAAAATTCAAAGGACTAACTGACCTGCCCCCATGAGCTACTTTTTCTCGAGTTGCTTGCACCCACTGGGATGCATACTTTTCACTTCTTCCACAGTGGCACCCACACCCTGGCCACTTTCTTTTTCTCTACCTGAATAAAACTTGCTTTATATTTACTCTGATTTGTCCTTGAAGTTTTTCCCGATTTAGTCAAGGACCTGAAGGTCACCTGATACTCCAAAAGTCCCAAACCATGCCAAGGCAGAGCCAGTGCTTGGTGTGGAAGTAGTCTGGTAACACACCTACATAGGGCATTTAACATGAACGGAGCTTGCAGGACTGGAAGTCACTCTGGGTGAGTCAGTGAGTGAGTGGTGAGTGAGTGCGAAGCCTAGGACATCACTGTCCACGACTGTAGACTTTCTAAACACTGTGCACTTAGGCTGCACTAAATTTATACAAATTGTCTTTTTTCTTCAATAATAAATTAGCTTACTGTAACTTTTTACTTCATAAACTTTTAAATTTATTAACTTTTTGACTCTTGTAATAACAGCTTAAAATACAAATACATTGTACAGCTGTACAATATTTTTTATATCCTTATTTTATATTAACAGCTGTGAGTAATGTCTTTTGGTAAGATGACTTCACTAGGTGATAGCAATTTTTCAGCTCTGTTATTATCTTATGGGTTCAGTGTCATATCTGTGATCAAATCGTTGTTATACAGTGCATGACTATACATTCAATAGAATGCAAAGGGTTCTTTGTACAGGAAGACAAACAGACAAAACCTCGTAGACACAGACAAGATTATGGTGGGTACCAAAGGGAAAGGCAGGTAGAGCGGGTGGTAAAGGGCAGAGGAGGTTAAATATATGGTGATAGAAGATTTGACTTTGGGTGTTAAATATAATGCAATATACAGATGATGTAGAAATGTACATTTGAAACTTATATAATTTTATTAACCAATGTCACCCCAATAAATTTAACTTAAAACAGGTTCTATTTTATTTAAGAGTAGTTGTGCTCAAACTTAAGTGTGCATCAGAATCACTTGCAGGATTTGTTAAAACAGATTGCTAAACTCCAATCCTAGAATTTCTGATTCCGTAGACGTGGGGTGGGCAAGAGACTGCATTTCTAATGGGTTCCCAGGTGCCTCCTGTCGCTGGTGTGGGAACCACATTTTGAGAACCACTATTCGTGTTTGAGTAGGTGAGCTGTGACTCACTCGTGTGCCTCAAAAGGGTTTCCAATGAACTGAAATATGGACTACCTCATCTCTGGGGGTAGCAAGTGAGTTGTAGAAAGGCCAGAGCCATAAGCCCCTTGAGGGAGGACAGATTTTACTACTCCAAAATATGTCTCTTTGGCAAAAGGATTATTTTGAGCTAAAGGCAACTAAAACCCGACAGATTCAGGTAAAGCTTTTTACCTCCCCCTCAACTGCCTAAATTTACATTGAAACAGGGGCCTGTATCAGGAAGAGAGCTATTAGAGAGCTATTAATAGAGATACCTTTTTATCTAAGAAACTTAACTGCACAACCCAGCAGTCTTTGCTTTCCAAACACCCCTTCTCCCTTCCTGTGAAAGACTTCCCTCCCCTTTGTATCCCTAGGCCCCTAGCCCTTTCCTCAGCTCAGGATATTGTATAAGTTTCAATTACCTGCTGTTTAGGTCTAATATTTTTATGATGTTCCTGTACATATGAAATTACATTTTCGTCCTGTTAATTTGCCTTATGTCAATTTAATTATTAGACCAGCCAAATAACCTAGAGGTTAGAGAAAAATTTTCTGCCCCTATAGTCTTGTCTTTTTGTATTCCAATGTGCCATATATAATTAGTACTTTTGAAAAATGCCATGACATGAAAAAGTTGAGGATGCACTCAATTCTACAGTACTTCAGGTTTCCAATGATTTAATCAAATGGGAAAAAACTGGGTAGGAGTAACTTGCTTTTATAATAGAATATTGAAAATAAGGCATGGGATCCCCCCAAAAACCCTTCCACCCCAAACAGTTATACTCTGCAAGAAGATAAATACATGAGAATATTTGCTGAGCATGTTCTTTGTGGTAGACACAGGCCAGGAACTTAACATGGTGTTGTAGTGAGCAGTTAGACAGCCATGAACAAAAGAGGAATGATAAGCCAGGTATGGAAGTCACCAGGGTAGAAAGCCCTGGGTATCTAGAAATGGGAAAAACTGGGGACACAAATATAGTAGGGTGGGACCTCACCCCCAGGGTGACTTTCCCTCCCCTAGCATATCACTGGTCACATGGTTTAGACTCCCTAGCCTTTCATATCACTGGTCATGTGGTTTAGACCCTTTTCTGACCTCTCCTCCTCTAGTCATGTGTTAGACTCCCTCAGAGGAGGAAGAAGAGGACCAGAGAATAGCTTCATATGATTCCCTTGCACAGCCACTCCCTTAAGCATTAAGCCCTAGAAATAATATCTAGGGTTCAGTTGTGCTTCAGCTCCAGGCCCAGAGTAGTAGCAAGGCCAGTCAGCAAGATGCCACGGCTGACATCATGACCAGCTGTGATGACTAATGACCCCCTACCTTGGCATCATCCAATCAGTAGAGACCATGACTCTGAGAAGACAAACCTGGAAAGCTGATGACTATTCTATTGAGATTCTCCCCTGAGACTTCCCTAAAATCCCTGCCTTTGGGAAACAGATAAAACCTCTTAAGACAAAGGACTCAGCATGCTCCTTCTGTCTATTGAGCATGCCCATGCCTTTCCCACTGTCCTTCCCCCAGGTGCAGCCTCTCTGCCTTTATTTTTCCTAAACTCCAAGGGCTCTTCTTTTTGCCCCTGTAACATGTTTCCTGAGCTTATGTACCCTCACTGGCTCACTTCTTCCACAGCTCATTTCTTCTACCTCTGTGACTTTCTAAATAAACTTTTGCTTGTATTTGAGTCTTGACTCTGAATTCTTTCTTAGCTAGAACTTAAGTACTGAGGTTGTTGAACCAAGGTTCAATTGCCAGTAATGTTTTGGTGCCGTTTTGCACTAGCATTGTTACATTTAGTTCTCACTTAGCTAATGAGCTAGGTTTGCTCTTTTACTTCACTTTAACCAGGATTCAGAGTACACCAGTAATTTGTCCAAGGTCATAGAGCTGGTAGGTGAGTCCAGAGTTAAACCCAGCTATCTCTGACTTGAAGTTCCAAGCTCTAGCATATGGCCTCAGGGGTGAAGTAAATAACAAGGCTCTTTCTTTCTATCATCTGAAATTGGAGCAGCTTCAGAAAAAATAAAGTCAGGTTAAGATTATATCTAAGTTTCCTGAAAAGGAAACCAAAGAAAGTATTGCTTTAATGGCTTATTCAATTTAGATAATTTAAGGGATTACCTACCTAGAAGTTTTAAGGATTATTACCATGCCTTTTCTTGTGTGTGTGTGTCTTTCCCCTCTGATGTTTAGCTGCAGCTGACACCTGGAGTGTGTCATAATTTCTGGCTGTGTTATGTAGGCATAATGAAGGGATGAACTGGGTAGTTACATGATAGTGGGTTGGAAGACCCAAATTCTTGGGATAATTTTCTTCTGTCCTTCATATCACTTTGTGGAGACACAGTCTAAACATCAGCAGAAAGGGATCAAGACCAAAATGGGTCTGCCCCACCAAGGTTGGAATGTGTTGGTTCTTAAGTTTGTGGAGGAAAGATTTCATGACACAAGTCCAGGTGATATTGAGATGTGTTTATTAAAGCTAGGGACAGAGAAACAAAGGAAGGTCTTAAGCTAGAAGAGGCAAGATCATAGCAACAGTAGTGAACCTAGGTGGAGCTGCCTTGGCCCTTTGGAAGTGTGAGGCAGAGTTGAGCCTAGGAGTGACAGCCTTGGCCCCTTAGAAAGCAAGTCACAGAGGCAGAAGTGAGCCAGTGAGCCTGCATGGACTCAGGAAGAAACTTCAGAGGTAAAAGGAAGGTCATTTGAGACAGGTTCTTGAGCCAGCCTCAGATGAGCTGCCGCTGCCTGTTGCTCCAGTGGTTGCAAGTCTCATGGGAACCCTTAGAGCTTAAGGGGAAAGAGAGCAAAGATATGTGCTTGAGGAGGGAAGAAAGGGGAGGCATGGATGTGCTCCAGGGAGATTTTGCACTAGATCCTTTGTTCTAGGGGTTTTTATCTATTTTCTAAAGGCAGGAATTTTAGGGGAGGTCTCAGGGGAAGATTTCAATAGAATATTCATCAGCTTTCCAGGTGTGTCAAAATCAGCATATGGGGGGTCAGGGTCCTTCTCAGGTCAGTTTCACCTTCAAAGAATCTTACTGAATTGGGTCTGGGACCAGGCCAAGGCGGGTCTGCCCCTGAATTATCTGGAATGACTAAACCATTTGCTCCTAAGTGTCCTTGGTTAGGGAACATAGGACCTTGTGATTTATTATCTGGCTTAAATTGCTCAGCCTTGTTTAGCTATCTGTCTCCATTTTCCCATTTCACTTGCCAAGGAATTTTCCGAGCTTCTTACTATCCTGTCTCATAAAGACCTTTGCCCAGAAGCTATCTCTCACTGCCACTGAAGCAGGCCTTCTCTGGGTTTCAGAGTCTCACCTTTTTGTTCCGGCCTGCCTTGTTTTTGTGCCACCTTCATTTCTAACTCATTATCCTCTTTACATGTAATTTGCATTTCTATTTTACCTGAGCTTCAATTTACCACTTATAATGTTAAAAAGGCTCATTAATTTCTTTTATTGTGGCTCCCTTTACATTTATTTCCTGTTAGAAATGTGCCCCATTCACAATGGGGAACCTAACTAAGTGTTTTAACTGGATAGTTTATTAATTACTTTAGATGACTTTTTTCAATTACTTTAATTAGTGCTGTGTTGTAATATTTTTATCTCTTGACTCCTCAAATTAAAAGTTTACCTTCTGATATATTGAATCCACATGCAGGAAAAGTAAAGTGCATTGAGGCTTGTACCTGGGAAATGTGCTGCAGTTAAACACATGCAGGGCCTTCAAAGGTTGCCATTCCATAATAGGTGGAAGACCAGTGTCCAGAGAGATTAATAAATTGGCTTTTAGTACGACTAGTGGAAATAGATTTGAAATCAGCCAGACCTGAGTTTGCATCCTAGATTTTTATTTATTTATTTATTTATTTATTTTTTTTAGAGAGGGAAGGGAGAGGGAAAGAGAGAGAGAGAAACATCAATGTGTGGTTGCTGGGGGCCGTGGCCTGCAACCCAGGCATGTGCCCTAACTGGGAATCGAACCTGCGACATTTTGGTTCATAGCCCGAGTTCAATCCACTGAGCTATGCCAGCCAGGGCTTGCATCCTGGATTTTAATGACTAGTTCTGTGATGTCAGGGAACTCAATAGTTATGAACGTGTTTTCTCATCTAAAAAATAGGGATGGTAATAATGCCATTAGGATCATTGGAAAGATTAACTGAAGTATTGGCATCAGCATTGTATTTGGTACACATTAGGCTTTTAATGAATAGTAGCTATTATTATGGTTGCTAGCACATAATTCAATTCAATTAAAATATATTTCTTACATTGTTTTTTACTTACATGAATTCTGAGTGCATGGGGATAAAGTATAATTTTTAAAAAGATAAATTGAGATCTCTCATAGAAATATAAAATAAACATCTGCTAAAGATTTAAATGAACTCTTTAATCAATGAGGGAACCAGTAAGGTGTTAAAACTGATTCAAAACAGAGTTTGATTTACAGAGATTTATATCGTTTACCAGACAAAATTTATTTGCATCTCCACAACTTGAATTGCTATTGACTAGCAATATTTATATTACTATTTAGTTTTCTACAAATTAATTTGTATCCCTAAAGAGTTTGTTAAATAATCTAGCCAATCAGACAGTCAAAGCTTTATGTTCATATGGAATTGGATATTTCTGAATAATTTACCAAATGACCAACACCCAGTAATCTCTTGCTATTTTTTCAAGTCTTTGCAGTTTTCATGACAGTTTAATCTGCCTCCATTTATGATGATAAAATAATCTCCAAATTTTATTTTGATCACAAAAAGGTTAGTCTTATTTTTTGCCTGATTTGTAAAATAGGGCGCTGGAAGGCTGTTACATATCCATAGAGGCCTCCTAGAGTTTGCTTTGCAAATCTAGAGCCAGCCAATAATATGGAAACACAAAGGCCAAGGAGTTAACTTTCATTTTGGAGTTTTTACTAAAATCTTGAACTTTTAAAAGGCTTTGTTATTTGTTATTCTCTCCCAAGGTTAGGATACAATGTCCAAAAACCTTTCCACCAGCCTTCACCTGCAGCACCTATAAATTCAGGTGAACTTCCTCTTGAGGTCCCCTGAGTTTGCTAAGGTTCTTGGCATACCAGCAACTGACCTGCCTTTCCCTCTGAGGCCAGTGTTCCTGGGAGGACTTTGTAGGCACTGAGTCCATGTGTGAAGTCAAACTTGTCCATTAACAGTGGCTCGTCCTGCCTGATTAAATGAGACTTGTTCTCAGACACTATATTCCAGACACGACACTGACTCATCCAATTATGTTTTGGTAAAAGGAGAATAGATTTTTTAAATGAAACTATGCAAATAACCATATTGCCTTAAAAACTAAGAAGGCTCAATTAGAGTAATTATGAATTTATGGGGAGACAGTCCAGTAAGAATTCAATTCCATTTAGAAATATTTCTTACCAATTTTCAGAAGTAGAGTTTACTAAATTGAGAGTTAGAAATAGCTTAAGAAAATTGCACCATTATTTACAATTGCCAAGATATGGAAGCAGCCTCAGTAGGTGAGTGGATAAAATAACTATGGGACATTTGTACAATGGCATAATACTTGGCTGTAAAAAACAAGGAAATTTCACCCTTTGAGACAGCATGGATGGACCTGAACATTATGCTAAGTGAAATAAGCCGCTCAGAGAAAGACAAATACCATATAATTTCATTCATATGTAGAATCTAATGAACAAACTGAACTAATAAGCAAAACAGAGACAGACTCATGGATAGGGAACAGGCTGATAGCCCTGGGGTGTGGGGGTTTGATGGTGGAGGGGTTGAGCAAAAAGGAAAAAGGACTCATGGACATGGACAACAGCGGGATGTTTGTGGAGGAGGGGGACATGAAGGGGCTAAATGGTAATGAAAAAAATACAATAAAAAAGAAACCAACCAAACAAACAAAAAATAGAATATCTCATACATATATACATACACAGAAAATTAAAATAATACTAATAATATTCTAAATAAGTAGCATATTTAAATTTCCCTTATCAGTACATTATTCAGTCCTTTGTATTCTTGTCTTTTGGAACCTGGATCAGCAGGTATTTTTATGAAAAAAATTTGCTTCTGGATTAAGAGTCCTGGGAATTCCAACTCAGTCCTCAGGCATTTTCTGAGAGTTGTCTCAGTGATATCATTTTAGAACTCTGTGCCCAAGAACCTATTTTCTGTAGTCCCCATAGTTTAAAGAATATTTCAGTTTATAGTCCTCTTCATGAGGCTGTCTTCACCTGAGAGTGTCCTTTGTTGAAAACGCAAACTCCGAACAGGAACTTAGAGCAGAGCTTTGGGGCAAGCACCAAAGTAAAACAAACTGTCTGTAGATCCAGAAACTGAGTAGCTGTCATCCATTTATTCTGGTATAACCAGTAATACTGGCATGGAGGAGAGTAAAATTCTTCACTGGAGTATATATATAGTACATATTATTTCATAAAAGTTTCATCAGTGCTTCCTCTGAGGCTAAAAAGAAGTCATGGACAGTGGAGACATTGTCAAATCTACAGGGCCTTTTTATAAAATGTAAACTTTCAGAAACATTTATATTGGTATCATTTTTACTTTAATCTAAAGAACGTTGAGTGTCCCTTTGATTTGACAATGCTTCCTCTGCAGATTTTCTTCTATTGGATTTAATTAAGATCCATATGGAACACAGTAAATGAACCTAGTTATTTATAGCATCAAAGCAAGAATTGTATCTGACAAAGTTAAACAGGCAAGAAACAATTTACTCAAGGCTATTGTAACAGAAGAGAGAGGCCAGAACTAAAGTCTTATTTTAATTTTGTTGAAATAGTGGTTTTCAACTGATGTGCTTCAAGAATTTTTAAAACATGCAATACTTGACTATTTAGTCAGGGGCACTGACTTCTTTTTCCTTAGATTGTAATAAAAAAAATGATACCAGCCAACACAATAGCCATCTGGTGTGAATCAATCAAAATTATACCTTATTTTTTGTCAGATTGGCAAAAACTATATTTTTTGGTGTGCCACAGAATTTTAGTAATTAGTTTATGTGTGCCATGAGGTGAAAAAGGTTGAAAATCCCTGTGTTAAAATAAAGGTCAGAGCTTTTTAAGAGCTGGGGTGGGGACATCGGAGGCCACTTGTGTTTGCTAATTGGTCTTACCAACAGAAAAAGTCAACCTTCTTGTATCTTCATGACAGGAGGCAGTTTTACAATCTGGAGCAAAGCACCCCTGAAGTTAGGTTCCTCTCCTCCACGGAGAATGAGAGGTAGGGGTGCTATCTCCCTTGATGATTTCACAGTTCAAAGGGATGGCTCCAAGGTCTTTGCAAAAGGCAGTCCTGTAAAACTGGCAAGAGGCTAAAAAAGGATTCTCATCTTGAAGAGGCAGAGAAAAAAAATTGACAATCACAAGTTTTCTAAAGTAAATGTCTAAGAAAGCAGGGTCAGAGGTCTAAAGTCAGGATGAAGCCCACATAAAGTTTAGTCAAGCTGAGGGGCGCATTAAGGCCATCTTGGTTAATAGCATCCCTCTTTTTATTAGATGAAAGAACAATTTTAAAAAAAGTTTTTTTTCAGGGGCACTCTGGGAAATGTCAAAGATAGTTTTAGTTGTAAAAGATATCCTGCGATTAAAATTTTTTTTCTAAATGTAAGATATGATATTGGGAAAGAAAATTCAAGAGTTGTCAGAGGAGAATTTTGTCAGTTTTTAAATGTAGGCTCGTGGCCCTGGCCTGGTAGCTCGGCTGGTTGGTGCATCAACATGACATTTCCAGGTTGTGGGTGTGGTCCCTGGTCAGGGCACATCAAGAATCAACCAATGAATGGAACAACAAACCAATGAGTGGAACAACAAACCAATGTTTCTTTCTCTCTCTAAAACCAAGAAATTAAAAAGAAAATTAAAACAAGATAGGATTGTGAGTTCCTGAGAAACAACAGTTGGCTCTTTATTTAATCAATGTGAAAATAAAATATATAAGTGTAAAAGAAAATACCTCAAGTGTAAGGAAACTTAGCTCCTTCACAGGTGTGAAAATATTTGTTCATAGTGGTTTAAATTTTTAAAAAAATATTATTAATCAGGTATATGTGTCAACATAAAGAACAGAAAATTATTCTGGTAAGAAACAGAATCTCTGCTATCTAGACAGATATATAAAATGTAAAAAAGTCATCTTTCAAATAGTAGATGAAGGTGCTAGGAAACAAGCTAAGCAAAGCTAAATAAAATTTGCTAAAAGTTGAATATATTTTACAGACTTTTTCCCTCCAAACTCAGATATTATAAACCAAGCAAATAAAATTCACTTGTTTCAACTTTTGCCCTTTAATATGTCATTTCATATTCTGGGACAAACTGACACTTTATGTTAGGACAAAATTACTCCTTTTTTTCTTTTCTTGAAAAATAGGAACACACACTCAGTTGCAGTTCTCCATCACTATTGTCTTCTATATGCTCAACCACATATAATATTTTAACTTTTTTAAAAAAGATTTTATGTATTTATTTTTAGAGAGGGAAGGGAGGGAGATAGATAGAAAGAGAGAGAGAGAGACATCAATGTGCGGTTGCTGGGGGCCATGGCCTGCAACCCAGGCATGTACCCTGACTGGGAATAGAACCTGCGACACTTTGGTTCGCAGCCCATGCTCAATCCACTGAGCTACGCCAGCCAGGGCAATATTTTAACTTTTAATCAGAGAGTTTAACTTATATTGAGAGATACACAACTGGAAACTGTCATACTCAAGCATTTTATCAGACTATGACTATGTATACACATGACACAACTTTCTTTAACCACACACAGTGTTTTTACATATTAAAGTACTACTTTCTTTGGCCACACACAATATTTTTACATGTTTATTACTATGACACTATGATTGAGTCACTCTAAACCATGTAAAAATAAAAGTTAATAGTATATAACAAAATTATGGTAACTACTTTACATATATTTATTATATATAAATAATTACATACATTTATATATATAAATTAAATATATATGTATATTTATCCTCACCCAAGGACATCTTTTCATTGCTTTATAGAGCGAGAAGAAGGAAGAGAGGAAGGGAGAGAGAAACATTGATGCGAGAGAGAAGCATCAATTAGCTGACTCCCATATGGGGCAGTATGTGTATGGACCAGGGATTGCATGTACCCAGACTAGGAATTGAACCTGTAGCTTAGGCATGTGCCCTGACAGGGAACCAAACCCACAACCCTTTGGTTATGGGACAATGCTCCAAACAACTGAGCCACACTGGCCAGGGCAATATTTTTTCTTATTTAGAAATCACGTAGTTATCCAAAAATTATCTATTAATTAACTCACTTTAATATTGACTCAAGGTTTTAAGTTACCTAAAGATCTTAATAATTATGTTTAAGATGATGCCATTACAAGTCATAATTACTGTTGATACAAAATATTTGTCAGAATGTTTCAAATTAGTTTAACACAATATATTTTTTATAATCTGAAATATAATATAGGAGTAATGTTAGGAAGTTTGTATTAACTATTTTGTTCATGAAGAAACAACCTAAGTCTAATGATTAGAGGCCGGAAGAGTTTCAAAGTGCATGCTAGAAAAGGCTTACATTGCTGTGGATGGATCATTAAGGGCAAGTCTGGTGAGAGCTCAGAAAGAAAAGAGGAGAGCTATAATGAAAGCATAAATCTTCTTAGAGAATCCCTAAGTCATCCAGAACGAAATGTTGGCAGAAATACAGGTGATAAAGACCTTCGGATGTGGTCTGTGGTAGAAATGAGGAATGTGTTATTAGCCATTGGAGGAGAGAGGCCATCCTTGTTACAAAGTGACAAAGAATCTGGCTGGACTCTGTTCTTGTGCTAGTGTTTTGTGAAAGGCAGAACTTGAAAGTGATGAAATTGGGTTTTTAGCTGAAACTATTTTTAATAGCTTTGGTATTGATAGCATTGACTGGCTCCTCTTGATTGCCTATAGTAAAATGTGAGAAGAGAGAAATAATTTAAAGGGAAGCAGAATTTAAAGATTTGGAAAATTCTCAGCCTGTTTATATTTCAAAAAAATAAGAAAATGTGGTTGGAAGAGAACACTAAGGGTGTGGTCAAATGACCATTTGGTAAGATTAGTGCTGATGAGTCGTGGTAACTGAAGCTAGAAGCTGTTGTCCAAGAAAGTGGAAGAAAAGTGGAAGAAGGATCTTGAAGGTTGTTCAAGGATCATCAGAGCTTTCACTCCCACCACAGGTCCAGGGTGGGGGCAAGGGTGGTGGTTGTGGCTTCTGTGGGGCAAGGCCTCCAAAGGCCGGGGAGGCAGAGTATTTTCAAAGGAGGGGCTGCTGGCACCTTTGGGACCTTGGTGCGTGTGGCATGGCATCACCTGACATATCAGTGTTCCACTCCCCACACAGTGCTGCAAGTTCTTGGCTGCCCCAAGTGCTACTGTGGCGGACCCCAGAGCATCATGGGCTGTACTCAGCAGAGCCATGAAGACATGGCTAACTCTACCTAGATTTCAAAGCACAGGATTTCCTGACAGAGCCACGGGCTTGGAACCTCAGCCTCAAAGAGCGGGAGGTGGGGGGTGCTGAGGCAGAGATCTGCCATGGGGTCAGGGCCTCCCACTGATGTAGCATCTGGACGGCTGCCCCAGTTGGTCCCAAAGGTAGAGCCCTCTGCTCCGATGTGTCTGGAAAGCAGAGCCTCCATTGCAGTGGACCTGGAAGGCAGATCATTGAACCAAAGAGGATTGTTCATGAGCCTTAGTGTCTAATGGAATCTGCCCTGTTGGGTTTTAGACTTGCTCAGGACCTGTCACTCCTTCCTTTTTTCTGATTCCTCCTTTTTGAAATGGGAATATCTATCCTATGTCCCACCTTTATATTTTAGAACTATATAACTTGTTTGATTTCACAGGTTCACAATAGACAGCAGTATGCCTCAGGATGAATCATGGCTTTAGTCTCATCCATATTGGATTTAAGTGATATCTACATGAGATTTTGGACTTTAGAGTTGCTGCAGGAATGAGTTAAGACTTGGGGCTATTGGGATAGAATGAATGTATTTTGCATGTCAGAAAGACCTGAATTTTGGGGGTGAAATGCTATAGACTGAATATTTCTGTTGTCCCCAAATTCATTAAGTTAAATCTTAATACCCAATGTAACGGCATTGGGAGGTGGGGCCCATGGGAGGTGATAAGGTCATGAGGGTGGAGCCCTCATGCATAGAGTGAGAGCCGTTATGGAAGAGACCTCAGAGATACCCCTCTCCTGCAAGAAGGTGGCCATGTGTGAATTAGGAATCGGGCCCTCACTAGACACTTAATCTTCTGGCACCTTGTTGTTGAACTTTCTAGCCTCTAGAATTGTGAAAAATATATTTCTGTTGTTTATAAAGCACCCGGTCTGTGATATTTTTCTTACAAATGGATCCAAATGGTTAAGACAGGAGGTGATAAGGCCAGAGAGGAAAAGAGCAGCCAGACTGTGAGAGGTTTTATGAACTATTTCAAAAATGTAGGCTTTTATTCCGAGTAAAGTGGTGATCTTTCAGGGTTTTAAGCAGAAGAGTGATACAATCTGACTTATGTTTTGAAAAGATTACTCTGGATGTTGTGTTGAAAAATAGATGGTAGGAAGGGGAAAGAAGAAGCAGGGAGACCTGCTGGGAAGTTATTATTGTGGTCCAGGTGAGAGGTGGTATTCGCAGATTAGGGTGCTAGCAGTGAAGATAATGAGAAAGGTGTATTCTTAATATATTTTAAAGGCAAAGCCAACAGGATTTGCTGATAGTTTTAATTTTGCATGTGAGAGAGAGAAAGCAGTCAAATTTGACTGTAAGGTTTTGGGCTGAATACTTAGAAGGATGGCTTTGTTGTCCATTGTTAGAGTCTTTGGTTTAATGTCTGTTTTGTGTGGTGTAAGTATAGCTACCCATGGTTTCTTTTGGTTTTATGTTTGTATGGAATGTCTCTTCTCTGTTCCTTCACTCTCAGCCTCTGTGTGTCCTTAAAGATGAAGTATCTTCTAGGAAGCATATAGTTGGTATTTTTTTTATTCATTCATCCACTCTGTCTTTTGATTAGAGAGTTTAGTTTATTCACATTTAAAGTAATTATTGATAGATATAGAATTACTCTCACCATTTTGTTAATTAAGTTATTGGTTTTTTTGCAATTCCATTGTTCCTTTCTTTGTTGATCTTTTCTTTAGTGATTTCATGGTTTTTTGTAATTGTATGCTTCGAATCCATTCTCTTTATCTTTTCTGTATCTACTGTTGGTTTTTGCTTATAGTTATCATGGTGTTGACATAAAAAATCTTAGATTTATAATAATTTATTTTGATCTGATTACAACTAAACTTCAGAGGCATTCAAAAGCTCTACATTTTTACTCTTTACCTGCCCCCTCATTTTATATTTTTGATATTACTATTTACATCTTTTTAATTTGTGTACCCATTAACAAATTATTGTAATTAATTATTTTTAATACTTTTATCTTATAATTTTTATACTAGAATTACAGGTGATTTACCCATCACCATTATATTAGTATATTGAAATTAAGAACAAACTGACAGTAACCAGAGGGAAGGTAGGAGGGGATAATGTGGGGACAAGGGGAGGAGGAAGGGATTTCAGGAACATCTATAAAGGACACATGGACAAAACCAAAGGGGGGTAGGATCGAAGGTGGGAGGTGAGGATGGCTGGGGTGAGGAGAGTGGTGAGGGGAAAATGGAGACAACTGTACTTGAACAACAATAAAAAAATAAAAATTAAAATAAAAATTAAAATAAAAAATAAATAAACAAAATATTCTGAATTTAACTATATCTTTGCTTTTATCAATAATTTTATACTTTTATATGTTTTTCTCTTATTAATTAGGGTCCTAAATTGTCAGCTTGAAGAACTCCCTTTAACATTTCTAGTGCTAATGAACTCTTTCAGCTTTTGCTTGTCTGTAAAACTCTGTCTCTCCTTTAATTCTGAAGGACAGTTTTGCTAGGCAGTGTATTCTTGGTCAGCAGTTTTTTTTTTTTAGTACTTTGAATATAACATGCCACTACCTTCTTGCCTGCAAAGTTAGTGATGAAAAATCTGTAGGGTTTCCCTTGTATGTTACAATTTGTTTTTCTCTTGCTGTTTTAAAGATTTTCTCTTTGTCTTTAACTTTTGATAATTTAATTATAATGTGTCTGGGGCTGGTCTTGTTCATTTAATCTTATTGCTACTCTCTGGAATTCTTGAATATGGATCTCTGTTTCTCTCCTTAGCTAAGGAAAGTTTTCTGCCATTATTTCTTTGAATAATCCTTCTGACCCTTTCTCTCTCAGTTCTTCCCTAGAACCTCTATAATGGATATATTGGCCCTTTTGATGGTGTCCCATAAGTCCCTTAAGCTATCTTCTTCTTTTTTTTCATTTTTAATTTTGTTCCTCTGTTTGGATAAATTCTGCTGACTTGTCTTTGAGTTTGCTGATCCTTCTGTTAGATCTAGCCTGCTGTTGGATCCCTTTATTGAATTTTAAAGTTCAGTTATTCTGTTCTTCAGCCCTGTGATTTCTGTTTGGTACCTTAAAATGTTTTCTTTTCACTGAAATGTTTACCTTGCCCATACATTGTTCTTCTGAATTGTTTTTAACAACTGTTTTTAACTCTATCAGGTAAATCACTTATCTCTGTTCCTGAAACAGAGTTTAATGAAGCAGAGTTTTATTTTATTCTATTGTTTGGAACATATTCCTTTATTTTTTCACTTTCTTGGATTCTCTGTGTTGTTTTCTGTGCATTATATAAAACAGTCACTTTCCCCTGTCTTGATAAAGTGGTTTTGTATAAGAGATAAATCTCGTCAAGCATCCTGGCCTTTGGCCCTGGTTGTCTCTCAAACCTTTGTTCCCATCGGGAGGATCACAGTCAGCAACTAGATTTGTGGTAAACTAGATACCTAACCCTTCGGCAGCAGCTTTTGAAGTAAATAGACCTTTTCAGGCAAAGACTGGGAGGTAGGTATTTCTGCCTAATCCCCCTGCCATGAGCCCTGGTGGGATAGTCACGGCAAGTGTGTACTCCCTGTTTTTTTTAAAATTACATTTTTCAATTACTATTTACATTCAATATCATTTTGTATTAGTTTCAGGTGTACAGCATAGTGGTCAGACAATCCTATACTTTATGAGTGTTCCCTCTGATATTTCTAGCACCCACCTGACAGCATGTACAGTTATTCCAATATTATTGACTATATTCCCTATGCTGCACTTTACATCCCCGTGACTATACTATAACTACCAATTTGTACTTCTTAATACCTTCACCTTTTCCACTCAACTTCCCAAACTTCTCCCATCTGGTAACTAACAGTTTATTCTCTTTATCTATGAGTATGTTTCAAGTTTGTTTGTTCATTTATTTTTTCTTTAGATTCCATATACAAGTGAAATCACATGGTAATTATCTTTCTCTGATTTATTTCACTAACATCCTCTAGGTCCATCTAGGCTGATGTACATGGTAAGATTTCACTCTTTATGGCTGAGTAATATTAAATTGTACATATGTACCACAGCTTTTTGAAAAATCCACTTATTTTTTTAATCTACTCTTCTGTTAAAAAACACTTGGGTTGCTTCCACAGCTTGGTTATTGCAAGCAATGCTATAATGAACATAGGAGTTCATGTGTTCTTTTGAATTATTGTTTCGGGATTCTTCACTGGGAATCCCGATGGAATCCCAGTGGAATCACTGGATCATAAGACAGTTCCATTTTTAATTTTTTAAGGATCTTCTATACTGTTTCCACAATGGCTGTGCCAGTCTGCAGTCCCACCAACAGTGCAGAGGGTTCCCTTTTCTCTACATCCTCACCTACACTTGTTGTTAACTTATTGATTATAGCCTTTCTGATGGGTGTGAGGTGATATCTCCCTGTGGTTTTAATTTTCATTTCTCTGATGATTAGTGATGTCGAGCATCTATCTGTATGTCTATTGACTGTCTGTATGTCTTCTTCGGAGAAGTATCTAGTTAAGTCTCTGCCTACTTTCTAATTGGGTTGTTTGTTTTTTTGGTGTTGAGTTGTGAGTTAGTTATACATTTTGGATGTTAACCCCTTATCAAATGCATTATTATTTGCATTATCACAGGCAACCCCATAAGGTAGGATTTATCCCTTCCCCTGGCTTACAATGAAGAAACTGAGGTACATATGAAGAAACTGAGGAAGGGTATGGACCCAATAAGCTAAAGAACAAGCCCAGGTGGTCTGTCTCCAGACCCAGTGCTTCTAGCCACTGTGCTACCACTTCCCTTATCCATAGTCTAGCAAAACTGCATGAAGTTCTTAAAGAGAAGCAGCAAATTAATGAAATAAACATGACATATTGGAAAGGATATGGAGGAAAAGTAGTGGGATTTTTTCTTCGTCTTCATATTAATAAGGTAAAAATGTTGTCTAAAGTGGATATGTCATGATCCAGCAGGCTGAGCATGATGTTTAGAAATGTGAGGGTGACAACAAAGCAGTGAAAAATTATCTCTGGAGAAGAGAGCTGGGGTAAGAAGGGTTGAATGATTTGAGTTGCCATCATGCTTATGTATTATTTTTATAAAAAAAGATTATTTATATTTATTTAGAAATATCTTCAACTGTGTAACACATCAAAACATGAAATTAAAATTGTTTTTATATCTCTTATGCATTTGTTAAATATTTACCTTATCAGGATCTTTAATTTTGGCTTGAAGCCCTGTTAAAGAGAAAACTGAAGAAGTATGGATTTGGGCCCTGGCCAGGCAGCTCAGTTGGTTAGAGCATCATTCTGATAAGCCAAGGTTGGGGGTTCCATCCTTGGTCAGAACACATATAAAAATCAGCCAATGAATGTATTAATAGGTAGAACAACAAATAGATGTCTGTCTGTCCCCCTACTCCCTTTAAAAAAGTAGAAAAATTCACCCTTTGCAACAGCATGGATGGACCTGGAGAACATTAAGTCAAGTGAAATAAGCCAGTCAGAGAAAGATGAATACCATATGACTTCACTCATGGGAGAATCTAATGAATGAACTGAACTAACAAGCAAAATAGAGACAGACTCATGGATAGAGAGCAGGCTGACAGCACTGGGGAGGGTGGGGGGTGGAAAGACAGAGCAAAAAAAGAAAAAGAACTCATGGGCTCAGACAACAGTGTGGTGATTGTTGGGTGGGGAGGGAGCGTGTGGAGGTGAAAGAAGGCATTAGGGGGATAAATGGTAAAAAAAAACCCATAAAAAATAAACTATTAAAAATAAATAAATAAAAGTCAATAAAAATATGGATTTCTTTTTAATCTTCACCTGAAGATATGGTTATTGATTTTAGAGAGGAAGGAAGGGAGGGAGGGAGAGAGAGAAATGTGAGAGAGAAACATTGATTGGTTGCCTCCTGTACATGCCCCAAACAGGGGTTGAACCCACAACCTAGGTATGTGCCCTGATCAGTAATTGAACCCACAGCCCTCTGGTGTATGGGATAATGCTCCAACAAAATAAGCCACCCAGCCAAGGTAAGAAGTATGGATTTTAAGAATGTGTCCCTGGTAATATTTCCAGGCATGGCATAGTTAGGGTATGGGACTATTAGAAGCAAAGTTGGGTTTCACCCCTTCCTCTGAGAGGCAGTTCTGACTACAAAGGTAGGCCATTCTCTGAAGCCAGAGTGCAGGTGCTCTGATCCTCTGGACTGCAATCAACAACTGGAAGTGCGTGAACCAGCGTCAGGGTCCCGGGAGGAGTCCGCAGTGTCTCTGTAATGGAGTTGTTTGTTTTTACAGGTCTAATCTCATAAATGTTGCACTAGGCATAGTGCTGTGCATGTTTAGTCACAGTTAACATATTTTTCCAAGTTTTTACTTCATAAAAACAAGCACTTTTATGTTCCCTTGAAAATGTGGATCTCCTATTTGAATTGCCTAGTGAAGGCAATCAAAGCTCTGCTGCTTCAGGCACTCATTCAGCACACATACTATGCACGTACCTGCTCTGTCTCCACCATCATCTGTGTATCTGTGTATTTATCATCTAGCTGTCTCTCTGCCTACCTGTCTGCCTACTCACCTGGTTTAGTCTGCTCAGGCTGCTGTAAGAAATTAGCATAGACTGGGGAACTTGAACAACAGACTTCTATGTCTCACAGTTCTGGAGGCTGAGAAATCCAAGGTTAAGGCAGATCCATTTCCTAGTGAGGTTTCTTCTTCTGGCTTTCAGACAGCCACCTTCTTGCTGTGTCCTTACATGGCAGAGGGAGAGAGCCTTGTGTCATTTTTTCTTCTTTTAACAGCACAATCCCATCATGACAGCTCCACTCTCACGATCTCTTCTGAACATAATTGCCTCCCTAAGGTTCCATCTCCAAATACCATCATGTTGGGGTTAGGGCTTCGATATCTGAATTATTTTAGGGAGGGAGGTCAGTTAGAACTGTAACTTCTATCCATCTACCTATCTACATATCTACCTATTTATTATCTGTCTGTGTTTTCTAGATGTTCTACATATCTCTCTATACAGAACAATAACAAGATGGCGTATAAATGACTTCCCTACGTTATTTTATTTTATCCTTCCAAAAATATTGCAAGGTAAATAGTCCACAGAAAAAGTGCTGAGTTCACTGAGATATTTGGAGGATGAGTCATCTGTGACCACGCAGCAAATAAATAGTGATGCGGGGAATTCAACACACATCCGTGTCCTCGCCTCCCTCCCACTTGACTCTGTCCCAGCCACGTTTGTTTACTGACTGTTCCCTGAAGATGGGAGGCATTCTTCCTCTGGGCCTTTGAGGCACCATTTCCATCATCTGGAATGCTTTTCCCTCAGGTGTCTGACTTGCTGCCTCCTTCTAGACCATTCAAGTCCCATCTTCCCAGTGAGGCTCATCCAGCCCCCTGGTGAAAACGCTGCTTCTCTCTCCTGACAATCCCCATCCTCCATATACTGCTTTATTCTCCATAGCATTTGTTACTAGCTAAGCTGGCAGATAATTTACATGTGTTTGCTGTTTCTTTTCTCCCCTTCCAACCATAATGTAAGTTCCACAAAGGCTGGAATTTTGTCTTGATCAAGTCTAGTGGAGACCCTGCAGAACTGTAGGGTCAGCCAGAACTGGGTGTAATCTTAACTTGTATGAAGTAATATTTTAGCAGTTTACATTAGAGACAGGCCGGTTATTAAAGAGGATCTTCTCTGATATTTTTAGCAGCATAGTAAATTCTAAGTAAACATAAATTAAAAAAATATTTTACCATGTATTTTCCATTACCAATCATCCTCCTTATCCCCTCTTCTACCCCCTCCAACAATCACCACATTGTTGTCCATGTCCATGAGTTCTTCTCTCTTTTTTTCTTTTTTGCTCAATCCCTCCATACCCCCTACCCCTAGAGCTTTCAGCCTGCTCTCTATGAGTCTGTCTGTATTTTGCTTTTCAGTTCAGTTTGCTCATTAAATTTCACGTATAAGTGAAATCATATGGTATTTGCTTTTCTCTGACTGGCTTATTTCACTTAGCATAATGTTCTCTAGATCCATCCATGCTGTTGCAAAGGGTAAACTCTTCTCCCTTTTTATTGCTGAATAGTATTCCATTGCATAAATGTACAATAGTGATTTTTCCACTCATCTACTGATGGACATTTGGGCTGCTTCCATTCTTGGGTATTGTAAATAATGCTGCAATGAAGATAGAGGTGCATATATTCTTTCAAATACACCTGAAACAACCCAAAACATAAATTCTCAATAATTATAGAGTAGGCATGAGCTCTTTCTTACTTTGTTCCTCCAGACTAAAGAACCTAGATGCTGAATTCATCCTCTCTGCATGAAGAGGGGATGTGTGAGCATGCCCAGCCTATGTCTAAATTAAATAAGACACACATGCACACTCACAAAACCATGTAACATTTAAAAAAACTAAAACCCTAAAGTGTGGCACCAGAGATAATCTAGCCTCTTCTGATGTGAGAGTGGTGGGAGAGAAGAGAGACACATAGAGGGAAGAGGCAAGAGTGAATCACCCCACCTCTCCCTCGTTTGGACCTTTCTTCTTCCTGGACAATCATCCCTTAAACTCAAAATAAAGATTTCAGGTGTCAGGACATGCATAGATTGTGGCTACTTCCATGTTTCAGTCACTGGGACAAGGAAAATTTTTCATGAATGGCTCAACACATCAACATTCACACGTGAGTTCTTCCTCTACAGCTGAATGAGAGAGTAAAGACACAGGAGCAGGGGCAGGTTAAGGTTTTATTTAATAGTGGGGCAAAGATAAGGGCCCATTGAGGCAAATGGGTAGGAAAAAGGAAGCACCTATAACTCTTGGATCAGGAGGGAGGAGTGGGGTCCATAGCCTCAGTGTCATCTTTCCTGGACATAAGGGAAGAAGGGGAAAGGTCCCCCTGGGAGGGGGGAGTGGTGTTCATAGTTTCGGTGTCAACAGACGTATTGAAATTTGGAGAGGTTATGACAGCACAGGAAGGGGAATGACATTCATTTAAATTTCATCCATTTCAATCTCAATCCATTTGAGTTTCATCTGAGAGGTTAAATCTGCTCGTGTCCTGGCTGTGATGGTTGCAGGGACCTGCCCAGTTTGAGTGACCAGGGGCAGGGTTTCTGCAATCACCAAACCAGGTAGAGAGAAAGAAGTGCGGAGTGGCACTGTAGTCAGCCTTGACCTCTCTTTTGTCCTTCAAGATGTTCCCCAAAGTGCCCAGGTTTTTGTCAATAGCAAGGCAAGGCAAGGCAGCTTAGGAGGTGGGGCAGCTTACCACAGTCCCACAACAATGGTGGCAAAAGTGATGCAGAAAATTTTTGTTTGCAGGGCTTCCTGCTGGAGGAGGCCAATGGAGAATTGCACCTTGGTGGGCAGAGCATCTCCTTACACAAAGGTGGTGAACCCAGACAGCTGGGTGATGGCCCTCATGCAGCAGGGAGTGGCATGGGATTGGCTCAGAGGGCACTGCTGCTTCTGTCTCAGGGTTCAGAGGAGGCAGGACACCTCCTGTAGGGCAGTATGTGCTTGTGACCCCCTGGCCTTTGGAGGAACCCATGGGAGACATCTGGGTGTTTCCATTCAAGTTGCCTTGTGGGTAGTTGGGACTGAGGTCCAGAGGCCCAGAGGCCTGCAAAAAGTGAGGATTTCCTTGGTCCTTAGGGGCCCAGATGTCAGTGGTAGATCCCCAGTGTTGTGCAGGCTATTCTGATTGTCATGTCCATTGTTACTTTCATTCTTTGTCATCCCTTTTGGGGGATCTTCTGGGACCTTCACCCTTATCTCCTTTGGGCAAGAAAGTGGGCTGGTACTGGATGGGTCTGGCTTCACAGACTTGACTACCTTCTCAGATGGTGAATGCAGGAGGGAAAATCTGTGCCCTGGAGGAGGGATATTGATTATTCTTGACTGTCCACACATCATGGAATTAGAAGCAGACAGCACAGGCTTCTTTGGAGGGTCCTTCCAGTTCCCCAAGGGGAGGATCCTCAGAGGAGAGCAACTGGTCTGTTGGTGGGAATACCGCCTCTTGGCCTGATGTTAAGACACATGATCCTGGTGGAACATCCTGTGACCAGGGCCAAGGGCAGGAGTGGGAGCAGCGGGGTGGTTTCAGCTGGGGGTGGGGGGGGACTTATTACAGTAGACAGGGAGAAACAAGGGACAGTTTTGGTGGGATTACAGAAGAAACTGAGAAACCAAATTGTCTACCTATAGCTGATTTTGCACCAAATGAACCTGAAAATACAGTAGAAATTAGGAGAGCGTCTCTTTAGTTTCCCATGCCTCTCAAGGTCTAGCATGCACTGAACTAACTTCATCTAGGCCCTTGTGATATCACAGAGAAAGCTGGGGGTGGGGTTGGGCTGTGTGAGTGAGGGTGGGGTGGGGGAGTGGGGGTGAGGATATGGGGTGCTGCAAGTGCTTCCAATGCTTGTGACGAGAGAATGGCAAAGGGTGTAGGGGGCAATGGGTGAGGCCTTAATGGCTGGCTAACCCCTTCTGAGCTTCCTAGCACCTGTGACTTCCACAGTGGGTAGCAGGTGTTTTATACCAGCTGGGCCACCATATGGGGACTGTTCAGGACCCTGGAGGCCCAACTGCTAGAGCTCACACCGCCTGGGCACCAGGTCTGCAAGCCCATTGGCACTTTCCCTGGGTCCCGGAGGCGAGAGTCTGCCCACACCCAAGTGCTGGAGCCACATAAATCCTGCCTGGTTGTGGCCCACCTCCGCTGGGGACCTCCTCAGCTTCTCTGTGAGACCTGGAGCCACGTGCACTTTCTCCATGGCTTCCCTGGCCACTAGTGTCACCAGCCTGGTGTGAAAATTTCCAAGGGGACACATGGAGCCCTGACCTGAGTGGGTACTTCACCCTGCGTCATCCCTTCCTGGCAAGCAAGTTCTTTCTTCACTTAAAAAATAATTTTTCTTATTAAAAAATTTAAATTACAGATTACATTCATTATTATTTTTGTATTAGTTTCAGATGTATAGCACAGTGGTGAGATAATCTTATACTTTACAAAGTGTTCCCCTTCATACTTCCAGTACCCACCTGGCCCCACACATAGTTATTACAATATTATTGGCTATATTTCCTATGCTGTACTTTACATCCCCATGACTATTTTTTGACTGCCAATCTGTGCTTTTCAATCCCTTTTCCGTTTTCACACAGTCCCCCAACCCACCCCACCACCATCAGTCTATCCTCTGTATCGATGAGTTTGTTTCTGTTTTGTTCATTCATTGCTTTCTTCACTTCTGTTTAGAAAACTTGGTAAAACATATAAAACCTTAGGCCTTTCCTCAGCTCATACAGTTGGTAGTGGCTTGGCCAGAATTTGAACCCAGCTCTTGTGATCATAGAGCTTCTCTTCTGCACTGTGGTGTTTCCTTATGGTATATTCTTCACATGCTATCGTTTTCTTTCTTTCTTTCTTTTTTTTTTTTTTTTTGTAGTCCTTAGGGTACTTAGTACCATGCCATACCTATAGTAGGCACATGCATTGCTCAATCATAGGCCATACTCGGTTCTCATGCCAAAAGATGTAGGAGGTCATGGACCACCAATGGAGTCTTGCAGTCCATATTTTTTTTTGGTCTATTTTGAAGCATCCAAATATGTGAAGATTATATTCTAGATAAATTTTGATCTATTCTGAGAGAAATTCACCAATGAGTTATTCCACATGGACTAGAAGCCACTTTCTCTGGCCTTCATTCATGTGTAGAAAGCAAATGCATTATTTATTGCAAGTTAATAATGGAACAATGTATTGGATTAAAGTAAGACCAACCCAGTTTGATCATTGTGAATACACTAGCTGGATCCACTCTTCGCTACATGTTATTGGTGTCTAAATGTAACTTGATATTATTATACCCAGGAGAGGAGACCTACCCTTGCGTGTCCAGGAAAAGGGAAAAGTGTTATTTTCTTTTGTTTCTTTTTCTTTAAAGATTTCATTTATTTATTTTTAGAGAGGGAAGGGAGGGAGATAGAGAGAGAGAGAGAAACATCAATGTGCGGTTGCTGGGGGTCATGGCCTGCAACCCAGGCATGTACCCTGACTGGGAATCAAACCTGCAACACTGAGAAGTGTTATTTTCTAGGAGCTAGAAGCTTTAGCACAACCAGAAAGATTTGAAAAATCCTGGCCTGCATATGGTTTTATCTAGTTTAAATTGTGTTTCCTTGGTTTATTTCACTGGAGTGTTTTCTTTCTGGGGCTCATGTTGTGTATCACTAATATAACATCAGGAGTTCCAGAGCTAAGAATCACATAGGTCAGTAAAGTACTTGAATATGTATTTTTAGTTAAAAATCTATTTAAGATAGTATTGGACATAATTCATAAATTATAAAATTAGACTTAGTTATCTGCTCATGAGATTCCTTTTTTCCATGTCAGGGTAAATTTAGACTTTCATCCCCAGCCAACTTTGAGGTTGATGGGACAAAAAAGGTTTTGCTCAGGTCAAAATTCTGTTTGTAAAAAGGAGAAATGTTATAAATCCTTTCTCACATCTCTAGAGCAGAAATGACTTATATTTATGATATTTTACCATGTTTCTTTGATATCATTTGAGGAGAGTTCAGTAAGGAATAATCTCTTGATTTTGTTTGTTTGAACAAAAAATTTTCTGGTAAAAGTTTGGGGGAGATTTCTTATAGGAAGTCTGAAAAAATAATCACATGTCAGACTTATTTGAAAACAATAAATTATAGTTATTTTTATCCTTTTTTCCCCAAAGAGAAAAAAATTTCATTCACATATCATTCATCTTAGAATTTCAGGACAATAAAAGGAAATTCAGACAAGGATAATCCAGAAAAATCCACCTCTTGATGTTTCCTGTCAAATGGGGATAAATGAGCAGGAAGCCTTTCTGAGATACAGAATATCATCTTCCTTGTCCTTGACAAGGCAAAATAACATTAGCTGACAAGTGGTTATTCTGAGAGAATTTGGCTTGGAAGGAGCAAGCAAGTTGACACAGAATTTGTAAAGACAGAGTACTTTTTAAATAGCAAATTTAATAATTAGTAAAATATTATAATAATAACAATTTATAATTGCCAGGAGAGATTACTTCTAATTTCACAATTTTTAAAACACCGGTCTCCAGTCATATCAGATGAACCTAGGGATGGGCAGCATCAGATGGAATTTGTAGTAGTGACAATAAACCACAGCTGACAACCTATGGTTGAACATCCTCACTCCCTTTTCTTGACTTGCTTACCATACAGAGTTAAGGTGAGGGTATATCGAGTGATCCCTGGAGTTTATTAAATGAATGTTTCTCCTAAAATATTTTTCCTCCTTGTTTTAAGCCCCTTTTCTCTCTTTCTTTCTCTTTACTTTCCAGCTATGTAGCAAAATCTTTCTGTGGCTAATGAATTCTACAATTTTTTAGCTTTTAGTGGTTTATTAGCTTTTATATTTCTGTACTTTTATTTAAATATGGTTTCTATAAAAACAAAGTACATGTTTCCCTAGTCTGTTTTCTTGAACTGAAAGTACCTGTTGATTTTAGCATCCAATGTTTTCAGAGAAAAAAACCCAACCTTGGCATTAGCAGATATAATACTCAAGATTGCAACTTTTCTTGAACTATAACTAAAGATTGAAGATGTGGTCATTTCTGGACTTCCAGCAAGATGGAGGTATAGGTGGACGCACCGTTCCTCCACGCACAACCAAGATTAGAACAACAGCAATTTAGAGGCAGAATAACACCCAGAAATGATAGAGAATTTATCTGAATGGAAGTTGGACAGCCAAGAAGTTGAAGTAGACCCGTTCATCCAGACCGGTAGGAGGGGCTGAGAGGAGGAGCAGGTGTGGGTGGCGGCTCAAGGAGATCGGGGATAACTGGGCACATAAGGCAACTGGGAGCATGTAAGCCTTCCAGGACGCAGCAGTGGACCCTGAGTATGCAAGTGGTGGCTGGAGGACCCAGTGAGGTGGCACTGTGGACCAGGGCAGAGCATGCAACCCAGGATCCCAGAGAAGGGACTGAGATCCCAGGAGAATGGAGCTACCGCCATTGTTCCCTCCTGCCCCCACATACAACATCACAATCGAGCGACTGGGGCGCCCAGTCCAGGTGAACACCTAAGGCTCCGCCCCTCACCGTAACAGGAGCAACCAGATGAAAAAAAAAAAAAGAAAGGAGAGAGAGAGGGAGAGAGAGAGAGAGAGAGAGAGAGAGACATGTCTCCAATAGAAGAACAGATCAGTCCCCCAGGACTCATCCTTTTGAGCAACCAAGAAATAGCCAATCTATCACAGTTCAAAACACTGGTGATCAGGAAGCTCACGGAATTGGTTGATTTTGGGTGCAAATTACATGAAAAAATGCAGGTTACCATAAAAGAGACGAAGGAAGATGCACAGAGAGCCAATATTGAAGGGAAGGAATTTGGGACTCAAAACAATAGAGTGGACCAGAAGGAAGAAAAAAACAACCAAGCAGGGAAGAGTGAAGAAATAAGAATTCAAAAAAAATGAGGAGAAGCTTAGGAACCTCCAGGACATCTTTAAACGTTCCAACATCCAAATTATAGGGGTACCAGAAGGGGAAGAGGAAAAGCAACAGATTGAGCACATATTTGAACAAATAATAAAGGAGAGTTTCCCCATTCTGGCAAAGGAAATAGACTTCCAGGAAATCCAGGGAGCTCAGAGAGCCCCAAAGAAGTTGGACCCAAGAAGAAACAGACCAAGGCACATCATAATTACATTAGCCAAGGTAAAAAGGAAAAAGAATCCTAGAAGCAGCAAGAGATAAGGGGACAATAACCTACAAAGGAGTTCCTATCAGGCTGTCAGCTGATTTCTCAAAAGAGACCTTACAGGCAAGAAGGGGCTGGAAAGAAATATTCCAAGTCATGAAAGACAAGGACCTACAAGCCAGATTACTCTATCCAGCAAAGCTCTCATTTAGAATGGAAGGGCAGATAAAGTGCTTCTCAGATAAGGTCAAGTTAAAGGAGTTCATCATCGCCAAGCCCTTATTTTATGAAATGTGAAAGGGACTTATCTAAGAAAAGAAGATACAGAAAAAACATGTATAGTAAAAAGACAGCAAACTCACAATTATTAACAACCACACCTAAAGCAAAACCAAAAGAAACTAAGCAAACAACTAGACCACAGAAATGGAGGAACAGGACCACAGAAATGGAGGTCACATGGAGGGTTAGCAACAAGTGAGTGGGAGGAGGAGAGAGGGGGGAAAAGGTACAGAGAATAAGTAGCATAGAATGTAGGTTGAAAATAGATAGGGGGAGGGTAAGAATAGTATGGGAAATGTAGAAACTAAAGAAATTATAAGTATGACACATGGACATGACTAAAGGGGGGGATATGGGTGGGAGAGGGTGTACAGGGTGGAGGGGAATGAAGGGGGAAAATGGGACAACTGTAATAGCATAATCAATAAAATATATTAAAAAAAGACTAAAAAAAGAAGATGTGGTCATTTCTAATGGGAAAATAATAATGGTGATTAACAAGAGAAATATCACCTGGAAAGAACATCTATGCACATGAACACTCTCACATGCACATCACCAACATGAAGACTGTCCATACACACACACATTCACACTCACCGTAGGTGTGTCTTCACACTTCCATATCCTGGGAGACAAAAAACAGAGCAGTTGACGTCGACACATGTTGTGTTTCAAGACTCTCTTAGTGAATGAAGTCCTTAGTCACTAAAGCCAGGTTGTCGTTGGCGAGAGCCACTCTTTTCAATGCCATTGATGATGCAATTGATAAAAAGAGATGGCTAGAACTGTTATTAAACTCAAACTGTACAGGTGAAAATCTGTATAAATCTTCAGACATTAGCCTAAAATAAACTTGCAATGTCAAGATTGTTTTACCTCCAGTCATCTACTCCTAACTTTAATAAGTGCATTCTTCCATGTGTATTAATTATTCTATTAATTATAGGGTGCTAAACTCATAAATTTTCTTTGATGACAGTAATTTTCAATGCTGACATTATTTGCTTTACAATTAGAGAAGGGAGGCAGTTTCTAATAAAATTCTGTAACCAGGGGTTTAAAAATCAGTTACGATTTGTGGGATGTAATCTTTGCAATTCATTTATGAGAACAATAAGTGAATGACTTAGAAACTCTGTAATGTGTCCATCAAGTCATACACTTGAAAATAAAACAAAAAAGTCCTGTGCTCCACCTATCTGTGCTGTTCGGTGCAAGCCACATTTCTTGCTAACGAAGAGCTCCTGATGAAACAACATCCTTGTCCTTCAAACTGTTGTCTTTCTAAAATGACTCCTGTTAAACAAAAAGTGAACTAAGTAACTCTGTATTCCTATTTCCTGTCCTACAACTGGTTTTGTTCAGGGTCTTCCTTAGATTATGACAACCTATAAGATAATAGAGAAAATTATGTTCACTATAGTACATAAATTTAGAGTCATTATTTACATTTATATTGAAAAAAAAATCTCTCTTTTGGAACAATTTCCAAAGAAAACCTGTCCTCACAAATGAAAAAGTTCAACCTCAGACACCTGTGCACATCGCTATGACCCCACTGGTGTCAGCAGTCTGCCCCACGGGTGGCCGCTCCTCCCACAACCCGCGGATGCTCTTGGGTATGGAGAATGAGTTGTTCTTGGTAATGCTGTAAAATGTAAAGACTTCTCATCCTCTGTTTTAGACATATTTGTGACAAGTGAGTAAACTACTTTTTTTGTAAATAAAATTATTTTTTACGTTGACATATGTCAAAAGACATTTTATCTTTACAGCTCACTAAATTTCTACACCAATTTTTCTCTTTAGTTCCCAAACACTCTACCAAAAAATTATGTTTTCAACACTCTCTTAAACTAATTAGGAGAATTTACATTAAGGAACACCATAGTGATTCTTGTAGAGAAATTTCCCATGATCATATTTTTTACAGAAGCCTGCTATTTTTTAAATTAAGATTTTATTGCATTTTTTTACAGCAATTTAGTGTCTGAGAGGAAGATATAGAGATTTCCCCTGTATTCCTGGCCCTACATGTGCATAACCTTTCTTATCAATGTCCCCACTAGAGTGGAACATTTCTTACAATTGATGAACCTACATTGACACGTTATAAGCACCCAAAGTCCATAGTTTATTTTACATTTCACTCTTGAAACTGTACATTCTGTGGGTGTGGACAAATGTAGGCATCATTATAGTATCATACAGCGCATTTTCACTGCCGTAAAAATCCTCTGTGCTCCCCATGTACACACCTATTCCCCCAGCTTCTGCAAACTACTGATCTTTAACTGTACACAGAGTTTTACCTTTTCCGGAATGCCATATACCTGGCATCATGCAATATGTAGCCTTTCAGATTGACTGTTTTCACCTGGTAATATGTACTTGCAGTTTCTCCATGTCTTTTCACGCCTTGATAGTTCATTCCTTTTCAGCACTGAGTAATAATCATCCATTGCCTAGACATACAATGATTTGTTTATCTAATCACCTCCTGAAGTGCATCTTGGTTGCCTTCACACTTCGGTAATTATGAAGAAAGCTGCTAAACATCTTTGTGTAGGTTTTCATGTGGACATAAATTTTTACTCCTTTATGTAAATACCAAGGAGCACAGTGGCTAAATTGTAATGCTAAAATTATGTTTATTTATAAAAAACTACCCAGTTGTCTTCCCAAGTGGCTGTACCATTTGACGTTTCCACTAACAATGCATGAGAGTCACCTCCCATCCTCTCCAGCATTCGGTGTTACTGTGGTTCTTCAGATGCAGACAAATGTGTTCTGACAAGATAGGTCAGTCTCGAAACTTCTAGTGTATTCCCAGCATTAAGTTCATGCTTTTAGAAGAAATGATCTAAGGCAATTTTGAAGCAAACAGCAAATATCTTTTTGAATTGTAACCAGAAATTATAATTATTTGTTCTTTCTACAAATACTTAGTACATTTCCTATCTCTGATGCTGTGGGGTTAGTGCTATGGAAACAAAGACCAACAAAACTACACAATGCTTTTGCTCTCAGGAGGCTAACATTGTCATGGGTGAAGGAAAAACAAAATCAAAAGTAAATTAATTAGTAAAATTATATTATTACGCTACAGTATAAAATTAAGGTCATTCTAGAGAACAATTTGTCAGTAGTTAGGTAAATGAAATGCACGAGCACATGCCATCAGTACAATACGGTGAGGCTCTCAGTGGCATATAATGCCACCATCAGAACAACCAGCTCAAAGTATACCCTCAAGGTACATCATCGATCTAGTGTAAAAGCATGTTGACTCAAAACATTAGGAAATCAATGAGATAGTAGTTCTTACATTAATATAAATATAGATAATCCAAAACTGCATTTTGTATATATAATATTTTGCATTTGCATTATATATATCAATGATATATATATTTTAAATAAAATACCCACACTTAACTTCATTCACTAAACATTAGCATGGAGTCTCTGAAGAATCAAACAAGGAATTGGCAACGGAGATCCAGGGAGAAAAAGAAATAGTGAAATAGAAATAATAAAAAATAAAATAGAAGGGGCTTGCTCACAACATTAGTTACATTTTCCCATGGATTGAGAAATATTTCCAAATAAACTCACTGTGTCAAAGGCTTACAAAAAATACAAAGAACAGAATGCCATGACCAGACAATTTGATGATCAGTAATGCAAACAGCTGCATCACATGTAATCAGGGAACAGAATGTAAAGCAATGGTAGCTACTGGTTTCCTTCTCTTAAACTGGCAAAAGCGATAAAGTTTGCTAATACCCAGCATTGATGAAAATGTAGGAAAACAAATTTTATAAAGTGTTGAGGGGAGTGTAAAATGATGTAATATTTTTGGGGGACAAGAATTTTAAAGTAATGCTCAGTGATGTAGCTAGTTAACTTTAAAGGTGTATCATAAAACTGAATGTGCTGATAAAATTTTACAGAGGAATGCTGCATTTCTGCTTCTGGTATGGTGGCATTGCTCCATTAGAGGATGTTTTCCTGATAGTAGTAGCTAAAAATTTATGGATAAAATTAGCAGTTTTATTTTTTATAAAAGGTAACTGCCTGAGAATTCTGTAGTGTCAACATAAAGAGGCAGATTATTCAGGCAAGTCAAAACTTGGATCAGTAATTGCCACAGTTTGTTTCCTAGGCCTTTTTAAAAATAGATTTTCACAGAAGGTGAGCAGTCGTGAAGCAGCAGGGAAATTAAAACCGTGAAACCTGGAGGCTTCTGTTTTGGCTGGCGGACATAGGGAAACACGTCTGGGAAACCTTGGTGCTGTACATACCCAGAGAAAAAGATCCCCTGAGTCTGTGTTGTATGAAGGAACACCACATGCACACACGTGGCAGATCCAAAGACACAGTGCAAAGGCTTAAGGCACTAAACTGAAATTGGTCCTTTTAAAAAAGGACCACACACAACAGGTGAGATAGGGCTGAAAGGCTGAATAAAATACTTAGGATACATATGTATCCTCCCTTCAGTGTTAAAATGGCTGCACAAAAATTCACCAACCTTTAATTCTTTTAATGCACGCCGATATGACAGCTGTCACAATACAATTAAATAAAATTGTTTTGAATGAAGTTAAAGACACTTAAGCACTACTAGAGCCATTGTACAGAAAAAACTAAATGAACTTTTTGGCCAACCCAATAAAAGATATTAAATAGTAGATATATCATAAGATTTCATGAATAATATTTGCAAGTATCTCTTAAAAATTGACACAAATTTCTTAAGCATAAGGGTTTTCAGGAGATAAATAGACAATATACTGTCCCTGTAAAGTGCCAATGAATTTATGTAATAAAATGTTTGAATCCCTATGAAAGGCATATAACTCTATAGTAGGTTTATGAGGGATACAAGACATATGAACAATTAAAAAGCTGTTTTTTCATACTTCTTTTAGGCCAGGACTACTCTGCAAATATTTTTAACCCACTGATTTTCCTTGAAGAATTATTTTTCCCTTGTTGCTGTGCACACGGTCAAATATGACTGCTCCAGCCCTGACATCACATTTCCAGACGCATTCAGGGGCTCCCAGTCGGAGTATGAGTTTCTTAACACAACTTCCTGAGGTAGAATCAGTTTGCTCCTGCTTCCCTGCATACAATTGAATTGCCCCAGATTCAGGTGTCCATGCTGATTCAAGCATGTGTGGCTAAAGGAAGGCCATGTTCTGTAAAGAGAAACTGGCCCATCACCAGTCCCTGACTTCTTCCCACAAAGGCACAGCATTTTCTCAAACAGCGTGGTCTGCACCAGCTGGGAGCTCCAGACTAGTGCTCCTTCATTTTTTTATCCAATAAGATATTCAGGAGAACATTTTATCCTGCAAAGGTAGTACGGAGGAGATTTACCATTTAAGGTCTCATCTCTAGCTTTCTTTACCTATAATTGCATTAAAGCCACCCTCATAGTCAGAGACTCAAATAATTTTTTTTCTGATTTCTCTTCAAAATGTCCAGCTACTTGTAGGCATTGCTGTCAAATACTGACCAATGCTTCATGTCTGATCTTATCTCAGGTACCTTGCCACCCATCATTAACAGTCTTAGTTTTCAAATGAATGGTGCATATTTACAACTGTTGATACATAGTTTATAAGTATTCAGATTGTTAAAAGCAGGTTTTATACTAGCAAAACTCTAATAAATTGGATTACGATCAATCAAGAGTGGCGGGAGCTATCGGATCTGAAAGCAGCTGTGTCTCAGAGCACTTTCACTGTGTCCAGTTCAACGAGGTGTGTCATGCTACGTAAATGGTGCCCAACAGCATACACGCTTTGCCCCTACAGAATGCTGGTGAGCTATACAAATGTGTTTCTAGTGACAAGGCAAATAGACACCAGGTTTTGCCATGATAACCTTTTTGCAGTTCAATTAGCCACAAATAATAAAGTAGCCTACTAGTCCTCTACATGTGTTCATGTGTATGGGATCATGCTGCATGTGTGTGTATTTTGACCAAATATCATGTGTCAGAATATTCAATTTAGAAGCCACTCTAATAGTTTCAAGAAAGGGCAGAAAGTAAAGTCATTAAATCTCTAAAAACTCTGAAGGATTATTTGAGTTCGATGTTTCCTTTATTGTATTCAGATAGAAAATACATTGCTTAACATTCATCACTAGCAATGATTAGTTTTTAAATTGATAATTTCAAGGTAATTATGCTTTACAGGATGAAGAGCAGACTGATGGCGTGGTAACCGATGGGCTGAGTGCCGGCCTTCTCTGAGTCAGTGTGCGAGTACCGTGCCTCGAGTAAAACCACCCTGGATAGTGCTTTTAGGGGCTGAAATACATGACACAGAGAGTTATCCCGACCATTTTAAATTCAGCATTTTTCAATTTTCTACAAATATAGAAGTGACCTGCAGTTGGTACAGGGGTGTCCAACCTTTTGGCATCTCTGGGTCACACTGGGAGAAGAGTCGTCTTGGGCCACACATTAATACATTGTGACATGTAATCACAAAAAATCTCATAATGTTTTAAGTAAATTTGTGTTGTTGTGTTGGGATGCATTCATAGCCATCCTGAGCTGCTTGCGGCCCACGGGCTGCAGGTTGGATACCTCTGGAAAGCATGTAATTGTAGCAATAAGACAGACCTGGAGGAACCACTAATAAATACCCTTCTCCTGCAAGAGAACCGCATGGAAATAATCTTAGAAAGTAAAATATACCTTGCTTTTAAAAACTCACAAAGGAGTTTCCACAAACTCTTTAAAATCTCTGGATTCCGGAGACTCAGTCCTTCTTTGTTTTATCACTCATATTTCATTTCATTATTTAAGTCTGTTTTCTTTTATTCCCTTTAAAACATAGAGGGGTACTTTCATTTAAAAATTTGTATTTTAATATTCCCCAACCAAATGATTCTAGTTCATCTGTCATTTTACATGAACAGGCTAATTCCTAAACTAATTAGAGCTTTTTGATGACTTAATCTTGGCATTTGCTAAAATCTATACCAGACACAAACATTGCATTTGACGTACTACCTGACTCTGAGAGCTTGTACTCTTGTTGAGGGCAACAGGTACACATAAAAAGTAATGCAGAATTTTTAAAAGCAAATAAAAGATCTATACATTTCAATATAATCAAATTCAAAATATATTTTAAAATATAATCTCTATGAAGAGTTGAGAAGAGGAGAAGAAAACACTGGGAATTATCAAGGCATACTTTCTGGAACACTTGCTGGAAATGATCCTTCAGTAACAGGAAGGTTATTTTTAAGTGAAGAGGGGGAAAACAAGAACATTTGATGTGTGAGGGGAAAGCAGAGATATGTTTAAACTTCCGCAGAGATAAGGGCTGATTTATCTGAATTCATAAATGAACATGTCAAGAATGTTGCTGAATAGTTGAGAGTGTGGAGGGACAGCTTCAGAGAAGAGGGATTTGTTACCACCCTTGGACTGAAGAGTTTGCTCTCATGGGAAATGAAACATAACAGTAGGTCCCTAAATGAGAAAGTCACTCTTTCATAACAATGTTTTTGATATCGCTTTATAGATTTTATTCCAAGTAATTTTCATGTAATTAAAATTGAACTCTAGGTTGTATTAATTTATGGTTTTGAAAAGTACTCCCAAAAGAAAACTTAATTTTTTCTTTACTGAGCTATTTAAAAATATCTATTTCAAGCATACTGGAATGAAAATGAAAGACATAAAGTTCTATGACAATTAATGTAGTATATAATCTAAGGAAAGTTAAAAGTTCAAAAATTGTATAATGAGATACAAGATGATATCTTTTATAAACTTGGCAGAAACAATTAAAAATACATAAATGTGAATGTTGAGAAACAGGAGGAAAAATAAACAAACTATACCTTCAAAGTAATCAAAATATATCCTCAGGGATTCCTTAAAGAACAGTTTCCTTCAAAAGCATTGTATGAACAGTGCAACAGATATGAAGCATTCTGAACTGCCTTGTATTTCTGAAATGAAAGCATTTATATTGAGAAATTATTTAAATGGAATGATTATGCTAAGAACTGTGGACTATTTTGGAGCTTTGTAGTTTTTTATTTCACAGAATTCACCTATTTTCTGTCATTATTTTAATCACATAATTTGCTATTACTTATTTAAATTTTTTTTCATTAAAGTAGAATTGATATACAATATTATATTATTTTTAGGTTGCAACAGTGATTATATACATACATATATCTTATAATGTAGTTACCATCAGAAATGTAGTTACCATTTGTCACTAAGTAAAGTTATTACAGTATTATTGGCTATATTCCCTGCACACTGCATCCTCATGGCTTATTTATTTTATAACTAGACGTATGTAGCTCTAGTCCCCTTTACCTTTGTTCACACCTTCCACCCCCACGTCCCTTCTGGCAGACATCGTGTTTGTTTTTCTGTATATATGAGTATGATTCTGTTTTGTTTTTCTGTTTGTTTTTATTTTATTTGAGTCCACATACAAGTGAAAACATAAGGCATTTGTCTTTGTCTATCTGACTTATTCACTTAGCATAATACCCTCTAGGTCCATCCATGTTGTTGCAATTGGCAAGACTTTATTATTGTTTTATGGGTGATTAATATTCCATTGTATATATATACTACTTCTTCTGTATCCATTCATCTATCAATGGGCTAGGTTGTTTCCATAGCTTAGCTATTGTAAATAATCAAACAGCAAATAACAAATGTTGACAAGGTTGTGGAGAGAAGAGAACCCTCATGCATTGCTAGTGGGACTCTAAGTTGGTGCAACCACTACGGAAAACAGCATGGAAATGAAAACACTAATTCCAAAATATATCTGGACCCCTATGTTCATTGAGAGACTGATGTCTCTTTAAAAAGTGAATTCTGGCAGCAGGCTGCCTTCAGACTTGTGTTACATCATTAAATCTTCTCTGGGTCTCCAGACTGCCAGCCAACCCTGCAAATTTTGGACTTGCAAGGCTCTACAGTTGTGTAAACCAATTCCTTAAAATAAATTTAAATCTCTCTCTCTCTTTGTGTAAACAGAAAGAGAAACACACACACACACACACACACACACACACACACACACACACACACACAAATTGATTTTGTTTCCCTGGAGAACCCTGACTAATACAAATGTGTAACACAAAACTGGGATGACTAGAGCATGTTACCAAAAACTCGCTGAAGAAATGCTCATGATGTCATCATATCCTTATGGCTTAGGATAATTTGCTTGTGAATTTAGGGCAAGTTGAAAAAACGGAAGATGCTTGTAAAACTCTCAAGCTTAAATGAATCCCATAATATATGACTATTTTGACGACCATGTGTAGATGTTTTTCCTATTAAAGTGAAAATTTATCTAATTTTAACCATTTAATCAATATTGTTACAGATCTAAATACCTCTTTTTAAATAGAATTTGTCAAGGTGGCACTGTTTAATAACACTATATAGTTTTCAGGTGCATAATTCCATTGTACATCATCTGTATACTGTATTGTGTGTTCACCACCCCAAGCCAAGTCTCTTTCCATTAGGATATATCCTCCCTTTGTCCTCTCTTACCTCCCCCCATTCCTTTCCTCAGGTAGCCATCATGCTGTTGTCTGTATCTATGAGGCTTTTTTGTTTTTGTTTAATCCCTTCATCTTTCTCACCCAGCCCCCCCAAACTTCTCCTCTCTGACAGCTGTCAGTCTGTTCTCTGTATCTACGAGTATATTTCTTTCTTAGTTTATTTCATTCATTAGATTCTACATATAAGTGAAATTATATAGTATTTGTTTTTCTCTGACTGGCTTATTTCACTGTGTATAATACTCTTCAGGTCCATCCATGCTGATGCAAAAGTAAAGATTTCCTCTTTTTTACAGCCAAGTAATGTGTTTCTGGTAGAAATCCAAATTAAAACCACAATGAGATATCGCCTCACACCTGTAATACTGATACAATAAAATCTATATATGATGAGATATAAACTAGGAAAAGAGAGGCTGGATTTACTTTGTGGAAGGCTTTTAACCCCAGGTAGGGTCCTACAACAATATGAAGCTGGCCTCTAAAAAAATTTGATTTTGACTGGTTGGTTGGCTCAGTTGGTTAGAGCATTGTCATCATAAGCCAGGGTTGCAGGTCCAATCCCCAAGCAGGGCACATAAAGGAATCAATCAAGGTATGCATAAATAAGTGGAACAACAAATCTCTCTCTCTCTCTCTTCCTCTTTCTCTAAAATCAATCAATAAAAAATAAAAACATTGACTTTGTTAGCAAAAAATAGTACATAATGATGAATTGGAGAATTGGGATAGTTAAAGAATCTATAGGAAATGTCAGGAAATAGAAAAGTTTAGGGCCAAGCCTAAATGTTTTACAGAACATTTTATATAATGTGCTACTTTTGAATGGTAAAGTTTGAGTTCAAGGTATAGCATCAGCCTCTGAAAGTGATGCCAAAGGACATTAAAAATGGCAGCTATAAGTTAATAAAATTAAGGACAACTTTCAAAACAAAATATAAATAACTAATAAAGGTGAAATATGACCACCCTTAGAAAATCAAAAGGAAATAACTTGTGTTTTTATAAAATTATCAAATATAAAAATTTGATATCTAAAATTTTCTCCACATCCTTCACCAACACTTATTTGCTGATATATTGTTGATAACCATTCTGATAGGTGTGAGGTGATATCTCATTGTGGTTTTAACTTGCATTTGTCTCATGGTTGGTGATGTAGAGTTTATTCATTTGTCTATCAGCTATCTGTATGTCCTCTTTGGAGAAGTGCCTGTTAAGGTCCTCTGACCATTTTTAATTGGATTGTTTGTTTTTTTTTTGGTGTTGAGTTATATGAGTTCTTTATAAATTTTGTGTATTAACCTCTATCAGAGGTATCATTGGTGAATATGTTCTGCCATTCAATGGGTTGTCTTTTTATTTTTTTGATGATCTCCTTTGCTGTGCAAAAATTTTTAGTTTGGTGTAGTCCCAGTTATTTACTTTTTCTTTTGCCTGAGGAAATATATAAAAAAATCACTAAAAGAAATGTTAGCAATTTTATTGCCAGTGTACTTTTCTAGGGGTTTTATAGTGTTGAGTCTTACATTTAAATCTGTAACCTATTTTGAGTTTATTCTTGTGCATGGTGTAAGAAGGTGATCTTGCTTCATTTTCTTTGCATGGAGATGTCCAATTTTCCCAACACAATTTATTAAATAGATTGTCTTTACCCCATTGCCTCCTTTGTCAAACATTAATTGACCATGTAGGAGTGGGTTTATTTCTGGGCCATTCTCTTCCGTTGATCTATATGTCTGTTTTATGCCAGTACCATGCTGTTTTGATTACTGTAGCCTCATGTTGATACTATAGTCTCATATTGATACTACAGTTTGATATTAAGTAGTGTGATACCTCCTACTTTGTTCTTCATTCTCAAGATTTCTGTGGCTCTTTGGAGTCTTTTGCAGTTTCATATACATTTTGGATTATTCTATTTCTGTGAAAAATGCCATTGATATTTTTGATAGAAAATGCATTGAATCTATAGACTGCTTTGGGTAGTAGGGGCATCTTAATGATGTTGATTCTTTCTATCCATGAACACAGTATGTACTTCCATTTATTTGTATCATCTTCAATTTCTTTATGCAGTGTCATAATTTTTTAAGTTAAATTTATTGGTTAAATTTATTTCAAGGTATCTCATTTTTTTATGCAGTTGTAAATGGGATTGTTTTCTTAATTTCTCTTTCTGATAGTTTATTATTGGTGTATAAAAATGCAACTGATTTCTGAATATTTATTTTGTATCCTGCTACTTTACTGAATTCATTGATCAGTTCTAGTAGTTTTTTTGTGGAATCTTTAGGGATTTCTATATACAATATTATGTTATCTGTAGATGACAGTTTTACTTCTTCCTTTTTGTTTTGGATGCCTTTTACTTCTTCTTATTGTCTGATTGCTGTAATTAGAACTTTTTATACTATGTTGAATAACAGTTGTGAAAATAGACATCCCTGTCTTGTTCCTGATCATAAGGGAAACACTATTAGTTTTTGTCCATTGAATATGATGTGAGCTGTATGTTTGTCATAGATGACCTTTATAATGTTGAGTTATGTTTCCTCTATTCCCACTTTGCTGAGTTTTAATCATAAATGCATGTCAGATTTCATTAAATACATTTTTATATCTATTGATATAATCATGTGTTTTTATCCTACATTTTGTTTATGTGGTGTATCACATTTATTGATTTGTGGATATTGCACCAAACTTGCATCCCAGAATAAATCCCACTTGATCATGGTGTATATTTTTGATGCATCATTGGATCCTGTTTGCAAATATTTTGTTGAAGATTTTAGCATCTTTGTTCATCAGGGATATTGGCTTATAATATTCTTTCTTTTGTAGAATCTTTATCTGGTTTTGGAATTAGGATAATGATGATGTCATGAAATGAGGTTGGAAGTCTTACTTTCTCTTGAAATTTTTGGAATAGTTTGAGAAGAATAGGTGTTATTTTTCTTTGAATGTTTAGTAAAATTTACTTGTGAAGCCATCCAGTCCAGGACTTTTATTTGCTGGGAATTTTATTTTTTTTAATTACTGCTTCAATTTCACTAGTTGTAATCTGTTCAGATTATCTGATTCTTCCTGATTTAATTTTGGAAGATTGTATGTTTCTAGGAAATTATCATTTTCTTACACATTGTCCAATAGATGGCACACAATTGTTTGCAGTACTTTCTTACTACCCTTTGTATTTTTTTGGTGTCAGTTGTTACTTCTCTTCCATTTCTGATTTTATTTATTTGAGCCTGTCTTTTTTTTCTGATGAGCCTAGTTGTCAATCTTGTTTATCTTTTTAAAAAATCAGTTTTTGGTTTCATTGATCTATTTTTTAGACTCTATTTTGTTTATTTCTCCTCTGATCTTTATTATTTCCTTTCTTCTATTCAGTTTGGCCTCTTGGTTTTTTTTTTTTTTTTTTTTTTTTGTTCCTTTAAGTGTAAAGTTAGATAGTTCATTATGGGTTTTTTTCATTTGTTTCTTGAAATATGCCTATAATGCTATGAATTTCCTTTTTTTAGGACTACTATTGCTGTGTCCCATAGATTTTTGAGTTGTTGTGTTCTCATTTTCATTTGTTTCAAGGTATCTTTTGATTTCTTCCTTGAGTTTGCTGTGAACCCATTTATTGTTCAGTAACATGTTATTTAGCCCCCATGTCTTTGTGTGTTGTATAGTTTTTTCTTGTGATTGATTTATAGTTTCCTATCATAGTTTGAAAAAAATGCTTGATATGATGCTTGAAGGGAGAGCTAATGTACACAACTCTAGTTGCTTCAAAATACAATGTCCACTCAGTGTCAGGTGGCTACTCAGTATTACTTAGTTTGTACAGCTCCCACACTTTTGGGTGAGTGACTGACAATGTATCTTTCCTGCACCATCAGTAGTAGTGTAGGGAAGGTACACTACTTTTTTTTTTGGATGGGCAGTTTATTGTCACTAGTTGGCAAAGTATTCAGGAGTCATAGGTTGTATTTCTAAATAAGTTTGATCAGTGATGTTGGTAAGGGATAGCTATGGAAAAATTCTCCTGGTTTCTGGCAGTAGGTTAACTATCAGTGTTAATTTTTGTTTGTTTTCACATTTTTCTTTATTTTTGTTTCATAATTACAGTAGTCAGATTATATCATGGAATGAAAGCTAGGTGCCATTTTTATTAGAATCTCCAGTAGTTACTTTTTCAAATAATGCTTTGTTTTCCAAACATTATATTTTCACTAATATATATTCTCCTGGGAATCTTATGCTTATATCATTTCATACATTAGGGCAAAATGATCCTTGAGACTGAAGGTTTCTGAATTGTTCTTTTCTCTTGTGTTATACTTTTAGATTGGAGAAAAATGGCAATTGCCTTTATTTTTCTATTATCATTGGCAAATGCATATTCCATTGAAATACTGTGCTTTTGTTTTGCTTTGTTTTGTTTTTAATTCTCTTTCTCATCCAAAATTTCACCTTCTGAAATTCACTCATATTTTATGGATTAATTAATCTAAAAAACTCTTAAGAATAGCTGTGATTTTAGTTGTTTTCTTATACAATGGTGCACTTATTTAAACCAGTTTCAAGACCGTATATTTCTCAAAAGCCTTTCTCTGCAAATTACTTTGAAATGAATTGAGAAAATACATATAGGATTAAGGAGGCAGATATTTAGATATTTCCTGATTGGTGCAAATGGGACATTCCTGTAATGGATTTAAAAAAATATATCTATATATCTATATATCTCTCTCTCCAATGATGAGCAGTTAAATATTTATAATCTTAACTTTATATTCAAAGTGAAAATAGCTCATTATCAGAGAAAATAATAATAATAATAATAATAATAATGTCTTTTACTTTACTGTAACAATTCTGTGAATTACTGAGCTAAATTATTTTCAGATTCTCACAGCCTTTAAAGTGCTAGTAGAACTGGTTTTCAAATTGTGGTTTGGGATCCCTGGGTTCTTGAGATGCTGGCAATTAATGAGATAAAAATTATATTTAATATAATAGTTAAACATTTACCTTTGCTATTTCCATTCTCTTAAAGTTCTCAGTGGAGTTTTACAGAGACTGCTTGATGCATGCTCTTGTGGCAGAATAAATGTGGAAAGAGATATAAGAATCCAGTTGCCTTTGGTTAAGCCAGATATCAAATGAAATAAAAAATATAATACAATGCCTCTTGTGATAGGCAAAAAAAAAACACCAACAGATGTCTCAAAATGTCTACATCCTGGACTTCCGGCCAAGATGGAGGCATAGGTAGACACACTGTGCCTCCTGGCACAACCAAAATAAGAACAAAAACAATTTAGAAACAAAATAACAACCAGAACTGAGAGAAAATTGAACTGTATGGAAGTCCAATAACCAAGGAGTTAAAATAGACACATTCATCCAGACTGGTAGGTGGGGCAGAGACAGACAGCCAGGTGGAGAGGGGTCGTGGTACAAAAAGCGGTGGCACTGGGCGTGCAAGGCACCCTGGACGCACAAGATGGCAGCTGGCAGATCCCAGGTGCAGGGTGACAATAGGTAGACCCAGCGAGGCGGTGATTGTGAAGCGAGACACTGCACACAAGGCAGCTGGCTGACCGGGCAGTCCCACATTCACACGCAGATAAACCATTAGGCTGGGGAGTGAGACAGACCACATAGCCCAGCGACCCAGCACTGGGAAATAGAGCCTTGGAACACCACTTGAAAACACCTGTGAGGGTTGAGGCACAGGGAGAGACTTCCAGCCTCACAGGAGAGTTCACTGGAGAGACCCACAGGGTCCTAGAATGTACACAAGCCCACCCACATGGGAATCAGTACCAGAAGGGCCCAGTTTGCTTGGGGGAAGCGGTGGAAGGGACTGAAGTTGGACAGAGAGAGGAGCAAGTGCCATTGTTCCCTCTTAGACCCTGCCCCCACATACAATGTCACAACCCAGCCACTGGGTTGCTCTGCCCTGGTGAATACCTAAGGCTCTGCCCCTCATGTATAACAGGAGCAAAAAGACAAAAAAAAAAAGTGACCCAAACAGAAGAACAGATCAAAGTTCCACAGCAAATACAACTAAGCAATGAAGAGATAGCCAGCTTATCAGATGCACAGTTCAAAGCACTGGTGATCACGATGCTCACAGAATTGGTTGGTTTTGGTCGCAAATTAGAGGAAAAAATGAAGGCTATGCTAAGTGAAATGAAGGAAAATGCACAGCACACCAATAGTGATGGGAAGAAAACCAGGACTCAAATCAATGGAGTGGACCAGAAAGAAGAAAGAAACAACCAAGCAGAAAACAATGAAGAAACAAGAATTCAAAAAAATGAGGAGAGGCTTAGGAACCTCCAGGATATCTTTAAATGTCGGGTGTTCCAACACCCGAATTATAGGGGTGCCAGAAGGGGAAGAGGAACAGCAACAGGTGGAAAACTTATTTGAACAAACAATAAAGGAAAACTTTCCCCATCTGGCAAAGGAAATAGACTTCCAGGAGTCCAGGAAGCTCAAAGAGTTCCAAAGAAGTTGGACCCAAGGAGGAACACACCTAGGCACATCATAATTACATTAGCCAAGATTAAAATGAAGGAGAGAATCCTAGAAGCAGCAAGTGGTAAGGAGACAGTAACCTACAAAGGAGTTCCCATCAGACTGTCAGCTGATTTTTAAAAGAGATCTTGTAGGCAAGATGGGGCTGGAAAGAAGTATTCCAAGTCATGAAAGGCAGGGACCTCCATCCAAGATTGCTCTATCCAGCAAAGCTTTCATTTAGAATGGAAGGGCAGATAAAGTGCTTCTCAGGTAAGGTCAAGTTAAAGGAGTTCATCATCACCAAGCCCTTATTTTATGAAATGTTAAAGGGACTTATCTAAGAAAAAGAAGATAAAAAATATATGTATAGTAAAATGACAGCAAACTCACAATTATTACCAACCACACCTAAAACAAAAACAAAAACAAAGCAAACAACTGGAACAGGAACAGAACCACAGAAATGGAGGATCACATGGAGAACAGGGGGGTGGGAGGAGGAGGGGGTGGAAAGGTACAGAGTATAAGTAGCATAGATAGTAGGTAGAAAATAGGCAGGGGGAGGGCAAGAATAGTATGGGAAATGTAAAAGCTAAAGAACTTATGACACATGGACATGAACTAAAGTGGGGGAATGTGGGTGGGGGAGGGTGTGCAGGGTGGAGGGGAATGAAGGGGGAAAATGGGATAACTGTAATAGAATAATCAATAAAATATATTTTAAAAGTCTATATCCTAATCCTTGGAATCTGTGCATATGTTATTTTATGAGGCAAAAAGGACTTTGCAGATGTGATTAAATTAAGGGTTTTGAGATGGGAAGATCATTTTGGATTATGTGGATCAGGCCCAATGTAATCTCAAGAGTCCTTAAATGTGGAAGAGGGAAGTAGAAATGTAAACGTCAGAGTGATGAGATATGAGATAGAGTCGATAGGACATCCATGGCTGTGAAGGCAGAAAGAGATGACAAGCCAAGGAAGGGGGAGACCCCTAGAAATAAGGAAGGGCAAGAAAAACAGATGCTCCCCTGAGGCCTCCAGAGAGGAGCAGAGCCCTGCCATCACCCTAGATTTCCGACAGCCAGAACTAGATGAGAGATTTGCATTGTTTAGACCATGTAGTTTGATATAATTTGTTATGGCAGCGAGAGGAAACAAATGCAGTGCTCACCGAATGCCTCCTTTAACTCAGGCCCACGCTGTTTCTCTGCTCTGTGTCCTGTAAAGACTCCCCATTGCTTTCAGAACATAATCAGGTTCTATTATTTGACAATAGGGACTTTGGTCATTTGATTTTAATTTTAATTCTGGGTCTCAACTTTTTTGACTCCTTAGTTTCTATCATTTATGCCACATATAAAACTTTTGCTGTTTTTCAAATTGCAGGCTTTCTCATAACCTTGTTCTTTTGCATACAGTGTCCCCTGCCTACCTAGCCCCCTTTCATTCATCTGTCTGACTCCTGCCTATGCTTATGAACTCACTTTTCATTCCGCTGCTAAGCAAACACTTGCCTCAGCCCTCTAGTCTAGGTTGCCTCTATAATGGGTAGCACTTGCCACATGATGTCTAATTTATTGCCTATCTTCCCATCTGGCAGTGAGCTATTTGGGGAGGTAACATTGTCATATTTGTATGCATTCAGCGTCTAGTACATAGCTTGATTTACAGTATTCCTCAATAATTTTTTTTTCTGGATGCTCAATTGATGATGGATGACTCAGTCCCTTACTCATAATTTATTTCTGTGAATCAGCCTTCAAACACTCGGACCAGACTTTGCCCTATCCAGCCAAGTCTCCTAGCTTCTTCTGTCTTATTTCTGTATCCTTTTTTCTGCCAATAACTTGGGGGAATGATCTATATATGTAGTTTCATTTTGTTCCCCATGACCTCCTAATTCCTTGATATATTACTTCTATTCTATAGTTTTGGCTTTTCTTTTTCAAAGGTCCCTATTGACCTCTTTCTCTCTATCTTTCTTGACCTCTCTGATAACTTTGACCGCTGCTACTCCAGTCTTTCCCTCTTTTAGTTCTCGTGTGTATTACTGCTCTTTCCCTGCTTCTACATTTTATTGCTAGTTTTTTCTTTTACTATCCCTTAATTCTCAATAGTCCCGCAATACTAAAAGCTTAAGCCTTGGTTCTTTTCTCTGCGCAGTCAGCATCTTAAAGACCTCATTTACCCTCATGGTTTTTAACCACCATTTACGAAGATGACTATGTCTGTAGCCAAAATCATTCCATACCATAGCTATAGCTGAAGCTTCTGCCATTATCTTATAAAAAGACAGAAACTGAAGCCAATTGATTCTTCATAAGTAATTCTTCTTTCTTACTTGCCTTTCTCAGTGACCTCTCCATTATGCTCATTTCTTGGGCTAGAAATATTGGAATCCTTTTCATATTTTCTGTTTTTATTTTTTGATTTTACATGTTAAAATTATTTTTCTTCAAGCTACCCTTTACATTTATCCTTTTTGTTGTATTTTTAAAGATCACCACCCTGATGGAGGCCCTTGTCATCGTAAGAGCCACCTGACTTTATTCCGTGCCACCTGTATTTATTTATTTATTTATTTATTCTCTTTAATCAACCATGCATCCAAACACTCTTTTGAATGGACTGTGAGTCCTACCACTATTTTGGCTCCAACATCCAACTCGTACTGAAGTGCTTTCAGGTCATCCTCCCATGCAAGAAACTATGGTTGGTCTGCATTGGTTATGAGACCATACCCTGCATGGTCTTCTTAGGCCCAGCTAAACATTCAGACTCACTTTGACTATCAAAAACTGCACCAATACCAGCCTGCTCCCAAGAAGCAAGACATGCAGATTGCCACAGGGAGGCATCACGTCTTTTTCAGAGGCAGTTGCAGCAGTCCAAAAGTTCAGGGGCAAGGGAACTATCTGGTTTAGAAATCTTATGCCCTACACGTGCAAGTTGCTCTTGTAACAGCCCCACAGGCATAGCTTCTGGGGTCCTTGCAAGGACATACCAGTTGCAAGAGTCACCACATATAGGGAAGCCCAAAGCATGGATCTATGTCAGTTCTTTATAGTTTATTTATATTTCCTCATGGCCCCGGGATAATTTTTATTATGAGCAATGTTATGCAGCAGTACAGTGAAAATTCTACCCTTATAGTTTATAAGAGTAATGTAATAATGAGGTAACTGAGGGTTAGCATTTTGTGCAGGAAGGGTAAGGAATTTAACTTTCTGTCCAAACTTACCAATCAAGTTGGAACTCCTTTCACTCATTATTAAGGTCATTTGTAATATGTTCCCCCCCCAGACCCCCATTTATTCAAACCTCTTTCCCAGTACTCTCCAGGTAGCCTCTGCTGACTCCTAATATAGTAAGAGTCTAAAATATTTTCTTCCTTCACTGTGTTCCAAAATTTAGTGCCTGCTATAATTCCATTCAAGTAGTATCTATTTAAGAAATAGCCACAAAGTAAAAGAATCTGAGCTATGAGAGACATTCCAAAATGGCTAAATTCCATACAGTTTCGCACTGGTATAAACTAAACATAGAAGAAGAAAGCAGAGTGCTTCTTTGATTCATTGATGGATCAAGAGAGCACTATTGCAAAACATTTTTTAGAAGTGAAAAACTCACAGTTCAAAGTTAAAAAAAAAATCACCTCCAACCCAAACACCTAGCAATGCAAATATTGGAAGAAAAAGCACAATGCTAAAGTGAAAACCAAAGTTGAACCATATGATTGCTAAGGTTTCTGAAGCACACAAGAGAACCACTTCCCCAGGTGCAGGTGGGGAGCAGTGAGGCTGGAGCAGGGAATGTGGAATTTGAGGTCTTAGGGGACAGAAAACAGTGCATGTGGTTCAGGCCAACTGACTGTATGACTTGCTGCACATGAACTTTTCTGTGCTGTAACACACGTCCATGAATGCACATGTTGATGTTTTCCCATTATTTACCTGAAGTTATGTGGTTAGCTTTAATGAGGTGATTCTGTGAAATATCTCACTACAGAGAATAGAAATTTATCAGATTTATAAGGTATTTTTATTTTTCTCATTGGAGATCAAAGAGTAGAGTAAGGAGAGAGATTTTTAATAAAGTTTTTTAAAGTGTCAATAAGGGCAATCAGAACAGAAATCAATAATATTTTCTGTGATTTTGATCAATCTAGATAAGAAATTAAATTAACTAAGGATGACCTATGTTATTTCCTTCTTTAGTAGAAGGATTTTGAATTTAAACTGTTCTTATAATTTTACATTTATTGATGAACAATCAAGAGCAAATCCTTGATTCTTTTCTAGGTATAAGGTTGAATATTTTTAAAATTATATTTTAAACAAACAATATGGGAAAAGCAATATAGTAAACAAGATAGGAAAATTTGTGAGCTGCATGTCTGATACTTGTGTGCCAAGGTAAAAACTAAAGTGGGTGGATAATGGAAAGATATGTGCATCCTAACACAATGCCCAAGCTCAGTTAATCCCAAGTTAAAAATGCATACTAAATGTGCACTTTTTATAATATGTGTTTTTGAAAAGAGTATTGTAATTAACATAGAATATTAACTTACAGCCTTCCTTATTTAAGTAATGCATTTTATCAATGAATAACAACATAGAGAATGATATTACATATGGTGTTCTATGGTTATCATTTATAGCCACTGGGAAATAATTATGCCAATTTTCTATTTTAGAAAACTTGAGCCTTTATTATTCTCTCCCTTGCTCATGTCAGCCTTAGTAAGTCAAAGTAATAAAGTAGACAGAAGTATTTCTGAGATTGCATTTGTTCAGTCTGTAGAATTTATTACCATAGGAGGTCATCAAGTCAGTTATAATAGCTGGATTCAAAATGAGATTGGGAAAATTTTATAACAAGTAGCATTTATATAAGAAAGCAAGTTACTTAAGAATTTTATGCTCTAGGTCATAAGATCAGACTTCGGTTCATAAAATACTAAACTATAGAATTGTAAAGGAAATTTTTCTTGCAAAATATCATTGAAGACCTTTGGTAGAGACAAATTCTGGTGTCTTATGATAGACAAAAAATGATATAACAACAACATAACAGAAAATGTCTTTCAATAGCAAGTTCAACATTTATATAACATTGTAAACAAATACAACAAGCAAAATGCCAAGCAAAAATTGAAGTTGTATCTGACTGTGTCTACACAGTGACAACACAACTAGTTAAAAAAATGAAAATTCAATTGAACAAATTATTGATACCATGGAGACATGAAGAAATTCTTTTTGTTTGCTAAATTGAGCTTTAAAAATATTAATTCAAGTAAACTGGCTTGTATGTATAAATATAGCTCATATATATCTGAATAGTAGCAAACTGATTTAATTTTTAATATAAATATTTCTCATTTTTATTGACAGAGTTGAGGTATTCAGATACAACTTTCTAGTTAGAATTATTTCGTAATTCCTCTGCTAACTAGACGTATAGTGCTACTCTTCTTCAGAGTAAGTAGCTTGACCAGTAATTCAATAACTTTAAGTCCAACACAATGTTATTTAGTTCCCATAACCCCTGGTTTTTGGAGAAGGATATAGGTATTGTGTGGGTTCAAAGACCATGGAAGTTAAAGCGTTGCTCTTGAAACAGAAAATCTTTTACATTGACATCAACACTTAAGTCTTGCTTTTTGGTTGCAGTTTGGATATAGAGAACTGTTGTGGATCAAAATCTGTAATGTGTGATACATTATCATGCATGCCGTTAGCTTTGATCTACATTTATGAAGTGTCAGCAGACTTAGAACTCTTTGATTTTTTACTTGTTGAGGTGCTACTACATTTGAAGTGTGGAGTGTTAAGAAGAGGGAATATTTGGTGGCTGATTCTTAATAGTTCCATTCTCTACACTTGCTTTTTAGGCTGACTATAATACTTTCTGAGCTTGATTCTCAAGTATAAACATATATGCTCTGTTGACTTGATCAAGTTACTGGTGGGCAGGAACAGAGCTAATGACAATAGAAACGCAGATCTTTAAAATTGTTTTTTATGCTTATCAGGTACAATTGACCCCCTTTGCTAATTTTACAAAGGTTAGTATTCCCAGAGAGACATCAGGTGACTTGTTCAGAAGAAGCAGTGTGATTGTTGATTTTATGTGTCAACTTAACTGAATTATGGGGTATACAGATAATTGACTAAACATTATTTCTGGGTGTGTCTGTGAGAGTGTTTCTAGATGAGATCAGCATTTGAATCAGTAGAGGAAATAGAAGAGACAGCTCTCCCCAGTGTGGGGAGACATCATCCAATCCATTGAGGGCATGAATTGAACAAAACAGCAGAGGAAGGGAGGATTTTTCCTCTGCTCGACTGCTGAGCTGGGACACGTGTCTTCTCCTACTGTTGGACTGGGACTTGTATCATTAACACTCCTGGTTCTCAGCCTTCGAGTTTGGACTGGAAGGACACCCTCTGCATTCTTGTGTCTCCATCTGGCAAATGGCATATTGTGGGACTTCTCTGCCTCTATGATGTTAGCTGACTCCTTATCATAAATATCTTTATGTATTTTTGTAAGCCCTATTGGTTCTGTTTCTTTGGAGAACACTGACTAATAAAGCACCAGTCAGGGCAGAGACAGGACTAGAACACAGTTGTGAATCTACTGCATTTACTATGTAATAGATATTGAAAATGCTTGGCATGGTGCCTGATATGAATGAAGGGGGCAATAAATATTTTTGATGTGATGAATGAATACCTGATAGCTTTAGAAAATATTCTGACTTTATTTTGCAATAAGTATACAAAGCCTGATAGTAATTGAAAATTTTCTCTTTTTAAATACATTTTATTGATTATGCTATTACAGTTGTCCTAATTTTCCCCCCTTCCTTCCTTCACTAGTGTCCCCCGTTCCCTCCAATAATCCTGTCACTGCTTAGTTCACATCCATGGGTCACGTCAGTTTTTTGGCTACTCCATTTCCTATACTGTTCTTAACATGCCCCTGTCTATTCTGTACCTGCCAATTTACACTTCTTAATCTTTGCATCTTTTCCTCCTTTCTCCCCCTACACCTTCCCAACTGATAACCCTCCAAATGATCTCCATATCTATGATTCTGTTTCTGTTCTATTAGTTTGCTTAGTTTATTTTTTAGATATAATTTTTGATAGTTATAAATTCATTGCCATTTTAATGTTCATCATTTTGATCTTCTTTTTCTTCCAAATCTTTGATTTGACTTTCAGCTTCATCTACTCCACTGTTGGTTCCCTATAACTTTTTCTTTATTTTACATAGCATGATCTTCATTTCTTCCTGGATCTTTTTTTATGCTGTTGAAGTACCCACTGAGTTCCTTGACCATCTTTATAACCTGTGTTTTGAACTCTGCATCTGATAGGCTGCTTATCACCCTTTTGTTTAGTTCGTTTTCTGGAATTTTGTTCTGCTCTTTCATCTGGGCCATGTTTCTTTGTCTCCTCAGTTTGGCAGCCTCCCTGTGTTTATTTCTATGTATTAGGTAGAGCTGCTATGACTTTCTGTCTTAGTAGTGTGGCCTATTGTAGAAAAGCATGCCGGTACATTGGATGGGGAGGAGCCTTGAGTAATCTCCAGGATGGGGCAACCCATGTGAACCAGGTCGATGGAGTCTCTGATATGGTGTTGCCTCTTTGTGGCTCTGTTTGGGGGAGGGCTCAGAAAGGGGACAATGCTGCTGCCTGGCCTCTGGAGTTTTGTCCAGGAGGAAGCTGTTCCCTGGCACTCACCCTGATGCCAGATGCTTCAGTTTCTCCAGGTGTGCCACTGGTGCCCTTCTAGCTGCTGACCCAGTATTAGAGCTTAGAGGGAGTGTATCTGCATTAAGTCCTAAGTTTATTGTGGGCCCTTTAAGAGGAGACTCCTAAGAATCCTGCAGTTTCCTCTGCTGTCACAACACCTGCTGGGTTTTACAGCCAGTAGTTTTGGGGACTTATTTCTTGGCATTGGGATCCTGGGCTGGGTGGCCTGGTGTGGGGCTGGGATTCCTCACTCCAGAGGTATCACTCTCAATTTTTATCTACCACACGTGGGTGTTGGACTGCCTCTTTCACATCTCCATATCTCTATGCTTCTCCATGCATCTCTGTGTCTTCATCCCTTCTACCTGTCTGGATGAAAGTGACTTCTTTAATTCCTTGGCTTTTGGCATTTCATACAGCTTGATTTTCTGACAATTCTGGGTGATAGTTGTTTTGTAGTTTAGTTGTAACTTGCTGTGGTTGTGTGAGGAGGCAAGCCATATTTACTTATGCCTCCATCTTGACCGGAAGTTCTAGCTCTCTTGGCTGGAAATTTTCACTGTTCCATTGCCCTTTGTAAATTAAAAATCCCTCTCCTCTCCTAAAAAAGGTTGGAGGGAACTAAAGAAAATTGAAAGTCAGCATGATCATATGTCCTTTTCTTGCCTTAGGTGTTAATTTACTTACTGTAACAAAGGTTGCTGTTTCTCATGAATCTTTTGTAGGAAGTCTTTGAACATAGGCTTCTGTATGGCCAATTCTTTGCAAAAATGGGTAGGAAATTTCAAAAGCTGACCAAATTAGTTATCATGACCACATCCTGAAGCAGCCTTTAGGCCACATAAAATGTATGAACCACATGTGCTAGATCTTCAGAGGTAATAGTTTCAGTCAACCTAAGCAACATCTCATTGTGAGCACAAGGAGTACAGCAATGCTTCTAAACTATGCTGTGCATAAGAACCACCTGGGAATCTTGTCCAAAGGCAGAAATTATGAGTCATAGGTTGGGAATGGGCTCTAAGATTCTAATTTCTTTCTTTCTTTTTTAAAATATATTTTATTGATTATGCTATCACAGTTGTCCCATTACCCCCCACTTCAGTCTCTTCCACCCTCTCCCACCCACATCCCCCACTTTAGTTCATGTCCATGTGTCATAAGTTCTTTAGCTTCTACACTTCCCATACGATTCTTGCCCTCCCCCTTTCTATTTTCTACCTACCATTTATGCTACTTATACTCTGTACCTTTCCCCACTCTCTCCTCCTCCCACTCCCCTGTGCTAACCCTCCATGTGATCTCAATTTCTGTGGTTCTGTTCCTGTTCTAGTTGCTTGCTTAGTTTCTTTTGGTTTTGCTTTAGGTGTGGTTGTTAATAATTCAGAGTTTGCTGTCCTTTTACTATACATGTTTTTTCTTTATCTTCTTTTCTTAGATAAGTCCCTTTAACATTTCATAAAATAAGGGCTTGGTGATGATGAACTCCTTTAACTTGACCTTATCTGAGAAGCACTTTATCTGCCCTTCCATTCTAAATGAAAGCTTTGCTGGATAGAGTAATCTGGGATATAAGTCCTTGTCTTTCATGACTTGGAACATTTCTTTCTAGCCCCTTCTTGCCTGTAAGGTCTCTTGAGAAATCAGCTGACAGCCTGATAGGAACTCCTTTGTAGGTTACTGTCCCCTTATCTCTTGCTGCTTCTAGGATTCTCTCCTTCATTTTTACCTTGGCTAATGTAATTATGATGTGCCTTGGTGTGTTTCTTCTTGGGTCCAACTTCTTTGGGGCTCTCTGAGCTCCCTGGATTTCCTGGAAGTCTATTTCCTTTGCCAGAATGGGGAAGTTCTCCTTTATTATTTGTTCAAATATGTGTTCAATCTGTTGCTTTTCCTCTTCCCCTTCTGGTACCCCTATAATTTGGATGCCGGAATGTTTAAAGATGTCCTGGAGGTTCCTAAGCTTCTCCTCATTTTTTTTAATTCTTATTTCTCCATTCTTTCCTGTTTGGTTGTTTTTTTCTTCCTTCTGGTCCACTCTATTGTTTTGAGTCCCAATTTCCTTCCCTTCACTATTGGTTCTCTGTGCATCTTCCTTCATCTCTTTTATGGTAACCTGCATTTTTTCATGCAATTTGCACCTAGAATCAATCAATTCTGTGAGCTTCCTGATCACCAGTGTTTTGAACTGCACATCTGATAGATTGTCTATCTCTTGGTTGCTCAAAAGGATGAGCCCTGGGGCATTGATCTGTTCTTCTGTTTGAGACATGTCTCTTTCTCTCTCTCTCTTTTTTTTTTTTTTGGTCTGGTCACTCCTGTTATGGTGAGGGGCAGAGCCTTAGGTGTTCACTGGGGCTGGGCACCCCAGTCACTAGATTGTGATGTTGTATGTGGGGGCAGGGACTGGGGGTGGGGGTGGGGGTGGGGGTGGGAGGGAACAATGGCGGTAGCTCCATTCTCCTGGGACCCCAGTCCCTTTCCTGGGATCCTGGGTTGCACGCTCTGCCCCGGTCCACAATCGCCACCTCACTGGGTCCACCAGCTACCACTCAAGTACTCAGGGTCCACCCGTTGTGATCCTGCGTGCCCCGGATGCCTTACACGCTCCCGGTTGCCTTATGCGCCCACTGCTCTCAGCTCTCCATGCCGTGACCCGTGCTGCAACCTGCACCCGACTGCTCCTCTCCACCCTTCCTACTGGTCTGGATGAACAGGTCTACTTCAACTTCTTGGCTGTTTGACTTCTATTCAGATAAATTTTCTGTGAATTCTGGATGTTATTCTGCTTCTAAATTGTTGTTGTTCTAATCTTGGTTGTGCGTGGAGGTACGGTGCGTCCACCTATGCCTCCATCTTGCTGGGAGTCCCTTGGCTGTCCAACTTCTATACAGTTCAATTTTCTGTCATTTCTAGTTGTTATTCTGTTTCTAAATTGTTGTCGTCCCTATCTTGGTTGTATGAGGAGGCAGAGTGTGTCTACCTATGCCTCCATCTTGGCTGAATCTAAGACTCTAATTTCTGACAAGCTCTCAGATGCTGCTGAAGTGTGTGGTTTGATGTTCACATAAGTGGAAGAAACTAGCTACCAGAGATTTTGACTATCTGCCTCTTGTGTCTGTTTCTTTACCTTTGCCTCTGGTCTTTGTTGAAGGTCTTAGTAATAGTGGGAATCCACTCTCTGCAGCATCTAAATAAGGCTAAATACTCTTATTAGTCTTCAAGTTGTCCTTTTTCTCCTCTAAGCTGTGTGAATAATGGCCTTGATCTTCTTTTGGTCTTTGCATACATATCTAGATCCAGAGTTATGTTCTACTCATTCTATGATTATTTTGTGGAATAATATCAGAGTTTAGAGGGAACCTTTTAAAAACATAGATAAGCAAGTCTGTGTTTGAAAACATGGTTCACTTCAAGAATCATAATTTAGTTTAGAAATAAGAAGGGCTGTTTGATTTAAAATGGTTATTATTGTAGATATGGGTGGTATCACTGAAAGTTACTCTGGAGCAGAAGTTTACATTTTCTTGAAATGACGGCCATGTACAAACACACATTCGTAAAGGAGAGAGGAAAAAAATGTATCACTTTTAACCACAAGGTGGCAGTGATACATATAAATATGTATATATAGATTTCAAATAAATAATGATTTCAGACAGACCTCTGAGGACATGATTGTCAAAGTGTATAGCATTCCCTAACACAGTGGTGTGCAGAAATGCCTCGCCAAAGCTGCTTATCTGTGGCATGCTTGGATAACTCACACTCCAATGTGAAAGCTGTGTAAGTTGGACATTGTCCTGGATCCTCAGTTTATGTTTGCAGGGGACAGTTTTCAATGAAAAAAATACAATTGTGCCCCCCTATGCTCATCGCAGCATTATTTACAATCACCAAGATTTGGAAGCTGCCCAAGTGTCCACCAGTAGATGAGTGGACGAAACAAGTAGGGGACATTTACACAATGGCATACTACTTGGCCAGAAAAAGGGAGAAAATTTTACCCTTTGTGACAGTGTGGATGGACCTGGAGAATATTATGCTAAGTAAAGTAAGCCAGTTAGAGAAGGACAAATACCATATGATTTCACTCACATGTGGAGTCTAATGAACAAAGTGAACTAACAAGGAAAATCGTGACAGGCTCAGAGAGCAGGATGACAGCTTTGGCGGGGGGTGGGCTTGGGGGATGGAGGAGTTTAACCAAAAAGAAAAAGGACTTATGAACAAGGACAACAGTGTGGTGACTGTCAGGGGGTGGGGTGGGTAGAGATAGAAGAGGGTATTAAGGGAATAAACGGTAAAGGGAAAAATTCGATTAAAAAATTGCCTTGTAATACTTTTTATTTATTTTTTTCTCATTAACCAGTAGTTAGTGTCATAAGTTCCATGTAGCATTCTCAGGATGTGAATTCTAATAGCTTTAACAAATCATCTATTCCACATGACATAATTTTAACTGCCTTTTATATAAAAGTTTTGAAAATGTTTTATGGTTCTACTCTTTGTGACAGTACATGACTTTTATTTAATCTTGAAAATGTGCCTCATCCTCTTTAGCCTTTTTATCTTAGTCATGAAAACACCTGTATGGTCCTACTAAAAAATTAGATTGATTGTGTTGTGAACTCTGTCGACAGTTTGCCGGGAAGCTGACGAAGATGAAGTTTACCTGAACAGTGTCTGACAGAAAGGTGAGACAAACACTGCAGAAACCACAAGGATATCCAGATGGATGAGGCACTCTTTTCCCTTTGGAAAAGGATCGGAAGGGTCGTGGCAGAAGATAGGAAGCGCTGTGCAAAGGACAGAGAGACAGATTGCATTATTCAGTACCTGTTCAGTTCTTTAAATAACTTTTCACGAGGTGAAGCTCTGTTCTCCATATATTTAGAACTTGAAAATACTCTCAAATGCCAGCTATAAGCCAAAACTTTTGGCAGCCAACTGGGGATGAGAGAAAGAAAAATGTTCTATTTTGAATAATGGGTGGTATTTTTTCCTAGTTCCTGCCATTGGCAGGAGGCCTGCATGTCAGTTGTTCTGGGCTGGAATTCAGCCAGAGTGAAGCTGGGGCCAAAAAGCCAAGGAGAGACGCCTGCACAGGTGTGCCCCAGCTCCTGCCCGGATTGTCCCTATGTGCGGCAATAGGGACTGCACGGCTGCTTGTTTTAGATTCTGCCAAATGGTTGGGCATCAAAACTTAAATTCTGTATATCTAAAGATGAGTGAGATTCCCTTAAAATCAGTGCTCAGAAGTGAGGCAGTAGTCTTTTTGGAATTTATAAATACTGAGGCCTTCAGATTATGAAGCCTCCCACACTAGAGTTCTCTTTCAGTTACTCTATTTTAAATAAGTAAATGCCCCACTATTGTCTGAAATAATGCTATCAGTGCTACATTAGGATGCTTATAGTGGTTACTCAATACAATTAAAGGATGAGAAGAGAGACAATTTAACAGAGACTTAGTAAACATTCCAGGGGCTCCAATGTCACAATCAGAAGCGATGCTGGAAGTTTATGGTGACGTGAGCTTGAAATCACTGACGAGGGAGTGCAAAACCCACAATGTGCTATTTTGCAGTGATGCTGTGGTTAATGAAGCAGTGAAGCCATCAAAACTTAAGCTGCATTTACATACGAAACATAAAAATAAAAGTACAAAACTGAATCTAATACATGAGGAATCATACTTCTGAGTAAAAACTATCATATCATTTAGTTTACTATTACTGACCCATTCAGAAAAGGTGAATCCTTTTCTGGACCAAAAAGAAAAAAAAATCCAGTGACAAAGTTTCTTTGGCCATTTTTAAAGTAGACTGTAAAATAAATGATACTAGTTTTACTATTGTACTTTTATCATTTAGCTGATAAAGTTAAACTATCAATTTAAAAAATAGGTTTGATTAAAAATTAAAGTTGTAGTGGCAACACCCCTACATGCCTACAAGGCCACCATCTTCCATGACAACAGTATGGGGAACACAAACAGTTGTGCACAAACAACTGTGCAGCAAACAATTGCCAAGTGAACTGTGTTGGACCCTTATCCCTTAGCTGTAGCAACTGTTACATCTTGGTCACCATGGATGCCAGCCTATGATTTAGTTAGCACTATCAACACTCTAGCCAAGCACAAGTGTGTACTCCAGCACTTGTAACCAGTGACTAAGGGGACTTATGCCATGACCAAAGACATCCAGGCCTGGGCAAAAAGACAAAATATCTCCTGGGTTTTCCCATCCACTTTATTATATTCAGGAAATAGGTGTTGTCTAAATGGTAGATGGAATGTTAAAAGTTCAACTTAAAAGTCACAGGCCAATGTTACAAAAGTAGGACCATGCTCCTGGCTGAAGCCACCTCGGGAGTCGAACAAACTCAGATGTCACCTTTAGGAAGAGGGGAAAGGCAGGCGGATGCAGTGGACACAGCAACACGGCACCCAAGGCTTTGTTGTCCTAACAACGACTTACACCGTGAGCACAGCAGGGTTAGCTGCAGTTGCCCTGGATGTGGGCCCAGTTATTTGCAATGCAATACAGATACCATTACTTACCTCCAAACTTTAAAATTAATTTTTTTCCAAAGTTGCTCAGACAATTTGAAATAAGCTTTGGATTGAAATAAGCTTTGGCTAAACAGAACTTGATGGTGGCGGTGGTTATTAACCTTGATTACAGTGAGGGAGCTACCTCGCTACTGCATAAACTGGGGGTATACACCTTTGGGTTGGAAGCATTGTCCAGCTGATACTATTCCCCAGCCTGAGTTCTAGGCAAAGGTATGGGAAATCTTATGCTGTGAGTTAGAGGTAAGAGGATCCCAGGTCCCACTAGTGCCAACATCCTACTGTCTCCCTGATGGGGGCCTGAGAAAGAGAAAGGCTATAATTATAGGTCCTGGACCCGAGAATGGGTGGAAAATGGGAGAGAGGCACTTAGTGACCATCTGGGGTCAAGAATAACCTTGTTTCCTAGGTCGGCTGGAAGGACAGAGCCTGCCAGGATTGTCAGTTTCCCTCTTATAGGACTCATGCTTCTCTTCCTGTTTGGGGGTGTCACATGCCCGCTTTATTCCTCAACCCAAGAATACATCCGAATTTGCTCACAATCTACAGACACTCCTATAGTCTAACACTAATTATGGGAACACCACCATCATAAGGTTGTCAGTCAGGTAAGCCTCCAATTATGTCAACTATTTGAGTCTACACTATATTACCCAATGCTACAAGCCAAGTTTCCCGAGTGCTCATATAGCTTATAATTAAGCACCACAAAGGCACTTTTTCCTAGCGTACAAGGAGCCCATATGTCCAAAGAGAGCTGGCTCTGCCAGATGGGTGTTCTCTCTTGGGGCACCATGTGCAACCTGCTGTCAGGGTCTCTTTGGGGCTAGACTGTTGTAGACAATGTATCCAAATGCCCTGCTGGAGGCTCTTTTGGATGGTCCCCCTTGGCCTCACCTCTAATCCTTGCCTGTACTTGTTTGGGAAAGAAAGTTGCCCCGGTTCTGGTTATTATTTGGCTGCAGAGGCACATTTTGAGCAGTTGTCTTATAACAAATCCTCCTCTGGTCAACAGAGACAGTAGATACTTTACCATTGTCTTCAAGGTAACAGGCTTCCTCCTATGACAGGTGGGTACAATCTTGAGTGAAAGTGAGTGTACTGACTTAGAGAATACTTACCCCGATGTGGGGAGAACAAGCATTACAGGGATGACCCCTGATGACAGCAGCCCAGTTGATTCTTCAGGTAAATTATTTCAGGGTGAGAATCCTACAGTTAACATCTACCATGAATTGTATCCTCATGGATTTTGAACCGCAAAATGCTGCTGCTAAATAGCGTTTTTCTGTTTGTCTCAAATGGTCCTCATTTGTGTGAGGGATACCTTTTGCTGAATTTTTACCCAGGGACTTCCTAGGGTGAACCTCCTCAGCGCCTCTCTTTCCACCTCACCTCACCCCCAAGCCATCCATGTACCTGGTTGGCTCAGTCTTCCAAAATATATTCAGATACTTCTCACCAGTTCTACAGACACTATTCTATTCTAAGCCACCATCTCTCCTGACTTATTGCCAAACTCTGTGCATAAGTTTCCCAGCCTCCTCCACAGTCTATTTTTCAGACAGTGGCAGTAGTTAGATCATGCCACCCCTCTGCTTTAAACCCTCCAGTGGCTCATCATCTCACTCACAGTGGAAACCAAGGTTTCAAGGCCACAACAGAGGCCTAAACACCCTGCACAGCAGGTCATCTTTCCTCTCCCTGCCCCACAGCCTGTCCTTGTTCCCTTCCTCACTGCCTTCCAGCTCCTCCAAGTGGCCTAGCAGTTTCTTTAATGTTCTAACTATGCTTCTGCCCTGGAACCTCTTGTTTCCCTTCTTGGAATGTGCTCGCTCTCACCCTCATTTCTACATGCCTTGCTTTTTCCTCAGGTCTCTGTTCAAATGTCACTTTACCAAAGGTGACTTCCCTAGTGACCTCATTGGGAATAGAAAACTTCTGCTCCTTTTGTCCCTATCCCTTTTGCCTATACTATAGCATTGACATATTAGATGTTTTTGTGTAGTTGTCCACTTATTTATTGTTAGCTTTATCTACCCTAGAATGTAAGCTGCTTTTTAAATAGGGTCTTGTCTATTCTGTTCATGTTTGTATTTCAGTGCCTAGAGTGCTGCCTGGCAAAGAGTAGGTCTTCACTGAATATCTGTTGAATGAATGAGTGAATAAATGAATGAGTGACTAAAATGTGGTGCACGCTGTCCATCCCCTTACCACCTTCATCATTCCGACCATCTTACAGGACTCTGTTTCACTCCTTCATGTGACCTGCCTGGCCATTGTGCATACCTGAATTTGCGATTATTGGCTTGTAGCTTAGACATGAAGGTCAGTTTAGAAACAAGTGAATGAATGTCCAGACAACACCTCTTTGAAAAGCATAAAAATCTCTGTTAACATCATCTCCCTGTCACTTTCAATACCCTGCCTAGGACAGGGGTCCAAGTCTCAAGAACAAATGGTACTTCCTTGTGGAAGAAGGAAAACACCTCATTTCTTCCCACTTAGTCTACAGCAGTGACACGCAGTTTAAATGAATTCCTTTGAAGCTAGAAATGTGATAAATAATAAATATATATGTATGATGTTGAATATATGTTTTTTGAATTAAATGAAAATTGTGCATAATTCAGAAGTTATCCTCATTTCAGATCAGAATGGTTTTTACTTTGTCTCACCCCTCACTGAGTAATTAAAAATATAAAATATAAAGACCAGGGGAAGGGCAGTTACTATTTAAATGAAATCTTCAGACAGTTTTTTATATTTAATTAATTTATTGAGGTTTGCCTTACCTACAATGACAGGAGCCATTTTAATTGTCCAGTACAAGTTTTAATAATTGTACGCACCTGTGCGACCGACCACTTGTATCACCATCAGGACGTGTCCAACAGAATATTTCCAAAGCTCCCCCAAAATTCCTTGCATTCTTTTGTAATCATTTCCCTTTGCTTCTTGTGCCCAGCTACCACTGATGTGCTTTCTTTCATGATAAATTAGTTTTACTTATTTTAGAATTTCATGTAAGTTGAGTCATACGATATATACCACTTTATGTCTGATTTCCTCTGCTCAGCATAATGTTGTTTGAGAATCGTCCATGGTTTACATATACCAGTAGTTTCTTTCTTTTAACTTCTGAGTGGTTTTGTTTGAATGTACCAGTTTGCTCATTCATTCACCTGTTCACAGAATTGTTAGCATTGATAGGGGTCTTTCTAGTTTTTGGCTATTATAAATAACATTGCCATGAACATTTGTGCCCAGGTTCTTGTGTGAATATGTGTTAATTTTTTAGGATAAATAGTTAAGAGAAGAATTCTTAGGTCAAGTGGTGAACATATGTTTAATTTTATTAAAATTTTTGATAACTTTTTTTGGTAAAGGCAAAACTTCCTACTCTATCGGCTTTTCATTGTGTTTGTATGTTCCTAATTAAGTCACTTGTTTGTTAGGGGTGAATATTTAAATGTGGTCACTGCGTTTATTGTCAACCATGCTGGTACAGAAATTCAGAAATGAAATTCAAATAGGGGGAAAAGTTTTCTTTCCTGACCCTGTGGCTGGATGATGTTTCCCTTGTGGGACTGCTGGGAAGTTTAAATGAACTGAGGCGTAAAAAAAGTACTTAGCACAGTACCTGGCATGATGTTCATGTTCAGTGGTGTCAGCTGTTGTAATTATTATCTGAGTTATTAATAACTTAGGCCAGCAGAGAAGACATGACCTGAGTGCTATAGAAGTTAATCTCTGACTTTGTACTTTAATGTTATCATCTTTCCTGAAGAGCTTACCTCACAACACCCGTAATGGTTTGTTCACCTACATTATTGATAATTGTGTTCATCTGCACTCAATACATGGGAGCAAGTGTGGGGGATCAAAACATAGAGGAAAGTGAAACACAAGAATGTTGCTAACCGCTAAATGAGAAAATTAAATAAGAGCACAGTCACAAGGTGGGGAATTATAATTTAAAGCCAAAGAGGTACTTTTATAAAGACTTTCTAGCTTTCTAAAATCGGATAATTTCATTAAAATCTATGACTTCTTTTAAGTTTTGCTGGGTCAACTTTGGTGCTTAACCCTTCTCGCTGATGAAAGATCCATGCTGACAGCTTGCAGCGAGCTTCACTTTTCTACCTTTATGTTTTAAATGCACTAATCTTTAAGACTCCTTAATCTGTGGGTGGCATTATTAAACCCAGAAGTGGGGAGAAGAAATAATTTCCAAGTTTACGAAGAAGCTGCATTTTTAAAAGAAAGGGAAACCATTCCTGTGGCGTGTATTTTAATCAGAGTGTGAACTGCTTAGTCCTGCCCCTGTGCAAATGGTCTTGGTGGGAGCCTGTCGGGGATCTCCAGGCTCAAGGAATCTGAGGTGCTCTGGGCCAGCTCTGTGCCCAGTCAAAAAGTTACTGGACACCTCCAGTTTTCGGCACAGCAGGAGATTTGTGTGATTCATTTCCACTTTTGATGATAAATCAAGCTGGAATTAAACTGACTTGGTAATCAGTGTAGTGATTCTTTCCAAAATGAAATTGAAGTTAGATCAAAAGGATTGGGGTGGTTAACAGCCTCGTTAACCAAGAGCTGTATGTAGTAAAGGCTTTATTTCTGTAGTGAATGTCACTGAACTTTGCCCATTGCTAAAATGTGCACATTTTCTATTAGTGTTCTTGAGCCACATAATCTGACTAAAAGCTGGGGTAGAGAGTAGAATCACCTCCCATTCACCCTGTTGGTGAGGGAAGGATTCCTGCTCTCGGTTTAGGGGGATGGCCGAACACCCAGCATAGGACAGATGATGTCTGCGCTTAGAATTAGTGCTGCATTGTGAGGAAGCCTGGATGAGTTGATGAAAGAGCACAGAGAGAGTGAGGCTCAGAGGACAGTCAGCAGCAGCAGCCAGATGGGTGGGTACACATTTACGCACAGCCTGGTGGAGAAGGGCACCATAGGGCCTCATGGGGTTGTGCGCAGGCCCGGAGTGAACAACCAGGGATTGTGGGAAGCAGGCTTGTAGTATCAGGAGGATGGAGTGCCTCCTGGTTGCAGCAGGAGGGCGTCATTGGTTTGTCTGAATTATTCCACAGACTGGCAGAGAACTGAACTACATTCAGGGATAAACGAGACCTGCACCTGGTCCATTTGATAAAGAGAGTTTAGCTAGGGAAGCTTACACACAGGAACAGAGTGTGAAGGGGAACTTGTGGTTAGGCCTTTGAGTCCCTCCTGTTTTCAATAGATATCAAGGTAGCACATAATACTGAGTCTTAATTTTAAGCCTTATGCCACATTGTCCAACAAATATTTAATAACATTTCATAGGAGCTACTCTGAGCAAGGCACTGTGCAGGAAGCCAATAATGAAGACAAATAATATATCACCTATGCATTGGAGGGGTTTAAAATTTAACAGGAAGAGTCAAATATGTAAATTGGTTAAGTGCTAAATGAGCTGTAGCAGATATATGAATATAAGACCTGAAGACATAAAGGGAAAGTAATTGATCTTATCTAGATAAGAATAGTTTCCCTGGCAAAGTGCTTGTTTTCTGTTTCCTTTATGATAAGGAAAATCACAGCAGAAGCTATCCCCAAAGATATTCTCTTACATATTTTTGGTCAAGGCTCTATTGTAGGTCCATATGTAAATCAGTCCCTGGTCACATGTGTGGGATAGCTGATTGATGTAGATGAGTCATTGTTGAGCCTCTGGGATTTGGGAAATGGCCATGAAGCAAACGGCTGCTCAGAAAGTCAAGAAAATTTTAATTTTAATTTAATTCCTCTTCTACATCTCTTTTCCTCCTCTTTTTCCTTTTCCTTCTTCTCTTCTTGCTTCCTCCCTTCTTCCTACCCCTCCTAAGATAAGAGGAGATTCAGAGTTCAGTAGGTATCAATAGCTTTTGCCTCATCTTTCCATGTCTGACCAATCTAGCTCTACAATAAGTCTAAGTCTGTCCACTTCTCTTTATGGCCACTGTCACTGCCTTGGTTAGGCAAGTGGGTCTCTGTGCCTGGCCCTGCACTGTGGAGGCCTCTGTGTGTCACAGCCAATGTGTTCAGGTGCACAAGGGTGGCTTTGTTAACTGGCTCTGGTGCCCAACAGAGGCACCCTAGAATCCTTAATCTGAAACATCTGATCACATGATTAACACTGTTTCTTTCCCAGGGAAATTCTCCTCCCCAACTCTCACTCTATATTCTTTAAGCCAACAATGCCCACATCAAAAAAGCTACAAGGGCTTGTGGGGTTTGCTTTCACCAGTGTCTCAGATTTAGTATACTGCGAGAGTTGTGCAACCATCACCTCATTTTAAGTTTAGAACATTTTCATGACCACAAAGAGAATTCCTGTGCCCATTAGTGGTCATTCCCTGTTCCTTTTCTCCCTTCCCCACCATCTCCTAGTGCAGTAGGCAACCACCAAAGAACTTTATTTCTCTATAAATTCACCTATTATGAATATTTCATATAAATGGAATAATACAGTATGTGGTCTTTTGTGACTGGCTTCTGTCACTTAGTTGCAATGGATTCCTTTTTAATTTTAATTTAATGTAATTTTTAAAAATCCTCACTCAAAGATTTATTTATTAATTTTAGAGAGAGAGGAAAGGGGGTGGAGAGAGAGAGAGAAACATTGATATGAGAGAGAAACATCAATTTGTTGCCTCCCATATGCCCATATGTGCCCTGACTGGGGATTGAACTCACAACCTTTTGGTGTATGCAGTGATAATCCAACCAACTGAGCTACCCAGCCAGGCTCAGTGGATTCTTGCAGAATGTTATATTGTTCTTTAGGAGGACTGAGTGTTCATTTCTTTATGGGGTAAAAAATGCCCCAAACACAGGAAGAGTATTCAAATGATACTGAGTAGCCCCAAATATGACCAATATCCATTACCTGTGGCTAACACTTCTTATTTTTTAAATCTCAGCTAGAATGTCACTTCTGGGATACCTTCTTGCACATCCTAGTTAAGATAGACCATTCCTAGTATTCCACTCCCTGGCAGGCCCTTGTTTATTTTCATTTTTTAAGCACAATGGCAACTTGAAATAATTTTAATTGCCAGTTAATCTGTATGTGTATGTATATGTGATCTGTCTCCCCTACGAGAGTATAGACTTGCTGAGCAAATGAGCCATGTCTGTTTTGCCACCACTGTGCTGCCAGCGTTTGGCACGGTAGGCATTCATGTTTTGAATGAATAAATAAATAAATGAGATTGAATGATTAAAAGAATGCTGTAGGAGTCAAATGCTTGATGGAGAATGCTGATGAGGAATTCAACATGGAGATTTTAAGTGGGAGGAAGCTGTGGGACATCCAGGAGACCGGCTCACATTGTAGGCAGCTCACAGACACCGTTTGTATGCACAATTTTAAAGCTGAGAAGTGCAGAGGGGCCTTAGGAGTAGGTGATATTTTCTCGATCTACCTCACCCTCAGTCCACCTCTTCAGAGATAAACTTTTTAAAATTGGGTTTAGCTCCTTTAGTGGTTCCTGCCATTGTATCTGCAAATATCATGCCTTACTGCTCCCTTATTTTAACAACTTCTGAATTATCTATTGCTACATGAGGCTTCAGTCCATTCACCCCCAATCTCTATCTTTCTCCCACCTCCTCTCAATAGTTAAATCCTAAAAAATTTCTAAGTACACTTATAAATTTAAATAAGTTGCTTAAATCTTCTACCTTCATCTGTTATAAACAGTTGCTCTTGCCTCCCAAGTTACAAGATACGGATGCTTGTGTAGCCTTCCTCCCACCTCTGTTTTCTAGTTTCTGGAAGTTGCACTTTTAGTTTTGCATAGTCAAGATAGATAACATTTACATTCTCTTGTCATACACTTTACTGGCTGCTCAAAATCATGTCACATTTCAATAGGTTTCATATTTGAACTGTGTTGCTTATATCACTTTTATTATTATTCCTGGAGAAACTGATTTCGATTTTTCCCCTGATGGATGAAAAAGCACGTGTCTTCTTTACCATATGGCGAATGTCTTCTAGCTTCTTAATTATTTCCTATACTTTTTAGAATAAATTATTTTCTTTTCTTTGAAGCTACTGATTCCCTGTTTTAAATTGGAGTGTACTGTGCCTTTATCAGAAAGTGTTATGCTTCTCTGGAGGTTTACATTTTTTTTCTGGTAAGCCAAATCATAGACTGATATAAAAATTCCCTCAAGTAAATAAAATTTCAGTTAGAAGTGGAATAAATTCCATAGGTATGTAAATTATGTTATAGAGGTAAAATACTAAACTTCAAAATTTGACTATGGCTTATAATTAACATTTAATTATATTACAATATTTAATTGATAACTCTTTACAACTTATGTGGTTTCAGACCAATTAAGCAATGTATCTCTATTCCAGGTGCTGATTGTATTATAATCAAAGGAAAAGGGTGGGCAGAGAATCTTCCAGACAAAATGTCTCCTAGTGCTAAAGTCATAGCTGAGAAGGGAAACTCAGATTAATTCAAGTTTCTGCTGAGATATGAGTAGACAGTGTAGATGAAGACCCAATCTTTGTCATTTATTAACTATATGAAAATATTTTGAGACTGAAAAAACAGTTCACAAGTCTGAATAATTAGATATCCCAGAAATAAATTTATCAGTCTGTTTCATTTAGTAAGTAGTATTTAATGGCATAAAACATAAATTTATAAAACACGCATAGACACACAGGCAAGTACATAAAAGGCCTGACTGGCACTGAGACCAAACTGACATAAGGCACAGTAATTGTGCAAGCGTAATCATCCTTATCACATCGATGTGCCCCATTATGTGGTGATTAAACTTTCCCATTTATGTGGCTTGCTACAATGTTTGCATTCCAAGCAGAAATGAGGGGTGCAAATTATGCTTAGGCAAGGGGAAAAGCTTGCATTGAAATAATTATGACAACTTACAGGACACAGAGTGTAGAAAGTTTACAGAGTGCTTTTCACATAGATTTGCTCATCTGCTTTCCATAACGTCTCTGAGAAATGCATAAATAAAGTATAATAACTTCACTTTATTGTTATTATGTTTTTCAAGGGAACAGCTGATAAGGAGCAGAGCAGAAAGATTCAAACTCAGGAAATATGGCTCCTTGTCTCTTTACTACACCACAAAATGTTCTGTTTATCACCTGTTAATGTTTATTGCACAGACATAGTCTGTGTAATGAAGGAAAGATGCTGGATACTTTTTGGCATCCAAATTACTCAGGCAAGGTGTTATCTACATCCCACCACCCTTTCTAAAGGTCAAAGTGCAATAAGGACAGGTGACCTGACCTTTAATCCTGGCTATTCTCAGGATTGATTAAGGATTGACAAGCATATAGTTTAGGAGAACAATATTGTTTGCCTCTAGTACTCTTCGCCACACCCCCCAAATAAATTCTGGTAAAAATTAATATCCAGAAAAACTTTGAGATAGGAGTCATAAGATTATTTAAAAAATATTACCACTTCCTTATCTCAGTGGTGTTTATTGGTTGAATGAAATATATTCTTTTATTCACTAAATACCACTTTTTGAGCAACTGTTACGGGTGAGCATAATTCATGGTATAAACAAAGACAACAAACCAAAATGCTTACAGATTGTGGTCAATAATATGAGGGAAATAGGCACAGAAAGGCCAAATACTTTTAAACTAGGGGGTCAGGAAAGCCTCTCTGGGAAAGACATTTAAACTGGGCTCTGGGAGATGGGCTGGAGCCAGCTACTTGGCTCCAGCAAAGGCCCTGAGCTGGCCAAAGAGCTCAGTGGCCTGGGTACTGACCAAAGAGCTGTGACCAGACTTCACGGGCAAAGAGAGGGTGAACAGGACTCAAAAGTGGAGAGGTTGGCAGGGCATTGTAGGTGATGTGAAAGAGTGGACTTTACTCTGGATGCAGCCAAAGCCATTGATGTGGTTTAAGCAGAGGTGACAAGATCTAATTTCCATAGGAAAAAAGATCACTACGGAGGATCTGCTGAGAATGGTAGAGGGGTCTAGAGCCAAAGCAGGCTCACAGCCAGGACACTCAGAAGAGGAGACGGTGGTGTGGACTGTGGTGGTGGGCAGTGCAGTTGGGGAGAAAGGGATGTTAATAGAATAAATGAATGCATCCTTATTTTTTTGCGGGGGGGGGGCATATCAAATAATGACCCTAATTTCTATCCTAGAAATCAACCCTGTAGTTGCTACTGTCAGTTACAAAAGCTTCTAGTTCCTAAAATCACAAAGCCTTAGCCAATTACCTGGTTTCTTTATTTTAAGGACAGCTTCTTTTTCAAATTATGAAGAAGTCGTTTCTCCTTTGGAAATAAATATGCAAAGAGAAAACATCTTTATTGATGAATAACATACCTGAGGTAACATGTATGCATCTTGTGTCCATATTAATTTTCTCAAAGTGAAGACACCTGTGTGAGAAGCTTTCAGATTAAGAGATGGACTTTCCCAGCGTCTCAGCAGCCCTCCTTCTGTTCCCTCCCAGTCAATTCTCTTCTGACCTCCCCAACTAACCACTGTGCTGACTTCCTTTACCATAGATTAGCTTTGGCTATTTTTACACTTCATACGAATAAAGAAGATTCTGAGTGTAGAATCTTCTTTCACTCAGCATGTGCTATTCGTCCATGCTGTTGTCAGCAGCAGTATGTTTATTCTCATTGTTGTATCATATTCTGCTTTTCAGCTATACCAAAAGGATAGTCCCATGGTTTTTCCATTCTACTTGGATGAACATTGGTTCTTGTTTTTGTGAGAATAGAATTGAATCATGCTCTGTTGCATAGAAGAGTCTTTGTGATAAATGTCCTTGTTAATCTTTAAAAAAGTTTCTTCAGCTTAAATGAAAAAAATATAACACTTATTTGATATAACCCTTATATAAAGACTTTTCAAATGACAGTAAAATTACAAATATTAGTACACATTTGATGGTGACATTGATGAAAAATTAATTTATCACACTTCAGGCCCTGAGCTAAAGGTTTAAACATAATATCTCATTTAGCCCTGGCTGGTGTAGCTCAGTGGACTGAGCGCAGGCTGCAAATCAAGGGTTGCCAGTTTGATTCCCAGTCAGGGCACATGCCTGGGTTGCGGGCCATATCCCTAGTAGCGGGTGGGTGACAGGCAACCACACATTGATATCTCTTTCTCCTTCCCTTTCCCTCTCTTTAAAAATAAGTAAAATCTTTTAAGAATAGTATCTCATTTAATTCTTAAAGCTACTGTATGAGCTATGTACTAATTCTATCCCCATTTTCCACAAGAGGGAAATGAGACTCAGATAATTTGTCTCAGATTAGAGTTTCACCAGAAAAACAAATCTGATAGGGTTTATATGTGTATATGTGGATGTTCATATGTAGATATAGGTAGGGAGAGAGATGAATGCATGCAAGGAGGTCGCTTACATGATTGTGGGGCTGGCGAGGTTGGCGGACATCTCTGCAGGCCAGGCCATCAGGAAGGGCAGGCTGGGGATGCAGTCCACGGGCCAAATTCCTACTTCCGAGGAAACTTCAGCTCTGCTCTTAAGTCTTTCAACTGATTGAATATGGCTCACCCAGATTATCCAGGACAATCTCCTTTATTAATGCCAACTGATTATAGACTTTAATCACATGTGCAACATACCTTCATAGCAACCCCTGGGTTCATGTTTGATTCAACAGTCTGGCTCAGCTGACACGTAAAATTGACCATGACAATCATGTACTATATTTTGTTGTGTATAATGCATACCCACATTTTTGGCTCAAAGTTTCAGGAAAAAAAACCTTTTGTTTTAATTTTTAAATTCAATTTATTTATTTATTTATATTTAGAAACAAAATGGATTATTGTATTCTAGGGTATTATTTAGCATACAGATACTAGATGCCTTCTAGAGTTATACTTTTAATGCAGAAGCATAAATAAAAGAATTAAAAACATTTATATAGATACAGAATTAGTACTACCCATGTGTAATATGCATCCTTATTTTTCCCTCAAAAATTTGGGCAAAAAAATTGCACATTCTACATGGCAATAAACTAGTAGACAGCAGGGCCGAGATATCAGTCCAAGTCTGTGTGGTACTGAAACTCAGGATTTTCATTTGTATGATCTGTTAAAAAATTGGTCTAGGCTGAGGGCAGAGCAGGTTCTAAGATTTTGGGTGGTGATGTAGTTGGGATAGCCCAGGAAGGAAACGTCAGCCAATGCACCTGAAGCATACAGATCCAGGGGAGGCAAGAGATAACATGAGACTCCAGCATTTGGTAGGCTTCTAATGGGGTCTCTACCAAGTACTAACTGTGTGATCTTGGGAAAGTTACATAAACTCTCTGTTACTACTCTCTTTGTAAAATGGGTAATGGAACCTGTTGCCTAAGGTTGGTGAGATAATGCATGTCAAGTGCTTGATATAGTGTGTGGCACAGGCAATTAAATGTTAGCCAGGTAATACTAGGGGGCTTCTGGGAGGGGAATGGTGAGGTATCATAAATTTGTTCTTAAGTAGCCACTTCTTTGCCTGAGTCCTTTATGGAACTTAATATTTAAGTAAGGAAGGATCATCCTTAATAAGGTAGGGTTGCAGAACTCAGTGAGTAGTGCTGGGAACACTGGCCAACTCTGAAAAAATTATCCAGAAATAGAGAGACTCACCTTAAACAGTATCAAAATAAAAGCTTAGAAAGTTAAAAGTAAAGATAACACCATAAAAAGAAAAAAACAGGCAAATATTGGGCAAAGTATGAAATTATAGAACAAATATAATACATTTGACTGTAGAAAAGTTAAAACTTCTGTGTCTCTAGCCATCATATTCAAAATTCAAGAGCAAATGTCATTTTGTTTGCAATAAAGATAACAAGGTGTGATAGCCTAAATTACATAAAATAAATCAACACCCTAATATGTAAGTGGATGATTTATATAAACATTTTTAAAAGTAAAAAAAAACCCTGATAAATGTATTAAAATTTTTTTCATAGAGCTAATGGAAAATAATTTGAGTACATTTTTTTGTCTAATTAAAAAATTATCATAGAGATGAGAATATAAGAAGGTAGATACATATGTATACTGAGTTTGTTTGCAGTGTTATCAGTACAACTTTTCTGGTAAGTATTGTATCAATAATATATATTACAATTTAAAAGTGTTCCTTGTCTAGTAATTTCACTTAGTCTCCAAGGAGGAAATAATCTTTAATTCTGACAAAGTGTGATATATAAAATATATTCATCATAGCATTATTTATAGTAAAGAAGTTTTGTAAAGTGTCTAAATGAATAGCAAAAATGAAATGTTTATATTCATCTGATTACTACACACAGCCATTGATGTGTAGTAATAAAACGATGTCTAAGCAGGTGGTGGGAGAAGGAGGAGCCAAAGGGCACAAAGTCTCAGTTATGCAAGGTAAGTTCTGGGGGTCTAATGTACAGCAAGTGCACTAAGTTAATAGTACTCTATTGTATACTTGAAAGTATATCAAATAGATTTTGTTCTCATCTCACATACACAGAAATATTACCTATTTGAGGCAGTGGATATGTTAATTAGCTTTATCTAGGTAATTGTTATGTAATGTATGTAACGATTTGATGTCTATCAAAGCATCACCTTGTGTACCTTAAATATGTATAATTCTTATTTTTCAATTACATATCAGTAAAGCTCCACAGTATAAAATTATATCTGTGAATAATCTTGAATACAAAATATGTCTTTGTTAAGTAAAATATGAAAAATATATTGTCACATATATAGCTATATACCTTTATATATATTCTTCCATTCATAAAAACATTTGTATTTGTAGAAAAGTAATCAAAAGTGTTTATTTCTGGGCGGTAGAATTATGAGTAATTAATAGGTTTTTCTTTATTTTATTATTTTTTTTTCTATTTTCTACACCTTTAAGTTTAATTGGAACAAAATTACACACGAAAAGAAACTGCTCTTTGACTAGAGAGACAGCAGGCAGGAAGTTTCGGGGCACTCCTTCTGTGCTCCAGCCGTCCAGAAGGACTCGCAGCTCCTTCCCTGGTGCCGGGTGCATTCTTTTATCTGTTTTATTATCATCCTTTCAAACAGGAAATGTTCCCTCCATTGTCTGTTTCCTGAATTCTTCCACCATCCTTCCAATTTTAAGCATTATTTCCTTTGTAAAGTATCCCCTGACATCTCTCCTCTTTTTCTGTTCGAGAACTGGGTGCATCCTTCCTAGTGGTGCCTAGTACTTAAAGTCTGAAGACACAGGCAATGTGCTTATTTATTGATAGTATATTCAAATACAAAAAATAATATGTTTCCAGACTGGATGGCCATGCTTTCTACTAAAATATTTTCTGTATTCTGTTGTTTATTAGTATTTTAAAAATAGGCTTTGAAACACTCTAATCATCTCATTTTTTTTTTAATCTGGGAGATGTTGAATCTCTGCTGTTTCCCTTTAGTTTTGGCTATGTTGGTTGAACTTCTCATCTTTCTTCAGTTTCTTTCATCTGTCATGAAATGTCTAAACAGACAAAATTGAGTGCATTATTCCAGGTTTGGGTATGCTGCTATTCTGTACAAAGGTTTTGCTTTTAAACTTTTGTGATGATGCTCAACATGTGTGAGTTTCAGCCGCATAATGCCTGCTCCATGTATTCAAAGGATATTCCAAATCATATTCATTTATCATGGTATTTATGAAGCCGGATTATACTTTCTGGAAATACTTTTAAGCTTGTATCTCGATTTTTCTCCCAAACTTTGTAGTAGCTGCCAAGAGTTGCCTTGTAGTTTGTAATTAGGTCTAGAACCTTGTGTATTATCCCACAAATAGTTTTGAGGGATATTTAAAGTGAGATCTTAAAAAGAAAGTGAAATCTTTTCAAGATTTTTGTATTTTAAAAACCCAAGCAAAATGTTATTCAACTTTTCTACCATTTGCTCTGTTTTGTTTAGCCTGAATACATGTACCTTTGGTTTATAATACCCACTTGGAATCTTGAAATCTTGAAAAGATTTCACTTGGTGAAATACCCACTTGGTATTATAAACACCCATCTCCAACTAATATCCCTTCTCAAGTCCTGGTAATGTGTTTGAAGATTTTGGTTAATGGGCTGGTTGATTGTTATGTTGTTATAGCTTGGCTTGCTGCATTTTGAACTCATGTTCAGTATAATTGTGAGACAATATTAAGAGTATTGAAACCTTTAGGTGATTTTGTGATATTTTGATATTCATTCTGATATCTAATCCAAGACCACAAAACATATAGCTACTTTCTTTCAAGATATTCTTTTTTAAAAATCTATACTGTTTTTGTTATTTTGGGGGGGGGAGTTTTTATGCAGTTATTTAATTGTCATGGTTTTAATTATTTTTGAGTCTTTAGTAAGTACTTAGCAGGGTGTGCTATGCTTGAGAAAACTGTTATTTATTTGCCTTTGATTTTTTTTTTTTTTTTTTGCAAATAGCTAACAATTGGATCAGTACAGCTTAATCTGGACACTTTATTTTCACCAGAAAAACATTCAGTATTTATTTATGTTTCATAGAATATACAGTTGAGAAAATAGATTTATATACCCAAATTGTTCCAAATATATTTAAAAGTTTCCTAATTGTGTTGAGGATTGGTTTATACATTTAAATTAAGTTAATTATAATTCATTAAGTTAAATGTAATTTAAAATCAATTAGAATTACATGTAAATTTAAATTAATTAAAATTAAGTAAAACCAAACATTTAGTTCCTTACTTGCAATAACCATATTTCAAATACTCTCATGGGATTGGTAACTACAATACTGGACAGTGCAGGTTTGAATGGTTTGCTGTAATTCTGAAAAATTCCACTTTTGTTTTTCTAGCAAGTTTTTAACTTTATAGTATTTGAATAACTTATTTGGTATGTAATATCTACTTTTCCTTTGAAGTAATTTCAAGTCGAAATGATCACACTCTTGTTCAAGCAGTATAGTATTCTTTGCCTTATAGTTTTGGGGGCCTTCAAATTGTTGTCTGAAAATGCATTCATAGAGCTGGAATAGATTATCAGTTGTCCATGAAACTACTTACATGAGGGAATGACACTTTAGTCTACTGACTAGATGACTAGTTATGCTCCCGATTTGGGCGTGTGCATGTTTGCCTGTTTCACTTACATGTTCTGCATACTCGGAATTTACCAGAAGAATTTAAAAGGCCAGTATTAGATAATTTTTAGAGATGGCATTTCTCAAGACTTCAGGCCTCTTGATATATTTACTCATAATGAATGCACATGAACTGATGGAGATTTTGTGTGGAATTTATTTTGTATGTTTATACTCTTATTCTCTGGAATAAGTCTAATCTATCTGTCAGGTTGGTTGTTGACTGAGGGTATTTGTGTGTGTGTGTGTGTGTGTGTGTGTGTGTTTTAAACTTTGTACTATCTTTAAATTAAAACCATTTTCTTTGATCCAGAAATCCTAGGTGTCTGTATGTGTGGCTTTTATTCTAACAAAACATTTCTAAAGTCTTGTAGATTGTGAATAACCCATGTTTAGATGGATTAACCACTTATTTGTTACTTCATTTGTCATACATTTATGGGGTGCCTACTTTGTTCAAAGTAATGCATTTTCTAAGAGAGAATTCATGAGCTCTTTCTGCAAGTAACTGCTATTTTCACACACACATTTCATTTTACTGCAGTTTATCTGTTAAAATATTAGCCATGGGAGTCATACCCCTATGCAGTTGGCCATCTTGACCGCACCAGTATGTCTGCTTTAGTCAGAATATAAAGTGATGAGAAAACAAAATAAAACAACAGTATTTAAGGTTTATTCATTGCTCTGTCACCAAATTATTGAATGTTCATGGAAAATACACTTAACTTTTTTGTTTCTCAGTTTCCCTATCTATGAGGATTTTGATCAATGTCTTATTCACCACACTAGCCAATTTTAAGGGTCAGTTGTAAGTATGAAATGATCCTTGCCTATGACTGAATACTTTATGTGAAGATTAAAAATATTGGTGCTTGGACTTAGGGGGAAATAGAGGCATCTCCCATAGATATGATGACTAAATCTGCAGGAGCTGCAGCAGGCTGACCACGAGGTGGAAACGAAGGAAAGCAATTAAAGCACAAGCCATGTGCAACATTAGAAGGAGGATAATAGAATTTGGGGTGTCCTGTGCTCCTCTTCCCCCGCTCCAGCGAGATACAAAGAGCATGCTGACTTTTGTTTCCTGGGCTCCTCAGAAAGCGGAGATTGAGGCAAAAACTGAAGTTTGAGTCCTTTAATGTGGAGCATCATCCTAGGAAGTAGGAGTAAGAGGTAGTGGGTCAGCAAAGCAAGAAGGAGGATGCATGATGAAATTAGCCATGGCTGTGGGTGGTTGTCACTTCACCCGTGGGACTATTGGCCTTAGTTCTTAGTTCTCATCTTCTAGTGGTTGTAGGTCACCCCATGAGGTGTTCAACTTTTCCTGCATTTCTAGGTTCTGCATGGATGGATGGAAGTATGTCATGGGCTGTCCTATGTCATAACACAGCCCTACTCCAAGTGTGGTCCATGTGTGGCAAACTGTCAATTGTTCCAGACAAGTACAGAAATTCAATGTGTTTAGAAACTTTTAGATGGAGTAATCTTATGTCTGTTGAATCTAATTGTAAAAAAATTGGCTTGTCTTTTTGTATTCTTTTGTTTATTTTTTCAGTTTATTTTTTTAGCAAGTCTTTTTAAAAGCTATTTTACAGTGTCACTCAGCAATGAATTGGGGAAAAAAGTGACTCTTCACTAAAGAGCATTTGAAAAATGACTGCCTTAGCTTAAACAGGTAAGCCCTGTGCAGAAGGTGAGAGGTGCACTGTGCAGGCAAGAGGTGAGGTGATACCAAGTCTCACCTGGTGAGCTTAGTCTGGCTCCATGCAGAACTGTCACTACAGAGGTAGCTGGAACAAGTGGCCAAAATCTCCAGAGAAAAATGAGGCTGGGAAGATTTGGAGAGACACTAACAGGTGTTGATACTCATGGTTATCTAGATGATTTAGAATAACAATTCTCAAAATTTTGGTCTCAGATGCCTTCATAGTCTTAAAAACTATTGAGGATCCTGAAGAGCATTACTTTATGTGGGTTATCATTTATTATTAAGTACTATATTAGAAATTAAACTGAAAAAACATTTATTTATACATTTACTTAATATAACTATAATAAATCCAACACATATTGGCAGACATAAAACAATTTTAAATGATACTATAATGTCAAGTATTTAATGAGAAAGAGTGGCATTGTTTTACATTTTACCAATTTTTTTTAAATGTCTCTCTTACTAGACTGCACCTGGGGTCCCATATCTGTGTCTGAATTTGTGTGTTGCCAAAAGTGGATCCTCTATTTATCTAAGAGATAATTATTACACATTTGCCAAGTGCTAGTTGCTATGATATATATTGATGATACAAGCACAAAGAGACCTCAGTTTCTGCCATTTGGATTTTTAAAGTTTGGATTTTAAAAGTAGATGAGAAAATGGAGAAATGACAGTATGGTGTGGAAAGTGTCCCTATCCAGGCAATGTTCTGAGGTCCCAGGTGGGCGTGGCCCTTTAGTCATAGTGGGAGCTGGGCCTGATGCATGGCAGATTCAGGCCCAGTTTAGTGTAATTGTATTTCTATCTCAGGTATGTAGAAGGGGCACAGTTTTGGTGGAGCCTGGGGAGCATTTATATTTTACTAGCCTGAGGTTGGTGGAGTGAGCCTGGAAAAAATTTAAAATACAAACAAAAAACCCCAGGGATTAAAAAAAGGAAAGAAATGTTGAGGAAGCTAGTGGAGTATGGCATAAGGGCAAAAACTGAAGAAAAGAGGAGCAGAAATTATTACATAAAGGAAATGCCAGAGGTGGCCTGGACTTGAGGATGAGAACATTAAAAAGACTTTTTAGAGACTACTGGGGATTTTGAAAACCAGAACAAGACAGGTGTCATGTATAATTTATTACCTAGAAAGCTGCTAGAGTGGATGTAAAATTGCAGGGTAGGAGAGTCAGGGGTGGGGAGAAGGTGCCCCAGCCAAAGTTAATGTGCTAGAGCAATATGCTTTCAAAGTCAGTTAGTCAGGATTATTGAGAATAATGGGAGGTAGTCTGGACAGCTGTGGTTAGAATTTATGGGGTTGTAATAAAAAAGATGAGAAAAAGGAAAGGCAGAACTTTTTGTTCTAGCAAAAATGTTGAAGCTTATAAATGTTTGAAAGAATAGAGAGACGATCTGGCCTGCAGGGTGAAACACATTTTTAGAAAAGAAGAAAAGAAATAAGGTAAAAAGAAACAGTGACCATGGAAGACTCTTAGAAATTTATTTTTACTAAAAATTCTATTGTTATTGAAAAAAAACTTCCTAAGAAAATAACTTTAAATGTTTTCATTAGAAAGTGATGCATTCTTATTATCCAATATTTAGGAAATATAGGAAAATCAATCATAGTTCCATCATTTAATTTTAACACAATATTTTTTCTTATTTTTTTAATGCATGCTTTTCTGTATTTTGATTTTGGTAAAATGTTGATAAAACTGTCTAATTAGATTTTATTTGATAATAGGGCAAAATTATACATAAGAATACTTCATACAATTTTTTTTATGAACAAAAATGATGAGAGTCAACTGGAGTTAGGTGTAAGTTGCTTCTCATACCGTAACCATTTTTGTGTGAAGCTCCATAGAAACCATGTCAGGTGCTTAATCTTGAGCAAGTATAGTTTATTCTAGCAAGCAAATAGGTTTCCCGTGGGTTGTGATAGTGTCTAGTCTTTGTGGGCTGCAATAACAATGTTCCTCAGCTTCTGAACAACAGGAATTTATCACAGTTCTGGAAGCTGGAAAGTCCAAGAAGGAGATGCCAACATGACTGACTGAGGGTCCTTTTCTTGGTTCATAGGCTTCTCGATGTGTCTTCACATAGTGGAAGGGTGCAAGGAAGCTCTCTGGGGTCCCTTTTATTAGGTGTCAGTCTCATTCATAAGGGCCCTGCTCTCATGACCCAATTATCCCCCCAAAGACTCTGTCTACTAATAACATCACATTGGGCATTAGAATTTCAACCTGTGATGTTTGAGGAGACACACACACACTTAGACCATACAGGTAGTATATGTGGAGTGGGTTAATGTCTGGAGTTTCTTTAAGCAGAGTTCATGGACACTTTATGAAAAATCAGTAATGATTTATATGTTATCCTTTCATCCTCTCTTTACAACCCTATTTGATGACAGCTTTTAGATCTATGCTTCCAGAGAAAGAAAGGATAGATCAAAAGTTCATCGACTCTGATTCTAATATAAAGAACTGTCTGTGGTTGGGAAGAGAATCATCTCTAAGCTCTGATCTCTTAGTTCAAGAGTTCTTTTTCATTTTAAAACAGTCATATGCAGGTCCGTCCACTCTCCACAGCTCTATTTTCCCTGGGGAGAAGTAGATTCACTTAATATCCTATTTATACTTTTTAATGTTTTTCTTTCCTTTGGGTAGTTCTACTTCAGCAGAAGTTAATTTTTTTCTTAATTCTCGTTTGAATTCCTAGTGATATGCATACCCTAAGATCTGAATTCAGTGTGAAAGGAGTTATAATTTGTGGTCCTGCTAGACCTAGTTTTATAATCTTCTTTGCATTTTGTTTTATTTTATTTTTATTGTATTTTTTCCATTACCTTTTAGTCCCCTTATACTTCCCAACCCCCAATCACCACACTGTTGTCCCTACGTCTGGATGTGGCAGGAACACAGTAAAATAAGATTTAGTTTTCTCTTGTGAAAAATACTGTTTCCAAATAACTGTCAAATGAATTTTGTCGAATTTTTTTTTTGAGCTTGAATTCTGAACTTTGTGTCTGACCTTGTTCAACCCTAAATTTTAACAAGTTTCGCAAACTTTGGTGTGCATTCAAATCACCGGGGGAACTTGCTGAACAACCAAACTCTTGAGCTACACCCCCTGATACTCTCATTCACTAGGGGCGTCTAGCCATCTCCATTGTTAGCAAGTGCCTGAAGTGTTTGTGTAGTAGCTGGTCATTGGAGCACCATTTGTAATACACTGTTGAAGGTTCAGGAAGACAGGCAGCTCCAGCTTGGTTCTGTGTCCTTTTTAATTTGGCTAGGTTCTATTTCAGGCAGACATTCTAGTAAATGTTTTAGGAAACACTCTTATGGCAGTGTTTAGATCATCAGTCTAGAATGAGTTTTAGAAGACTGTCTTATCTCAGTTGCAGAAATTAACAGCTGGTCATATGTTATCTTGAGTAAGTCTCCTGGGCATTAGAGCTTACCTGATTAAACAGTGGATCATTATTTTAAAAATAAAATTTCTTAGCAACATTTTATTACCTTGCCTTTATGGGGGAAGGACTAGCTGATTACTTAAAAGGAAGTTTCTTTGACTGGCTTCAAAAACAAAAACAAAAACAAAAACCGACCTGCTGTAATGCAGGAGCTCAAACCGGGGGGCTGAACTGCACTTAAGTGTGTGAGATTCTGAAGAAAACCACCTGGAGGACCAGCAGATGGGAACATGCCACGGACATGCCATTCATCACTCCCATTGCAGGGGAGTGCAGCCATGGCTGCTGATGGGGCCAAAGTGCTGTACCCCGTCTCCAGCCTCCGTGCTACTTGTGGGGTTAGGGAGGGAGCTGTGGTAGTGTGTGAAAATGCCACAGGGTTGTGGCAAACACAGAGGCCTTGTGAAGGCTGGGACTCCAGATACAGGCTGTTTTCCTCACTTCTTATGTCTGCTGGCCGGGCAGCCACCTGGACTCTGAGGTGGTAGAGGGGTCATGTCCTGAGCTACCCCACACTTGCCTTTGACAGTTTGATGCTTCTTTAAAAATCTGTGATTTGCTTCTTGTGGTTACTCTTGGAGTCACCCTCAAAAATGTCAAGGAGGAAGCAGGTGTCTCCATGGTTTCAATTGCTTCTTGTGCTTTCTGAGTCTTACTTACACTCCCAGATCTGAGTTTCTTAGCACTTCCTTATCCTAAGTATCTGCCAAGCCAGCTTCCCTGCTGTGGCAACACACTATTAGAAGGTGTCGAGAGGTGTGTGGCTGAAGAGGGAATAAAGGTGAAAAATCTGGCTGCTGAATTGCCACTTCGCAGTATATACCACTTTGCCACTGAGTCAGTAAAATCCCTTCTGTGACATTAGCATTAAGACAGAAAGTGTACAGAGGAGCTAAAAAAAAAAGTTCATGTTACTTAGGACTTGGTAAATAAATCTATTCTTTTACATGCAAATACAAGCATAAAAATTCAAACTTCTACTCCCCAAACGACCAGTCAAATGAACCAGCTCCCCAGAAACCAAACTTTTAAATGGAATAATATGTGTGTAGATCAATGATTATGGTATACATGAACTTTCTGAGTTTTTATTATAATCTAGAGACCTAAAAATATTAATAAGCCTAATTGCCCTGCATTTAGCTGCCTGTTAGGCTCTGTGACTCAGTTGGTGGAGGACACAGGGGACCACTTACCTTCCATTCCTGGTGTTTTCTTCCACGAGGAGGGTCACCATTAGCGTATCACTCCTGCCCTGTGTCCACATCTTCTTCCAACACTCCCTCTCATGGAGCGACTGTGTGTGTGTGTTGAGTGTGAGAGCAGAAATTTGGGCATATTTATCTTAGTCTCTTCGTTTTCTTCTTTAAGAGCCAGAGTTAGTAAAAATTACATATGCATGGTCAGCATCTCTATGCTTTAAGTTTTCTATGACCCATCTCTGTACATGAGGTTTGCGATTACTGAGCATTGCCTGGGTCTGGGTGTCACAGTGATGGTGTCATACTGGGACACCCATAGAACACCTTAGCCATGTTCTCTAAGTTGGCCTGTGGCAGACATGAAGATGTGCTCCCCAGAGCCCCTTCAAGGTGAAGAGGGTGGTGGGCAGAGTGTCTCCAGCTGTCTCTTCTTTTAGGGTCTGTCTCAGCCTCAAAGAGCTAGATGCCTCACTCAAAGTCACACCCTTCCCAGGGCAGCCATATTTGGTGAGTGAGCTAGGAAGAGGTTTTAAAGCCCAGGCATTTCAAGTCTCTAGGGGCTCACTGTCATGGGCAACGCTCACTCCAGACCTTCCTGCTGGGTTGGCCAAGGCTTTTCTGGGTCTGCATCACAATGTGACTTGGACGTTTGCTCAGTCCTGCTTCCTCCCCTTCTGTGATCCCGTATGTACAGCTTGGACTTAACCTCTGTTTCAGTGTCTGCACCTGGAGAACCCAGCCTGCGATGTGGCCTCTTTTGGTTATAAACATTTTAAATATATTTCTGCCTTAATTTTTGGTTTTCATAGCTGGTTCAGAGCTCAAGTAGGGAACTAATGGTGTCATTTCTGGACACTCTTAGGATCCAACAGTGGAAATAACAGTCTAGGTGAGGAAAATGTTTTTCCATCTCTGTGTGGCTTAGAGGAATAGATAATACAAATGATGCCAGGTGGCCTTGAGTAGAGTTCTTTCTGAGTAAGTGGCACTCTGGATATACCATCAGAGGCCAATATATTTTCTGATTCTTATAAGTAAATGAAAATATGACTTTCTGTATTAACATATATAAAACACTAAAAGATCTTAATATACAGGAAGACATGAAATATGGTTTATGTTTACTAGATTTCCTAAGAGAGCAAACAGATATTACACATTACTAAAGGACAATTAACCCCAATTTCTATAGACTACACATACTCATTCTTGGCTCAGTGCAGGGGTGTCCAAGCTTTTGGTGTCTCTGCGCCACAAGAAGAGTTGTCTTGGGCCACACATTAAATACACTCTGACGCATAATCACAAAAACATTTTATAATGTTTTAAGTAAATTTGTGATTTTGTGTTGGGCCACATTCACAGCCATCTGGGGCCACAAGTTGGACATCCCTGGATTAAAGCATGAATGGTTACCAACATTTTACTTTCTCATAGAACAGAGCATGAGGTAAATCGTCAAAACAGTGTCAAAAACATTTCTGTAAAGAATCCCCACCCTTCATGTGTGGTGCTATACCAAGGTAGCTCTGAGCTAATAATTATGAAAAATTAACAGTGACTTCCACTGAGAACAGGATAAGTAGAACATGATGTATTTTGTAATACAGTAGAACTGATGTTTTAATGGTGACGTTACCAAAAGGGGTTATTGCACAGAAGACTTTTCTTTAGAATGTAGCATGTATTTTCTTGCAAATTAGACTTGTGATTATAAATGGGTATTTTATCTAGGGAATGAGAACAGAGCGTTTTACCTGAAAAGGTCTGGCTTTGGGAAGGTTTCGTTAGAAATAATTGGGGAAAAATCAATTATGCTGAATAAGCTAGATCAGCTATTTTTGCCCTGGAACTCAAAAGAATGACAGATGTCACAACCATATCACACTCATATTCAGCTAGGTATTTGAGTTTGTTTAAAATCAGCGGTTCTCAACCTTGTGAAATTATGAGTCCTATTAAATAAAGAGAAAGGGAAAATTGGTCTCACTACAAAGCCAGTCCACAGTATTTGTTGAAGAGCATAAACACACCTATTTAGGACAGGAAAATGATTAGGGCACACCTTAACTACAAAAGGGATTAACACCCCATTCTCATTCCTAATAACCTTGTCTCAGGAGTAATTTGGATTCTTTATCCATGATAGCTCCGCTGTTATCTTTCTGCCTTTTGGATGAAGATACAGAGCAACCCAATGACTGCATTTTCCCCATTTTTTGATGTCATCCAACCCAGGTTGTCTCCTGCTTCCTTCGGTTGCCCCTAAAACCACCCACTTTAAAGCTTTTCATTCTCTCCCTTACAGAGAAGCTCCTGAGATTCCCCTAGGTTCTCCCAGGCTGCCTGCCGCAAGCTAAGGAAACTTAACTTTTCTTACTACAGGTGTTTTCTTGGTGGGCTTTGATAGGCTTTGACACTTGGCTGCACGTTAAAATTACCTGGAGGGCTTGTAAAACTCCTGATACTCAGGCTACCTCCAGACCAATTACATTAGAATGTCTGTGGCTTAAGGCCGAACAGTGGAATTTTAAAAAGCTTCTCAGATGATTTTAGTGTGCAGCCAAGGCTGAGAACCACTGATTTAAATGATTATATTGGCGGTGGAGGATGAACCATGTAATAGCTGAAAGATGGAAGCATGTGATTCCGACCCAATATTGTTTTCCTCGGCTCTGCTTGTGAGTGCTTGTGAAGTTGTCTTAATCTATCGAAGTGAGAGAGCTTGATGATCTGGAAGAAATGCTTACTTCATGATATTCATGATTAGCCTGGACGAAGGTAAGAAGAGATATTGACAACATTCATATTTGGTTCTTGGAGGGAAAGTGAATGAGGTTAGTTGAAAAACTCTTTTGGTCTGACAGAAATGGCAAAAGGTGTAGATTTTTTTCACATTACCCTGCTGGACTATCTAAATGTTAAATGTTTTCATTTAAATTTAACTATTGCTTTCTTGAATCTATTCTTTTAGAACCGATGGCTAAACATTTAAATATGTTCGTTTCTAAGTATTTCTGTTAACAATGTAAATTCATTTCTCCTTCCAGGCAAAAGTAATTATACTGCAGAGGTTTAAGGAGAAACAGCTGAGACATTTATATTAATACTCTGTAATAGAACACTTAATTAACTCATGTTTGCCATGTGTGGGATTTATTACAGTGGAGAAGAATTGGTGACAGAGGCAGAAAAACAAAACAATCAGTTTTGTAAAATGTGCCTTCAGCTAGAACATGAAGGTAAAACCAGACAAACTTTTTCCTTTTTTGTCTTGTTTAAAGCTTAAGGAACATACTTGTTTCTGGAGTGTGGATGGAGCCGTTCTCCACTTCACAGACATGGCCCTTCTTGATTAGGTAGTTCAGATTGAGAATATTTGGTATTAAATATGATTTAAATTAATATTTGACCCAATATAATTCTGCTTGTGCGAGGAGGCAGACTGAAATATGTGGTGATATTGCAGACTAAGCTGTGTTCATGCCTGCGCTGGAAATGTGAAGGGCTTGCAGGCTCAGTTCACAGAATGATCAGTTTTTCTAATGAAGCTGACAGAGTTGAGCATGAGTTGCAAGAGGCAAGGAGGACATCTTTGCTTAAAATCTTATTCCAACAAGTAAGTTTTTCTTTCTCACCTCGAAGGTTCAAAATAACCCAGGTGTAGCTTTGCTTCTTGAGGACTGGGTTAGAATGGAGGGTCTGTTGATACGTTTAGGTTCACCTTTGGATTGCTACCTGTTGTTGTGATATAGTTGAAATGGACTTTGGCAGATTTAGGCTCTTTTGTCATAAAAATTTTATTTACCTCTGTTTTTTTCCATTGTCATAATGTCTACGAATTTGTCTAAGCCATGCAGTCTCTAATTTCATCAGCTTCTGACCAAGGTGGCCATGGCTTTATATGCGTGATTGAATGATGTAATGAAATGAAACAATAAATAGTCAGAAACATTTTATTTCGGAGTTGGTTAGCTGTTTAAACAAATGCCTGTAAGTACTGCTACTTAATGTAGCCAAACTGAGTTTCCTATTCATGGTCGTTTCCTATTCATGGTCGTTTCCTGTTAGTTTGCACATGTCCCCTGGACATGGGTTGTCAGAAGTTCCACTGACAACGCACACCCCTAAGACCACGTACTTTAACGTTCTCTATCTTCCCTTATTTATTTATTGTTTCCAAGAGTCTAGGTTCTCAGAATTTTAAGTTCTTCATGTCTAGGGTATCAAAGAGCTAAAGAGAGCTGGAAGCTCTGGACAGTGAGGCTGTGACTGCCAGCCTGGTAGCCTAAGCCAATAATGAAGGGAGAATGAGAACCATTTAAGGGATGTTAGAATCTCCTGGGATGCTTACCAGCATTACTAGTGCTCTGCCCCTTCCTGGAGACTCTGAACTAATACATCAGGGACAGGGCTGTGGCTGAAGTGTTATCAAAATTCTGTACTTAGGCATGGCAGTTCCTGGGTTCAGGGCTGGGAGAAGCCAGTGACTCCTTTCCACAGCAGACATAGACTCCTGTTTGAGCCCACACGGTAAAGTGGGGAGACCACTGGCCTGAGAGCCCAGGAAGCCTGATTCTTAAACTGACATCCCCACTAATAAGCCCTGCTACTTTGAGGCACATCATTTCAACTCTCTGGATTTTAGTTTCCTTGTACATAAAGTTAAGTAATGTAATTATGGCCCTTTTTAGTGCTGAGTCTATGATTTTAATTTTTTGCTAGAGAAAAAAAATCTTTACAGGTCTAGCATATGTAGTAAAAAAAAATAACCTCAAATAATTTTGTATATTTGAACAGGGGCACTACCAGTGCTAACTTAGTCTAGGAGGTTTAAAACAACTTAATTTTAATTTATAATAAATATTTAAATAAGTTCTAACTTTGGTAGAATCCTTAGAGATGAGGTTCTGGATATATAAGTTTTTGAATTTTATCTATTCCATGAACAGTGGGAGTTAAAATAAATGATCACATAATCCTAATGACTTTCATGAGGTGTATGATATTACACTGACAATTTTTGCAATTATAGATATTGAATTATAGAGGATTTTTGAAGTTGGTTTCTTCTTCAAGATCTGAATATACTTTATTTTAAGAAGTGTTAGATCTTTTGGTTTTCATTGTAGAGAAGGATGGAGGAAGGTGCTATTTGGCCCATTAAATTAATACTCACTATACATTTGCATCAAACTTTTTTTCCCAACAATATCTTTAGAAACAAAAAAGAAGCAATTTGACCTTTATTTTGGAGAAGGACGGGGGTGGGATTGGTAAGTATTGGTCTGCCTTTCCTTGTCAAACAGAAGGATAAAAATCTTTAAAAATAACCCACCAATTTTTAGCCATTATATTTTAAGCCACAGGAGCCTGTGAGTTATCTTTCATCTCGATTCTATCCCATAACCAGAGAAATTACACAGCAAATCCCAAAGGAGAGGTCTAGCTGGGAAGCAATTCAAACAAAAGTGTATTATAGAACAGTGATTGTTCACTTGTGTCATTATAACCACCATTCATCTCTGCCTCTTAATCTGAAGTTTTCTCACTCCTCTCGTCACTTTATCTTTTATGTGTCTGTGCTTTTCCATGGATGTGTGCACCAGAAAAAGGTTATGAGACAAACACACCTGGGGAAGAATGTTCAAGGACTTTGTTGGACTTATATGTCACTAAGTAGTATCTACATTACCTCTGCAAATGGAAGCCATTTGAATTTTATTGCCCCCCTTCTGAGGTAGGGCATAGTCAGGAATGAGGAAACTCCAGAGGTGCCCCAGGACTAGGACAAAGGACATTGATATCAAAAGACACCCTGCTCTAAGACTGGTTGTCATGCTTCTTGGGTAAGTACTGAATCATGATGACTCATAACTGCACCTGCGCAGAGGATGCTTCTGTGAGCATTATAATAAATTAGCATTGCAGTCACCCCCACCCCCACACAGTGGGCAATCAAAGAAAATAATGGGAGATTGCGTGTACAGTAGCTTAAGTAACATAACTACTCACACATGAGCAATTAAAGCCCGCCCAAGCTAACCAGGAAATGTCCTCCCTGTAAGAACAGAATCCCTCTGGCTGCTGAGGGACAATTTCTGCTTGGAGTTGGTCCACTCCCATATTCTGTGGAGTGTGCTATTGTAAGAGATCTGCTCTCTCTCTGCTATAAACTCTCTGTGTGTTCGGTTCAATTCTTTGTTCATGATCACCAAGAACCTGGTTACATGTGCCCACCTCTGACACTTCCCGCTTTGATTTACATCTTTGGGAGGAAAACTAGCTGTGTTCAGGATAAAAGGACTTCATTTTAGTATTAGACAATAATAACAATTCACTTTCTAGAAGGTGAGCAATGCTAAATAGGTCAACCATCATTACAGCACACATTTTGGTGCTTGCTTTCCTATACTACCGTCTTCTCAATAAAAATAATGGCCTTTATTTGATACAGCATATAACAGGACAGAACATGTTGGAAAATTGGAAAGTGTGGTGCTTCAACTGCATCAGTTATTTATTACTGTGTGGGAATCTACCTGAAACAATAGTCATTTTCTCCCCTTGTGGGTGAAGAACTTGTGCTGGGCTCCGCTGGGTGTTTCTTCTGCCTATCTCTCTTGGGTTCGCTCACGTGGCTGTATTCTACATCTCGAGTGGGAGTGGACAGTGTAAGATGGCCTCACTGACATGTCTGGCAGTTGACACTGGCTTTTGGCTGTTTGTCTAGGGGTCTTATTTGGATGACTCATCCCCGCTCCATACACTCTCTTATCCTCTGATTGACTGCACTGGGCTTTATGGCAATCTCAGGGTAGCATTCCAAGAAGACAAGACAAGAAGCTACAAAATCTTTTGATGCTTAGGACCTAGAACTCCCACAACACTAGGTTTGACCAGATTCATGAGTTGGAGATATAAACTCTTCCCTAGCTGGGAGTTATGTTACAAAGGAACATGCATCGGAGGTTTGAGGAGTTTTTGTAGCCATGTTTGCCTACAACCTACGATAGTCTGCCCTCTAGCAACAACAATTTACATGTCTTCCTCATGAAAATGCATTCGTCCCTCACACAAAAGTCTTATATTCATACACAATGATCCTTGAAGTCTAGGATTCCATCATCTATATCAGGTCCAGATGTGGGTGTGGTTCTTTCAGTGCAGCTCCTTGGTTCTGGCTTTTCTTGATCCAGAAACCTGTGAACAAAGTGGGTATTAGTTTTTTAGTCTATACACGGCATACAATGGTAAGATTGAACCATGATAACTGCAATACACATTTGCATTAAAAAAAGAGAAGAATGGGAGCACGCAGCTGTCACCTGCCCATGGAAATTCTGAAATCTAACCAGGCACATGTTGCCAGGTTTTTCTATTCTAGGGGCCAAGAATGCTCCTTGATTAGAGACTAGTTGAACCAGTGAACTCGTTCACTAGGCACATTTTCTAATTTTCATGTTATTGTATTTTTTATCATGCAATAGTATCATAACCATGCAAACTGGGGCTCAGCCACTTGGTGCCTTGAATCTACATGACCCAGTGATTCATGTTAGAGGGAACAGGTTTTTTATTAGCAGGGTTCCAACTTTGTGGGGGCTGAAGTCCTGCTTGGGTTCCTTTTTTTCCATGAGACCCAGAACTCCCCTTGTTCCCAAAAAGGTTACAAGCCAAAACCATGCCCAGAGGTTCCCCATATCTTTATCTGTCAATCAGTGGCTCGCACAAAGAGATCTCCATCCTCTCTCGAGGATGCACTTCTGGGTTTCACAATCTCCCTTTTCTTATAGCAGCTCTCTCCTTCAGGGTTTGGGGTACACTGATCAGTCTCCCTGTAGCAGTCCTGGAACTGGGTGCCATGCTACACTGTCCCAGAGGCTGGAGCCTAGGGAGGCACACATCCCAGTGTGGGACCCTGCTTCCAGGAGTGCACTCCCATCCTCTGTGGGATCTAAGCCCCTGGTGGGCCCCGCATTTCCTGGTCCCATGAGCACTCCTGTCTGTGTAGGGAGCAGAGCCAGAGGCCCAGAACATACAAATGCTGAAAGCCCAAAGGGAGAGAGCTTGCACCAGGCTTTAAAGTCCTATACCAAAAGCCTCTGTATAAAGAAAGCAACTTCTTTGTATGTCTTGTAGAAAAGCAGAAGTCTCCAGGTCGCTCCAGGGCACAGTCCAGCTCATTCCAGGGCACAGTTCAGCTTCAATCATCTTCCATGCGTCTGTGTGCTTGGCCGGTCAGGTCCCCCATGATTTTGCCAGGTTTGTCACTGTCTCTTCCATACCTCCAGAGATCAGAACTGCCAACCTTGTAGCAGATTTCCCTTTATATCTCTTAGTACTTGGCCTAAGTACTTGAGGCCTCTTAGTACTTGGCCTCTAATTTAAATGCTCAGCTCAGAACTTCCTGCATGACCTAACATCTGGATCTTCCTATGATGTGTTAGTGTCCACCATTTTTTTTCAGCTCTCCAGTGTCTTTGACCCTCTTTCAGCTGCCATCTTTAGTTAGGGCAAGAATTCCCAGAACTGTACTGGCAACTGGGGTGGGTATCTGCCCCTGCACCTCATGCAGGTGCTGCATGAGCTTCCCTCCTGGCACTGTCATGAGTCACTCTGCTGGTGCCATATAAAACTGGCACCATATGGCTGGTGCCATATGGGACTCTCCCAGTCCCATATAAAATTTGCGGCTTCCACAGATCTTCAGGAGAGCATGTGCTGTTCATCTGCCTTTGTTGTGTAATGTGCCTCAAAGGCTGCACTTTATGCTGTTCCCTGCCCTCATCCTGCCTTTTGTGGGATTGAGGGTGATTCCCCCATTTTCAGGGAACCTATGCTCTGTGCCCGGTTACAGTATGGTATCACTATACCATTAAAATTTGTGTCGTTTGCCATTTTATGACAAGGATTGCTCTTTTCCCAGACTCTAATAATATTTTTCTTCACCACTTTTAGGGCTCTATTAACAATTTCCTCATCACTTTTTAGACTCTGTGTACCTCCAGGTCCCAAAGCCAATGCCAAATGTTTTAGGTTTTGTGTAATACCGCACTTTTAGGGCTGGATGATCTGAGATGGTCTCACTCACATATCTGGTAGCTGTTGACTGTGTATTGGCTGGTTGATCTGGATGGCTTAGTCACATAGTCTTTACTTCCCTAGAGTCTGGTCTACTTCCCACAGTAGTTTCAATGCAACACTCCAAGAGGGTTTCCTGAAAGGTTTCTTGAGGCCTAGATTTGGAAGTCCCAACCACCATTTCTACCACATTCTATTGGTCCAAGCAAGTGACAGGGACAGCTCAGATTCAAGGTCTGGGGAAATATTCTCTATTTCTTGATGAAAGTAGATGCAAAGTCACATTGTGAAGGATGATGTGCATATAGGAATAGAAAAAAATTTAGTGGTTTCCTTTGTAAATAATATACCATGAACACTTAACAGGATATTTAAAATCTTAAATTAACTAAAATTCTACAGAGTATTCTACCCTTTTTTGATAACCGAAGAGAAGATGGTACAACTGTATACACATTAAAAAAAGAGATCATGTTATTACTTAGGAGGATCCAAACAGCTTTCTTTATGGGGTTTCAGAAAAACCTTACCTTTTACTTTGAATAACTGAATATTAAAAACATCTTCTATGAGACTATGAAATAAGGATATGGTTTCTTTGGGCACTTATTACATGATTTATTTTTATAGGTCACTCAGGAAATACCAGTTGACATTTGTTTATTGAAATCCTATGGGATAATGAATTAATGGCTTAACGATAACACTATGTTTTCCTAGCTAGAGAAAAATACATGATTGAGCAAGTCTGTTTTTAGACATACTGCACACTTACAGGCCCTGTTTTACATGAGGCTTCCGAAGGATTATGCTGTTATAACGAGGGTTTCAAAGAGACTAGGCTGGAGATAAGTAAATCTTGCAAATGAAGTAGAGTTTTGTAAGAGGCTGAAACGAGAAGGATAGAAACAAGGGCACAGCCAAGTTGAAAACTCTGTGGTAACAGGAAAGTGGAAAAGATTCTAACTATGCTTTGATGGTACAGTAATTCCATTACCGGTCAGGAGGGGGGCGCTAAGTTTTATCCTCCTGCAACAATATACATTGCTTTAAAAATGCTTCGTTTTGAAGGTGATTAAAACAATTACTGTTTGACTACATCTCTCCTTACCACTTAGCCTTTTGTCTCTGTTAGTCTAGCTTTAAAGAGCCTTCAACTTAGCATCAGACATCTAGAGCATCATGTTTAAATGAGGAACTAAAAAGTCAGCTACTGGCTTTACTTAGAATATAACATTTAATCCTTCATTTTGTACCTTTTCAGTTCTTAAGAAAAGTATTTAAGAAAGGCAAGAGACTGGAAAACTTTATAAATTTTAACTTTCCAGCACAAGTAATATTAAGTCATTGTTGCAATCTTAGAAATGGTTTATTTGGAATCGTTTACTGTGTTTGGTGAACTCAAGGAAAATTATAAAAGGAACACCCTTTTTATTTCCTTACTCTCCCATAATAATATTTACTGTTTGCACAGAGACTGTTCAATTTGCAGAGATGCTTCCCACCTTCTGCTGTGATTAAATTCCTGTTTGGTTTCACTGCCAAGTCTGTTGGATTAAATTAACAAATTCTGTTTGCTTTAGAGGGAATGACCTGCACCAACCTTCAGCTTGTACAAAATAATAATCTCTTCAATGATATATTGATTCAATGCTTTTTATCTTCTTTTAAAGAAATGTGCACTGAAAATGTTATCTTGCTAGAATTTTTCAGGCCTGTATTGTTTGTTTTAATGTATTGGAGACTTTCCTCTTCCCCATCTAATAACTTCCTTCTCTTTCTTGTTTTTAATCATTCCCATTTTTCTAAAGAATCACCAAATCTTGATTACTGTAAAGGAAGACTTTAACATGATCTTTTAGCCTACAAAATGCTCCACTCTTGAAAATTGTCTACCTCAAAGGACCAATTAAGGAAGATTAAAACCTTTCTTTTTTAAAAGTAAATCCAATTTTTATTAATTTTCTTTCTTCCATCCCTGTCTTATTTGCTTTGTAGTTAATAGCTAAGCGGTTTTGAGAAGTTTTTGAAGAAAATGAATTAAAATTTTGGTATGAAAAAATTTGAAAGTGTAACAAGATTTTGTAAATGTTACACGGAGCTTAATCTATCACAAGCATTATAGTAAGCAGTAGAAAATTAAAATGACAATCTCTGAATTTTAATAAAAAAAAGAATGGCAACGGCAGGAATAGGGGCTGAGGGGAAAGTCATGTGGAGGAAAACCCCCACCAGTTCCAGGGGACGGACTGTGGCCCACACTTTGTGTGCACTTGCAAACTTGTTCATTGTTTCTTTTGCACAGATAAGGTGAGTGGGGAACAAAGAGATGCAGTCCCGTGCTGGAGACGTGCAGAATACACAGGAAAATCGAGACCTCCCTTTTAACCTTACATCAACTAGAGCTAAAGATCATTTCCCTTTCTTTTTCAAATTAAATTTACTGTGATGACATTATATAAGTTTCAAGTATACAGTTAATAATATGTCACCTGTATATTACATTGTGCGCTCACCACCCAAAGTTTTCTACTCCCCCTCTGTCACCCTGCCATTTGTGACGGCATGGAGGGATATTGAGAGTATCATTTTCTTCTTAATAAAAATACTCTATTTTAAAGCATTTTTTAATTGTAGTTCTTCCATTACCATTTATACACCTTACACTCCCTCCTCCCACTGGCAATCACCACACTGTTGTCCATGTCCATGAGTCCTTTTTCCTTTTTGCTCAATCCCTCCACCTGTAACCTCTCCCCCTCCTTAGCTGTCATCCGCTCTGTGTCTGAGCCTGTCTCTGCTTTCCTTGTTAGTTCAGTGTGTTCATTAGATTCCACATATAAGTGAAATCATATGGTATTTGTCTTTCTCTAACTGGCTTATTTCACTTAGTATAATGTTGTTAGTCCATCCATACTGTTGCAAAGGGTAAAATTTTCTTCTTTTTTACAGCCAAGTAGGAAAATACTCTATTTTTGAGTAGTCAAATCCCAAACCTCTGTTCTACATTGTACATAACAACATAACTTATAATCCTGAGTATCATGCGATAACCACATAATAACATAGATTATTAGGGAAACTTTCTTCCCTCAGAGGTTCTTGCTTATTGTATTTATCTTTTAATCAAGATGGATTCTTTTATGTGATTCAGTGAAATTCATCTCTGTGTTGTCAGAGAAAAGGTGAGAAAGCCCATCAGAGAATTGTCCTCACCCATAGGGAACGCAAGGGGGCGACACAGGGAGGGGCCCTGACGTGAAAGTTTGTCTCTGCTGCTGCACGTTTCAGTTTCAGCTGCCCAAGGGCGAGCATCCGGGTGAACTGTGCGTGCTTCTGGTGGTTGGTTTGTTTGTTTTTGTACAACATTACCCCTTGTCACATTCCAGGTACCTAATCTGGGATCCACTGGCAAAAGTAATGATCTATTCCAACGTAGGGGAAAGCTGATGTTGGGATTTAATGAGAGATTGCTGGGAGGCTGCACCTAATGGGCAGTTTAAGCTTGTGAACGATGACTGTGACTAAGGAGTTTTTCACCTCGTGTGCTGGCAAGGAGCCTGATGCCTTCATCTGCCCAGTCCTTCCTGCCTTTTCCCCCACCTCTCTCCTGCCTGGGTGGCACCCTTGGGGTACTATGTTCTTGAGTATGGCACGCTACCCCACCAGCACATACACTCTGAGGTCCTGCCATATTACTGAGCAGCAAACCGGTTTTTATCTCTGAAGACATCCACAGACTTCTTTTTTCCTAGTCTGGAGAACCTCTTTTCTTCGTTTCAGGGAAAGTTCTACCTCATTCTTTAAGCTTTGCTTTGGCTCCACTGATCCTACTATCTTCCCTGAGCTGTGGAAACAATCATAGGGTTCACTTTTTCTTTGAGTTGGGAAAGGAAAAGGGAAGAAAAGAGAGAGAGACAAGAATTCAGATTTCAAAAAGTTGTCTGCCATGGTATTTTCTGGTCAATTACAATGTTTCTCAATCCAAGCTGTAGAGTTTCTTGGATTCAACATTGCTCTGTTTCTTGATTGGTGGCGTGCAGAATCAATGATAGCATTTCCCCCCCCGACTCTTAACAAAAGAAAAACAATGTTCTTCAGTAATATCAGTCTGTAGGGAGCTCCTATATAAAATTCATGTGACTCAAATCCAATCCTGCTGAAACCAACAGGAACCTCAAACTGTGGCACAGGCTGCCAAAGGAGCTATGGAAGAATTTGGAGAGAGTGGCAACTGAACAAAGGGATATCCCTTTTTTGTGTCCCCCTCACACACGTCTAGAACATTGGTGATATCTTTCTTAATCAACTAATCATTGTAGCCTGGAATGCACTTCAAGTCCTTTGGCTTGTTAAATTTCCAAGTATCATTATTGCCTACTCCTGGCATTAACAACCTATCATACTTTTATTTTTTTTAAAATAAGTGTTTCATACCCATGCACTGTGAGAGAGTGCTGAGGTTACTGGGCTAACACTTTTCTAAGGCCCAATTTATTAGTACTTCTCCTTTACCCCTCAGGTTATCTACAAAAGAATTTCAGTCATTCAACCTTTCTACTGTACTTGAACCTCGCTCTTGAGAGTCTTTTTTGTCCTCGAGTGAGCAGTATTTTTCAGTGTCATTTTCATTGACACTACATTAATATCAAAGATATGCTTTCCAAGTAGTTGTGTGTAACGTGAACTTTCCAGCTGATCTTTGTAGTTCTTTTCCTGCAAATCGAGATTGAGGAGCAAACCAACATCATGGTCATAGTACATTGAAACAAAAGGCAAAAGGGGGCTCATAACTGGGCAATTATATTCTGAGCAATTGTTTTGGGACTGACACAGATGAAGGATGACATTCTTCATTAAAGAGTGATGAGGTCACGAGCTGTTACTGAGATAGCAGTATGTTTGTACTTTATTGCTGTCTGTGAGCAATGATAAGGATTGAGGCTGCCTTCCAAGTTGTGCCATCGCATTTCTAGTGGCTGCTAGGCCTTGAACAGATTATTGTGGGTTGGCTATTTATCTCTTCTGGGAGAACTAAAACATACCTGGACAACATCCTATGATTAATTTTTGGTGAGGGACTTGCGCATGAAAATAGAACACAATACAAATACACAAAATGAAAGAAAAATGACCAAGTGTATGAAATTATCAAAAGGAGCTGTGATGTGTTTTGTTTTCTTTTTAACAGACAGAACGAGATTGGGTGTCAGAATTGGGGTATTATGGTGTATCAGACTGTCATGATTTTGATATGCACACAAATTATTTTTTAATCTGTCTTGGGGTTAGAGCTTTTTGTTGGTGATTCAATATAAAGTCAATGGGAAAGTGCCAAAAAGCTATTAAACCTCCCACTCTGGTGAAGCTAGCTGGGATGGACAGATGGGTTCATTAACGTTAAGCCCTTTTCTTCCTTATTATTCCTAGGTGTCTGCATTCACAATTTTAGTTTCAGCTATTTCTCTTTTTTTTCTTGCTATAATAATTTCTCTTTCATTTTTGCTGTAATAATTTCTCTTTCCTCTTCCTTGGTTATTTGACATGTCCATTTCTCTTGGGACTAATGTTGCTTATTTCTCCTCAAAGCTATGAATTTTGCTATTTTTACATACTTTAAGTTCCATATACTTTGTCTTATGTTTCAAGCAAGAAACCTGTGACTCCTTAATGTTTGTGTACTATGTTTCTCATGTGGTATATATTTTAGGTACCTTACATATATGATTTAGTGAATGGTAGAAGAATCATTTTTTTCCTTTTTCTATCTTGATAGTGAAACTGAACACAAATGTTTCCCATCAATTATGTTTGTTGCCAAAATATGAATTATAATTCTGGCTCCTGATTCTTCAGGCTCTGTGTCTTTGAGCTTATATGACTCACAGGGTGCTAAGTATGAAACAAATAAGTGGTAGTATGTCCAGTGACTTACTGCCTGGAAATATAGCAGAAGTTATAGTGGCACATAGAGGTGCCAGAGAGCCACACAAATGAAAGCTAGCAACCTAAACAGATGTAACTTTCCTTTTTCTTTTTTCTTTAAAGATTTTATTTGTTTACTTTTAGAGAGGAAAGGGAGGGAGAAAGAGAGAGAGAGAAATATCAATGTGTGGTTGCTGGGTGTCATGGCCTACAACCCAGGCATGTGCCCTGACTGGGAATTGAACCTGCGACACTTTGGTTTGCAGCCCGCGCTCAATCCACTGAGCTACGCCAGCCAGGGCAGATGTAACTTTCTTCACAAAAATAAGTTCAGAATCCCCTTTGGCTCTGCTGAGAGGCTACCACAGTCAAAAAGGAGAGAGACATTTGGAAGCCTCAGTTTACAGGAGTAGAGAGCTTTCGCACCATCTAGCCAATACAGGGTTAACGAGCATGGCAGAATGTAAATTACCTGGTATCAAATTCAAATTTCTTGAATTTCTTTACTCATTTGAAATTTGAAATGCACTGTGGCCTGACATTCTTAGTCTCTTCCCTGCCTAGGCTTTCCAAAGTGGGTTATGTTGGACAAGTCAGTGTTTGAGATTTTCGTGATGGAGAAGTAGGAAGAAAAAGGAAACTAGAGAAAAACTGCTGGAGGTAGTTTTGTTGTTTTGTGGGGCAGCACTGGGTCGGGAGCACAGGCACCATGTGTGAGCAGAAATGGTGATGAAAAGATGTTGCTAGGACCATCTTTCTTTTCTACCACATTGGAGAAATGTAAATATGTTTTCTACAGTATTCTTATGCATGTGAAATCTGTGTAACAATAATTTTATCTGTGTAAATATCTGTATCAGGAGTAGCCTTAAGTGTGAGAAATCTCCAAGGGACAAAGTATTGGGTTGGCCAAAAATACATTAGTTTTTTTTGCATAAAATAAAGGACACATTGTTCATTTTCAGCAATAACTTTATTGACTTGGATATTTTGAATATGTTGGCTATCTCCTGTGTGGTATAACATTGATTGTTCTCAATTAATGTTTCAATTTGGTTGTGATCAACTTCAACTGGTCTACCTGATCCTGGAGCATTATCTGTGACAAATCTCCAGCACAAAACTTTGCAAACCACTTTTGACACATTCAATCAGTAATAGCATCTTTTCCATACACTACACAAACATTTTTTTTTGCATTTCAGTTGCATTTTTATCTTTCTTAAAATGATAAAGCATAATATGCTGAAAATGTTGATTATTTTCTTCCATCTTCACTATTAAAATGGCTATACAAGAATTCACCAATTTTGATTTTTTTTAAATGCACACTGATATGACAGCTGTAATGATACAATCTAACAAAATTGTTTCAAATGAAATTAAAGACAAGTAAGTGCTACTATAGCCATCTTACAGGAAAAAACCAAACAAACTTTTTGGCCAACCCAATATGTGTATGGAATTATCCTTAACAGAAGTGCATAAGAACTTTAGTACTTTTCACCTTTTTTCCATGTGCTGCTTTCTATGCCATCAGCTTTTTGGTAAAGGCATGATGAGTATCTGGACAAGAGGAGGAGTGGGGGAGAGTCTTGGCTGGGTTACTGGTTACGTTAGTCAGCTTGGGCTGCCGTAACAGAATGCCACTGGTGGTTCAAACAACAGAAATGTATTTTCTCACAGTTCTGGAGGCTAGAAGTCTGAGACCATGGTGCCAGGATTGCTGTTTCTGATGAGGGCTCTCTTCCTGGCTTGTAGATAGCTCTCTTCTCGCTGTGTTCTCACATGGCCTTTCCTCTATGATTCTAGAAGAGAGAGAGTTCTGTGGTATCTCTTCTTATTAGAACACTATTCCTATCAGATCAGTTCTCCATCAACCCTACCCATCTGGCTCCATGACCTCATTAGACTTTAGTTATCTCATTAGAGACTCCACCTCCAAATATGCTTATACTGGGGGTTAAGATTTTGGATTTGGGGAGGACACAACATTTAGTCTATAACACTGATGAATTCTACTTCTTTGATATGCTCAGCATAAGGTCTAGGCACCTTATTTTCTTGATTTGTAAAAATCAAGAGAAACATTTAAAAGCACCTGAGAGCTAATGATAAGTTATATGTCCTGTAGTTAACTTCTTGTTTTTTTTTTTTTTTAGTTGTCCCACTTCCTGTTTATTTCTTTTTTTTTTAAAGATTTTATTTATTTATTTTTAGGGAGGGATGGGAGGGAGAAAGAGAGAGAGAGAAACATTAATGTGTGGTTGCTGGGGGCCATGGCCTGCAGCCTAGGCATGTGCCCTGACTGGGAATCGAACCTGTGATGCTTTGGTTCATAGCCTGCGCTCAATCCACTGAGCTACGCCAGCCAGGGCTGTAGTTAACTTCTTTACTGATAATTGCAATGTCTTCTCTTAAATTTTCTCATCTGATTTTACTTAAAAAAAGATTTTATTTATTTATTTTTAGAGAGAGGGGAAAGGAAGAAGAGAGGGAGAGAAACACCAGTGTGTGGTTGCCTTTCACGTGTCCCCAGCTGGGGATCTGGCCCACAATCCAGGCATGTGCTCGGCCTGGGAATCAAACCTGTGACCCTTTGGTTGCAGACCCATGCTCAATCCACTGAGCTACACCAGCCAGGGCTGATTTTACTTTGAATTCTTATTACTGAAATTAAGTGAAACTGGAAAGTAAATTCTTCTTTAGTCATACAATTATCCTCTTAGTACATAGCAAAATTTTACATAAAACATTTCTAGCTCAGTATTTAAAAAGGCATAGCTCAGTTGAGTGTATCTTAGTTTTCCATCTAACCAAGCCTCCATTGGATGATTGGGTGTTTGTGTGGAGTCCAGAGGAATATTGTGTGTCTTTAGGCATCTTTTTTCTTTTTAAAATATGACTTGGTGGTTCAGAATCAAGGACTATACCCAGGCTGCATTGTGAAAGTAGAGCAGCCTACTCCAGGCATGTAAGAAGCTAGATATAGACATTCGTTACCTATTGTGTGTAATGAAGGAATTACTGTAAGTGGAACATAAAATATATTCTCAATCTTATTTCATTCTTTTGACGCTTAGTTTATATTAGAACATAAATTGAAATTGCTTACTGTGTTTTTACTTGTGAGCCTCTAAGTGTGCCTAGAGGTTATTTAACACAATGTATAAATGAAGTATAATTTACATAAGTGCAATAAAATGCCTGATTTTCTATTTTGTATTGGGATGAGCAAATTGATCACTAGAGAGTACAATGAGTAGAATATCTACTAGAACCAGTCTTTAAATTTGCATTTTTAATTGAATAACATCCTAAGAGCTCTTCTAAGAAAAGGAGAATTTACTGAATTCTAAATAGAGTTGAATGTTACCACTTATCAACTCCATATTTTTTAATCTACTGAAAGAAAACTTCACTTTTGAAAGTTGATATATTTTTAAAAGATTTTATTATTTTTAGGGAGAGGGGAAGGGAGGGAGAACAAAAGGGAGAGAAACATCAATGTGTGGTTGCTCCTCGAGCGCCCCCTACTGGGGACCTGGCCTGCAACCCAGGCATGTGCCCTGACTGGGAATCGAATTGGCAACCCTTTGCTTAGCAGTCCAGTGTTCAGTCCACTGAGCCACACCAGCCAGGGCTGAAAGTTGATATTTTTTACAAATTAAATTACTACTTAATAATATGTGGTGAAATAAAATGTGCAAGGCATATTGTGTGCCAGAGACTGTGCTAGGCATGGGGGATTAAACATAGATAAATACAATAATAACCAGGTCTTTATAATACATGAACTGTACATGTATCCACACATATTACAGCAGGTAGGCCTACCAAGGTAATAGATGACTATGCTTAGTAAAGAGGTGATACGGCAGAGGGAGTAATTAACCAAGACTCTTAGGGGTGAAAAGTCTAGAGAGGAGCTTAACAGAGGATATAATGCCTAATACTACTTATTGACACTTAGCATGTGTCTTCTCTGTAATGTCCCTATACCTTTACAGAGGGTAGAAGGTTAAAAACTGTCATGAGATGCAGTAGTAAAAAATTTGCAAAGCAGGAGAGAATAAATTTTCCTCTAGCAGTGATGACATACAAACATCCAGCAAACATTGGCTTTGAAGGTGCTTGGACTCCCTGTTTTACTAGCAAGGCATCGGCCTTGCTGCTGGCGCAGCTGGGACATTGGCCGTGGGTTTTGTAGCTTTCTGACCTCTGAGTCTCAGCAGTAGCTCTCAAATTTTGGACTACACCTGCGGTGTCGTGACCTGCAAGCTTACTGGTGGCCCCTGACTCCAACAGTTTTGTTGGTGCTTCATTTCCTGCATTAAATGCCTTCCCATCAGGCACATCCAGAGTGGCTTTTGTTTTCCACATTGCACTCTGACTGGTACGGAGGTTTGGAAGATGAATAGGAGTTCACCTAATGAACAAAGGAAGAAAGGTCCATCCCACTCGAAGCAAACACAGTGAACAATTAGAGGGGAGCATGAAATATTGCCCCCATTGGTTTATAAGGTGTGTAAATAGGAATCAAAGTTCAGTTATTATTACTGCAGTATAAGAATGTGGAAGAGAGAAGAAATGAGGTTGGTGTGTTAAAAAGAAAACAGATTATGTTGTGACTTATATGCTTTGTTCACAGCTGGCATTAAATAGCTGCTGAGTTAATTTAACTAGAGAGTGGTGCCAGGAGGGCTGTATCTTCAGGTAGCCTGTTCTCACGACTCTTGGAGGATAAACTGGGGGAAGGTGGTTCAGAAAGGAGAGAAGACCCAGGGAAGCTTGCAGGAGTAACAGATTATCAAAGAGAAAAGTTTATTCAGATTTAGGTCTTTGAGTTCAATTATTGTTATTTTTTTTTCATGAAAATGTTCTTAAGAAAATGCTTCATGCTATTTTGATTTCCAATAGTCTTACATTTTAGAAAGAATTAAGGTTTCTGAAAAATGATTTTTCATGCTCAGAGTACACCTTCTTTCTTTGCTATCTAAAAGAATCTTCAGCCTCACATATTTTAGATTTTCTGGAAAAATACGTGAGACAGGAAAGAGCCACTGATCTGTGTAGAAAGGGGATATTTTTTGTCTTCCTCATCATTTGCATCAGTTTAGATGAAAAGTTCTTTTTAGAGCATCACATACATTTATCCAAAACTTATTTTCTTTCCTTTTTTTATTGTTGTTCAGTTACAGCTGTCCCAGTCCCCCCACCCCCATTGCTCTCCCCTTATTTTCTTGTAAGTTACTGTAGCACATGGCGAGAGAAGTGCGATAAGAACAAAAGACCTGGGGACCCTGGGGAAGAATGCACTGGGCGATTAGAGCCAGGGTTGGCACGGTTCGTCCTGGATATACAAGGCTGCTGCCAAGCTGTTGGAGGGAGCTGTTAGGGTTGCTGCATTTGCTCCCGCCACACCTTCGTTTCACAGTTTTCACACAGCACTTGGCAATGAACCCCTCACTTCTCTTGCCTAGCCCAAGCGAGGCTGAACAAATAACACAGAACACTAAGACACCAAATGTCAGCAAAAGAAATTGAAAACTGTGCCTGTCTTTGCAAAGGCAAACAAAAGCAAGGAGATACTTTTCTTTATACAGATTCAGACATCTGAAAAAGAGGTGGTAGGAACGGGTTTATGTTTGGGTAGGTGTCTTAGTGTGGGCTGCTCTGACAAAATAATACAAAGGCTGGATGGCCGATAAACAACAGAAATCTCTTTCTCACAGTTCCTGGGACTGGAAGTCTGAGATCTGAGCGTGAGCATGCTGCAGGTCTGGTGAGAGCCCTTCTTCACCTGCACACTCCTGACTTCTCATCATGACCTCACGCGGCCGGCAGAGAGCAGAGAGAGGGAGGCAGCTCTTCCCAGACTCTTGTAAAACCACTAACCCACCCATGGGTGCTGCACCCCCAGGACCTTTCTAACCTTAATCTCCCAAAGACCTCACCTCCAGCACCTAGTGAGTAGGGGTTCAACGTATGAATTTGGGGGGGTGGGCAATAAACATTAAGTTCACAGCAGTAGGTCTGTTCTGTACCCGTGACAAAGATGAAACTTGAATAAAGAATATTTTTTTTTGTAAGCAAGTCCTTTCTGGCCTTCTGCAGAGCAGCAGAATTATTTGCCAATAGACATTTTTAAATAAATGGGCAATACTACATGTAAACTAAAATGCAATGCATATTTACTTTCTAGATAAACATCATTTTTTAAATAATCCATTATGTATCAGTTAAAGAATTCCTTAAAGAATCATTCTTTAAAAGTGAGCATTTATACTATGGAATAAAAAGCATTAATAATTTTATGAATTACTAACTGAGGCAAAGAGGGATATTTAAGAATAATGATTGTGTTGTGGGGTTCTCATTTTAATTTTCTATCCTTTCTAAACAAGGTTGAGGAACTCCTTAGCCATATTTTACCCGCCTTTCACCATCTTGGTTTCCTAGTCACTCTTGGTGAACCATGCCATTCTCTGAAAGAATGCCAATGTATTAGATCTTTGAATATTAAGATCAGAGCTTTTGGTTTCCTCCATGAAGTTGAAGAAGGCTTTGTAATTAATCCATGTCACACCATTTGCCTCGTCCTTGCTGACAACTGCACATACCCCTGCATTTTGGGGACTGGAGGGTTTCTGTCTCCTGAGGACTGTCAATATCTAGGACAGTCATTTCCTTTTTTTTTTTTTTTTTTTTTTACATAGGCGCTAAGTGGATGTGTGCTTTGCTGCTTTGTGTTCTGGGACCTCTCAGATCTTTGAAATCCCAGTATTGCTCTCTCATTATTTACAACAGGAAGAGGTATTGTAGCTCCTGGGTTTTGGGGAAGAAGAGGAAAACTTTTAAGATGAAATGACTCTCCTTTAATTATGTCTTGATCCCTTCACGATGTGAAAACTGTGGCTTCATCATTCACATGTCAGGTTATTAGTAAGTGTGGAACTGTAGCAACTCAGGAGGTGCTTTTTAACCTCCTTTTTAACCGTTTTATGGTTATGTTGGGCTAGCTGTAATCCTTCAGGCAGACCACGCACTATTCCCAAATCATGACACTTTATTTCCTTCCTGCTTGATTGCAGAGTTCCTCTGCCTTTCAACTTCGTTCCTTACTTGTCATGATGCTGCCCGTCCTTTGAAATCAAGTTAAAAGAGCTCTGTCTCCATGACGCCTTTCTACTAACTCTAGATTTAAGTCATCCTGTCTGCCTTTGAAATCCTGACCCCTTAATTTTACTATGTTGATGATTTCTAAACCAGTGGTGCCCAACCTGTTGGCATCTCTGGGCCACACCGGAGGAAGAGTTGTCTTCGGCCACACATTAAACACACTGCAAAACACAGTCACAAAAAAATCTTAGTGTTTTAAGTGTATTTACGATTTTGTGTTGGGCTGCTTTCATAGCCATGCTGTGATGCATGTATACCACTAAAGTATAATTTTTGGTTATTTGCCTATCACTCTTATTATCCTGTACAAATACATCTGATTTTGTCCCTCAAAAGTTTTTAAGTAGTTATTTCTCTTGTTAGAGCTAAGCTCCTGAGAACAAGATTATTATATACATGATTGTGTTAGTTACCATAACATAAATCCCCAAATCATAATAGTTTAAAACAGCTGGAGTTTATTCTCAGTCTCAGAACACTTCCGTGTTTTCTCCGACTGGCAGCCTTCTGGATGGAGATGTGGCAACCAGGCTCTTTCCATCTTGGGGCACTGTCATCTGCAACGCAGACGGTGTGGCATTCGCATCTTAAAGTATGTAAATATGGAATTCTTATGATGCACATCTGCAATTAATATAACATTGTATGTCAGTTCTAATTAAAAAAAAAAACAGAAACCAAAACCAGAACCCCACGTGGCTCCCAAGGAGACCATGTAAGGATAAGTGTGTAGAGACAGCACCCGTGCTTCTTAACCAGGTGGGCTCGAAAGGGTTCACTTCTCTTCTGCTCGCACTCCGTAGTCACTGGGTCACAGCAGGGTGCAAAGGCAGAGGCAGAGGCTGTAGCCTCTGAGTAGATGACACTGTCCTAAACAGTGTGGGCTAGGGACCCAGATCTTTGTTGAACAGGTGCCTCTGCCACAGTGATCCAGGCTGTGACAGTGCCTCGCATAGGAGGCACTTTTTATATGCTTGTTAAAAAAAGAATGAATGAAAATTGTGTACCAGGTCAAGGGTAAAGGCAATTAGAAAGTGAGAGCATGCATTTTATGGCTCCTGGATGTGATAGTGCACAAACTTCACGTGGGTGGTAGGGTAGCTGTTTGCTCCTGAGGGAGAAATAATCCTCCGTGCTCTTCAACCAAGTCTTGATGCAAAGGTCCCAGATTATTCTACAGAGGTTTGATAAATACTTATGAAAGTATATAGTCATCTTTTTAAAAGTACATTTTATCAGTTAAGTGCTTTAAAAATCACTTGTTTGACCAAAATACATTTAAGAAGGTATGTCTTTATTTTATAAAATAATTGTTCCCATTGCTGGATAAACATCCACATGTTCTGATGATTAAAAGAGGTGTTCTATTATCTTGGGAAAGGCTCAGGTTTTTAAGAGGCAGGTACAGAATCACATAATTTCTAAGGGAATGAAGTGGTTTTTTTCCCACATAGGAAAGATTCATTGGTACTGCTTTTGCTGTTTTTTTTTTTTCCCCCTATCCAGAGGCAATAGATAGGATATCTATTCAAGGCGTATAATGTTACAAAGTGACAAGATGTCAAATGCATAGGCTAAGGGAAAGCATCTCTTAATGCAACATATTTTTTAGAAGCTTCTAGCATCCATTAAATGGTACAAGTGAGCAAAATTGATAGTTGTTAAAAAATATTAAAGCACCAGCCATGGTATGTTTAGAGCCTGCAAGTGAAACAGAACACTTTAGATCTGAACTTCCACTTCATTTTATACGTGTGTTTACTCAGGAATTGTTATGCCTTATCACTTTTATTGTTCTTTTATCACAGCTATGTGAAAAATTACAGTTGCAGTAGTGTTCATGTTTTTACTAAAATACATTTTATTTCATGCTATGAAGCAGATTGCTAATGTTTGCTACTTTTATTATCATGGCTGCATGACTCCCTCCACTGCAGTTAAGGCTGCGTCGGTATTACTAGGAAAAAAATCCTTTTTATTTATGAATTTGTTTTTATTATCTGATTGCTTTAGCTAAGCAGAGGTGAATCTCAGAACTCATGCTAAGTTAAAAAATTGGACAGATAAAACCTAAGCACAATCGCTGTCTATAAATTCCACACAACAAATATTGTATCTAAAATGAAGGTAAGTTCAAAGAGGATTACTTCTACAGGAGTTGATAAGAAGGCACCTTTAAATTGTGACTTAACCATTCACTTCCTTAAAACTGAGCGGTGACAATATGGTATGTAAGATGTCAAAAAATCAGATGAATTCTTAGAAAGTTCACTCTGGGTTGAAACTTGGAGTACAGACCCAGAAGCATTTGTAAAACGTGAGGTGATGGGGCTTCTAGCTGTGTAATACATTTTCAATGGGGAACCGAGTTTTCTTTCTTACCACCGATGTTTGAAAGGTTAGTGCTCATTCGTGTTTGCTGGAGTCAGGGCCACCGTCAGTGCTTGGGAGCTTCATTTTAAGTCTTTTTCTACATTTGGCCTGGAAAGTGCTGATGCTCTTTTACTTTCCTAAGTCATCCTGTAACCAAACAAAAACAGAGGTTTGGCTACCTGTCGCCACAAAAGCCAAACTTGTGAGGCAGATGCTGGTGTAAAAGGAAAGAGGTTTTGTTCAGATGCCACGTGACCTGGCAGAAGGGTGGACTCCACTCTCAGAGACCATCTCATCTTTCTGCCCCCAGCAAGGATAGGGAGGGGAGGGCTTTTTAATCCCATTATCTAACTAGCTTTTCACGCTTGCTCACGCCCTGTGTCTTTAGCTGTCCACCAGCTCGGTGTTAGAACCTCCTCCTGCTGCCTCTGTGGCCAGTAGGGGAGACTCCCCGGCACTCTGACTGACTGTTTTAGGGTAAAAATCCTGCTTATCACCTTGTTGGTAAAACAACTGAGAAACATAATCCAACAAACAAATGTTTTCTAGTTTCAGAGTTAAAACTAATTTGTCTTTACTTAGTGGTAACTCACTCCCCCGTAAATATGGACAAGCATGTGCCAAGTGAGAGTAAAAATCTGTGCCTGAGACGATGGGGTGGGAAGTGTCCAAGGGTGAGGGTGCCCGGGGGCCTTGTCCTGGTGGCTTTGCTAGTGGTTTAGTTCCTGTCTTACTTTTCACCCATGTTCCCTGTTCTCTTTTAGGCATGTGGATATGGTGGAAAGTATGGAGTGGGCAGGGCTTACCCGCCACCCCAGTTCTGCCTGCCTGGTGAGGGGTGAGAACAGGAAGAAGGCAGAGCGCAAACCTAGGGTCAGGGCTCAGGTGTCTTCTGCAACCTGTGACACTGTAATCACAAAGACCCTGGGGGTTCTCGCCTCCAGCCAGTGCTCCAGGTACTTACCTCCAATCATTCTGATGCCTATTTTCTGTCCGCCTGGCCAGTGGCACTGCCTGCTACAAATGTCTAAGCAGCATGGAATACTGCATTGTTACCCTAAAACAGTTAGAAATTTGAGTAAAATTCTCAACCAGAACTCCTGAAGATATCCTGGCAGCACCATCCCCAAAGCTAAGGAAAGTCTGGGTAGACTAGACTTCCAAGTTCTCTGCCACATGTACAGTGCATTTATTCAATTTGCAAACATTTCTTGGGCCCAAAAACAAATAAGAAAGGACAGTGAGAATATATACCACATATAAGGCATTTTGAGAATCTGTGGTTATTTATAACTATTGTGGTTCGAAGTCTAAGAGAGTCAACATTGCAGAGCATTAGAGGATAGTTTATTAACTGGTTTCTAAGGCAAGAGGAAGTACTACATCCTAAAGCCATTCAGGAAACCATTGCAGCAAATATAGACAGAAAACTGAAGAAATCATCACAGAGGCATGAAATGCCTTAATTTACATAGGACAAAGGGGAAAAAATTCGCTGCATTTCCAACCCAATTCTCTGAGACTCTCTTGCATCCACACAGAAAACATACTGAATCTGAGATTCGCTCTGCAGATTAGGGAGGGAAATTATCTACCCTGCCTGGAGGCTGCAAGCTGAACATTACAAATAGACGCATCTGGGGTGTGTTGGAAGAAGATACACTCAAAACTGCCCAAGGAGACAGAGAGAAGCCCATCTGTGTATAAAAGGCAGAATTGGGCTGCTTTTTGCTTTTGTTGTAAAAATCCATTCTGTTCAAATCCCAGCTAATGAAAATGTGCATCTGTAAATAAAAAATAAATCAAGGGAATGTATTAATCCTGCAGCAGCTGTCCACTTAACTTTACTTATAAAAAAGAACTCAATTTTCTGGTCTGAATGTTCTTGCTATTTAGCAATGTGATGGCAATTTGAGGGGGACAAAATAAGTATTGAAATATATTTACGTATAACAACCTTGGCAATAAAAGCAGCAATATAGGGACTGTACAGTCGTTTGCCTTTGTAACCGGTGGATACTGGAGGTACGGAGTCTGACCCTCGAAATCTATTACCTGGCTGTTTAAACTGCTGTTATATTGGCCCATGCTTTTAATTAAATTGTTTCTCTAACCCAGGACTGGCACTCTTCATTGGTCAGCTGGGCAACCTTCCAAGTTTTATAATTGGAGAACAGAAAGAGGCCCCTGACCAAAAATTTCCTACCACTTGGATTCCATGGTGATGAAAATTGGTCTTTTAAATTGTCAGACTATTATTTTCTCAATAAAGGTAAGACATTAGCTAGAATTGCATAAAAAATTATTTATTTCATCTATCATAATCCATTGTAGCTGGAAATGAGGCAAGACCTCAAATAAAAATGCAATAAAATATTTCAGTTCTGATGAAGAAAGAGAAAGATCTTGGAATGGTACTATCTTTAAAATAATTAGGTCTCTGAGTTGATTGAAAATTCTTACAGATCCTGGCTTGCATTCCATTGCTAGGGTTACTATGGAATGAGGGTAGGGATAGGTGCTGCTTATTAAAAATAATTTTATCCTTGCTCGGGTCAGTGGCTCAGTTGGTTAAAGCATCATCCAGATATGCCAAGGTTGTGGGTTTGATTCCTGGTTAGGGCACATATAATAAACAAATCAATGAATGCATCAGTAAGTGCAACAAATTGATGTCCTCACTCCCACTCACCCTCTCCCCCACCCCCCAAAATAAGGATCATTTTATCCTAAGACAGAAGAAGTTCCAGATAGGATGTCTGATTAGAGCACAGTGAAAGCGATATTGAACAGCCTTCAAGACAAGGAATTGCCCAAGTCGAGAGCAGAATGTCTGGTTCAGAACTAAAGAGACTGTAGCTCCAAATACTAATAAAAGTAAATGAAGTTGTACAGTAACAGCTTTTCTTTGGACTTTAACAGTTTATTTACTACCTTGTATAAATAATTGTAGACTCTCTTAATAGGAAGGATTCTGCCTTTTAACTCCCAGAGACAATCCCAGGGTTCAATGCTGACCATACTTTCTAATTTTTCAAGATACGTACTTATTCATCTCTTGTGTTGTTAACCCACATTTGGTTTTCAGTGATGCTGGCCACAATGCATCAAAGAGGAAGAATTTAAAGCTCAGTAAACAGTTTATGTCATACCAGCAATATTTTCATTTTCTTGTTTTTTTTTAAATCTTCAAAATAATCAGCATAACAATTTATTGAAGTGGCTCTTATCACAGGCAGCCCTCGTGGTGTGTGAGCCTCGCAGCCTGAAAAGTTTGCTCTGGCGAAATTCTGCGGTGGGCAGAGAAAAGTCAAGGCATCTCCACGCATCTCTTCTCTTAGTCCTTTTACTTAAAATTTCTGATTCTCCTGGAGATTTGTTTATACAGAAGGTACATTCATTTCCTTGTGCAGAATTGCTGCCTTGTTCCTTGATATCTCGTTTTTCATGGTGGCCACAGCTGAAATAATTTTTCTTCTCTGTTCAGCCTGATTGTGCCCGCCGTGCCCAATGCTTCCTAAAACAATGAAATTGATGGTGGTATTTTGCATTCACCTGACTGTTCCTACCATCTCTACCAATCCATTTTCATTTTTATGTCTTCATGAGAGGCAAGCGGAGGAAATCACACTTGCATAATTCCATTTTGAAATTCAGCTGGCTGTTCACAGTTTGAAAGGGTGGGAACTGGGCATAGGAGGCAGCTGGATGAAGTTCAGGGTTTGCTGTGTGCTGGTGGATTTTAAGATATGTTTAATAGGTTCTGATATTGTTTTCCTAGATTTTATTTGCTTATGGTAATTAAATGTTAGATAGGTACCTTGGATTTTTTATTTATTATTTTTTCCTCATAAGAAAAAAATCTGTGTAAAATGGACTTGTGATTAATTGTGTTATTTTCTTTCAAATGGGAAAAATAGCCTCATGTAAACATACTTTTCCTCACCCTGCAACACTGCTAAAAATGCTAATGTTGATGGGTGTTTGTAATTGACTTATGTATTGAGCACAGAAATTGTTCTGGGATCTTTCTGAATAAGCAGCATGATGCCTGTTTATCACCAAAATGTTTACCTTTTCTATTAGTCAGAAGGGTTATTCTATATCCAGTTTTACACCAAATATTACGTAGGACTATGTTTAGAATCTTTGGAAGACAGAGACTGCGGCAGAGCTCAGGGGCTAACGCTTTATTGGTTATGCAACCCCAGGGCAGTGAGTGCGACAGAAAAGAGACTTGGGGAACGAAGGACGGACACAAACATAAGGTGGTACATTGCTGAGCAGTCTTTCCTCTCACAGAGGTGGTTTTCCAGCCACAAGAGGTCTCCTTCCAGAATGTTTAGAAGCATCTGGCTCCTAACTGGTCCACTCTAGGGGGGTGGGGTGGGGAATGCAAAGCAAATGTATCTATGGGTGGCCTCCCAACTTCAGTGTCTCAGTGGTCAAAGTAAACTCCATAGGGAGTTGATACCCCACATTTTTGGCTTATGTCACTAGGTTGTGTAGCAAGGAGTCCAGATCCCATGTCTGGTGGCTGGATACTTCCCATTCTTCACCTGAGTCAGGAAGTGGTGGGAAGACACAAAGATTATGATAATGGTGCATGGGCCGGTGTGGTGTCTGGTGTGAGGGAGAGGCCACAGGAGATGCCGGAGTGGCAGCATTGCATTGCCTGGGCAACCAACCTAGCAGGGCACTTGCAGACAGATTGCATGCTCCTGGGCAGAGATGTGGCAGAAGGAAGTCACTGTCCTGAAGCTATGTGAAGCTAGCAAGAGTGATAGACAAAGGGAAAAGCCCTCCTACCCCCTTCTGGTTCCTGACTGAAGAGGGAACCACAGGACACAGCAGCACGTGTGTTGTAAAGGTCGACATGGCTACAAGGGGAGGTGCTGGCCTGTCAGTTTACCTGGGAAGAAGACAGGATTGGCTGGGGAAGCTGAGCCCTTCTGAAGTGCACAGAAGTTTGGGTCAGGAGATTTAAACGGAAGGAAGACAGGGATTCGCTTTCTTCCTCAGGGGTCTGTGGCATGGATGTGCAGGCTGGAGTGCTTGTGGGACCTGGTGGGCCCTGCAAACCACGTGGCCAGGCAGCAGGCACTGTGCCCCACAGCCAGCATGATAGAGCACCGGCAAGCCAGCTGCTGCAGTTGGCAGTGGACCCAGGCCCTTGGTAGGGGAAACTCAGTGGCAGTGTGGCAACACTGGTCGTGCATGGGCATGCAGACTCCAGGAAGGTGCCTGAGGTCTGACAGTGGCAGGGGAATTAGATGAGCTGCAGGGATGGTCACGCTGCTGCCGCCTGTGGTTCCCAAAGGATGGTATTTTTAAATGGAAGAAGGAACTCTGGGTGCAGCCTGGGACTGGTCTGGCAGAGTGGTGAGGTTTTTCCTCCGGCTGTTTTGGAGTGGGTGGGCTCTGAGGTCAAAGCCTGCCATTCTTCCAAATTGTGTAGTTTTTGAACAAAAGGCCTCTATCCTTTTTCAACAAACCTCTGCCTCCAGAATTTGCCTATGGACAGCTGGCAGCTGAAACCTGCTTTCTGTTCAATAACAATTACAGGTCATGTCAGCTGTAGATGGCTGAACCACACAGCATTTTGGGTTTAGAATTAGCCTATGAGGTAATGACTTAGTGGAACAGGCTGAATAGTCCAGAAGGCAGGTGAGGTGGGGAGAATCTGAGGCTATGTATTTCATGAATCTAAGTTCAGTATATTCCATTCTTTTTATTGTTTTTCTTTTTTTATTGTTGTTCAAGTGCAGTTGCTTCTATCTTCCTGCCATCACTTTCCCCTTCCCCACCCTCAATCCTTCCTCCCTTTGGCTTTGTCAATGGGTCCTTTATATATGTTCCTTGACTTGACCCTTCCCCTTCTTTCCCTTGTTATCTCCTTCCCCCATCCCCTCTGGTCACTGTCATTTCTTTATTTCCATGTCTCTGGTTCTATTTTTCTTGCTTGTTTGTTTCATTCATTAAGTTCCACTTATAAGTAAGATCATATGGTATTTGTCTTTTACCGCCTGGCTTACTTCACTTAGCATAATGCTCTCCAGTTTCATCCATGCTGTCACGAAGGGTAGGAGCTCCTTTTTTCTGCTGCGTGGTATTCCATTGTGTAAATGTACCATAGTTTTTGATCCACTCATCTACTGATGGGCACTTAGGTTGCTTCCAGCACTTGGCTATTGTAAATTGTGCTGCTATCAACATTGGGGTGCATAGGTTCTTTGGAATTGGTGATTCAGGATTCATAGGGTATAATCCCAGCAGTGGAATTGCTGGGTCAAAAGGCAGGTACATTTTTAGTTTTCTGAGAAAATTCCATACTCTTTTCCATAGTGGTTGCACCAGTCCGCAATCCCACCAACAGTGCCCTAGTGTTCCCTTTTCTTCACAACCTTTCCAACACTTGTTTTTTGTTGCTTTGTTTATGATGGCCATTCTGGATGGTGTGAAGTGGTATCTCATTGTGATTTTAATTTGCATCTGTCCGATGGTTAGTGATGCTAAGCATATTCCATTCCTATTAGCTGCTCTTTGCTATGTACCCTAAGAAAAGTTATTATCTCCTTCTATTCATGCCTACTTGGCATATTCACTATACCCACAACTTTTCTTTTTATTTAAATTTTATTTTATTTTTACTTTTATTTTTCTAGGGTGGGATAACATGTCCTTTTATCCTTCTGGTCTTTTAGAAACCAGGAGTACACTGTACCACAGCAAGAAAAAGTTCCATTGCTTGCTTTAGAAAGTACCAAGGGAAAGACACTATTCAATGATGTGTAATGTAACTTTTCAAAGATGCAATGATGATGTAGTTAATGATATTAAACTGATTTGTAATCTGACAGCAAGTATAAGTATTAACAATTTGATCATCACAATTACTAAAAGTGCTCTGAGATCCTCCACACAAAAAAGCCAAAAAAGTGTGAGCAATCTTATGTGGTTTATAATTGGTAATATACCCAGACCCAAGTTCATGTGGTAGGAGAGGTGAGAAGATTTGCTTTTGAAACATATTGAATGTATCACACATGAGAGAAAGAATTGACCATGGAGTGGCTTTGAGGTCTTAACTAATATTCCTGATATCTTTGGGTCCAAAGTCCAGTTCTTTTACTCACTAGTTTGTGACTTTGAGCAATTTTGTGTCCTTTCTAAGACTTGAGTTTCCCCATCTGTAGAATTGCAGTAGTATTAGCATTTCACTGTACTCCATAAAACCTGCAGTGTTTGTTGCTATTGCTGTTATATAAAGAAAATAAATGTAATGACTTGGGTACATAAAGATATTTTAGTATACACCTTTCAATATTTGAAATATAAAACTTTTCCCCATGAAACTCTAAAGGCTCCACAGTACCCTTTTCCTACTAAGCATTGCAATTTATTCAAATAAATTGGATTCAGATCATTCTTTGAACTAAACCTCATTTTATTTATCATGTAACCTGTTGCCAGCTATCTGCACGCAATGCAGATTTTCATTGTTTATTTGGATGGGATTCTCTTATAATTCTATCGATTTCTTTTGGATACTACAATTTCCTTGTTTAGAAACATTCTACTGAATTTTGTAGTCAGTCAGTTGTCAAAGATTTAGTGAGCAACTACTATGTGTTAGTTATGACTTTAGGCATTAAACATTCAGCTGTGAAAAAGACAGAGCTCCTAATATCCAGATGTTTATTCTAGTGACAGACTGATACATAGAGAAATACACAGAATGGGATAATTTCTAATTCTGACAGTGAGTAGAGGTGGTAGTAGTGAGGAAACTGGGTGAGACTGAAAACCTTGGGAAGGAAGACCATGCCCAACTTGTTGGGTACTCTGCGATTGAAGGAAGAGCTTGTGTCTGTTTGTTTGTTCCTTGAAGCTGGAGATTTTTCTGTATTTTTTGTTAACACCCCCAACATCTTTAATTTGACACCACACCTGCTAAAGTGGCTTTTGAAAATAAGATATTCTATTTTTCCCAGTTCTAAGCTTCAATACATGCAAAATCCCACCACCGAGTTAGATGACTGCAATGTTCAATATATGTCTTTATTGTAGGCTAACGTGTTTCAGGATGTCAACTTTTGGTATGCAGAAATATCTAGTTAATTTCTCTTATGATTTTCCCAAAGGCCTCTAAGTTCGAATAGTGTATGATCTAGCATACATTTTAAATTCCTATCTAACTTTTAAAAATTAAAGGCCATAATTTGCTTTAATGTGTTAATTACCAGGTGTGGGACAAGTCAGAAAGTACAGTTCCCCACAGGCATTTGTAGTCATTCGTTTATTCAAGGAATATCATGGGCCCTTCTAAGTGCCAGGCACTGTTCTGGGTGCGGGGGATACTGTGCTGAACAAAATGGAATAAAAAGCAAACCCTGCTCTGACAGACTTAGTGAGGGCTACTATTTTTAGAAGTCCTCAAAACATTAAAAAAAATAAGGACTGTTGCAGAAGAGGCAGGAGGCAGGAAATTCATGGAACAAAGCATTTTGATTAGAAACATGAAAGGAGATGGACTTTTTGAGATTGAAAATCTAAATCTTTCCTGAGTTGGGTAGTGTTATGGATTAAACTGCATCCTCCAAAAAGATCTGCTGAAGTGCTTAACTCCTGGTACCTGTGAATGTGACCTTATTTGGAAACAGGCTGTTTGTAAATGCAACGGAGTTAAGATGAAGTCATTAGGCTGGTCCTGAATCCAATATGGCTGGTGCCCTTATAAGAAGAGGAAAATGCCGTAAGACAAAGGAGGACAGGGAGAACTCCATGTGATGACAGAGGTATCCAGGTGATGTGGCTATAAGCCAAGGAAAGCCAAGGATCAACAAGGAAGCGGCAAGCAAGTGTGCTACTTAGAGTCTCAAAGGGAGCGTCACCCCGATGACACCTTGACTTTGGCCTTCTAACCTGCAGAGCTGTGAAAGAAAAAGATTACCTGTTTGAACTCAACCCTTTCATTTTAGTTTGTTAAGGCAGCCCTAAGAAACTGAGTGAAGAGTGGAAAAGTAGGATGAAGGAGGATTAGAAGCTGCAGGTGTGTTGAGGTTGGGGGTAGAATTAAGAGCTGCTGTTGGAGAAGTTGCCCGGGAAAAGTGACTTCTTCCCAGGAGAGCCGAGAGGATTTGCCTGGCAGAGTGTTCCTTTCCTAGGGCTGCTATAACAGAACAGCACAGACTTTAGTAACAAATTTATTTTCTCACAGTTCTGGAAGCTAGAAGAAATCCAGGATCAAGGTGTTGGCAGGTTTGGTTTCTCTGAGGTCTCTCTCCTTGGCTTGCAGGTGACTTCCTCCTTGCTCTAGTCTTTTTCTGCATGCATTACTGTGTCCAACTCTTTTCTTATAAGGATGTCTGTCAGATTCAATTAAAGCTTTAAGAATATGAGTGATTAAAGGGAGAAATAGTCAATTGTAGTGATGAGGAGTGTAAGAGGTTAGAAATGCAGTTACAGAAGTACAAAGCATGTCTTACTCTGCTGTTTATAAAATGTGCAACGTACCAGATGTTGTTTATTCCCTAAAAACATTATTCTGGTGTGTTTTTACAAGAAATGATCAGCAAGGCTTGCTTCTTAGAGATTTTATGGGTGTAGGGATGGGTGCCAGCTATATGGCATAGCCAGAATCTACCTGCCTTTTCATTCCTAGACACCATTAAGTGCAAAGTCAGGAGCCATGGCCAAGGCTGGGGTTGGTACCACTTGGATGGTGTCACTGCCTGATGGAAGGTATCGTCTGTCAGTGCACAGGGTGGGGCAGAAGTGAGGTTACAGTTGTTCACATGAAAAATAGTGCAGTAATTAATAAATAATAATACAAGAATAAACTCTGTTTTGCATACTCACAATTGTAAACCTACTTTTACCTCACCCTGTATATTATTTGGTATATAAATACATGGCATAGTACTTTCCAAAAAATATCAAAGGGTGACAAAAATTTAGGATAGTGTGTGGATCTATGGAACTGGAGTAGGAGAAGCACACAGAAGTAAATGTAAGTTATTAATAAATTTCTAGTTCTTCCATGTGAAGTAATTTTTTTGGAGGGGGGGTGTCATACATGGCCCAGGGATGATATATGTTGCCAACCAAGGACTGATATAATTAATAAAACTCTGTTCTCCTGAGATTGTTTTTTAAGTCTTCAAGTTTTCACAACATTCAGGGTACTGTTCAACACAAGACAGGCTGTTTAAAAAGAATCTTTTGCTTTTTTCCTATTTCTTTTATAGTTCATATTTGTTGTGTATTGGTAAGGGGAAGAAGAAAGAGAATGCAGAGCCAGTGGGCCAATAAAAAGAGGCATCTCCAAGTCTTCTCCGTTGCTTCTGTCACGGACTGAAAAGCAGTTATTAGAGCTTGGGAATTTTCATTTATTACATTCATAACTGCATCTCTTTGCAAACAAGCTCTGGAAGGTTCATCATTTTATTCAGATGTAAATTGGAATAATATGCATAGTACTTCTCAAATTGTAGTGTGCATAAGAATCATTCAAAGTGTTCGAAAAAAAAAACAGAGAGATTTGAATTCAGTAGACCTGATGTGGGGTTAGGGAAACTACATTTCCAACAAGCCCCCAGGTGATTCTGTATGTTTTGAGAAACACTGTGACGGAGTGAGAGAGCCCACAGCTGGATACTGCACAACACAGCTAGGCAGTCCTTATCAACAAATTCATGGCTATATGATTGGTTAAGAATTTGAACTTTTCCGAATGGCCCTACAACGTCCTGGTAAATGCCAATCTAAAAGCCTACATATCACACCTTGCCAGTTATACCACATCCAACAACAAGCATTTTAGGGATCATCTTAGGCTAACGAGAACACATAAGGGAGCGATGTGAAAAGGTGACAGATCTCGCTGGACACAGAGCAAGAAACGCTTTCTGTTCCTGCAATTTCCTTTCCCTCCCCACCTCTCCCATGAGGCAGCTTGGCACGGTCTTCGCAGTTTCTGAGATTTCCCTACAGTTCACAGTAACCTGGCTACCCTGGCCTTGAACACTCTTTTCCCTACTGCATGCAGACTTGAAGGCATTGGCCAGGCACAATATACAGGGTGAGGTAAAGTAGGTTTATAGTTGTGAGTATGGAAAACACAGAGTTTATCCTTGTATTACTATTTATTAATTACTGTATTATTTTCCATATGAGCAACTGTAAACCTACTTTTGCCCCACCCTGTTTATAGTCACAGGGTATAAATAGATGTTTTATGGAAGAACATCTGTTAAGAATAAACATAGGGAGAAATGCTCAACAGTACTAGTAATTCAGAAAATTCAAATCAGAAACATAAAATATAATTCTCTACCAATTTGGGGGCAAAAACAAAACAAGAAATATGAAGATGTGAAATATTGCTGACAATGGAAATGAATGCAATTTCTTTATATTTCTGGTGGCACAGCAACTTTGAAAAACAGTATGGCTTTTTCTTGTAAAGCTGCATATAAACACACTTGAGAACCCAGTAACTCTGCTCCAATGTTACAGAACTCCTCACTTGAGAAATGTGAACTAATATGCATGGTCACTGTGTTCATAACCTGTAAGTATTCCAAAAAATATAAATACCCATCAAAAAATAGATAAATGAACTGTGTTATCTGGTCCAGAAAAAGTGAAACCATTGTTGACATAATGAGAATGGTTTGTGCGACATTGACATAACCTGGCAGCCAAGGAGAGTGGACTGGAATGTGCATGTGTGAACAATGGTGACTTCACTGTGCTAGTCAGTGGGGTCAGTAGATACCGTTGAGTGAGCAGGTATACTGTGTGACCGTCACATTCAAAATGACTGAGCGAGTAGAGCAACAAATCTGTGTCACATTTTGCATTAAGCTTGAAGTTTCCTCCTCGGATGAGTCAGAAGGTCGCAGCTATGGGCAACTGGTGACTGGCAGCTTGATCACAGCAACATGCCTGCTCATACGTCATGTTTCCTGCAGAGTTTTTTTTTGTGAAACATCAAATCACCCAGGTGACTCAGCCCCTCTACAGCCCAGATATGGCAGCCTGTGACTTCTGGATCTTCCCTAAATTAAAATAATCTTTGAAAAGGAAGAGATTTCAAACTGTTGATGAGATTGAGGAAAATACGAAGGGGCAGCTGATGGTGATTGGGAGAACTGTGTGAGGTCCCAAGGTGCCTACTTTGAAGGGGACTGAGATGTCATTGTCCTGTGTACAATGTTTCTTGTGTCTTGCATCTTTAGTAAATGTCTCTATTTTTCACAGGACATGGCTGGATACTTCCTGAACAGGCCTTATATATCATAATATAATGGGATAAGAGAGTGATAGTGAACAAACTTTGGCTACAAGCCACAACATGAATGAATAACACAGTGGAGAATCAAAATGACATATCCCAGAATACTATACAGAGTTATGTAGTCATAAGCTCTTTTATTAGGTTAAAAAACAAAGGAAGCTGAACAATACCTATTTTGTGTTTTTCCCTATTGGTTTCTGGGGAATCTTTATATATTTTAATACTAATTAATCCTCTGTCAGTTTTATGTGTTGTTGATATTTTCTCTAAGTTTCAGCTTGACATTTCACTTTTATTAAAGGGTCTTTGGTGAGTGAAAGAGTTTGATATTAATATAATCAATTTCATCATGTTTTATTTTTTTGAGATGGAGAATTTTCTGTCTGTCCTTCCATACCTCAAGGACAGAAAAATATTAACTACAATTTTCTTCCAGTTTTTTAAAGGCTTGCTTTGAACATTAATGTTTTAATATACCTGGAGTTGACTTTTATGTTTGGGGTGAGGTTAAAAACTCTATTTATTTTTATATGGGTAATATATTTTTTAAAGCTCCTTTTGTTAAGACAATCCTTCCTTTTCCCACTGAATAGTCTGACACCTCTACCACCTATCCAGATTTCATGTACAGTCTCTTATTTCTGGGTTCCGCTCTTTTCCATTGGTCAGGTTTTCTTTCCTTGTGCTAACACCCTATTGCCTTCAGAGCATTCTGATGAGTCTGTGTACATGGTGGGGTGCATCTCCTTCTTCCTGAAGTGTTATTCTAGGCTCTCTGCTCTTCCATAGAAATTTCAGAACCAATTTTTAAAAATTATATAAAAAGCCCTGTTGGCATTTTGATGGGTGATACTTTAAATTTATAAATCAGTTTGAAGAGAACTGGCATTTTTATGCTATGAAGACTTCCCATTCATGAGCATGGGGATAGATCTCCACTTATTTAAGTCTACTTCAATGTTTTTATTAAAGTTTTATAACACATCATTTGTAATATATATATATATATATATATATATATATATATTACCCATATTACCCACTAGTGTGTGTATGTGTGTGTGTGTGTACACACACACACTAGTTTCTGGAGCTATTTTAAATACTGTCTTAAAAACATTTTCTACTTCTCTGCTCTAATGCTGGATAGGTGATGTTATATTTTTCTCATGGTATCACACACAGGGATCATACACACCCACTTCTACCTCATAGGTGGGGATAATTTTGATTACTTGATTTACCCACACTAAACTTACACCTTTCCTCCACTCCTTACAACTAATAAATATCTCTGAGGAGACATGAAGACCTCACAAATACCTTTCTCCTCAAGTGTTTGGTATCAGAGTAAGTCTCAGATTCATTTTACCCTGCTCAGGGATTAGCATATAGCTGTGTTCCTGGGTCTGTGGCATCTGTGGGTAGCTTTGTCCTTTGCTAGTCTGCTGGCACAATGTGGCTGTCTGCTACTCTGGTCGCCATGCAATTATACACAGCAGCTCAGGTGCCACCTCCCCACTTCTGGCAGTTGCCTGGTATTTCCAGCCATGGCCTGGGCAGTTTGGTTTAGTCTTTGGGCTCCTAATTAACCCTTTCCCACTATTTGCTGTTTAAAGCTCAAGTCTGGATGCTCAGGTCAGTTTGTTTATGTGTCACAGAGGAGGATACCTTGAGAGCTTTCTATGTCCTGCGAGACCAGAGTGCCAGATGCATGAGGTCTGGTAGTAGCAGAACAGGAGGCTTTCTCCGAGCCTCTAGTTAGTCTTGGTCTTGGAAGCCAGCAACCTCTGGGAATATTACAGTGTAATTTGTCATTACATAAAAAATTGTTCTCAATATTAAGTTAACTCATTCCTATCTGATACCATATTTGAAGCACCAAACATTAAAAAAATAAAAAGCAAAATTAGGTTATTTACTTCTTTAGTTGACAGATATAATGGGTTAAGAAACCAAGATGTCTCTGAAATGTTAGAATGCTTCAAAGTTGAGATCAGCACGGATATTTCTTAAAACCCATGAAAGGCACAACACCGAGTCTTTACATGATCTCCAGATCCAACCCTGGACGATAACATCTAGACCCTTTACAAGTTTTGAAACACAAAAGTATCATAACTTGAAAGAGGTGATAGAGTCAATTGCTATTTCTTTTGCAATTTTTCTTTACTTTTTGGGAAAATTACTTTTCATGTGCTTGATGAATAAAATAAACAGTTTCAGAGGGTTTTAAATTGTACACATTGTGATAACTGCTAGAAAATTCTCTCCTTTCTTTTATTAAGGAGACCCTTATAGTTCAGTTTCTTTCACTTATTTTGCAATAATACTGTCTGATCTGAAAGATTTCGGGGTGAAAATCTATATAGGTAGTGAACAAAAGATACCATAGGGATTGTCTGAATTGCTGGAGGCTGGCATTCTGTGATGGTCAGTAGCACATCACCAGAGTGAATGTCCGTGTAGAGTTTTGTTTTTTGAAAAACAGTCATTATTAAAAGGAATTGATTAGCTACATAAATTTAATGATTCACTAATTTTGAAAGGCTTTGTAGTTCTTGAAACTCTCAAGTAACTTGGTTTTGGGCTTAAAAACAAACCCCAACTGAGCAGTAATAACTTTTGTACTTTAAAAACTATTTTGAAATAGGACAAGTGAGTCTATACTTGCTCTAGTCCTTTTCCTTCCTGGAGACAAAAAATACATGGCCTATGGCTGCTATTTTCCCCCCAAATCTAGATTTATTTTAACAATGTTGTCAGAACACTGTTTTGCGGTTGTGTTGTGTTGTTATCTTTGGGGAACCGAATTAGTTTCCTAGGGCTGCCATGACTAATTGCTACAAACTCGATGGCCTGAAACAAGGGCAGGGCACTCTGCACAGTTCTGGAGACCAGAGTCTGAAGCTAAGTTGTTGCCAGGGCCGCATTCCCTCTGAACACCGTGCGGGAGAATCCTTTCCTTGCCTCTTCAGCTCCAGAGGCTGCTGATGTCCCTTGGCGTTTTTTGCCCTGGGCCTGCGGCAATCCAGTCAGTGCTTGGTGATCATATTGCTTTTGGAGTCCACCAGGTAACCTGGAATAAGACTCTTCTCTCTCTTCTGGCCTCTAGTCTCCCTATGGTATCTGGTACTGGAAGTGTGAAGTGTCTAAGAGACTCAGCTGGCAGAGGTAAAAGATGTTTGCAGAGGCCCAGACCCAGTTCCACAAAGCTGAGTGTACAGGGCAGGTAGGTTTGGAGCTGAGAGTCTGTAGCTTTATGGCCATCTCAAACATGGTCACATTACATTACATATCAGTGAGAAATAACGAGGTGATCTAAGTTATTTTAGCTGTAATGCATTGTCTTGTTTTCTTTCTGAAGCCTTGTGTAATTCATGTGGGGTGAAGGAAAGGCAGACTGCTGGGAAAGGGATGCGGCTTGTGTATGGAGAGGAGAGCGGAGTGTTGGGCTAACTGCTCAGGCGACTTGGCTGCTGGACCTTTGCAATAGAGGTGCAACATTTCCAGCATTGAGGTATCAGGTTCCTGGGGCCTTCAGGGCCTACTGTGGAGGTTGAGGGTGGATGGTGGGATGCTATGACATCATCAGGACCTGGTGGTGGCTTGTGCTGAAAGAGGAGGCTTTTACACAAAAGGAACAGCAGCTCTTCTAAGTCTTGGAATCAGAGCTGCTTCCAAGTGCTCCACTTAGTCATAAAAATGGAAGCAATTTGAGAAAATTATGCCCCTGGCAAGCTATTATACCAGAATGGGCAGTTTGATGTATTCCGGTTATGTTTCATCTTGAATGGCTACTTCTTTTAGTAAAAAAGATTTGCTATTGACATCTTAGGATGGATGCTTTTTTGTTCTCTCACACTGCCCTCCCCTTTGCACAGTGGTCCAGCATATGATCACTCCTCCCATGTAGTCTCAGAACATGCCTTTTGTGCTAATGGAGTAACTTGACCTGGACCATTTGCCTCTTGCCCCCAGTGCCTATATTTAGAAAGGTTCAGGGCTGCAGCACCACTGCAGTTTTCTCGCATCTCTCCACAGGGCAGGAGGACTTAAATGAAAACTCTGGCTCTTTGGGGATCTTTTCAGGTGCCTCGGGAGTCTGGATTCCCAATACCTGCTGGGGTGTCCTGGAATGTATGGCCCTATGGCTATATATGTTCGCTAATCTTAGCATCATTTTCTCCAAAGGTTCTTTCTGTCATCATGCTAGTCAGGACTGCCCCGTAGAATGTGTGCTTTCTCCCATGATTTTATTTCTCTTTCATTTTACGTTCCCTCCATGGTGTCTAAAACACTTAAACTTATTAGAAATATAAATTTTCTAGAGAATTTGTACCCAGCATTCCTGATGTGAATGCTCTCTTCAGCTTGCTTGGGTTTTGCCACTCGTCCCGACTTCTCTCACAGACACCTCCCTTGCTCTGTCCCATCCCACTGTTTTATTCCTGAATTCTCAGGAAGAGGGGAAGTGGTATGCAGGGAAAGGAAGAGGAGGGAGAATAGAAGGAGAAACACTGAACCAGAAAATTTTTAATATGTGTTTGCTAAGGGTGGTTTTTTGTTTTCTTCTTTCAAAGAGTTTTAAAGATTAGTAGAGGTGGGAGTGTAGAGACAGACGGGAACTCAGATGGAAAGGAAGAAGGAGAGGAACAGAAGACAAGAGAGACCTCCACTCTAGCAAGCAGGTTGAAGTATAGAAGGGCTCAGTGCCAAGCCTTCATCACTAGTGGACTATCCATTGGCACATTAATCTATGGGCAAGAACCTCTGAACAGACGGTGGAGGACTCAAATCTCCAACAGGTGCTCAATGCTGCCGAATAATCCCTCCATGTTCCCCTTGCACATTTACTGCTTCCCCTTTCCGTCTCATTCTGTACTGATGGTTGCCCCTGACACTTCAGACTCATCAGATTAGAACCGTTTTATACTCACATCCGCAGATGTATCCACTCACATGCATTATTTGTACTGCGTTCGTTTGTTTGTTTGTATTTTGCTTTGCTGCTACCTGAAGTGTCTGTGTTCCTACCAAAGTCAGGGACCCCACACTCTTTGTTCCCTGGGTGATCCCATTTCTTTTTGTCTTCTCAGAACTTTGCCTCCATAGCTCTTCCTCCTTTCTCTTATATTATCAATTCCCTTTACTCTACTGGTTTATTCCTATCAACACCCTACCTTAAAAACAATACAAAACATCCCATCAAATGCCTCATAGAGGTTCTTAGATTCTGCTTAATTCCTAAGGCATGCTCAGCTCCGGGATGATACTATGTCTTCTGCAACTCTCACCCAAGGTGTCTTAACCTGTGTGTTTTGACAAGATGCAAGGTGTGTTGCAAATAATGTTACTATTAATTGTTGTTGCATTAAAATTTGTAGTTGATTTACTTATACAATTAGAGTGGAGTTAGTGTCCCTAGTAATGTCACTCGTTCACTAGCATGATTATTATTACTAATTATATTATTATTCACTCTCTTTGGTGGGAATTAAAGAGATGGAGTGAAGGTTTGAACACTAAGAATAGGGAATGTCCTGTGTGGGAGTAAGTGTTGTGACAGAAAAAAAGTTTTCTAACTGCTCCCTGAGCGATTTAATAGTTTCCCCCACTTCTCATTTTATGTAGAAAGTTTCTTTGTTCACCAAGCAGGTAGTTTCAGAATTTTATTTTCTTCTTTGCAGACATTCCAAGAAGAGTAATGTTTTTAAAAAAGTGATGTCACTAGGTCAATATTTTCAAAAGAGCATTTTTGGAATCTCACATTTTGCTTACTTAAAACAATATAGTGAATTAAGAAAGACTGGGAGCTAAAACTATGAACCCTAAACTAAAAAACCCAAAACAAACAAAAGCCCTGGCTGGAACTTAAACTAATTAAACTGCCATTATTATTTTACTCAGCTACAAATCATAGTAATTAAAAAGTAAACACACTAAGAGACAAAAATAAATCACAATACCGGCTTTAAGTTTTCTAGAACAATGACAGTAGACTATCAAACTACTCTACCGGCCGGGGCAGGATTTCATTCAGGGTGAGACCTCAGTTGAAACCTGGGTTTTAGGTGACTCCCACTCATGATGTGTGAAATACAAGGCAGGCACAGGGCAAGTCCAAGTTCCTGGATGGCATTGCTTGTTCGTAAACCCCTTGAAAGCAAAGGATGTGATACTGCTGGGCCCTTTCATGTGCTCGGTAAATGTCTGTTAACTGACTCAAACATTCACTCTGTTACAGTTGGCTGAATTCATGACCACTGCTCAGCCCCACCGCTCTGCTATAAATTATAGATGGTACTCATATGGTAAGAGTTAGGGTAGCCTTTCTGTATCCCTTTTGTTATTATTCTTTACTCGGCTTTAACTGTTCCTTCTGAATTCCTCCCACATCTCTGAGTTGGAGACTGGGACATGTAATTCTCCTCACTATGCAACATTATTATTAATAATGGGATTTACAACTTTAAATTTGAGCTTTGGTTTATGGATGAAGAAAGAATTGAGAGGTGGCAGTGCCAGAGTTTTGATCGGGTCTTAATTATTCTTGTGTTTAGAAGCTTAGTGTTTGGAGTGGATAAGCTGTTTTAGAGATTCCTCATCTTATTCTGGGTTAAATGATCTGCTATAAAGTGTTTCCATGCTCCACTGATGTGCTAAGAATGATTTTTCTAAAACAGAAGACTGAAGTTAAATGTTGATCAAATGGAATCTTTAGTTATTCTGGAGGTCACCAAGTACAAAGGAGTCTTGCTTTCTAGTGGCAAGTCTTGTCATGACAATTGTGCATGCATTTTATTCACAACAACTATTTCCAGTTTCACTGAGAGTAGGTGGTATCTGCTAGTGCATATAGCCACAGCCTCTATGAAAGAAGATACTTCCTGAAAGTGCTAGAGCTCTGTGCAGGAAGAAAGTATAAAGAAGAAAAGCAAAATCACTCCACTGGTCAATATCCTTGATTCCTTCTGCCAAAGAAACTGCTTGTGCTGTGAGGGCTCAATCAATAGGTCTGGAATTAGTCTGAGGTTTCCTTCTGAAATAAGAAATATACCTGCATTATATAGACTCCAGGTCAAGGCAGGAAACACACGGACCAAGTGTTACTTTGTAAATATGGACCAGGGATTTGGTGCTGGTATCATCTGGTCAGCATTGTTAATTACAGGGAGATGGATGGTTTGCACTTGCTCTCAGTGAGACTCAGGGAGAGCTCTAGTGTTGACACTGATTCTGTAGTAGGATTATGCCTCCATACAGAAAAATTCAAAAAGCAAATGAGCAACCCAGCTGAGACTCCATTTTAGGCTTTCTGATTCCACTGCATTCCGTGAGCATATTGGTGCTTCCTGATCCAAGAGAGAAAGTGCTCCTTCCGGAGGGGGGCCGAGGAGCTCATAACCAGCCCCCCTGTAGTCCTCGCCGTGGGGCAGGCTCTGGCTAAGGTGCACATCCTTATTTAGTGCTGTTGTTGTATTGTGTCCTCTCAAAAAAAAAAATTCCAAGCATTGTGCCTTCATTAAAAAATATCAGAATTTTGTAGACATTTAGATGGGCTCTACTTGATTTTTTGAACTTCTGCCTTCAAATTTTTTTTAAATAAAGACTTTTTAAGAGCAGTTTTAGATTCACTGCTAAATTGAGAGAAAGGGGAAGAGATTTCTCGCACATTCCAGTGCCAACACAGGCAGTGGCCCCCATGACCAACACGGCCATCCACAGTGGTAGATTTGGTGTGATCCACGAACCTGCATTGACACATCATGGTGACACGACGTTACCTCAGGGTTCACTCTTGGTGTTGTCCACCCTCAGTGCACAGCGTGCATGTGTCCACCACTGTCGTGTCACACAGAGCATTTTCACTGCTCTAAATATCCTCTGCGCTCTGCCTGTGTACATTCCTTCCCTCTGACCCCAGGCCCCGGCAACCTTTGATCTTTTTGTCTCTGTAGTTGTGCTTTTTCAGATTGGCTTTTTTCACTTAGTAATGCACATTTAAGTTTGCTCTGGGTCTTGTCATGGCTTGATAGTTCATTTCTTTTTAGCTTGGACAATAGTCTATTGTCTGAATTTACTAGTTCATCCATTCACCTGCTGGACGACATCTTGGCTGCTTCCAGGTTCAGGAATTATAAAGGAAGCTGGGGCAAACATGTATGTGAAGATTTTTGTGTGAACATCAGTTTTTAACTCCTTTATGTAAATACCAAGGGGCATGACAGCTGGGCTGTGTGGCAGGAATATGTTTCGTTTTGAAAGAAACTACCAAACCATCTTCCAATGGGGCTGTCCCATTTTGCAGTCACCTCAGCAGTGAATGAAAGTGCCTGTTGCTGCACATCTTTGACAGCATCTGGTGCCGTCAGTGTTTCAGATTTTGGCCACGCTGATAGATGTGCAGTGGTATTAATAGTTGTTTTAATTGCATTTCCCTGGTGACATGTGACATGGAGCATCTATTGGATTCTTTTCCTGCAAAACACTGTAAATTTTTAAGCATCGTCATTCTGGCTCCCGTGAGTCTTCTTTAGCAATTATACTCTGTGTAATGGCCATTATTAGAGTCTGCTATTGGCAGTTTCTTTTTTCCTTTAAGTATTTTTTTAATCCTCACCTGAGGGTATGCTTATTGATTTAAGAGAGAGTGAGAGGGAGAGAGAGAAACATCAGTGTGAGAGAGAAACATCGTTGGTTGTCTCCTGTACATACCCCGACTGGGCGTCAGACCCCCAACCGTTTGGTGTACAGGATGAGCTCCAACGATCTGGCCCACCCAGCCAGGGCGGGGGTTTCTTTTGTGTCCCTGCAGAATATATTATTTGTATCCTTAGCATTTTTAGAAATTGAAATTAAACCATCTATAATTTTGATGCTTTGCTTTAAAAAATCATGTGAGTATATATATTAGTTTTGGTTTGAAACTAAATTAAAGGGAACAGTAAATATGCAAATGTCCTTGGGTTAAATTTTTAAAAATCTTACACCTCTATGTAAAATTTATATTATTTTACAAAGGTTTCAAATTGCAGCAAAGTTAAATACCATTTGTGGAAATTTTCTGGGTGCTCCTAATGAAAAAGTGCTTTTAATTAGAGATGTCTGTAGAATTTATGACAACCTAAGTGCCAGGAATATTTAGGGCATTTTTAAATCTGCTGTATATAATTCAACACACGCCATGTTTTCCCTCTCATTTCCTCCATGTTTAAGATTTTTACAGAATTTTCTTTTGAAAGTATGAAATCCATTCTCCAAGATCATATTTGACTTTATCACCACTCAAGGCTATGCTTAGGGGAGGCCTGAGTGGTAGCCCATTTGTCCTGTTTTAGCAGACTGCACATGTGCTTGTGTGATTGGCTGCATTTCGTGACTCCCCCTCAGACTAGATACTTTTAAATGGCTATTTTTGCTTTGTTCAGAGCCAGGGGTGTTTGTCTCTCGGCAGTGGGTGCTGAGAGTAGGGTATGGCCACTCTAGCCCTGAAGCAATGTGTAGTATTTGAATGGTATGACGGACAAATGAGGGCCCAGGAAATGGGAAGGCATCTTCCACTGCTGTAAATAGACAAGTTCCCACCTCCATTACCATGTGGTATGACAGTATAATAGAAGTTCATATAGTTAGGGTCTTTTCACTATTTGCAGTGCAGTCAAATCTCACAGTAAAACAGCAAATCTGCTTCCTAATATTTTCAAAAGTCCCTTGAGCAGTATTGTTACTTTGGATTTTAGAAACAAGGAATTTCTTTTTCAAAAATATTTTTTTAAAATTTATTTTTAGAGAGAGAGGGGAAGGGAAGGAGAAAGAGAGGGAGGGAAACATCCATGCGAGAGAGAAACATCTATCAGTTGCCGCTTGTATGCACCCCAAATGGGACTGAACCTGTGACCCAGGCATGTGCCCTGACCAGGAATCAAACGGGGAGCCTTTCACTTTGTGGGATAATGTCCAACCAACTGAGCCACACTGGTCAGGGTTAAACAAGGAATTTCTTAATGAATAGCTTTTCAGAATCTAATTTGTGGAAAGTAGAGAGCAGTAGGGGTGTGTGTCTGTGTGTGTGTGTTCACCCCATAGACTGTGGAATCTGGCTCACACATCTGCTGTTGTCTGTGAAAGCAGGCCCACTCATTTTCACCATCAAATTTTCTCAATTTTAATATTTTCCATGAGGTTAACTTTTGAGTTTTAAATGTTAGAACACGTTCATGGTTTAGTTGGCTTTCTAGAGAACTTCTGTCCTGTGGATCAATGGAATTCTCTCTTCTTATGTGTATAATAATATCTCTTACCTTTAACAATCCTTTTAAAATGTCTTTCTGATATGTCAGCTGAGCTATTTAATAGTGTCTACTGTGCTGTGATATGCATGAACATGAATTCATAAAGAGAGTCAGTCTGACAGAAGCACGAAGTCAAGATCCCCTAGAGGGCTTTACAATACCATTAGAAACTGAAAGGGCAGCGGGGATCTTAGGGCACATTTGGGAGTCACCCAGCACTCACCAATACGGTAGAGTGGGGAATATCAAAGACTCGTGGAGGGAATGGTGATTTTGATCCACTGAGTCCCTGTTCAGTACAACTGCACTGAACTTCCACTTGAACATCTGTCCTCATAGTTACTTCTCATTGTGTGTGTGAAACACAAGTGAGGGTGAGGTTCTGGTCCCTCCTTCAGCTGCTGTCAGTCCAGATACTCCAAGGAAGATGACACTGACAGGAGGCAGAAGGAACACTTGAAAAGAGAGAGGACATGGAAATCATCTGTACTTAATTCAACTATGGTGAGGCCATTCAGTAAAATCATGCTTTTCCTTCATAGGTCAAGAGACTCCAGTTGGTAACAAATTCAAGCAATTCTCTTTTCATAATCATTAACATCTGGCTTTCAATTAGCATACATTCTTCACATTTTTAAAAATAAGAATATCCAAAATCAACAGAACTTTTAAAGCAAAGCATATAAAAACTGAGACAGACTATATCAGCTTTATGTTTTTTCATCAGTGCTACAACAGATTGCATTAAAGGTAAGACAAACAAGAAATTCATAATTTGGAAATTTATTAAAAAGTCCATGTAGTGCACTTATGTTTAATGTTTAACTTTTTTCCTATCACAGTTTGGCACAAGTAAGATCGATAGAGCCTAGATCCCCGATGTGAAGTATATGACATAAAATCTAAGTATTTTCACCGCACACACACACACAGCTATAGTCATCAACACAAAGGATACTAAAACAAAAACAAAATAAAACAAAAACCCAGAAATATAGAAAATATTTATGTGCGAATGACTGACATTGAAGGCCCCCTTTCTTCAACATAAGTGTTTTAGAGTAATAGAAATTAATAATTTTTAGTACCTATAATGTGCTGTGTGTTTTACTTATATTTCTTATTTAATCCTGACAATGACTGCAGAAGTCAATTATTATTATCCTTATTTTGCCCTTGTGAGAAAACTGACATAGTTAGAAATTTAGACATCTTATCTAAAGCAACTAAGTTTTATTTCACTACCTTGACCCCATCCTCCTCTTTCATAAAAAAATGGTGATTTAATTTTATCACATAACAAGAAGTCCACAGGCAGGCAATTGCTGATTGGTTGGTTCAGCAACTGAACAAGTCAGGGCTAATTTTTTTGCAAATCTCTTGCTTTTTCCTCCATGTCTGCAGTATATCTGCAGCAGGAAGTCCTGTCACTCTCTGTGTTCAAGAGAGAAAGAAAAGGACAAGAATGGGTTGCACCAGCCACCTATGTCCCTTTTTATAAGGAAAATGAAATTTTCTCATAGATTCCTGCTTACTTAAAAATTGAAAGGAAATAATAAAGTATAGCAACACAGAAGAAGGTACACAGTGTGAACGTACAGCTCATGGTCGTCACAAAATAAACAGCTGGAACAAGCGAGAGAACACTGTCAGCATCCCGGGGACGCTCCGCCTCCTAGTGCTCTCCTAATCATTTCCATGGTCAACCCCTAGGTGTGAGCGTCCTCCTGATTTTTGTAAAAACCATTTCAGTCCTTTTCTGTATTCTTTTATTACCTAACTGTGCATAAACACTGTATAGTTTAACTTTACAAGTTTTTTACTACTTAAAAAAATAAATGTAGCTATTCTGTATTTATTATTTTGAGTTTTTCTTTCAATGTTTTGTTTTTAATATGTATTAAATTTATTCCATGTAATCACACTTTGTTCATTTTTATTCCTATGTAATATTCTATGTTTTAATACACTTCAATTTATTTACCCATTATGTTGTTGAAGAGCATTTAGATCTTTTTAGTTTTTGGCTAATGCTAATAATACTGTAGTAAACATTGTTACTAATGTTTCTTCTTGGACATGGGAATGGATTTTTATTCAATATTCACAGCTGTATATTGAAGCTGACTCCTACTAGCTCTCAAGAACTAATTATGCTCATCTCTTCCCAACTCCAAGTTCAGTGACATTTTGTTGGTAGCTTGGAATCAGCCATCATAGGGGTGTTTGCTTCATGAAAATCATCAAGTACTACAAATAAGAAGTCATACCTTCAACCAGATAGCTGGATATTTATTTAGGAATGGATTTTCCTAGTCATTGGTTATGCATATTTTTTACTTTAAGTATATGGTAGCAAACTGTTTACAAAGAAGTTGTACCAATTTATATCCCATCAGCAATGGATGGTGATGCACAGTTTCTCAGATCCTTGCATTCTTTTAATTTTATCTATTCTGAGGAATGTGTACTTGCATTTCCTTGTGTTTTTCATTTGTATCTCCCTGGTGACTAATAAGTTTATAGCCAGTTGGATATATTCTTGTGAATTGTTTGTTCAAATCTCTTTATTTGTTTTCATATGGTTGTCTGTTGAGAAATTGACTTATAGGAGTACTTTATATAGTAATCTGGATATGAACCTTCTTTTGGATTTATATATTACAGATACTTCTTTGAACTTGCTTTTTTATGTTGATAATGGTATATTTTGATGGGCGGTAGTTTTCAATTTTAATGTAGTTTATAGTTTGTCAGCCTTTTCCTTTATGGTTAATACTTTTTGTACCTTTTTAAAGAAGTCTTTCCCTACCTTGAGGTCATAATGATACAACCTTTGTTGTAAATCATGTATCCACACTATCCTTTCAACTGATCTATTTCATTGATATATTTGTCTTTCTTTGAGGCAGTATCTCATCATCTTAATTACTGTTGCTTAATAATAAGGATTATTATTAAGTAAAGAAATCCTGTCATCTTCTTCAAAAGTGTTTTGGCTACTCTTGGCCTTTGGCCACTTACATTTATATGTAAATTTTTAGAATACACTTGGAAATGTCTAATGTCAAGTTTTAATCTCTCTTTCCCTCTCTCTCTCTCTGTCACACGTATACACATACACACATACACCTTTCTTCCCCAACACACTCCTGTCTACGTTTTTGTTAGGAACAGTGGTCTCTTTGACATTTGATGTAATTACTTATTTAATTTGTTGAAATTCTTTAATTTATTAAAAGTTTTGTATTATCCATGCTGTTCAACATTTTTCTCCATGTTTATTTATTTTCTCTCAATATTTATTATCCTCTACTGGTGTGGAAATTCAACCCTTCTATTCTTGTAATGGTTTTCTGAACAATAACATAGGTGCCATTCACTTAGCAATGTCTTATATTAATTGGTATCCTCTCCTTCTTCCTAGAAAATGCAAGGGCACTTAAGTACTTTAAATCTATTTGCATATCTTCCAACTATATTGTTATCTATTTTACTTCTATTCAAATATATCATATGGTTTTTACATAGTTACTACATAGTTACTACATCTTCATATATATCTATGTATTTATATATGGTAAATATATATTAAATATATATATATTACATTTATATAAATGCATGGTAAATATATATTTATCATATGTGAATACCATGTGTGAATACACATGTGTCTCTATATCTGTCTCTACCTATCTGTCTGTCTTCTAATCTTTTCCCATTACTTTTCATTTTTTTCCTGCCCTTTGAGTTTCATCTGGCATTATTTTCTCAAGAACTCCATGTTATTTCCTTTTGTGCATGTCTTCTGATAACGAGGTTTCTCAGTTTTTGCTTTTCTTAAAATGTATTTTATTTTATGGTTGAATAATATCTTCTGTGGATATAAAATTCTAAGGTGACTTTATGAATATTAATACTTTAAAATTTATTTAAAGTATTAAATATGATTAAATAAATAAGATTCCACTGTTTTTATTCTTCAGTTATTTCTATGAAAAGTCTGCTATTATTAATATTTGCTTCTTTGAATGCAATGCATTTGTTCTCTGATTGTTTTTAAGATTTCTCTTTTTGATTTTATCAGTTTTATTTTCTTTATCTTGTGATTTGTAATGTTTTTGACTTTGTGGCTTGATTTTTTAAATAGCAGTTTTGGAAAATCCTCAGCCATTATCTCTGTAGTTATTGTTTCTACCCCATTCTTTCTTTTGTCTTTTCCTGGAACTTCTCACGTATCTGTGATCTCCCTCTTCACTACATGCTCTTTGTCTTTTAGTGTGTCATTGTCTGCGTCTTTTGTCTCTTCGTAATTCATGCTGACATTTTCTTCTGGCCTCTACTTCATTTCACACATTCTTTTCAGCTCTTTTCACTGACTGAATTCCTAATACCATTATTCAATTTTTTAGGTCTAAAATTTTACTTGGTTCTTTTTTAAAAAACAAGCAGTTTCCAGTTTTCTGCCAAAATGCTGCAATTTTTCCTATACCTCTTTGAACATAGTTAACATTGTTATTTTACTGATTTCTAATTTAATTTTATTGTGGTCAGTGAACATAATCAGTATGAGTTCAATCCTTTATTGAAATTTTAAAATGTGGTGGTTAACATACCATGTATATTTGAAGAGAGTGTATATTTTGCAGTTGCTACATACAGGGCTCTATAAATATCAATTAGGTCAAAGTACTCAATAGGATTATTTAAATATTCTGGGTTTTTTTGCTAAATTTTTGTCTAGTATTTCTACAAATTGCTGAGATAGTAGTGTTAATGTCTCTTTTTCTTTTGTTCTATCATTTTTATTTCATGTATTAGAGTAAACATGTTTCTATTTTAATTAAGTAGAATAAAGTATTTAAAAAGTTCAGAAATTAACATAGTACACCAACGTAATTTATTTTATAATTGTGTAACACTTGCGTCAGAGCATTTGTTTCTCCTAGCAAGTAAAGATACTGGTGAAGTCCCTTAGCAATACTCCCCGATTCCACAGTCCATTTCCTACCATGTTTATGTATGTTTACCCTTTTGTGTTCTTACTGCTTTGTGTGTCAAAATGTACATAAGTGCTACAGCATTGTATGTGAGAGTTTGTAGCTTTCCTTTGGCAGTCATTATTACATATTTAAGATTATCAAAGATATTACATGTAGATCTAGTTCTTCACTTTCCTGATGCATAGCCTCTTGTATGAATAAAGCACAATTAGTTTATTCATTCAGGCTCTATTCATAGGCTTTCATAATTTTACTCATAAAAATATGTAGGAATAATCTTTAATTCTCTAGGTTTCTCTAGAGGAAATATTTTGAAGGGAAATAGCTAAATTATAGTGCAGGAATATTTTTCAGTTTTTGCTAGATATTGCTGGATGGTTGTCCAGTTATTCTATGAAATGGTTCTAATTTACTTTCCCTGTAGAACTTCTTTTGTCATATCCCTGCCAACACATATGTGGTCAAAATCTTGTTTTTGCCAGTCTCATGAATATGGAATGCTATGTGGATATAATCTCACTGGTGAGTAGTGCTGGTGAGTATCTTTTTACATGCTTTTTGCCATTGTGGACTCTCTTTCTGTAAATTGCCTCTGTATAGCCTTTGCCTTTATTCTATTTTTTTTTAAAAAATGCTTTACAGTTATTCATTTTATATCATGGATACTAGGCTTTTATGTATTGTATATATTTTCTCTTGGTCTATACCTTGTTATTGAACTTTATTTATCATTTATTTTGCCTGAAAAATATATTTAACTTTGATATAGCCAAATTTTATCTCCTTTATTTTAGGGGTGGCTTATTTAAGAAAAAATTATTATCCCTATTTCAAATGGAAATCCTTCCCTAGTACTGTATATCATAATTTTTTCAAAGCATGCTAAGTTTTTAAAAGTTGCATTGACATAGTTATCCATTTGGAATTTATTTTGTTTAAAAAATTTTTAAGTATCTATTTAGAGCTTAATTTTCTTTCTTTCCTTCTTTTTAAAAAAATTGTGTAAGAGCTTTATTTGAGCCAAACTGAGGACATATGCAAGGAAGCAAGATCTCAAATGCCTCAGAGAATAAGCTTTGCAGTTTTTTTTCTTGATCAACTTCTTGATTTATTGTTTAAATCATTTTTATTTTTCAATTACAGTTAACATACATTATTATATTAGTTTAATGTGTATACCCCACTGATTAGACATTATGTAACTTCCTAAGCGATCATCCCAATAAATCTTGCACCCATGACACAATACACAATTATCAGAATAACATTGACTATATTCCTTATGCTGTACTTTATATCCTCATGACTATTCTGTAACAACCAATTTATACTTCTTAATCCCTTTGCCTTTTTCACCCAGCTTCCCTGAGGATTTGTTCAGGGAGAGAGAGACACACATACATCGATGTGAAAGAGATATATCGATTGATTGCCTCTCGGATATGCCCCAACTGGGAACTGAACTCACAACCTGAATATGTGCCCTGACCAGGATTGAACCTGCAGCCTTTTTTTTTTTTTTAAATGTACTGGGTGTTGCTCAATCAACTGAGCCACCTGGCCAGGGTTCTACTGCCTTTTTATAATGGGGCTTATGGTCTAGCAAGGAGAGAAAGACAATAAACAATTAAGATAATTAATAACTAAAGTATATAGTATGATAGATGGCAGTAAGTTCTGTGTAAAATATAAAGGAGAGTAGAATCAATGGATATTATTTGAAGAGTAGTGAGTTACAGCTGGAAATAGCATGATCCAGGGAGGTTTTATTGAAAAGGTGACATTTTCAATAAACATAGAGTTGAAGGGACGAGTTACATAGATATCTGTGGGAACAGGGTTCCAAGCTGACTGACAGCAGGTGCAAAGGCTCTATGTGGCCGTGTGCTCTTAAGGAAACAGCAAGGAGGCCCGAGTCTGCCAAGCAGTGGGGGAGGAGGAAAGTGCTTAGAGAGGGGAGTGGGCCAGGAGAGGGGATGGCTTTGTAGGCTGTTGTGAAATTTATGGCTTTTACTCTGAATGAGATAGGAAAATTTTAAGCAAGAACGGTGATGTGATTCAGGATTTTGTTGCAGCAGGATTGCTCTGGTTGCTGAGTTGCAAAAAGACCAGGGTGGACAAGCATAGAAGCGCGCAGAGCTCTGAGGATATTTCATATACAATATCTGTCTATATACATAGACATGAAATAAATGTATGCCCAATTGAAATTAGCCTTGATTATGACAGAAAACACTGTGTTTACAACTTTTTATCATTTTTTAAATTAACCAATCAGCACAGTCTTGGGTTTGTTTAGGATAATTAAGTACATAGATACTGCTGGGTTTACCAAGGGATAAATTACAGTAAATGGTATTATGTTACTTTATTATGTTTTGGGAAGAATGTTTTTGCAGCTCTGAAATTAAAATTTTGTTTTCTGAAATTATGATGCAAGTTAGTCAGAAATGTAATTAGATAAACAAATACCATGTACCCATAGATTATGGACCTAATTACAACTTTGAAAGCTCTCCATTTTTCTGCATAAATGCTGGTGCTTCCTGGTGTCGTTTACTCTTCGGTGCACTGGCCGTTGGGTCAGAGGCTGTCCACCGGTGTCTGTACTGACCAAAAGCTCTGTGCACTTGAGAGGTCAGGAGAGTGTGTGTGAACCATAGGGCACTTTGTTGGCTGTTTGATTTGGGAACCACTTGTGGTCTTTTCTCTTGATCCAATCAGATTTAGCAAGAGGAACCATTAGCCTGCCTGGAATGTATAAGCCTGACTGGCTTTGTTCAGGGAGCCTTTTAAAGAATAGAGCAGTGACTTCCAATATCTGATATGGAATGTTCCCTGAATCTTCCTGATTTTATGTGGTAACCTCACTGTCACTCATGCCTGGTGCCTCCCAAATCCTTGATCCTCTTTTTGGCTTTCTCTAGAAATAGAGCTTCATTTTTCTGCTGGATGAGAAGAGTGGTGGTCATCCAGTTAGGTGCATTCTGGGACCTAATTAAATCTTAAACTTTCAACTATTCCATTGCTTTTTTGTTTGTTTACAGCCCCAATCTTTCCTCTACCTCCACTTGGTATTGAACCTTTTGAGGGTTCTGTTGTACAAACTGGGATGCATGTCAACTTTCCATAATGCTCATTCAGGATTCAGCTTGCCCCTGCATGCTAAGTCACTTACTACTCACCTCTGCTTAAATTTTGTTGGTGTAGCTCATAGACGCAGACAACAGCGTGGTGATCACTAGAGGGGAAAAGAGTGGGGGGAGGTGGAAGAAAGTAAAGGGGGGATAAATGGGGATGGAAGGAGGCTTGACTTAGGGTGGTGGACACAATACAATATACAGATGATGTATTACAGAATTGTACATCTGAAAACTGTGTAATTTATTTAGGAATGTCACCCCAATAAATTCAATAAATAAGAAAAATTGGTATAGTTACCTTTCCCATTCCCTTTGCTTTTATGGTATAATTGCTTTAAATGCACTTTTAACTTCATGATTGTCACTTAGGAGAGTGGAGTTGTTAGTGGGTCCTATTTACCATGTGTCCCCTGGTGTCCCTGGTGTTACATGTATACTTTCTTCAAAGTATGCTGGCATATACTCCCATATTTCTGTGGGGCAGACAAACAGGCGTCCTTATCACTTAATAGGTGAGAAAACAGAATGAAAAAGCTTACATTAGTGGAGCCATTTTAAAGCAGTGCTGGAACGGCCTCCAGAGGAACTGCTTTGAATATCTTACTCCGTGAACCTTTGGAATGTTGGAACTGGACCAAGCCAACATTGTCTTACAAACAACTGGTTGAAAAGATACTGGAAAGCAGCCATTATGACCATGAGGATGGATGATTATGGACATTCTTTAGAATCAGTAGCCAGCCATTTATAGCTAAAAAGCTTATTCTCATCAATAGAAAGTCCTTTCTTGTATTCATATAATTTTTCCCTTTCTTTCCTCTTAAAAATTCCTTGCGTTCACCCCATAAATATGTATATAATTTGAGCTTCTGCCTGAATCCATGCCCCTGATTTCAGTTCTGTTTTTAAAATTTCAAATAAATGCTTGTGGCCTCTCACCTTGACTTTTTATTAGAAGGCTAACAGGAAGCATACATGATCTGACAGAGTTCTCTACTGTCACAGGGATTGACAGTGAAAAAACTGGATATGAATAAGGAATTATGGTCTTTTGAGATTGATTTACCTCTTTTCTACACTGATGAAAAAAAGATATTTACTGAAGAAAAACAATAATGAAAAATTGATCTAGATCAGCAGTTTTTGACCTTTTTCATCTCACAGCACACGTAAAGTAATTGCTAAAGTTCTGAGGCACATCAAAATATATATTATGTATTTTTGCCCACCTGACAAAAAAATAAGCATAATCTTGATTCATTCATACTGGAGGGCTATTGTTATGTTGGCTGTTGTCATTTTTTTATTTGACAACCTAAGGGAAAAGAGTCCAGTACCCCTGACTAAATAGTCAAGTATTGCATGTTTTAAAATTTCTTGCAGCACACTGGTTGAAAATCGCTGATCTAGATTATCATTCTTCTGTTATCTTGTACTGATGATACCAACTGTGCCACTTCCCAAACTTCTGTCCATGTCTCCATTGCATCAAAATGGCATGCAGAGTTTATTCAATCTGTATAATCTTGGATACTGCAACAGACCTATTGAGTCATAATCTCGAGGGCCCACAATATTACCTTTTATTTTGCAATGTGTTTCCTAGGTGCTAATGTGCAGGAATAATTTAAAACCCACAGAACTAGACTTCCCTAAAAAATTACTCTTAGGGATTTTGTGAATTTGGATTTATTTCTCTGGGCTTTAGTTACTCTTTAATTGTATTGTCAAATGGAAAATAAAAAATGTTTCCAATGTGTGGCATTAGCTTATTTGCTGTCTCATCATAGTTATGGGTACTTAGTTATAATATTTTTTCAGTTGAAGTTTAGAATATAATCTAAAGATTTTTGGTCTTGCTCATGAAGTTGGTGCTCAGCTCATACAGGATTTCATAATCAAATAGGTTCTACGAATTAGGACATATTCAGTTCATGAGACCACTTATGACTGCCTGCTCATACAGACTTGTAAAATTCTATAAGGTTATATTATAATTCTATAATATCTTTTGACCATAAATGATCTAAGAAAAATTTTAATCTGAATGTGTTAGATGTCAAGTGATTTAGTCTTTCTCTGTGATATTGTGATTTATAATAAGAAATATATATTTTGCCTTCATCCCTGTTTCTGGCACTGGCTTCTCAAAGCCTTGGAAGTTCCTAAGTGATGAGAGTGATAAAAAAGTGTCTTTTGTTATATTAGCGAGGTGACTTTTGGGCTGTGTCTAAGCATGCGGATTGGTTACCATAGAACCAGAGAGGGGAGGGGGCTGGAGGTGAAGCCAGTTGCCAGTGGCCAATGATTTAGTCAGTTATGCCTGTGTAATGAAGTTTCCATAAAACCCCAATAGGGCTCTTTGGACAGGTTTCAAGTTGGTGAACACATGGAGATTCAAGGAGAGTAGCACACCTGGCGAGGGCATGGAAGCTCCACATGGAAGCTCCATACTTTTTCCTCATACTTTGTCCTATGCATCTCTTCCACCAAGGAGGGGGGTGTGGAAACCCAAACTTGTGACTCATGTTTGAAATTCAAGGAGGGGGTTTTGGGAACCTTCCATCCATAGCTGGTCAGACAGAAGAGAAGCACAGGCTACACCCATTGTGTATGTGTGTGTTCGAGGGGGCAGTCTTAGGGGACTGAGCTCTCAATGTGTGGGATATGCCTCTGTCTCTGGGTAGTGTCAGAGCTGAGTTGATTTGCAGGACACCCAGGGCTGAGGGAGGGATGCTTCCATATAGTGGAATTGTACTCAGAACCTTTAACCTCCCAGACTTCGAAGGTGTCAAAATTCATTAACTTTCTTTTTTATTTGGTATGGATTATTACAAAGTTTAGGAAATGCAAAATAACATGAATGAAAACAAGTTTAGGTGTGAGATACCCTAAGTGAAAAGGATGCATATTGTAACACTTCAGGCTAAGAAGAGAATTCCTGCCATATCTGGGTCAGGCAAAGGGGCAAGTGAAATGATGACTGATGTGGAGGTTTTTAAAATTTTTCCTAATTTTAATGTAATTGGTTCAATTACAAGACGATGTCGTTTTTTAGTTATTTTTCTTAATTTTTTCTTTTCCTGAAGAACATACAAAATATGTTGATGGGATGGAAGTGAGAGACATTTTTAAACTTTTTATTTAGGTCAGGAATTGGATACTTATTTCTTTTTCTTTTTGTTAGCCTATGTTATCTATATTATAATAAATATATATAAGTTACATAAACAGAAAAAATAATGCAATTTTTTTTCAGTTCAAGCCAATTTTTTTGTGTACCCATACACAAATATTTGATATGAAAACCTATAAAGATTGTGATTTAATGCCAAGGGTCCTTCAGATCAGACAGATTGTCCCAGCTGTGTTCTCACCAGCTGTGTATGGCAGGGCCCAGTTGCCTATAAGCTTAAACCATGGGTGTTAACTGTTTTTTTTTGTTATTTTGTAATTTTTTATTGTTGTTCAATTATAGTTGCCCCCATTTGCCCCTGGTTACTCTCCCCTGCCCTGCCCACAACCCCACATTCAACCCTCCTCCCCACTGTCCATGCCCATGGGTCCTTTATACATGTTCCTTGATTTGACTGTTTCCCTTCTTCTCCCCGTTACCCCCTCCCCCACTTCCCTCTGGTTACTTTCAATTTGTTCTTCGTTTCCATGTTTCTGGTTATATTTTGCTTACTTGTTTCCTTTGTTCATTAGGTTCCACTTATAGGTAAGATCATATGGTATTTGTCTTTCATGGCCTAGTTTACTTCATTTAGCATAATACTCTCCAATTCCATCCATGCTGTCCCAAAGGGTAGGAGCTCCTTCTCTCTTTCTGCTGCATAGTGTTCCATTGTGTAAATATACCACAGTTTTTTTATCCACTCATTTACTGATGTGCACTTAGTTGCTTCCAGCACTTGAGTATTGTAAATTGTGCTGCTATGATCATTGGGGTGCATAGGTTCTTTTGAATTGGTGATTTAGAATTCGTAGGGTATAATCCCTACAGTGGAATTGCTGGGTCAAAAGGCAGTTCCATTTTCAGCTTTTCAAGTAAATTCCACACTGTTTTCCACAGTGCCTGCACCAGTCTGCATTCCCATCAACAGTGCAGTAGGGTTCCCTTTTCTTCACAACCTCACCAGCAGTTGTTGTTTGTTGATTTGTTTTTGATGGCCTTTCTGACCAGTGTGGAATGGTATCTCACTGTGGTTTTAATTTGCATCTCTCTGGTGGCTAGTGATGTTGAGCATCCTTTCATATGCCTATGGGCCCTCTGTATGTCCTCACTGGAGAACTGTCTTTTCAGGTCCTTTGCCCATTTTTTAATTGGATTGTTTGTCTTCCTGGTGTGGACTTGTGTGAGTTCTTTATATATTTTCGAAATCAAACCCTTGTTGGAGGTATCATTAGCAAATATATTTTCCCATAGTGTTGGTTTCCCCTTTGTTTTGCTGATGTTTTCTTTAGCCTTGCAGAAGCTTTTTAATTTGATGTATTCCCATTTGTTTATTCTCTCCTTTATGTCCCTTGCTCTAGGGGACATACTGGTGAAAATATTACTGCATGAGCAATTAGAGTCAGAAGTTTTTTTTTTTAAGATTTATTTATTTATTTTTAGAGAGGGAAGGGGGGGGGGAGAGAGAGAGAGAGAGAGAGAGAGAGAGAGAGGGAGAGAGAGAGAGAGACAGAAAGATCAATGTGCGGTTGCTGGGGGTTATGGCCAGCAACCCAGGAATGTACCCTGGCTGGGAATCGAACCTGGGACACTTTGGTTCCCAGCCCGCGCTCAATCCAGAGTCAGAAGTTTTAAATGCATTTGTCTTTTACAAAATTTTACTATTTTTTGATTCCTTGTTTTGCCTATGAAAAACTGTGTTGAATGAATAATTTTTGATCTGGTTATATTCCAGTTGCCTCCCACATCCACCTTAAAGTTCTGCCATTTTGATGATTACTTTGTGGCATCTATTAGAGTGTTATGCATAGGGAAAAGGTGACCAAAGCATATGCAATATAAATTTTGAAATATAGTTAACTTCTTTTACATTATAGTTTCTTGATAAAATAAGCTAGCTATAATACATTTCAAAGCTCATGATGCATATGTTCTTGCTCACTTCTTGCATAGGTTCTTGCTCACACTCTTTATACCCAAGAGGTTTCTAGGAAAGCATGACTCCACTTCAATAGCTCTGCTGTCTCTCATGCCCCAAATCTGGCTTATAGTTGGATCATATTATTCCTTCTGCCTCTGTTGTTACTTCCCATAAGCATGTCTGTAATAGTAATACAGATAAAGAAAATTAATAAAGGGAGAAATAAAAACTGTGTGAAGGTAGCCATGACACAACTAGCCTCAAGATTAACCATGTTACATCTTACATTAAAATTTATATTTATTTCCCACTATTTCCAAATTAGCAGAGGAAACTAACCGAGTGTGTTGAAAGTCTCAGGATTTAAAGAAAATTTGATTTTTTTTCTAGAAAACCTTTGTACATTAGCAATGCATTCAATTACAGAAAGTTAAAGAGTTGTTAAAAAAATTTTTACTGATGAGTCATCAGAGTTCTTCAGAAAAAGTAGAACCAATAAGATATATGCAGAGAAAGAGACCAAGATTTTAAGGAATTGGCTCACAAGATTGTGTGGGCCGGCAAATCTGTATAACTGATCAGCTGGCTGGCAACTCAGGTAAGAGATGATATTGCAATTTTGAGTCCCAAATTTGTAGGCAGGCTAGCTGGCTGGAAATTCAGGCTGTATTAATGTGCTGTAGCCTTGAGGCACAATTCCTTATTCTTCAGGAAATATTGCTTTATATTCTTAAGGACCTCAACTGATTGGATAAGGCCCAATTATATCATCAAAAGTAATCTTCTTGGCTTAAAAGTCAATTGATTGTAGGTACTGGTTATACCTACAAAATACCTTTATAGCAACTTCTAGACTAATGTTTGACCAAACAGTTGGGCACATAGCCTACCTAAGTTGATTCATAAAGTTTACCTATTACAATTGGGTTCCTTGTTCTTAAACTTAGGAAGTGGGGGTGTTTATTGGTTTATTTGTTCTGAATTCCTGAATGTCTTCAATACACTCACCCTTGACCATAGGTATAGATGATTTGAAAATAATTTGATTTGATTTATTGATTTAGTCAACAAATATTTATTGAGCAGTTCTATAACCTGACACTGTTCTGGGCACTAGGGATATAGAAATGGAAAGGGTACACAAGGCCCTTGCCATCCCAGACTTTACATTCACCTCATGTGGAGTGCTTATTACCACTCAGCATTTTATATCTGCTAGCTCATTTATTAGTTTAATCCCAATAATAGTTTCATTTTAAGTAACCTGGAAACATTTTGGTTTGCATTACTTATATCCAACACATACAGGTCTGGGCAGATAATAGGTAACCAACATATGCTAAATGAATTAATGAATCATCTGATACAGTCTTTCCATTTTGCAGATGATAAAACAAAGACCCAAAGAAGTTGACTTAACTTAAAGTCATACAATTTTAATCATTCCACCAGGACTAGACCACAAGGATCCTGGTTCAAATATCCTTCAATAAGCCACAACAAAAGGCACATTCAACCAATTTTTTAAAAAACCATGTCAATTTATGAAAACAATGGTCTCAATAAAGAGCAATTACACTCATGAAGTAGTCCAAAGTCATTCATTCTTTGTGATCTTTCTTCCTCTATAAAATTAACATCAGTGTGACTACCTTCTTCAATCTTACATTTTTAAAAATTGCCTTGGTATTTTAGAACAAAGGTATAACTTAGAGTTCCAGTGGCAACTGTAAGAGAATTAACATGAAGAGTTTCCTCTTTAATATAAATAATTTATACTATCAACATATACTGCCTAACTTTGATATATATAGTTTACTCCTTAAACTAAACTATAATAGCTTGACAATGTATCTTGTTACCACCAAAAATATCCTTGCTTTCCTCTCAGAAATTCTCTTATGAGATTGAAATAGAAACAGTCCCCAAACTCCTATATTCCCTTCTGTACCCTGAGGGCAGGGGTAGGATCACAAACAGACATGTCATTCAAAGTACTCCATTCCTCAGAAACTGGTTTCTAAAGAAATCTACAATGTGACACACTCAGATTAATTATCAAAAGTCAAAGGTAAGAGAGTTTTGAAATGAGAAAAAGTGACTCATCACATACAAGGAAACTCCCATAACACTATCAGTGGGTTTCTCAGCAGAAACCTTGCAGGGCATGAATAGGGTGAAATAATATCAAAGTATGGAAAGGAAAAAACTTCCAACCAAGAATACTATACCCAGAAAAGAAACTACCCTTTAAAAAGTAAGGGAGGGATAAAGACTTTCCCAGAAAAGCGAAAACTAAAGCAGTTCATCACTATTAGATTTGCCTTATAAGAAAGGTTAAAGTGAGTTCTTCTAGTTGAAACAAAAGTACTGTAAACAGAAACATTACAGGACAAGTATAAATCTCACTGGTAAAGGTAAATATGTAGACAAATACAGAATAATTTAATACTGTAAGAGTTGTAAATAAAGTACTTTTAACTTTAGCATAAAAGTTAAAAGACAAAAGTATTATGAATACCTATGACCACAACAATTGGCTAAGGGATATGCAATATAAAAAGAAGTAAATTCTGACATCAAAAACATAAAAAGTGGGGAGGAGTAAATGTGTAGGTATTTTTAAAAGACAAACAAACAAAAAGCTCACCTATATTCTATGTATCAAATGACATCAATACATGTATTCTCCTTTCACACACTTCATTTTACAGTTTTTAACTTTCAATTCTATTTTCTTCACAGGAGTAAAATGTGGGAATATAAGTTATCAGCTGAATAAAGAGGCTACTCATTGGATAAAAATGGGTTTTCTCTTTGAGAGAGTGTATAGAGTTTTTGTATACAATTGAAGTTAAGTTATCGGCTTAAATTAGACTGTTATAAGAATAAGAAGTTTTATGCAAGCCTCATGATAAGCACAAAGAAAAAAACCTATAGTAGGTACCAAAATGGTAAAGAGAAAAAAAATTAAACTATTAAATCACAAATGACATCAGAAAGGAAGAACTGCAAACAGACAAAATTTATTAACTAAAGGACAAAAATAAGTCCTTACATAAAGGACATATATTTAAAGTAATCAATAATTACTTTAAATATAAATGGATTAAACTAATCAGTCAAAGACAATGAGTGGCTGAATGGATTTTTAAAAAAAGCAAAAATTCCCCCAAATCCAAAGAAATGCCCTCTACAAGAGACCTACTTTAAATTAAAGAGCACAAGAAGCTAAAAGTAAAGAAATTTAAAAAGATATTCCATACAAATAGTGACTAAAAAAAAGCAGGGATGACTATACATATATCAGACAAAATAAGCATTATACATAATAATAAAAGGGTCAGTCCACCAGGAAGGCATAACAGTTTATGTGTATATATATATATGGAGAATGTGTATATATCTCCCCAACATAAGAGCACCTAAGTATTTGCTAAGTAAAGCAAATATTGATGAATGTGAAAGGAGAAATAGAAATGTAATAACAGTTGGGACTTCAGTACCTCACTCACTAACAGACAGATCATCAATACATAGATCGGAAAGCAAACAGGAGACCTGAGCAATGCTACAGACCAAACTGACCTGATAGAGACACATAAAGTGTTATGGCAGCAGGACACACATTCTTCTCAAGTACACATCTAACTTACTCCAGGATAGATCATGTGCTAAGTCACAAGACAAATCTTAACAAATTTAAGAAAATTAAAATCATTCTAAATATTATTTTTAAACACAATGGAATGAAACTAGAAATCAACAACAAAAAAAGAAAAAAATCATAACTATATAGAAATTAAACAACACTCTTGAACAATCGCTGGGTAAAAGAAAAAAAAAGTAGATGATATCTCAAAAAAATGCCAAAAAATATATCAACACATATAAAATAGAGCAAAAGCAGCATTGAAAAGATTTTATAGCATTAAATACCTATAATTTAAAATAAAAAAGATATCAAATAAACAACCTTAAGAAGAGGAAGAGCAAATTAGAAGAAAAAGAAGAACAAATTAAGCAAGCAGAGAGGGAGAATTAATAGAGTATAGAGAAGAAATAAACTCAAGTAGAGAATAAAAAAACAAAAGAAAGAATGATAAAACTAAGAGTTTCATCTTTAGAAAGAGAAGCAAAATTGCCCTGGCTGGTGTAGCTCAGTGGAACGAGCACTAGGCCAGCAAACCAAAGAGTTGCCAGTTCAATACCCAGTCTGGACACATGCCTGGGTTGCAGGCCAGGTTCCTAGTAGGAGTTGTATAAGAAGCAACCACACATTGATGTTTCTCTCCCTCTCTTTCTCTTTCCCTTTCCCTCTCTCTAAAAGTTAATATCTTTTAAAAAATTTTAAAAAAGATAAACAAAATGACAGACCAATAAACTCTTAGCTAGACTAAGGAAAAAGAGAGAAGGCTCAAATAATCTAGGTTCAGAGGCAGGTCTGATAGACACCTTGCAGTTTACTGCAAGTGTGTCACACTTCAGTCTTCTTGAAATACATGCTGAAGTTCCAGGCACCAGTGAAACACTGAATTGCCTGGTGCACATTTTGCATTCCTTCCCATAGTTTCTTTGGTCATTCAGGTATATGGATTTTCTTTAAAACATGTCTGACACAGAATGGAGAATTCTGCATTCACCTAGCTCTGACTATGGTAGATGCTGGAACCCAGGAAAATCACCATCCTGGGAGCATCTAGAGGCAGTGGTGGCTTCTGAGTTGGGATAGATGACCGCCACAATCCTGTGAGGCCACTTCCTCCCTTCATGAGGCTCCTGGTCCAATCCACTACCCTTATGACTATTGGAGGATGAGAGCTCATGTTGGGGAAACAGAGCAGCCCCTCAAGCATTATCACCACTCTGGAGATCTACAGAAGACAGAGCACTTTAAAAATCATAGTAAATCAATCTTGGAATAAATAGGATATTTTTTCCTTCAAAAAAAGAAAAAAGTAAATGAGAAACCAGACATCACAACTGATGGCACAAATAAAAAAGATCAGAGGGCTGTTGTGAACAATTATACACCAACCAATTGGACAATCTAGAAGAAGTGAATGAGTTCCTAGAAACTTATAATTCACAAAGACTAAATCAAAACCAAGTGGGATTTACCTCTGGAATGCAAGGATGGTTCAACATACACAAATCAATCAATGTGATAAACGACATTAAAGAATGAAAGATAAAACCATGTGATCATCTCAACAGAGGCAGCAAAAGCCTTTGACAAAATTCAGCATACTTTCACAATAAAAACTCTCAACAACTTCAGTAAAGAACTTCCCTCAACACAATGGAGGCCAGATAGAGAAGCTCACAGCTAAATTCATGCTCAATGCAGATTCAGTGCAATTCCTATCAAAATCTAATAGCATTTTTATAGACATTTTTAAAATCCTATAATTCATATAGAATTTAAAAAGACCCCAAATACCAAAGCAATTTTGAGCAAGAACAGAGCTTGATGGCATTATCCTTCTTGATTTTAAAATTACAAAACTATAGTAATCAAAATAAATTTATACATATACATATATGTGTGTGCATATATATATACATATACATATACATACACACACAGACATAAAATATATATAGGTCTGTAGAAAAGAATAGAGCTCAGAAAGAGACCCATGCAGAGATAGTCAACTAATCTTTGACAAGGGTGCCAAGAATACATAATGGAAAAAGGATGGTCTCTTTATTAAGTGGATATCTGCATCCATTGGACCATAAGCTCAAAATGCATTAAAGACTTAAACATAAGTCTTGAGGCTGTAAAACTCCTAAAAGAAAACATGAGACAAGTACTTCTTGACATTGACTTTGGCAATTATTTCTTGGATACAACACCAAAAACATATGAAACGAAAGCAAAATTAGACAAGGGGGAGTATTTCAAACTAAAAAACTTCTATGTAGCAAAGAAGAAAATCAACAAAGTAAGAAAGGTAACCTAACAAATGAGAGAAAATATTTGCAAACTATATGCTCATAAAGAATTAATATCCAAATATAGAAGAAACTCCTATGACTCAACAGCAAAATAAATGACAATATAATAACTTGATTTTTAAATTGGGCAAAGAACCCAAAATAACATTTTTTGAAGAACATAAAAATAGACATTTGGTACATGAAAAGATGCTCAAGATCAATAATCAGGGAAATGAAAATTAAAACAACAATGAGATATCACCTCACACCTGGTAGGAGAGCTATTATCAAAAAGATAAGAGAAAATGTTGGCAAGGATGTGGGAAAAAGGGAACCCTTAAATTGTCAATGGAAATATAAATTGGTACAGTCACTATGGAAAAGAGTATGGAGGTGAAAAATTTTAAATAGACTTATGTCATGATTCAGTAATCTTACCTTTGGGTATATAGCCATAGGAATTGATATTGGTATCTCAAAGAAGCATCTGCACTCCCATATTCACTGCATCATTATTAACAATAGTTGAGTAATGAAAGCATCCTAAATATCCATTGACAGATAAGTGAATTAAAAAATGTGGTATATACATACAATCAAATACATATAATCAAATACTATAAAGTCTTAAGAAAACCCTGCCTTTTGTGACATCATGGTAGGTGAAATAAGCCAGACACAGGACAAATACTGTATGATATCACTTGTGTAGTGGTTTTAAAATAGTTAAACTCATGGAAGCAGAGAATGGCATAGTGGTTGCCAGCATCTGGGAGGAGTGGAAAACTGGGAGACATAGTGGAAGGGTACAGAGGTTTTGTTACATGAAATAAGGAAGTCCTAGAGATCTGCAGGATATTGTGCCTAATAGTTAACAATGCTATACTGTATACTTAAAAATTTCCTGAAAGTTTAGATCTTATATAAAGTATCCTTCTCTGAAAGTAATAACAACAATAACAAAAACAATAGATAAGAGAACAGGAGGAAAATTTTACAGATGATGGATAGTTTTATAGCATAAATTGTGATGATGATTTCATGGGTTTGTACTTATCTCCAAACTCACCAGGTTGTACATATTAATTATATACAGAGTTTTGTATTCTAAAAACTAAATAATTAAAAAATCTAGCCCCTGGCTGGCGTAGCTCAGTGGATTGAGCGCGGGCTGGGAACCAAAGTGTCCCAGGTTCGATACCCAGCCAGGGTACATTCCTGGGTTGCAGGCCATAACCCCCAGCAACCACACATTGATGTTTCTCTCTCTATCTCCCTCCCTTCCCTCCCTAAAAGAAAATAAATAAAAATCTTTAAAAAATATTTTAAAAAATCTATAGATATATATCAAAATAAAAAGTTGAGTGAAAGGAGATAGAGGAAGGAAACAAAATAAATTCTTTGGTTGTCTCATAAATTATGGTTTGGAATAAAATTTTATTTAAACTGACAAAGTTCAGTATATTTGAAGGTACAAAATATCAACACTAAGTAAAGTTAGTACCATCGACTAAAACTAGATTGTAGGAGAGAAAAAAAGGAAGAAAAACTTTCTAGTCTAAATTTATCATTTATCATAGACACAGGGTAAATAAGAAGGCACTACTTATATTATTTGAAGGTATTGATATAGCCCTGACCAGTGTGGCTCAGTGGGTTGGGTATCATCCCACAAAACTGAAGGTCATGGGTTCCATTCCCAGTGAGGGCACATGTCTGGGTTGCAGGCCAGGTCCCCGGTTGGGGCCAGAGTCATGCAAGAGGCAACCCGTGTTTATCTCCCTCTCTTTCTTCTTCTTGTCCCCTCTCTCTTAAAAATTTTCTTTAGAAAAGTATTAATATAAAAGTAAGCACTAAAACAAAAATACAAACCTTCCAAAATATTAAAAATCTTGATAGATGGAAGAAAAAGGAAAACAGATAACACTGTGATTGTGAAAGGTACTTTCTTCTTATACATATATATTTATGTATTTACTAATATGCATAACACATGTATGATATAGTATATGCATGTTATTATAAACTGAGGATATAAAATTTATCAGTCTTATCAACAAATGTAAATGTGGTTAGCTCATCTACAAAATAAAAATATTATCATATAAGCACTCAAAGTAAAATCCAATTTTATGAGGTACATAAGAGAACCACCTAAAACAAAGTGATTTGGAAAAGTTAAAATTAAAATATGGGTAGAGGGTTGCAAAGAGAGTCTTATGGGCTGAACAATGTTACACCTAAAATTCATTTGTTGAAATCCGAGTCCCCAAACCCCCAGAATGTGATTGTATTTGAAGAGTCTTTCAAGAAGTAACTATGAGGCCATTTGGGTGGGCCCTAATCTGATATGACCAGTGTATTAAAAGAACGAATTAGGACACAGACACACACAGAGCAAAGACCATGTGAAGCTATGGGGAAAACACCATCTGAAAGCCAAGGAGAGAGGCCTCAGAAGGAACCAACCCCATCAACACATTGGACTTCTATGTTCCAGGACAGTAAGAAAATAAGTTTCTGTATTGAAGTCATTCAGTCTGTGCCTTTTGTTTGGAAGACATAGCAAAGTAACACAGAGACCATTGCTCTGACCCTCACAGTGAGAACATACCAGATTAACTATAATTTTTTAAAATGTATCAGAGAGCTGAAGATGCAAAGAGATGTAAAACAATAAATTCTAGAAAGTTTCGAACTCTTCTGAGAAGAAAAGAGATTCACAGCTTTGTTTTGTCCTGAGGGAGCTGTGGGATAGAGAAATCCATTCCATATAGTATATGGAAAAAAGAGCCAAACTTTTATCAAACTTGGCTATGCATGGACAGGTGTGATAAGTTAGAATCACTAGGAAAACCAAACAAAGTGAGTCTGCCCCACGAGCTTCCTCTCCCACAGATCTTCGCTGAGTGCACAAGATAAAATTCAAAGTACTGTGGAAAGTCGGGGGTGGGGTCAGAGAGAGATGCACAGGGTCTTCTCCAAGTGCAAGCTAGCAGGCTGCAGAAGGATGTGAGTAAATTAAGCACTACAAGGGTGAGAGAGAGACAAAAGAATAGAGAAATCCTTAGGTACAGAAAGTGGATCGTGGAAATTAAGAGAAAAGAGAATTCCCAATGACCCTGAAAGCCGGCATGTATGCATTAAGATAAAGCAAGACATCTCCCACAGTTCAGAAAGTCGATGACTGGGCTGAATAGGTAGATGTGTAGGTAGGTAAGTAAGCAGGCAGTTAAATGGATGGATGGGCATATGCATGAGTGAGAGACAGTAACAGATGATGGAAGAATAGGTAAATATGAGGGGTCCAGCAGAAGCAGTGCCTGCTTGATAGAGTACTTGAATATCTTGCATGAGATGGACAGCAATTTGAACATTTCACCTAAAATGTCATATGGTGTGCTTGAGTGTGATATTGTTATGTTAAAGAATTACATGCTTATGATTTTGTAATAAAAGATTTTGTAATGAAGAAGGGACGTTCTTTGTGCCAGACTCTGTATATAAAGAGAGATGATGACAGACGAGTATGTAGATAGATGGATGTATAGACAGATACTCTTTCTCCCTTTCAAACTAAACCATACTACACTCTAGTTTTTGTTTGTTTGTTTTGAAATTTTTTAAAATTTTATTTTAGTAAATTTATTGGGGTGACATTAATTAATACGTTTTAAATAACTGCATTCTAAGGAATTTCTTTTGTGAGGGTCTCTTGTCACTTTTTGGAGACCAAGACAGCATTATCATTACTGTGAGAGTCCACGGAAATCAGCTGCAAAAGTTTCTTTCTAAGTGCGTGGGCATTGCTTTCTTTTAAACTTTAGAAAAGAAAACCTTCCAAGGAATTACTAAAAGTAAAATCCATTCTTCTGTTCACTAAACCTAAACCCTTGCCTTGGTGTAGACTAAGACAAACACGAAATATCACAATAATGCTTTGGGGGATACATACTTCATTAAAGCTAATCCACGACAATATGACAAAATGTAAAGTGACTATTTTTTCTGCAGCGACACAGATGAAGACTTTATTTTAAACCCATAGCAGGTTGAATTTTTGCATGATGTTTTCTTTAAACTGCCTTGCTTAATCTGGAAGTACATTGAAACACTCATCCACCAGCTGTGCAGGTTTTTGCTGTAGCAAATTGATGATTAGCTTCCTCCTGACATTTTCCTCCCACAAAATTTTTTACTGGCTGAAAGAATATTAAAATTCAGTAATGGAAAAATACAACTTCATTATTATTAAACATTTTACAGGTATTTCATCTTTAAATTAGTTGAATAACTAACATTTGAAAAAACTATTAATGGAAAACATTATTTAGAATAATTATTATTCACTTTTTTGTTTTATTGAGATAAAATCAAAACATATCATCCTCAAACTAAGTAAATAGACAAAATTAGTTGTAATTGTGTGCATTAAACTCCATCACAAAATTTGTGATTCTTGTAGTAGACTCAGAATTTGACAGTAATTTGAGGCAAGCTTGGCTACTGATACAAACCAATTTGTTATCTTCTCTCCTATATGATCAAAAGACCAATATTTTCTTTTAGTCAAATTTAGTTAATTTTTTTTGTATTCAAAATTAATTAAATTTCACTAAAAGAAAATGCATGCACACACACACCAATTTACATTTAGAAGGATCTAAGCAAGAGCTGACAAACTGGATCTTACAGAGCACTGCCTGATTTTGTAAATAAAGTGTTACCAGGACACAGCCACACCCATTCATTTCCGTGTTGTCCTTGGCAGATTTCACTCAATAGCAAAATTGAGTAGTTGTTACAAAGATTAGCTGTAATCTACAACAAAACATTTCAACACCAAAACATTTACTATCTGATTCATTAAGAAAAATGTGTCCACCTAAAAGTCCTAGAGGAGAATATAGGCAGAAAAATCTCAACTATTCCATGCAGCAATATTTTCACTGGTATGTCCCCTAGAGCAAGGGACATAAAGTAGAGAATAAACAAATGGGACTACATCAAGTTAAAAAGCTTCTGCATGGCTATAGAAAACATCAGCAAAATGAAGAGGGAACCAACTGTATGGGAAAATATATTGGCCAATGATACATCTGACAACAGTTTGATTTCCAAAATATATAAAGAACTCACTCAATTCCATACCAGGAAGACAAACAATCCAATTAAAAAATGGGCGAAGGACCTAAACAGATACTTCTCCAAGGAGGACATATAGAGGACCTATAGGCATATGGAAGGATGCTCAGCATCACTAGCCATCAGAGAGATGCAAACTAAAACCACAGTGAGATACCACTTCACACTGGTCAGAATGGCCATCAAAAATAAATCAACAAACAAATGCTGGTGAGGTTGTTAAGAAAAGGGAATCCTGCTACACTTTTGGTGGGAATGCAGACTGGTACAGTCACTGTGGAAAACAGTGTGGAATTTCCTCAAAAAGCTGAAAATGGAACTGCCTTTTGACTCAACAATTCCACTGCTGGGATTATACCCTAAGAATTCTGAATCACCAATTCAAAAGAACCTATGCACCCCAATGTTCATAGCAGCACAATTTACAATAGCCAAGTGCTGGAAGCAACCTAAGTGCCCATCAGTAAATGAGTGGATCAAAAAACTGGCATGTTTACACAATGGAATTCTATGCAGCAGAAAGGAAGAAGGAGCTCCTACCCTTCACGACAGCATGAATGGAACTGGAGAGTATTATGTTAAGTGAAATAAGCCAGGTGGTGAAAGGCAAATACCATATGAAATCACCCATATGTGGAACTTAAAACAAACAAGTGGGCAAAATATAACCAGAGACATGGAAATAAAGAACAAACTGACAGGAACCAGAGGGGAGGGGGGAGGGAAATAATGAGGGAAAGAAGGGGAAGGGTCAAGTCAAGGAGCATGTATATAAAAGATCCATGGATAAGGACAACAGGGGTGAGGGGAGGATTGAATGTGGGTGAGGAGAGTGGGCTGGACATGGGAGAGCAATGGGGAAAAATGGGAAGAACTATAATTGAACAAAAATAAAATTTTTTTTAAAACAAAAATTTACCGGCAAAATAACCTCAGAAAACTTCTGACTCTAGACATTGAAAGAAACTGCAAAGTTATCTAGTGCATTTCTGTATCTCCAAGCAGGTTGTGTTTTTTGAGCTACATATTAAAGCCCTTCCACGGGGAAGAAGCATTCACAGCTCTCCTTACTCTCTATTTTAGTATTAAATAATCCCCACTCTCAACAATTCTTCCTTTTATCTAACATAATTTTTCTCTTGTTCCAGTCCAAATTGAAGTCGGAGAGAAGCTGGTGATTATTTCCTGTGTGAAAGCCCTTCATGTACTTGTAGATTGTTATCAAATTGTCTGAAATCAGCCTTTAAACTTCATGCTGAATAATATCCATTTTCTTAACCTTCTTTAATAGATCTTTTTCCGTACCCTTCAATCACCATTTGTAGCTTTCTGCTAAAGCAGCTCTTCCTTTTCTTTTTGCTCACTTGTAGACCACAGAGCCAGGGAGGATATTTTTGGAGGGGCAGTTTGATGAAAGGATTTCATCCTTTGTGTTTATGTATATGTGTGCATTTCTTTATACAAGAAGTCTTTAAAAAACATATTTTGCGAAGCACATATTTTAATACTGCTAACAAGTTTACATTTTTAAGATTATTATACTTTTTGAAAATGTGTACTTTTGTTAGGTGAATGTATGAGGAGAGACGATTTCTTAAATTCAGCCTTTTATGTTTACGTAGAGCTTTCTTAAAGTAGAGGGCATTTCTATTATTATATCACCGTTGACTTTTTGTTCCACAGCAATGCTGTCGTCAGTTTCTACGTGTGACTTGCTGTGTGTTTTATCTGCTTTTGGGTACTACATTTGCCTAATCAGTTTGGCATTTATTTGTCACCTATGTTAAAGATATTTGTAAAATGTGACAAATAAAAATAAATCATATTCTATTCTTAATAAGATTATAATCTAGAGGGAGAGATTAAAAGCATGAAAATAATTAAAATATAAATGGGGAAGAAGGTAAGTATTATAAATTGGGACCTCCCAAAAGGAAAGATTATCTGGGAACTTGAAAGATTATATGAGGAGGTTGATTTGAGGAGAAGTCTTGAAGGTGGTGTAGCTTTTAAAAAAATAAAAAACCAGATTTTATTTATTTATTTTTAGAGAGGGGACAGGAGGAAGAAAGAAAGAGAACCATCAATGTGTGGTTGCTTCTCATGCACCCCTTACCAGGGACCTGGCCCATAACCCAGGCATGTGCCCTAGACTGGGAATCTAACTGGTGACCCTTTGGTTCACAGGTCAGTACTCAATTCATTGCGCCCCATCAGCCAGGGTTGGGGTAACTTTTGTACAGATAGAAATAAGAAAGGATAATTACCAGCAGAAGAAACTACTTGAGAGGTGTAGTGGGACTCGGGAATGGTCAGTGAATAATTAACTCAAAGAAAAAAAAGAGAAGAAAGCGCTGGAAAGGGAGTCTGGGGTACAGATGATTGTCCTCATTCTATGTTTAGGAATGTGAATTCAAAGGTATGCGGTTCCTTTAAAGAAGATTGTAGTTAACATAATTATTTATTTGGCTACCCAGAATCCAATCACCATTCCTATTTGGGGGGAATTCTCTATTATGAAGTATTAGTTGGAGATTGAGATCTGTCTTCCGCTATGGAAACCAAAGAGGAGGCACACACGTCTTCTCCTCACTTGAAACTGGAGACCATGGCTTTCACTCAGCCAATTAGAAACTGCTTTGCAATTCTTTAACTTGAGGGATCAACACAATAAGGTAGTGATATACAACAACCTATCACATTAACAATGTAACTGGGATGGTAGAGAGTGTCCAGTGACAGTGGCAGAAGTGACGGTGTCCTCCTCTGACTCTTCTTACAACATGACCTTGACTGTGTTTTCCACTTTTTGGCCGCCTTTGATTCTGTACAATTTCCTAAACTTGGTTGTGTAGCCTTTCATCTGATTTCAAGGACTTCCTGATATTTTGTGTACAATTCCTTTTTGCATAAGTTAGCCCACGTCAGTTTTGGTGGTTTGCAATCTAGAACCATGACTAAAACATTCACCTAGCATCTTCACACAGAATGGAGTGGAATGGGTAGAGACAGGAAGCCAGAATAGTGAGTAGACATCTGCCGGCATGCAGGTAAGAAATGGTGTCGCTTGAGTGAGGGCAGTGGCAGCCAGAATAGAGAAGAGGGGCTGCATGTAAGAGATATGTATTTCAATAGCCTTTGAAAGGTGATTAGGTGATGAGGTTATAGCCCCTGTGAATTAGATTAGCGCCTTCATAAGATATTGCCCAGAGAACTTTCTTGTCCCCTTTCCATGTGAGGTTATAGTGAGAAGATGACCACCTGTGAACCAGGAAGCAGGGCTTTACCAGACACCGAAATCTGCTAGTATCTTAATCTTGGACTTTGAACCTCCAGAACTCGGAGAAATAAATTTCTGTGGTTTATAAGCGGCCCTATTTCTGCTATTCTGTTATAGCATCATAAGCAAGCAAAGACACTATTGATCTGAACTGCCTTTTAAAAATTCTTTCAGAAATCTTAATTTTCTATCATTGATCTGTATTTAACAATTCTGAACTGTCACCATTTTGTTTTAATTATTATACCTTGGAGAGATATATTCTAAAGATTAAAAAATGACAATATTTTTCACACCGTATACTACTTAGTTGTTTTAATTTTAATAGTATTCTTTAACTTTTTTATGTTGGCAAGTGAAATCCATATAAAATCAAATACTCTAAAGAAAAACCTTGTAAAGTTCAGTGTGAGTTGGAAATAACCATATGAACTTATATATTTTTTCTAATTACAAACTATATGTCCTAGATTTGTTCATGAAACAGAAAATGCTACCCCTAGCAACGAGCCTTTTCAGCACTCTAATTTTGGGATCTAAGTATGATTCACTGCAAAGAACAAGGTTCATTAGAACTATGGCATTTTCCCAGTATGAAACAGGTAATGTGAAAGGTGAGCCAGAGAGATGCTGTGCCAGGAAGCAAAGCGTCTTTCAAGGGCTGATGAAGTCTTGTTTAAATTGTATAGGAGCCAAAAGCTCCTTGGCCAAAGGTGGGGCAGTTTTATCATTGAAAGAAAAACTGCTCAACTTGATTGAAATAAATGGATATACTTCCATAATTATATCAGAAAAGAGAAAAACAAAACAAAAGCCTTATTTTTTTTTGTCAGGGGAGATGACTATTATAGTAATTCCTTAATGTAAACATTGATAGTTAAATTTAAAGCATTTATTTTTTCATTCTAATTGGAAAGAAATTTCAAGGTAGCCAAACTGGAAACAAAATCACACTTTCTCACCATATTTTCACACTAAAAAAATCTGCTAAGTGAAATAACAACAAAATGTGTGCAATATAAATTGTTTTTACTGAAAAATATATAAAGTTTCCTCCACAGGTGCAAACCCTCCAAAACCCCAGCAGCGTTTTCATACAAATTAAAGACAGTTGCTGTCCCCCTCCTTAATATTTTGACCTATGTAAAATGAGCAGCATAGTTAAGACAGGTTTGACACTAGATCCTGAAATTGCCTAACTCAATCTTTTCATATCTGAAGACAGAAAAATTATGACTTATGAAGAAAATAATTTTTTTTACAATGCCAGGAGATTTACTTTTTACTCAGCTGTTCTGAATCCTGAAGGGTTTGAGGTTGCCAGGCCTCACTGTCAGGTGGAAGTGAGAGGCACAGGTGACTGGCCAGAGGTGTGTGAAAGGAGTCTTTTCCATCAGCATCCCCCAGGGATGCAGATGCAGCACTCAGCTAGTCCATGTGGTCCAGGAGAGACAGGAAAACTCATAGGGGTGGATCGGGAGCTGGGATGGGTTTTATTTTATAGTATGAATAGTAGATTTCATATTTATGCCTTTCCTGATATGTTTACAGAAAAACTTAGGCCTTATGTCTCCACTGGACTTACTTCAAACTATCTGTAAAATCACCAGTGAATGGTGAAAAATCCAGATAGACTACTCAGTCTGTTTTGTTTTTTTTGTCTGTATCCATGGAATTTTACAAGGATGTTGTTAAATCCTAGTTTAATTTTTTAGATAATCTTTCTACATGTAGTTAAGGTGAGTTTTTTCAGTAAGCCAAAGTAAGTAATTTTCTAGTATCTCTGCTTCAATAACTACTTATAATACCTATTTCACAGGGATGACATGGGAATCAATTACAAAATGCTTTAGCAATTCCAAAGAGGATGACATCAGAATTACCATTTCTTCTTACCAATCTTGTTTTTTTCAATGCCAATATATGCATTATATCATATTTTTAATATCAAAAGCAATGTATTTTCTTTCTTGCTTCGGCTTATTTATTAGTTTAATCTGGTGGAAATATCTTACATTAATTAAGTTTTTAGAAAATTTTATAATTTTTTTCTGTATACATGTATATATATACATAAATGTGTGTATATACATATGTAGAAAAATTATAAATATAAACAATTAGCTATATATCAGGTATTTATAAGTTAAGTTGAAAAATTATTTTTCCCTAGCACACATATTTAGGTTTTGGTCTAATTAGATGATCTTATTTTTAAAGTTTTCCTGTGAGAGGTGGATATTTAGAAAAATTTCAAAGCAGTGTAGAAAGCTGTAAATACATCAGCTTAGAATATAATTCTCAAATAAAAGTTGTATTTCATCCCCCATAAAAGTTATATTTCACTTTCCTAGGACACAGATATTTTAAAGATAACATTTTCTTTCTCCTTAGCAATTTCCAAATATAAGTCACAGTAAACCACTTGCAGTTAGAATGAGGACATCTGGATTAATCAGATTTGAAAGGGAGGCAGAGCTGAGGAATGTCTTGTAAATTGTGAAGAGGCTTTGTAATCAAGATGTAAACACTAAATTCTATAGAACTTCTTAAAAACACAAGAAATCATTATTTTGATTTTTCCTCCTTTCAATATTTTCATCAAGATGCAAATATATGGTACTTAATATTTCCTGATTATAATTTATTAATCAAGTCCTGAGAAGCAGCTGCATTTTAGGAATTTGCAGTTGGGTATTAGCCAGTCTTGGTTCTGCAATGCTCAAAATAAAGGGAAGCAATTATAGATGTGAGGATTAGCTCAGGTTTGCTTCCACACGTCCAGGATGTAAAGCCTTTCTTTGTGAGGAGGGGAGCAAGGAAAAAAAACGGTGGCCATGAAAAGCTAGACAGAGCAAGGTGTGCAGGATTCACCCTTCATCTACATGGCGAGTGAGAGTAGATAAGCACAAGGAAGTTGCTTCATAAATCAGGGCTTTATGTTTCACCCCGCCCACCACCATCACTTTATCCCCAAGAGGAAGAGGAAGTGGGTCTGTAAATATACGGCAAAGTTCTTGTCCATAAATAGGAAAATGTCTTTAAAAATGTATCTTATTAGTTAAAATACTCAATTGAATGTTGCATTCAACTGCATGGTTGAATACATGTTTATTATATGAATACATGTTTCATATAATAAAAGTTTTAAATGATTTGCTTTATTTGCTTTCAGGTAACTGATATTCTATAAATATGTTGACTTGTCCTGTAGCTTTGAGAACCCAACCTAGAAAATCAATCTATATGGGGTGTGCATTTTTAAATTTTTGATACTACTCTCATTGTCCAAAACAGTAACAACCAACAATATTGAGTGTTTAGTGTATTCTAGACCCCATTCAAAGCCCATTAAATATATAATTTCTTAAGACAATTAAAATATATTAATTTATCCTACCATAGGAGTTATGAATAAGGCATTTAAATTTTGATTTAGGTTGTGGGTATAAAGATTTGTCACCATATAATGAAAATTTGTGCAAATAAACAGTAATGATAAGATCTTGTGAGTACTTTGGTAATTTCACATTTTGTCACTTCTGGCCCTACTCTAAGAAAGAGTTCAGACTGTTTAAAGCAATTTAAATTGCTCCTACCTGTGACAATTCTGGAGATAGATATATATACAAATTAAATTTTATGTGGCAATTTTAAATTAACATTTCTAATCAATTTTATATCTTAGGAACTTTACTAAATGTTAATTTCTGTTACTTGTATATAAAATATATTATTAGGTATAAAGTTCATAACTAAATCATGACATTTGGTGAATTTCTGCCTCTAACTTGCTTTGTCATGGTGCTATTTTATCTTTGTTTTTTGAGATTTGGGTCAAATGTATCAGGTGGGAAGGTCAGAAATAAGTTAAACTTATTGCAATTGAAATGATATCCAATTATTAATATCTACCATAGCAAGAAGCATACATCTAATGGAGGCAAGTGATTTAAGCAAATACATTTTACAGTACACAGCAAAAATATTTCTACCTAAAAGCACTGACTTACTTACGTACAGCAGGTATAGTCCATTTGCACATAGCTCTTTATTCAGGGTCAACGACAATACACACTCTGCTAGTAAGATGGCTTTCTTGCTAAATCAGCTTTTTAAAAGAATCCTCAGTAAATGAGTGTGTAGTTTGATTAACAACTTTTGTATATGGTTAACATTTTGTGGTTTAATGTAGCACAGATCTGAGTTGATATTTTAGATTATAGCAGAGTATGCCAAAGACAGTAACTTAAATGAATACTTTCATTTCTTTTAAAAAATACATATTTTATTGATTATGCTATTATAGTTGTCCTATTTTTCCCCCTTTATTCCCCTCCACCTTGAACTCCCCTCCTACTAGCATTCCCCTACCTTAGTTCATGTCCATGGGTCATACATATAAGTTCTTTGGCTTCTCCATTTTCTGTACTACTCTTAACCTCCCTCTGTCTATTTCGTACCTACCATTTATGCTTCTTATTCCATGTACCTTTTCCTCTGTTCTCCTCCCTCCCTCTCCCCACTGATAACCCGCCATGTGATCTCCATTTCTGCAATTCTGTTCCTGTTTTAGTTTTCTTAGTTTTTTTATTTGTTTTTTTAGATTCAGTTGTTGATAGCTGTGAGTTTACTTGTCATTTTACTGTTCATACTTTTGATCATCTTTTTCTTAGATAAGTTCCTTTAACATTTTATATAATAGGGGCTTGGTGATGATGAACTCCTTTAACTTGACCTTATCTGGGAAGCACTTTATCTGCCCTTCCATTCTAAATGAGAGCTTTGCTGGATAGAGTAATCTTGGATGTAGGTCCTTGCCTTTCATGACTTCAAATACTTCTTTCCAGCCCCTTCTTGCCTGTAAAATTTCTTTTGAGAAATCAGCAGATAGTCTTATGGAAACTCCTTTGTAGGTAACTATCTCTTTTTATCTTGCTGCTTTTAAGATTCTCTCCTTATCTTTCATCTTGGGTAGTGTAATTATGATGTGACTTGGTATGTGCTTCCTTGGGTCCAACTTCTTTGGGACTCTTTGAGCTTCCTGAACTTCCTGGAAGTCTATTTCCTTTGCCAGAACAATGGAAGTTCTCCATTGTTTTTTCAAATAAGTTTCAATTTCTTGCTCTTTCTCTTCTCCTTCTGGCACCTGTATGATTCAGATGTTGGAATGTTTAAAGTTGTTCTGGAGGTTCCTAAGCCTCTCCTTTTTTTTTTTTTAGTTCTTGTTTCTTCATTCTGTTCTGGTTGAATGTTTATTTCTTCCTTCTGCTCCAAAGCATTGATTTGAGTCCTGGTTTCCTTCCCTTCACTGTTGGTTCCCTGTATATTTTGCTTTATTTCATTTTGCATAGCCCTTAACTTTTTTCCTCTATTTTGTGACCATACTCAACCATTTCTGAGCATCCTGATTACCAGTGTTTTGAACTGTGCATCTGATAGGTTGGCTATCTCTTCATCACTTACTTCTGTTTTTGGAGCTTTGAGCTGTTCTTTCATTTGGGCCATAATTTTTTAGTCTCCACGCACCTGTTATATAGTAAAGGTCGGAGCCTTACGTGTTTGCTGGGGCAGGGCAACCCAGGTTGCTACGTTGTGGTACTGTCTGTGGGGGAGGAACCCTAGAGGGAACAATGCTGCTTGCTCAACTCTCAGCTGGCTTTCAGTCATTCTCCTGCTACCCACAAGCAAATTGGACCCTTCTGGTGCAAATTCCTGGGTGGGTTGGTTTGTGCATGTTCTAGGACCCTGTGGGTCTCTTACACGAACTGTTCTGTGAGGCCGGGAGATTCTCTTGCCACTGCAACCCCCATAGGTTTTTACAGTCAGAGGTTTTGAGGCTTTATTTCCCCATGCTGGAACCCTGGGTTGCTTAGTCTGTCTCACTTTCTAGTTCTTCCTCCCTGTTTATCAACACAAAAATGTGGTACCACCCCATTCCACCCCTCTCTCAGTCTGGTCCTCCAGCTACTACCTTGCAGTGAGTCCTCTCTGCCCCAGCTTCCCGTCTCTGCCCCTCCTACCAGTCTGAATACATATTTCTTCTTTAACTACTTGGTTGTTGGACTTGGTTGCCATACAGTTGATTTTCTGGCAGTTCTGGTTATTTTTTTGTTTTTAAATTTGTTGTCCTTCTTTTGGTTGTGTGAGGAGGCAAAGTATATCTACCTATGCCTCCATCTTGGCAGTCATTTTTTGAAGTCATTAAAGTGCGTCATATACTTTTGATTTAAATACTTAAGAGCATCTATTTTTTATACTTCTGATATCAAAAAACCTCATAGGGAGCTGTAAAAATTTAATACTGTATTCATGGAAGTTTTGTACTGGAGTAGAGTCCAAAATGAGTTTTTCATAGAGCTATACTAGATTTGAGTATCTTTTTCTTTGGTTTTAATGGGTGGTTTATAATAATTAATTTTTGAGGAAAATTCAGAGCACAGAGATTTTAAATGAGGATTTGGCACTGAGGATTCAGTAGTAGAATCTGGCACATAGTATATGATCAACAAATACACTTACTTATAGGCCACTTATAAGTGGTGATTGAGGCATTGGAAGTTCTGCAGTGAACAAATAGGCACAATTTCCCAATTTTTTTGAAGCTTGCATTGTGGTGAGGAGAAACAGCTGATACACCAAAAAGCAAAGCATACCCTGTATCAAAGGCACTGGAAAGATTTGATCAGGGATTGGATGTGAAATGTGAGAGAGACAAGAATGAGTTATGTGACTATAGCCATTGAATGGTTGAAGGTGCCGCTTACTGAGATCAAAAGATTATAGGAAAAGATTTAAAGGGAAGTACAATATGTGAGGAAGCCTTGATGGGTGTGTTGGTATTCACCACATAGGATTATTATGTGCAATGATATTGAACCTTGAAAATACTTTAATTATTTGGGAAGTGGTGAGATATTCAGTGTGATGTGATCAGAGTACATTAGAGGCTGATGGGATACTGCCTATTTTTGTTTGGCCTATGAACTATACAAAATGTATGGAGAAGAATGTTTTGTGGCATGTGAAAAACTAGATGAAATTCACATTTCATTGCCACGAAGATTGATTGGAACATGGCCATACTCACTTATTAACTATTGCCTATGGCTGCTTTGTCACTAAAATTGCAGACTTAAGTAGTTGGGATGGAGACTATATGGGCTGAAAAGGGGAAAGTATTTATTATCTGGTCCTTTATGAAAAAAATTCTAGAGTCAAAATAGAGCATTGTTTCAGAAGCAGATTGTGAGGTATCTTGTGGGCCAGGCTGAGGAGTTGGGACTTGATTTGGTAGGCAACAGAATGCCATCAAGAGTATATTGCTAAAGTATCACAGGAAAAAATAAATAATACAGGAAAAAATCCTAGCTCCTAGATGGAGAAATAAAAAAGGAGATGGTGAGTGATTTGCTCAAAACTTTCCAGCAAAGACTAGGCAAGGACTTCAGTGTCTCAACTCCCAGAATCATAGTTTTACTCTTGTTCCTTATCATCTACTGTGGAACTTCTTCATATAAGAATGTTTTTTGAAAGATCTCATAGAATTCTTATGTCTTCTGTAAAAGGTCAGGAGAAATAATTACTTAGGGTTTAATGTTTTATCCTAACCTACCTACATATTTATTTGTAATCAATAATAATTTATTTGAGGAAAGAAACTTCATAAACTTTGAATGAAATTAAAATAAAAGTTATCACTATTTTAAGAGTGTGATCCAGGGCAAAGCTGAAGTAGCTGAAATTTGGCTCTTCTGTCTATACCTGTTGGAATATTTTCACTTGACTCATTATCCCCTTACTCTATCCTGTTTCACTTAAGCTATGGAAAGGAAAGTGTTAGTAAGAGGCCTCTAATAGAGTGTCTCATTATTGTCATGGACTCTTGAAATTAATAACTGGAGACATAACACTAATTTTGGATATTGTTGCATGGAGGAAATTTTATGGGCTGACAATTTATTCCAGGGAGCAAGCCAAGAAGAAGCATTAGAAAAAATTCTGTTATTACTTGTGCTATGATTAAATAGTGTATCTGAACTAGAAAACCCAGCCATGAGGGAAAGGATGAGAGGTGTGAACAGGTAGTAAATAGATACAAGGGGAATATCTTGGCAAACAGAGGAGAGATGTGATCACAGGGAGAACTGCAATAAGAGCCGGTCAGGTGCTGACTAACAGTGAATGCTGGGAGAAATCTTGAACTCCTTTTTCTTTTCTTTTCTTTTTGGTTACTTAATTTTTTAACTTACATTGTTTATGCTGTTACAGTTGTCACAATTTTTTCCCCTTTGTCCAACTCTGCCTAGCCCTCCCCCACCACTTCCTCAGTCAGTCACGGCTCCATTGTCCATGTCCATGTGTCCTTCCTATATGTTCTTTGACTAATCCCTTCTTTTAAACAGTCCCTATCTCCCTCCTCCCTTTTACTGCTGTCAGCCTATTCCATGATTCTATGCCTCTGTTTTTCTCACTAGTTTATTTTGTTCCTTAGATACTTCTTATAAGTGAGATCATATGGTATTTGTCTTTCACTGACTGGCTCGTTTTCCTTAGCAGAATACTCTCCAGTTCCATCCGTGCTGTTGCAAAAGGTAGAAATTCCTGCTGCATAGTATTCTATTGGAAAATGTACCACAGTTATTGATCTTCTCATATACTGATGAGTACTTGGGTATTATAAATAGAACTGCTATGACCATAGAGGTGCATAAGTTCTTTTGAATTGGTGTTTCAGAATTCTTAGGGTATTTTCCAAGCTATGGAATCACTGGATCAAAAGGCAGTTCCGTTTTTAGTTTTTTGAGGAAATCCCATACTGTTTTCCAGTGGCTGCATCAGTCTGCATTCCCATCAGCAGTGCACTAGGGTTCCCTTTTCTGTACATCCTGCTCAGCACTTGTTGTTTGTTGATTTACTAATGATAGCCATTTTGGCAGATATAAAGTGATATCTCAATGTGATTTTAATTTACATCTCTCTGATAGTGATGATGAGCATCTTTTCATGCACCTATGGGCCACCTGTATGTTCTTTTTGGAGAAGTGTCTATTCATGCCCTTTGCCAATTTTTTAATTGGATTATTTGTTTTTCTAGTGTTGAGTTGAATGGGTTCTTCATATATTTTGGAGATTAAATGCTTGTCCAATGTATCACTGGCAAATATGTTCTCCCATATAGTCAGTACCTTTTTTATTTTGATGATGGTTTCTTTAGGTGTGATTCTTTTTAATTTGATGTAGTCCTATTTATTTATTTTTTTCTTTATTTCCCTTGCCCTACAAGATATATTGGCAAAATATTGCTATGTGAGATATCTGGAATTTTACTGCCTGTGTTTTCTGCTATGATTTTTTTTGTATCACTACTTATATTTAAGTCTTTTATCCATTTTGAGTTTATTCTGGTGGATGGTGTAAATTTGGTGGTCTAGCTTCATTTTTTTGATGAATCCACCCAGTTCTCCCAACACTATTTATTGAAGAGACTATCTTTATTGTATGCTCATGACCTGTTCGTCAAATATTAATTGACCATAAAGACATGGGTTTATTTCTGGACTCTCTATTCTGTTCTATTGATCTGTGTGTCTGTTCTTATGCCAGTAACCAGCTGTTTTGATTACAATAGCATTGCATTATAGTTTTATATCAAGTATAAGGATCCACCCAACTTTATTCTTCTTTCTCAAGAATAGTGAGTCTATATGGGGTCTTTTTCGGTTTTATATAAATTTTTGCAGTATTTATTCTAGATCTGTGAAATATGCCATAGGTATTTTAATAGGAATTGCATTGAAACTATAGATTGCTTTGGGTATTATGGACATTTTAATGATGTTAATTCTTCTAATCCATGTACATGATATATGCTTCCATTTATTTGTATATTCCTTAATTTCTTTCTTCAGTGTTCTATAGTTTTCCAAGTATAGGTCTTTTACTTCCTTGGTTAAGTTTATTCTTAAGTACTTAATTTTTTTGTTGCTATATAGTAAATGGGATTTTTTTCTTAGTTTTTCTTTCTGATAGTTCATCATTAATGTACAAAAATGCCATTGATTTCTGAATATTGACTTAATATCCTGCTACTTTGCCAAATTTACTTATTATGTAGAGTAGCTTTTTGGTGGAGTATATGGGTTTTCTTTGTACACTATCAGGTCATCTGCAAATAATGACAGTTTTACTTCCTCCTTTCTAATTTGGATACCTTTTATTTCTTTTCTTTTCTTTTATTTATTTATTTTTAGAGAGGGAAGGGAGGGAGGAAGAGAGAGAGAGAGAGAAACATCAATGTACTGTTGCTGGGGGTCATGGCCTGCAACCCAGGCATGTGTCCTGACTGGGAATCAAACCTGCGACACTTTGGTTTGCAGCCCGAGCTCAATCCACTGAGCTATTCCAGCCAGGGCAAATACCTTTTATTTCTTCTTCACTGATCACTGTAGCTAGGACTTCCAGTACTATGTTGAATAAGAGTGGCAAAAGCAGAGACCCCTGTCTTGTTCCTGATATTAAGGGAAACACTTTTAGTTTCTGCCCATTGAGTATGATGTTGGCAGTTGATTTTTTGTAGATGGTCTTTGTTATGTTGAGGTATGCTCCCTCTATTCCCACCTTGCTGAGTGTTTTTATCATAAATGGGTGCTGGATTTCACCAAATGCTTTTTTTTAGCATCTATTGATATGATCATGTGATTTTTGTACTACATTTTGTTTATGTGGTGTATTATGTTTATTGATTTGTGAATGTTGTACTATCCTTGAATTCCTGGGATGAATCCCACTTGATGATGGTGTGTAATTTTTAAATGTATTTCTAAATTGGATTGCCAGTATTTTGTTGAAGATTTTAGCATTTATGTACTTCAGGGATATTGGCCTGTAGTTTTCTTTATTTGTTGTGTCTTTACCTGGTTTTGGAATTAGGATAATGCTGGCCTTGTAAAAAGAGTTTGGGAGTCTCTCTGTTTCTTGAATTTTTTGGACTAGTTTGAGAAGGATAGGAGTTACTTCTTCCTTGAATGTTTGGAAAATTCACCTGTGAAGCCATCTGGTCCAGGGTTTTGTGTGCCAGGAGTTTTTTGCTTCAATTTCACTGGTTATTATCAGTCTATTCAGGCTTTTGCTGCTTCTTGATTTAGTTTTGGAGGATTGTGTATTTCTAGAAATTTCCCCATTTTGTCCAGGTTGTCCAATTTCTTAGCATATAGTTGTTTGTAGTAATTTCTTACAATCCTTTGTATTTGTGTGGTAACAGTTGTAACTTCTCTTTTTTGTTTTTCATTTTATTATTTAGGTCATCTCTCTTTTTTTCTTGATGAGTCTAGTTAATGGTTTGTCAATTTTGTTTATCTTTTCAAAGAATCAAATTCTTCAAAAAGAATTTATTGATCCTTTGAATTGTTCTTTTAGTCTCTATGTCATTTAATTCTGCCCTGATCTTTATTATGTCCTTCCTTCTACACACTCTGGGCTTTGTTTGCTGCTGTTCCTCTATAATTCTTGTAGAGGTAGGGTGAGCTGGTTAACTTCAGAATTTTCTATCTCCTGTAGGTAGGCCTATATTGCTGTGAACTTCCCTCCCAGGACTGCCTTTGCTGTGTCCATAGGTTTTGGATTGTTGTGTGTTTATTTTCACTTGTTTCCAGATACTTTTTGACTTATTTCTTGATCTCATTGTTGATCTATTCATTATTTAATAAAATATTATTCAGTGTCCATGTATTTGAGTGTTTTCTTTGCGGTTGGTTTGTAGTGTCAGGCCATTTTGATTTGAGAAGATGCTTGATATGATTTCAACTTTGAATATGTTAAGGCTTGTTGTGTGTCCTACCATGTGGTCTATCTTTGAAAATGTTATATGTGCATTTGAAAAGAATGTAATTTTGCTTCTTTTGGTTGAAAGTTTCTGTATATTATCAATTAAGTCCATTTGCTCTAGAGTGTTGTTCAATGCCAAAATATCTTTGTTGATTTTTGCTTGGAATGGGTTGTTAAAATCTGTGATTCATGTGTTGCCCTTGATAATTTGTTGAAGTCCTTCAAGATTTTCCTTATATATTTAGGATCTCCTATGTTAGGTGCATATGTGTTTATAAATATTATCTCTTCTTGATGGATTACTTCCTTAAGTATTATGTAGTGTCCTTCTATGTCTCTTTATATGGCCTTTGTTTTGAAATCTATTTTTTCTGATATAAGCATTGCTACCCAAGCTTTTTTTTTTAGTGTCCATTTGCTAGCAATATTTTTTTCCATACCTTCACTTTCAGTCTGTGTAGATTTTTTGTTCTGAGGTAAGTCTCTTGTAGATAGCTTATGTGTCAGTCATGTTTTCTTATCCATTCAGCTACACTATGACTTTTAATCAGAACATTTAATCCATTTATATTTAATACTATTATTGACAGATACTTAATAATTGCCATGTTTTCCCTTTGTACCTGTGTTCCTCTCTCTCTCTTTTTCTTCATCTTTTTAAAAACAGTCCCCTTAATATCTGTTGCAATGCTGATTTGGTGGAGATGTACTTTTCAGCTTTTTTTTTGTTATTGTTTGGGAAACTACTTATTTCATCTTCTATTTTAAATGAGATACTTGCTTGGTAGAGTAGTCTTGGTTGCAGGCCTTTGCTTTTCATTAATTGGAATATTTCATGCCAATCCCTACTGGCTTGTAGTGTTCCCGTTGAGAAATCAGTTGATAGACTTGCCGGAGCTCCCTTGTATGTTACTAGCTATTTATCCATTACTGCCTTTAAGATTCTTCCTTTGTCTTTAAACTTTGCCATTTTAATTATGATGTGCCTTGGAGTGGTCCTCTTTGGGTTCATCTTGATTGGGACCCTCTGTGCTTCCTAGACTTGCATGACTTTTTTTCCTCACCAATTTAGGGATGTTTTCTGTCATTATTTTTTCAAACAGGTTTTCTATCCCTTGCTCCTTTTCTTCTCCTTCTGGTATCCCTATAATGCAAATATTTTTACATTTCATGTTGTCCCAAATCTCCATTAAACTATCCCCATTCTTCTTTAGTCTGTTTTGTTTTGTTGTGTTGCTCTGACTGGGTTTTTTTTTCTACCTTGTCTTCCAAATCGCTTAATTAATCCTTTGCCTCATCTAGCCTGCTTTAGATTCCTTCTAGTGCATTACTGATTTCAGATATATTCTTCATTTCCATCTGGTTCTTATTCCTAGTTTCTATGTCCTTTTTCATGCTGATGTAGTTCCTGTTAAGTTACTTATAGCTCCCATAAAGTTCCTTGTAGTTCTCACTAAGTTACTTGAGCATCCTTATAACTATTACTTTGAACTCTATGTCTGATAAATTGTTTGTCTCACTTTCATTTAGTTCTTTTTTTTTCTGGGAATTCCTTCTTTCCTTTCAATTGGGGGTTGTTTCTTTGTCTCCCAATTTAGGTGACTCTTTTTGTTTGTTTCTATATATTAAAGGGTCAGCTCTTTTTTGCTTGGTGCTGATGGCAGCTCTGTATAAGAGCCAAGACTGGGAGGGGCTTTGAATACCACTTGTTGCACCAGTTTCTGCTCTCTCTGCCCAGCTGGTTTCAGTGGGATAGGACCTGGGGAACCAGTGTGGTTTGTTGGGCTCAGAAAAGTTCAGAAAGGCCCCTTTTGGAATTTCTCTTTCTTTCCCCTGCAGAAATGCATCTAGCAGGTATATCTTGAGCCTGCCAGGACTTTTATGCAGAGTTTCCCCATTGGATGTGGTGTTTGCAATTCTGAAGGAGGAGGGTGGGCAGACATTTCCCTTTCCAGAGGTTTGTACTCTGTAGGGCAATGAATCTGGCTGCAAAGAATCTCAAGCACTCAACTCTTGCCCATCTAATTCCAGCCCACTGCCTTTGCATGAGACATAATCCAGACTACTCTGTTCTGCACAGCCCCCAGGTTGCTTGCTAGCCAAACTGGGAAGGGCCCGGAAAATCCCTTGTTGCTCAATTTTCTGATCTTTCTGCACAGCTGGATTCAGTGGGAAGGAACTCAGAGGTGTAGTTGGGTTGGCGCAGGTGAAATAATTTCAGAAGAAGTCAGAAGACAATTTTCCCTTTCTGCAAGGTTCCTCTCCACAGCCACATCATCAGCCGCTGATTAGCTCCTGCTGGGGGCTGGTGGGTGGGGTGCCTCTCACAGCCATGAGCTTGGGGAAACCTGTTTTCTTCCCCAATCCATTTACCAACATCTCTTTTCTGTCTCTCCTGTGTTGCACCAGTCTCTGATCTCTCTGCCCAGTTGGTGTCAGTGGGAAAGAACCTGTAGATTCAGTGTATCTTGGCACAGCTGAGAGAGGTTCAGAATGGGTCCAAGAGAAGCACTTTTCCTGTTCTGCTGGATTTCTCTCTGTAACTGCACTTTCAATCTGGTCTCAGCTTTGTGTGGGGTCTTTGCCCCGCCATGTTTCAGCTCCTCTTTAAAAAGTGTCCATGTGGTACCTATACTACAGCACTGAGTTTCCATCTGATGTTTTGTGTGTGCCACCTCCCCCAAAGGCAAAATTCTCTCAAGGTCATGGCTAGCTGCAGCCTGCAGGTGCCTCTGACAGACTCGGGTGTGACAACCTGCTTGTTTTAGGAAACTGAGTCCCTATCTGGAACTCTCCAGGTTGGCACCGCAGCTATGGACATGCTACTTGCTATGTGTGTGTAATCTGGCTGCGAAGTCACTCCTGATTAGGGCTGTGGATCCCTATGCAGAACTGGGGACCCCTGATCTGAGAGGGCAGGGAGCTCCAAAGCTGTGATTTCTGTCTGGTCTCTCTGCTGTTGTAGGTGCCTCATACACAGGGTATTTCCCCTTTAACTTGTAAAATCTCACTGGGTGGTACAAAGCAACTTCTGTGCTCCTTGGCTTCAAAAACTTCATATCAGCTAAGATTCCATTAACTGTTCAGATTAATTGTCAGAAGATCTGCTGAAAATCTGAGTTGGGGGCAAGAGCAAGTGGACTCAGTTTCCACCTACTTGGCTGCTATATACTTCTCCCCAACCCCTGCCTTGAACTCTTTTTCCTAAAGGAGGGGAATTGGACTCCATCTGGACAAATTGAGAAAAGAAGCAATGCAGTAGTATCCTGTCATGGAACTTACTGTGCCTAACTACAGCTCTCATTGAGTTCATTGTTTATGAGCTGTGGTATTTACCATTCTGATTATTTCTCAGCTGATTTGAGAGAAACACTAGCAATGAATCTTACTGGGTAAAGATGCCAAAGAGCAGAGCTTCAGCATTCTATGTGGGCATAAGTTATGGTGATGCATTGCTGCAACAGCTGCCTGGATATGATGGAGAGCAGACTGCTGTTATCTGCCAAATATATTAGAGCTTGGTTTGTCCCTTTGAGTGTATCAAATGTAAATGTGCATGGAATGCATTTAAAGAAAGTTGAAATGGACCCCAGTGATCCAAAATTACCAGTAAGTCTTTTCTGGAGGTACACAAGGGATGTTTATAAGAAGCATTATGGTGTACTCAGAACTTGCTATATTTGAGGGTAAAATGGATCTGATTGACAGACTCACATTGAACACAGTATTTTTTTAAGGAAAATCATTTTTTAAAAAAATATTTTATTTATTTATTTTTTAAAAGATTTTATTTTTAATTTATTTTTAGAGAAGGAAGGGAGGGAGAAAGAGAGAGAGAGAGGGAGAGAGAGAGAGAGAGAGAGAGAAACATCAATGTGTGGTTGCTGGGGGTTATAGCCTGCAACCCAGGCATGTACCCTGGCTGGGAATCGAACCTGCGATACTTTGGTTCGCAGTCTGCACTCAATCCACTGAGCTACGCCAGCCAGGTATTTTTTTTATTTTTAGGAAGAGGGGAAGGGAAGGAGCAAGACAAGGAGAGAAACATCAATGGGTTGCCTCTCACATGCTCCCAGTTGGGGACCTGGCCTGCAACCCAGGAATATACTAAGAATTGAACCAGTGATCTTTTGGTTTGCAGGACAATACTCAACGCACTGAGCCACACCAACCAGGGTGGAACAAAGTATTTTTTATTATAGATTGTATTTACAAATTGCATAAAGCCCATACACATTAAATGGCATTAACATATGTGGTATCTTAATAAGCAATGGCCTTGCCACTCCACATTACCTGTGGAGACTTTAGGAGATGATTTTGGGAATTGAGTCAGCTTGAAATAATGTTCCTGCATGGTGGTGATTATGATGTGAAAGATGTTAACCCAGACAGTGACATTAGAGGGAACTCTCTTTCAGAAATCACTGAAGCCTGGCTAATCAAGCTCTAAGTAAATGACCTATTCAATAACTAATAATTATTCTATGGAACACCATAATTACTGACAACACTAGGAGAAGTTTTGTATCCTTACTAAAGAAGGACTTAGATATTCTAGTCACTTCTGAATTTAATGCTTTTAGAGGCCCATGGCCAGGAGTGTTGAAAGGCTAGGCTGGCAGGGTAAACTTATGGGAACAAAATGCTCATCCTGCATTATGGCAGGCTCTCACTGGAAAGTGAGACTTTTATTATTGTGTTCTAATGACCCGGGTTTCATGCGTACAAAATGAATGTGTCTCCCCTGTGTAATTGGTTTGGGGAAGACAGGTGATGAACACCATGTACCTGTGGGAGCCAGAGGGGTGGTAGCAGAAAGTGTACATGGAAACCTGCATCTGTAAATACCTGTACACTGATATCTGGAATATGGTTATGTCAAAAAACACAAGACTCTCAAATGTCCTGAACAATACCGTCTAAGTCATCATCCCAGTCACTGGGGTACTGTGATACATGGGAACGTGTCATTTCTATTGGGAAGGAATGAAGAATGACACTATAATTAGAACTAATTTCCTGGTGTGTTAAATGTTACTTTCATCTTTCTTCCAAAGTGATATAGTGTAACAAATGGCTAGTTAATTGATAGGATTACACAATGATTAGAAAATATTTGGGGAGGTTGATTTGAAGCCCACAGATGATATGTATGAATACTAATTGGCCAGAAATATGTGTATGTATTTATTTCTGATTATTTTAGAAAATAACTATAGGTGATAGAGGAAAAAAGAACAATCAAACTTGTAAGAGAATACAAAGACTCCTGAAAGGATATGGTCACAATTAACATGCTTTGGGGAAGATATTTTTCTTTTGCATTGGATGGGCTCAAATCATGGTAGTTGTCAGGATGTTAGTAGGCTTATTTTTCTATATAAAATATTATAAGACAAATAATGAAAACCAAAGCAAACTATGTCAAGGAGGTACATTGACTGAAGTCAGAGTATGGACGGGAAAGGAAAATGTTAGTTGGAGACCTGCAAGTCATCTTCTCCTTTTGCTGTGGGATGCGCCTGGAAGGAAAGATACATAAAAACCTCTTGTGAACTTCCTAAAGGTAGAACTCCTGGCAAACACAGTAATGGTATTTACTAGTGAGAGAATTCTAATACATAGAAAAATTTTAGTATGTGTATCTAGTTTGTCAAGGATTGTTTATATTAAACTTTGAAATATGTGAATTTATGAGGCATAGCTACCTGGAAAATATCACATAAGCTATATAACCATCTATGTAGGAGAAAATGGAGATGTTTTGCAACAGAACTACCTCTTTTTATGTAATGCTTCGGCAGGCATCCCGAAAGCTCATATGTCAAAGCCAGATCGGAGCAGTGCTAACGCTGCACAGAAGGGCCTGGGGAGTGGCACGGCTCTCCCAGACTCCTGCATCTTTCCCTTCTTCTCTTCTGACTTCCTGTCTCCTTGAAATTGTTAGTACGGTTTTATTTTGGGTAACATCCCTGATGTTTGGGAATCTAATTCTACAATTTAACCTTGCTCAGTATTCACCACAATAACACTTTAAACTGTCTTTCTATGATTTTTAAGATTCAAACTTTTCCTCTCTACTTTAGAGCTATATTCAAACTTGCTGCCTGAAACTAATGTAATATTGAATGTGAACTGTAATTGAAGAAAAAGCTTTTCTATTTCATGATCAAAGTTCTCTAGATATTGCTCTCAAATAAGAAATTATTAATAATTAATAGACCCTTGTTATAGTTATTATTATTGTTAGTGTTCCCTGGTTAAAGAAACCAATCTTGAGTCACATGTCTTAACAAAGAACTATAGTGACAGGTTATGTTAGTTTCTGGGTCTCTTCAAATGGAGGTGGCATTTACTTTTTTCTTTGGAAGCCATCTACTTTTTGAATCATCCTTATGACTTTTTAATGTCTCTCTTAACACATTCAGACTTGAAAGAAATTGTTTTGGTAAACATGTCTCAATGCTACTATTAGAACAGAAATGTATGACACTAATTTCTACATCTCCCACAGTGTTCAGCAGAATATATTTTATCTCAAGGCACTCCATGAATCTTTGACAGATTAAATTGAGTGGACAGATCAGCTTTTGATTTTCCTCAAAATAGAAAGAGTGTAATATAACAATATTGGCATAAAAAATAAATTTTACTCCAGTTTATTTTCTAAATTCCCACCATTAGAACAAAAGATGAACCATCTTTTTCTCTGTTACATTTTCTTCAGTGGGAGAAAAAGACAAAGGTTAATTTTTCTTTTCACTGGGGGTGGGGAGAAACTTCAAGGAATTTTAGGTGCAACATGTTTCAGAAAATCTCCATTTGCCGACAATCAAATATATGAAAGAAAGGAATGAGAGAATTGGAGACATTAGGAAGCCTATGATGCATTAACTGATTTGACAGTTCAGTATTTGAGGTTTAATGAAAAGTCACTGAAAAGGCAACAATGGGAAAATTGACATTTAGAGAAACTTGTAATTTGTTTATTCCTGATGTTTTGTCTATGTGGATACGGCATCATTATTATTTATGAAATGTTGTTTTCTTGATTTCCAGGAAAAAATTTAATATGAATACTTCCTGTGTCAACATATGTCAGATCAGGATATATTCCTTCCTTTAGAGAATGATTTTCTGTTAGAAATTGTTCTAGGTGGCTAATCAAAATTTAATGTGACATTGCTAGTTTTTATTCTGGAAGTTGGTATTTGAATACTATTTTGTAATACTCCAAAAATCTTAACATTTCATCTCAGAGTAGTGTGGTGATTAAAAAACTAAGCCCCAAAAATAATTTCATAGAAATTCAAGTTATTTCCTCATATTCCTCAAATACCATGAAAGGTACTAATTTTATTCATACTAGTAATAACCCTTGAACTATTTTTCCCGTCAGTTTTCTCTTACAGAGCACGATGCTCCTGACCAGGCCAGCCCTTAACGGTTCCTTCAGCTTGACCAGGCTTCAGACAGGCCTCTTCCTGCCTCTGGGTCCCCAAGTCCTCTTTTCTTAGAGTGTATTTTAGAAAACTTATAAATTCTTTCTCTGTCCTTTGAGATAGAAACCGTTTCTAAGGCCAGTTTCACAGCCCAGGACTGTTTTTCTCAAGGGCCTAGGAGCCGACTCTGTGCTGTGATGTGGAATCCTCAGTGGCATTCCACTACCACCTGCCATTCTCTGTGTGTGTGTGAGGGGGGGCGGTCTTGAATTCTTTGTTTAACTTTGTACAGCATAATTTTTGCTTTTACGTCATGCTTTATTCTCTAAACTCTCCTGAATTCCCACAAAGCTACAGACTTTTGCCTCTTCTTCCTATTTTTTCCAAATAAAAAGCCCCTTAACAACCCTTCAGTCCCCCCAATTACAGTAGGCAGGATAAGACAGACAGAGTGAGCTAAGCTAGAATTTTCTTTATGGGCACATGGAGTGGGGGGCTGGGAACATGCTACATTAATAATTAAATGTTTATTTGTATAAATTTTAATACTGTTTAAATGATAAAACCTTTTTCATAGGATTACTTTATGTATTGGTACACTTAAAGAAGGGAGGAAGGGAGAAAAAGAAAAAAAGGAAGGAAGGAAGGAAGGAAGGAAGGAAGGAAGGAAGGAAGGAAGGAAGGATCATTTTGTAGTCATGTTCCAGAATTCCATAAATGGTTTTCTGGTCTCCAGTCTTACTGATACAATATCTTCTTAAGCAAAGATGATGAAACAAATAAGCAAAACAAATAAACAAGTAAAAAAACCAGAAAAATAAACACCCCCCCCAATAAAAACAGCCTTGCTTAAATAATGCTTTTTATCAGATGCTTCCAGCTCAGAAGCTTTTAATGACTCTATTTAATGTTCTGTTAGAACCAAATTTCTCTGCATGGCTTTTAAGTTTCTTTCTACATTCTGGCTACATTACTAGATACTGTGGACAAGAAAAGGAGGCCACAGACTAAGCCAGACAAGCTCAGGGGAGACCTGCATGGCAGGCTCTACAAATTCAGAGGCTGAAAGTAACCACATAGGATGGTCTGAACAGAAAAATTCCTTGCTAAAAGCAGGTAGAGGCAGATAGTCTTGTGCCAGGCCTGCACCTTTCTTGTCCAAGAATTTATATGCACAACCCATGGACATGAACTAAGGTGGGGGGACTGCTGGAGGGAATGGGGAGTGCTGGGTGGAGGGGGCAAGAGGGGAAAATTGGGACAACTGTAATAGCTTAATCAATAAAGTATATTTGAAAAACCCAAACAAACAAACAAATAAACAAACAAACAAAAAACTAAAGGCCAATCTTTACCTTAAGTGAACCTGTCTATTTTCTTTCTGCCTTGAACATGACAGACCTTTGAAATGTGAGAGTCATCCTCTCTTCAGACCCCTCAGGGCACACCCAGGGTACCACCAAATGAGACCACAAAGCCCCTCTTTGTTATCTTGTTCCCCCAGATACCATCTCTGTGTGCTGTGCATGTTAACTATTAACTGTCCTGTACCCTCCAATGTAAAAGAAGTATGTGTCTCTTCATTTTAGTTTTTATCCAGTTCCAGAGATTTTTTCACTTTGCTGTCTCCTGATCCCTTAATTTAGTACCAGTGGATTTCGTGAAACCCTCCTTTGTCTCCTCTTTTTATTCTAATGTATAAATAAGCGGGAAAACTGCTATTCTATGGAACATTTTCTCAATCCACTGAGATTGTGCTTCCTGGCAATTGTCGTCAGTTTGGCTCAAAAAAATTCATAAACGCTCTCTCCACATTTGGACATTTCTTGTACCTACATTATCAAATTTATTTTTTCTAAACTGATCTCCTTATGGTTCATGAACATGCCATATGTTCATTCCCCAACATTTTTAATGATAGTGTTCCTTTGTCCTGCAATTCCATCTCCTCCTCTTCTTATTCCTCACTAGTCCAAGCAGAATGCAGACACTACCAGCCCTTGAGATCTTCCCTGATACTCTAGCACTTTCTGAGTGCTCTCTTTAAACTCCTAGTGCATTTACATTGAGTTACAAGAAATGTTCTATTTAATTAATGCAACATTTCAACGATCTGTTATTATTGCAAATTATATCTTTTTTACAACAGTTTTCCAGATAATGAAAGCATTGAAACTTCATTTTTATGTAGTTTTGTATGAAATATTTCTGTCAAGCATTATAAGCCTCTCTGGCTAATTACAGAGAATACTTAAAGCTATTGATGATTCAGGATCATTATTATGAATGTATTTATAATGTTATGCTATATAATATAGTACATACGGAGATATGTAAGCTATTTGCTCTATGCAAACATTCTCTCCAAGTTCATTTTCTTCAGATTCTTTTCTTGATAATAGACTTGCAGGTGTCATATTCCCCTCTGTGACCCACATTTCTGTCTTTATAATAAAACTACACTTTCTCCAGCTATCTCCTCTAATCATTTTGGATGGAACAGCTCCTCCTTGTTGGTGGCAAATGCAGTGCTGAGAATCAAGGCAGCGCGCCTCCTTCACGGCTAAGGGCCCGAGCCACTTTGTCTGAGCCTCCACATCAGAAGAATGGTTTGACGTTTCCCAACCTAGGGTGTTCTTTTGTGCCATTTTACATCCAGGCAGGATGAATAAGTGGTGCAGTGGTGCTTAGTTTATTGACGCCAACCGACTGCGCACCTTCCAGGTCTCTGTCCTGTTTGTCTGGTCTCTAGTTGGATCTGGACTGATGGTAGATTTACTCTTGTTTTGTACTTCATGTCTTCTTTTCTTCCATGCGATAAGAATTGAAAAATACCTTTTGAACATTTGTCATAAAATAGGTACATTTTAGATGAAAAATAGTGCTATATGTTTGTTTATGCTTTGCTTGTAGTCAGATCCTCATGCATTATCAATTTAAGCCTCATAATCATAGCACACAGTAATTTCTGATACATGCATTTCAGAGAGGAATAAAGGGAAGTTCAGAGACAGGAGCAGGTTAAGTGGGTGGAGGTGGGTTACAAACTCAGATCTCCTAACTTCTGTTCCAGTGTATTCTCAACTACCACTTTACTCTCTGAGCAAGGTGTTGTGCTAGCTTCCAAGAAGCTTCTTACTTACTCAGAATGGATAAAATGAACCTGGAACAACTACATAATTATAATACAATAAGGGCTCTGTAGAAGTGTGGCAATGCAGTGGAAATATAAAGGATGTGGTGTCGTGTGTGTGTTACTGACATTTATGAGAAAAATTTATCCTAAGAAATAGGTCTCAGTATGTGCAATATTTTTTCTTTTTTTAAACAAATTATTTATTTATTTTTAGAGACAGGGAAAGGGAGGGAGAAAAAGAGGGAGAGAAACATCAATGTGTGGTTGCCTCTCGCATGGCCCACACTGGGGACCTGGCCCATAACCCAGGCATGTGCTCTGACTGGGAATAGAACCAGTGACTCTTTGGTTTGCAGCCCATGCTCAGTCCACTGAGCTACACCAGCCAGGGCTTAAATGTCCTTTTTTATTGTTGTTTAGTTTTATTTGTCCCCATTTTAGTATATGTAATATTTGAAAAAGTAAATACAAAGTGGAATAAGAGGCAGGGAAAGCATGATTTGGAGAATGAGGAGTTGTGCAGTCTGACTGATACAAAGCACACACAAGGGGTTTGTGGGGGATACGTGGAGATTTATAGTGTGGACCCAGGAGGGTTGTGATTCCCAAACTGATGATTGTGTTGTGTCCTTAAAACTGTTTCCTGTTTATGGGGACTTGCTGTGGTTGTGAGGGATGGAATTAGATATGACCTTATAAGGCATTTATTTCTTTCCTTGGTTGAAGAAATGTGCGATCTATGTGTAAGCTTTTTGAATGAGTCTGATTTTGATTAAATTGCTCTAGGTTGTGATGTTCCAGGCAGCTTTTGTTTATATGCTTGTGCATAGTGAGTTAAGAAATTTCTTGATATTTGTGTGATTTGATGCTCTTGTTTTTACTTCAGATATAGATTCTTTAAAATAGGCATTGAAGAAGAGATCAATAGTGCTATACAGACCCCTTACTGGGATTTTAATTAAAGATAATGTATGTATGCACCAAGAAGAAGGTTATTAGAAGTTATTAACAACACAATTTTAAACTTCATAAGAATTTTATATTTTTCAATAACTCATCTTTGATATTGGTGAAGTTTATACTATTTTCATCTTTTTTTTTTAACCTAAAGCTTTGGTAATGCTCTTTTCTTTTTCTAAACAGTGACTGTACTGACCAACTACTGACTTTAAAAATTTGTCTCTTTAAGAGACAAATCATTAAAATCAGTTTTTTTTTTGGAGTGGCTATTTGGTTGATTAGTTAACACAGGTAAAATGGGCTCGTTAGTCCCTCATAGAAAAAGCAAATCTATGGTGTGTCTATTAAACTAGCCTTCTTTTTCTTCCTTTCGATTTTAGTAGTTGCCCCTGGTTTTTGCCTCTGCCTTATATTCCCATAAGACTTTCAGGGTTAAGCCATTCCTAGCAAAGAAATGAAAGCTAAACCACCCCATTCCTCAAAGAATACAAGTGAAAACTGGCAGTAAGATGATGTAAAACCCCAGGACACTGGGGATGAGCCAAACTGGGACTGAGGAAACAGCCCACATGCTGGTGAACACTTCGGTGCTTGTGGTGAGCTCAAGCTAAAAACACTCTTAAAATATTTTGATGGATCCTTTTTTAATAAAGAAGGATGTCAGATACTGAAGCTTTTTAACTTTTATTCATGCACTGAATAAAATAATTAGAAATATATACATGGGCTATTTTGAACTTAAAAAAATACCTGAAACGTTTTATTGAGTGGAGGGCTTTTGCAATATAATCAGATTTCCAAAATGGAATAAACCTTTTGATGATCAAATAATTCTTTTGGTTATGATTGGATCTAGTTCTAATACTACCTAACATATTTAGGCTTTAGTGGATAAAATGAAGAATCTTGGTTTTCTATATGTCACTTAAAATTTTGAGCCATGGCTTTTGGTTTTTCTAAGAGCTAAAATCAGAAAATACATAATTTGTCTGTATAGTGCTGTGTATCCATGTGTAAGATTTACAGAAAAGCTATCTAATTATTATAGGCAGACTCACCATGTTTGTATTATTTGCAAACAAGAAGTTATATCCATATCCTGATGTAAATTCATAGTATGATTTATTAACTTATTCTTCTCCAAAATATAGTTTTCCTAGAAAATGAAGAATTTTATGTTTTTATATTTAAAAATATTCATTAAAAGATATATCTACCTTGTTTTTCTAGTTTCTTGCAAGTATTAAAACATAACATTTCTGAATTTTGTATTTTGTCTGTTCACTGATGATATCAAATTCGTATCTTCACGCTGAGTTACTCTCCTGAGCCCCATGTTCACATGTGCAGCTTCTTATTTGATATCTTCATTTGGAATGAATTCTAATAGTTATTTCAATCTTAATGTTTCTAAATAGAAGTATAGACTTTCCAGTCTCTCCCACCTCAATCCCAAATTTAATTTCCTCCAGGCCATTATTTTTCAATAAATTATGCCAATAGCCCAATCAAAAGGTTGAAAGAAGGTGAAGGGATTAGACAAAGAGCATATATGAGTGACCCATGGACATGAACAACAGTTCAGGGACTGGTTGTGGGAATTGGGTGTAGGCTTGAGGGACGGGGCAAAGGGAAAACAACTGGGACAACTGTAATAGCATAAACAATAAAAGAAGAAAAAGAAGACAAAGAAATTAAGAAGCCACATCTGACTTTCTTTCTTTCACACTTACATCCAGTACATAAGCTCTACTCTCACTTCTAAAATAATTATATTCCAAATCTGACCTCTTCTCTCTATTTACCTTGTCACAACCAGTTCAGAAAACCATAACTCCTCACCCTGATTTCTATAATAGTTTCCTTTTACTCTTCTAATTATAACCTTGGAAAGGTTTCACATTGTACTTTTTTAAAACTATGTTGCAAAGCCAGTGCCAAAGAATGCTAGCACTCACCAATAGTTTCTCCTTTTCTTCTTGGGAACACAGCTGAACTGCATTTCCCACCTTCCTTGTGGAGATGGACTGAGTGTGGACAATGAAATGTAGGCAGAATAGTCGATACAACTTCTAGGCCTGGCCTGTGAAAGTTTCCCATGTGGGGCCCTCCCATTAGCAAAGTTCAGGCCCTATGTTAAAGATGGTATCCCCATGAGATTAAAGGAGGGTGGGATCTTCAGTGTCTCCATGGTGGAAACCATCACCCCAGCTGACTTGTTGGCATATGACATGTGTAAGAAACAAAGTTTTACTTGTTAAGCTACAGTGATAGTCCCCACATGGTTCAGCTCCTGCCCATCTCTTCAACCTCATTTTTATTTACATCTTTCCATTCTCCATAGGCCCCAATTACTCTGGATTTTTTCTAACTCATGAATTCATACAAATCAGAACTTTTGCACTTGCTATCCTTCTACTTGGACAGATCTTCCCTTCAGATAGAAATATGATTACTTCCTTCTCTTCAATTGGATTATCACTCAAATGCCATTTCTTTAAAGAGGCCTTTCCTAATCACCTTATCCTAAACAGCCTCCCATACTGGTCACCTTCTATCACATTACACTAACATATCTTCTCCACAGTTATCAGTATCTTAAATTATCACATTATGCTTATTTTTTGCTCCTCTCTTCCTAGAATGTCAGCTCATTAAGAGGAAGGATTCTTAACATTCCCTGTTATAGTCTAAAATATCATTCTTGGCACACAGAAGGCACTCAATAAATATCTGTTAGCTGATTGACTACTATGCATAGGTATGTTATTTAAAAATAGGAATTGTATTCTGTAGTTCAAATGTATATAAAGTATATTTCATATAAACCATACTATTTCTAATAGTATGTCTCATTTAATTGCTTGTAAATAAGGTATTTATATATTGGCATGGGATTTGGAGTCAGAAATACCCAACTCAAGTTATACACCTATTGTGTGGTCCTAAGAACTCATTCTTTTCCAATTTCTATTTTCACTATTTAGACAAAGAAAATATTAGTACACACCTTATTCTGATGGCAGCTTCTTGAGCTGTAATATTTGTGAGTACATAGTATAAACTGTATAGAAGTTATATAATACAACAGTTAAGACCACAAGACTATTTTTAGACATGCAAAAAATATTCTGTGGGTAGACAATACTGATAAGTGATATGTATGTTAATTAGAATTATTACATATCATTAAAATACAAGACTCTCTGAGGTGTGTAATTCTCTCTTTGAGACATGAAATTTCTTGAGATTGCAAGACAAAGGCATTACTTTCCATTCAGCATGTAGTTTCATAACTCAAAGTTTTCTACAACCTACTGTTATTTCTGTCTGGTAAGGTGAATTAGGAGTCAGTATATGGGCAAAAATTTGAATTTTTGTTTCGGTAGAAATGTGAGATTTTTCTTCAGTGGTTCTGTTTAACATAGTTCTGAAGGGCATGTGTTCAAATATTTTTTATTGGCCTAAAATCCCCCTAAATGCACTAACTTGAGAACAAACAGTGCTGTGGGATCAAGTATTTATTGTTCATTGGCTAGTGTTACAATTAAGCTATTATCTGTGTGTAATTTGCCTGGAAAACAATATATATTATAACAAATAGGACATGTAATACTTGTAAAAATCCTATGAGAAATGCTCTTTGGGAAATTAGGCTTGATTGCTGTTTAATATTGCCCTTGGAAGAGAGGGAGACTTGTCCCCTGACCCTGCCTCAGTGAGGAAGTGAGTTATGGTTGGTTATGATCACTGTTCCCAGTTCTGCTCCAGAGCATGTAGTAAAGGGACCACAATATCTTTTGCCTTTGAAGAAGTCCCCTGTTTGACCCTCAAATGAAGCTGTAGGTTATGCAATCCTCTCTGTCTGCCTCCCGTGACCAAGGGGCCATGCCAACTCAGAGGTGGGACTGGAGAAGGTCCTAGGGTTGCTTAGAATTTTCCTTTATCAGGAGAGGGCTGAAATGCAATTCAAGATGCATTATAATTGATTTTTTTAAAGCATTGCCCTGGGGGAAGGAATAAACTGAAGAGTAGACTAATCTTCTGGCCAGTTTCAGCCTCCTGGTGTGCTAAAACATCTATTTTATTGCTTATTAAAAAGAGAAAATAGGCCTGGTCCTGAGAAGAGATTATTTCTGTTTTCGACAACTCTGCCACACAAAGATGTTTTTAAGTGTCATTATGCTAGTTTGCACAAAGCAAGTGCTAGTAACTTTGTCCCACTCTGTAATATTGGCAAAAGAAAATTTTCTTGATATTGTTAATGAAATCTGCAAATCAAGAAATATTTGAAAAGAGACCTAGAAGAGCACTTTTATTACTGTTTTATGATACTTATTTAAAAAAACATAAAAGAACCTGAGAGGTTTCATGTCAGGATGGAATCGAAATGCATTATTGCTTACCAGTGAGAATATACAGGAGGTTTTTCATAAATTGGTTTCTAGCTAACCTAATACCCTGCTATAAAAGGGCTTTTACCTTATGGATGTGTATTATTAGCAAAGTTTATGGTGCTAAGTATATTGCATTTATATGCCTAGTGGGGTCTGATTCAGCTTTTGAACATTGTGCTGAATTAAACACTAGTGCCTCATCGAACATGCTTACTCTGGAGCGAGGAAGAGAATGTGATGACGTGAAGCAGTACTAGGGGTATGATAAGGGATAGGTGTAAGTATTTGTTTGTGCTTCATTTGGAGTGAAGAACCCTACCGTGGCTAACTCGATGCTTTTCTTTTATTCTTGATAGTTCTTGCTGTCCTAAAAAATTACTTTTATCAGTAATAAACAAAAAGAACATTCAAAGTGGTCTTCAATCCCAGCTGCTAGGATAAATCCCATAGATATTTGGGAAATGTTGTGAATGCACATACATGATCAGAAAATTTTGATGGCAGAGTAAATGCAAAATGAAAACTAAAAACATACTCCCATTCCAATTCAGGTCCTAAATGTAAAGTTTGCCACTTTTGAAACTTTCTTGGTGCATGCGTCCACAAAAATATTTTTGTGCCTGATTATATCTGTAGGTGAATAAATACATCCTTATATATCAATGGGAAAGTATGCTTTAGAACTTGTTTATGAAAAGAAGGATATTATCACAGTATGCTAAACCTGATTTTTTAAAATATATTTTATTGATTATGCTATTACAGTTGTCCCATTTTCCCCCTTCTCTCCCCTCCACCCTGTACCCCCTTCCACCCACATTTCCCCCTTTAGTTCATGTCCATGTGTCATATTTATGAGTTCTTTAGTTTCTACATTTCCTGTACTATTCTTGCCCTCCCCCTATCTATTTTCAACCTACATTCTATGCTACTTATTCTCTATACCTTTTCCCCCTCTCTCCTCCTCCCACCCTCCTGCTGCTAGCCCTCCATGTGCCCTCCATTTCTGTGGTTCTGTTCCTGTTCTAATTGTTTACTTAGCTTCTTTTGGTTTTGCTTTAGGTGTGGTTGTTGATATTTGTGAGTTTGCTGTCCTTTTACTATACATGTCTTTTCTTTATCTTCTTTTCTTAGATAAGTCCCTTTAGCATTTCATAAAATAAGGGCTTGGTGATGATGAACTCCTTTAACTTGACCTTATCTGAGAAGCACTTTATCTGCTCTTCCATTCTAAATGAGAGCTTTGCTGGATAGAGCAATCTGGGATGTAGGTCCTTGTCTTTCATGACTTGGAATATTTCTTTCCAGCCCCTTCTTGCCTGTAAGGTCTCTTTGGAGAAATCAGCTGACAGTCTGATGGGGACTCCTTTGTAGGTTACTGTCCCCTTACCTCTTGCTGCTTCTAGGATTCTCTCCTTCGTTTTTACCTTGGCTAATGTAATTATGATGTGCCTTGGTGTGTTTCTTCTTGGGTCCAACTTCTTTGGGGCTCTCTGAGCTTCTTGGATTTCTTGGAAGACTGTTCCCTTTGCCAGATTGGGGAAGTTCTCCTTTATTATTTGTTCAAATATGTGCTCAATCTGTTGCTTTTCCCCTTCCGATTCTGGTACCCCTATAATTCGGATATTGGAACGTTTAAAGGTGTCTTGGATGCTCTTAATCTTTTCCTCAATTTTTTGAATTCTTATTTCATCATGCTTTCCTGCTTGGTTGATTTTATCTTCCTTCTGGTCCACTGTATTGTTTTGAGACTCATATTCCTTCCTTTCACTATTGGCTCTCCTCCGTGTGTCTTCCTGCATCTGTTTTATGGTACTCTGCATTCTTTCATCTAAATTTCGTCCAAAATCCACCAGTTCCGTGAGCTTTCTGATCACCAGTGTTTTGAACTGTGCATCTGATAGATTGGCTAATTCTTGGTCGCTCAAAAGGATAAGTCCTGGGGGACTGATTTGCTCTGTTGAAAACATGGTTTTTTTTCCCCATCTCTCCTTTTTTTTTTTTCCCGGTCTGGTTGCTCTTGTTACGGTGGGGGGCGGAGCCTTAGGTGCTCACCCGGGCTGGGCATCCCAGTCGCTAGATTGTGACGTTATATGTGGGGGCGGGGCGGGCGCGGGAGCGGGGCGGGAGAAAACAATGGCGGTAGTTCCGTTCCCCTGGACTCAGACCCTTGTCTGGGCTTCCGGGCCGCGAGTTCTGCCCTGGTCCACAATCGCTGCCCCTCTGGGTCTGCCAGCCGCAGCTTGCGTACTCAGGGATCACCGCTGCCTTCTTGCGCCCCCGGATGGCTTTTGCGCCGATTTCGTGCCAAACCTTCCCCCAACCTCCGCGTGCCGCCGACCCGAGCCAGCCCCGCGCCCACCGGCTCGTCTTCTCCTACCGGTCCGGATGAACACGTCTACTTCAACTTCTTGGCTGCCCGACTTCCATTCAGATAAATCCTCTGCCGGATCTGGGTGTTATTCTGATAGTAAATTATTGTTGTAAATTATTGGTTTTCTAATCTTGGTTGTACGAGGAGGTACGGTGCGACCACCTATTCCTCCATCTTTCCGGAAGTGCCTAAACCTGATTTTTTAAATTTAGTTCATCCTGGAGAGCTTTCCTTAGCAATGAATATAGATCCACTTCAGTCTTTTCAATCAGTGTATACTAATTTCAGTATAGATGGACAATTTATTTAACCACTCTTTTATTGATGCATACTTAGCTTTATTTTTTTTTTTTCCACTGGTACAAATAATGCTGCCCAAATTACCCAAGGAGATAACTTTTAGGAAGTATGACACAGAATAAATTCCCAGGCGTTACATTGCTGGCTCAAAGGGCATACATTTTAAATTTTGGCGATTTTGCCAAATCACACTATAAAAGGGTGTAGGTAGTTTACAGTGCTACAGTCACATCTAAGAGTGACTCTTTCCCCACACTTCTGCCAGAACTGGCTTTTCATTAGAAACAGTTTCTGGTGATGTATGAAGGCAAACTTAGAGCTGTGGGCAAGTGTTACCTGTTTGGTGAAATTTTTGCAAAGAAAATTAATAAAAAAGAGAGCAATAGTCTTCCCTTTGCAAAACCATGGAAGAGGTTTGAGGGTCCAGAGAATTGAAAGCTGAATTAAAGAATTTATCTCTGGGGTCATTTGAAACTGGTAGATGCACGCATATGGGAACCACCGGTCGGATGTGTATGAGGCTTATGTTCTCGGGAACATCAAGGCAGACTTAAACATGTCTTTAGTTAGTTGTAAGATAAATTTTCCTTGATGTTGCTATGATTTTTGAACTATTTCCTAGCCAGTTCATTTTTACTTATTATTTTTAAACTTTTGTTGCAATGGGAATTATTATAGCTATTAATGATTGATATACTTTCTTGATAAAATGTTTAATAAATAACTCTCATTATACTTACAGCTATGAAATAAAGAAGAAATTTACAAAAATGTATTTTACACCATGGTTTTATTTATTTTATTATTTCAAATTAGGCATAAAATCTTTCCTTCAAAATTGAAGGGTCTTTGAATTGCTTTGTTATCCACACTTAGCTTCAGGGGAGAATCTGGTTCTGGATGGTTGTGTAGTCATAATGTAGTTCTTCATTCCAGGGAGGTTTTCTTTGTTTTTATTATTGTTCTTTTTGTTTTTATTTAATTATTGGAAAAAGAGTGGAAACTGCTATCATGACTTCTTCTTTTCAAAGATTTTCACTAAATCCAGGTATCTAGTAGCATATTAGAAAATTTCTTTTTAAGCCAAAATAAGTTTAAGGATCACTTTTTTCCCTCTCTAAAAATGGTGATATTATGAAAAGTTTCATCTTGGATTTTTTTCTGCTCGGGGAGGGCTGCTTTTCTATAATGCATTTGCATTTCAATCACTTGGAGGGGTGGCCTGGGAGGACAACCTTTTGTTCTTAGTTAATTTTAGTGGGTTCTTTCATTTGGTGTTAACTAGACAACTGTTTTCACTTGGCTGGCATCGCTCTCTGCTCTCATCTGGTCTTTCATTAGGCCTCGTTGACTTGAACTGACCCTGCTCTCTCTGCTTTATTTCACACGTGCTCCTGTGACTCCCTCTGTCAGATGGTCTTGGCTGTGGGCATTTATTTTGTTCTTGGCGGAGTGCCCCATGTGGAGTTGTGGTGCAGCGCTCATATCTTTGGAAGACAATGCTGAATCTCTTTTAACTGTTCAGCTACCCTTCAGCCAACCTCTGTAGTTCAGCAAACCTTCTCCTTTAGTGGCAACTGGGACATTTGATAGCAGGACTGCTTTAAAAAATTTCAGTTCTGAAAGTCAACTCATGTTGAAATAATTAAAACAACATAAAGCCTCAATTAGTTAATTTTTCATAGTTTCTGACATGTTCTGTATACATAAAATTTACTATTAGACTTAGTCTCTGACAAAATAAAATTAAGGTAGAATATAACTCTATCTAGAGTTATTTAATAGAGAAAATATTAGAAGATAATATTTCTTCTAAATATCACATATTTCTCCATTTCATTGAGGTAAAATTGTCAAATTTCATTGATTGCCATGTTAAAAAAATTTAACCTATATTCAATAGATTGCGTTTGACTCTGCTGATTACTTCTTTTGCTGGGCAGAAGCTTTTTAGTTTGATGTTTAATTTTTAACATGTATATGTTAAAAATGTACAACTACACGTTTTGATACACTGTAAAATGATCACCACAATCAAGCTGATGAATATATCCATCATTTCTCTTCTTCCCTTCCTTTCTTCCTTTCTTCCTTTCTTTCTTTCTTTCTTTCTTTCTTTCGTT